>NC_136063.1:1379187912-1379787912 GCF_964261635.1 Lissotriton helveticus | reverse complement strand
AAATATATATGGATTAATGAAGGGTTTGGAAGGGTTTATATCAACAGGAGCATGGGAAGCCATTGGGAATAAATTGACTGCTGTAGGCAGGTGGTTTGGAAACCTGGGAAGGGGAATATTGGGTGCTATTTTGAAGCCCCTTTTGATAATTTCTCTCTGCGTGAGAGTCCTATTCATGATGTTTAAGGGATATACGTATGCTCAGGGTAGATAAGAAGTGAAAAGAAAGAGGGCATAGTTAGTTAAACATGAATCACTGTAGATATTATGATGATATAAAACATCTTGAGGATTCAAAACAAACAATGTTAAAGACCACCCGGTTTTATATGGACTGTCTGATAAGATCAGATTTTTCTCTGTGATGGTTTGATATGCCATCAGAGGAGGGACTGTAGCAGCGTAAATTTGACCCCACCCATGTTATTATTGGTTGGGCCACATATATGTACATTAAGGCCCTTTTCTGTGCATTTGGTATAACGTGACTAAGGAGTGAATTGCATTTAAAGCCATATAGAAAGTGCATTTGCTATATAATCTTGACATTTATATACATGTGTACACTACTGTTTTTATTGCAGTATCAATGAATTGTAGTTTCCATGTGTATCCATTAAAGTGTTAATTAGCATTAGTTAATCTTCATGTATTCGGATATTTACTCAAGGGTATCCTGCATTTACTATGTAATGGAATATGTACTCATCAGAATTGCATTTTACACTTATAATGTGATTGTCTATGTATCTGTATTAAGCAGTTACAGCATGTGCTGCAGTTTAGCTTTGCTAACTTGACTAGCGGCCTTAAGCATTTGAGTTTCGCAATGTTTAACCTTCAATTTGACTATCTTCCTTTTGGCAAAGTTTTTTTCTTCCCTCTGCAGGTGTCTGATACGATGATCTAAGGAGTGGAGAAAGGTCTATTTTGCGAAAAGGATAAGAAAGCGTGAACGGAGATGAGGGTGATAAAAATTAACAAGCGGATTGAGGAGATAGAATCCAAGGTCACATTGGGTATATGGATCAAAGAAGAAGAGTAACAAATGTGTCTGCCAAGATAGCAATGTTTGAAGGTGGTCCTTATTTGGACCTTTGATGCTGATTTAGAGGGGTCTTGTGAGTATAACTAGGCAATACACATTGGCTTTGGGAAGAGATTCCTTTCAGACTAGGAGAGGTACAGACCTCTTAGCGCTATTCTCACTGCGTCTCTTTATACTGTGTAATACTTTTGCTTTCATTAGCTTATACTGAAGTTCTCCTGTGCTGACACCTTTCTATTCTTATGGGTCTCATTAGGGTTTCCTTCAGTGGGGGCTGGTTTGTACTGTGGGGTGATGAGGAGGAGGGGCACAAAAGAAAAACATTGACTTACCTTTCCAACTTGCTGTGCATCATTGTCCTCCGTTGGGTGTCTTCTCTCCTCCTGGAAGCTCCGGACCAGGAAACTGCACAACCCAAGCCTGGCGCTGGTCTCACAGCATGAGAGCAGCACCGGGATTGTATAGAGCATGCTCTCTCAGTGCTCCTAAAAGGACTAGAGACCTGTGCTTTCTCTAACCCAGCTGTCTAAGACAGCTAGGTTGGAGAACTTTAAAATGCGTATGTCTGGCTGGCTGTCCCAAGATGGCCGACCAAAGGGACATGCGCATTTTAAAGCACACAGCTCCCTGCTGCTGCCACTCGCAGCACTGACCCCGTTCCATCCTGACACTTAGTTCAGGATGGGGTGCTGAAAAATAAAATGCTAATAAATAAACGTTATCACTATTTTATTTTTAGCTCAGGGGTTTGTGAGGCGACACTCCTCCGCTAAAATGGAGGCGCTGACCCTGGTTTCCTTTAGCACTCTTTAGAGTTGATTATTTGAGAAATAGACTTCCTCATGCATTATAAATAGGAGAACCGAAACTTTGTCTGAACATATTGTCTTTCTCATTCTGTGCACTATTGCTACTGAAGACCTCATCGGTTACTTGCTATTGAGGATCAATTTTGTGCACTGATTCAGCTTCCCTTTGATAATTTTGTATTGCTATGCAATTTACTCTGGCTTTGGATTCGTAATAAACCCATACTTAATCCTACCTTTCAACTCTGAGCTTTACTGTGTTACCAAATGGGTTGCACTGTAATTGTGAATTTGAACTGATCCAAACTTGTATAATCCTCAATGCACCCTAAAAAGGTAAGTTGCAGGGAGTAAGAAGAAGGACCCATTCCCTCTGCATCAAGACAGACTTTGGGGCCGATTCTGATAACTTTATCGTACGGTGATTCGGATTCTTAGCCGTTTCCATACAAATCATACGATTCCATCCGAATCGTGTAGTATGCACCGTACTCCCCATGATCGCAGGGGTACGCTGCATACACCCAATTACTGCGGTGTACGATGCGTACCCCTGCGATCGCAGGGGTACGGTGCGTACTCCCCGTGACCGCAGGGGTGCGCACAGTACCCCAACGATCGTGGGGAGTACGCAACGTACCCCTGCAGTCTAGAGGTGTACGCACCGTACCCAGGGGGGTCCGTGTCGTACGTGGTTCAAGATGAGATATGTGTTTACGGGCGATTAAAAGTGCCGTAGGAAAAGAGTTGTATGGACTGCTGAAAGGACGATTCGTACTTGCCTGGTCGGGAACTGCTACTTTGATCCGTATGAATTGCTGAGTCGTATGGTCTTTTCTACGGATCAGACGGAGGTCTGCTGTGTGTGCGAATCGTACTAGGACATTCGTACGGTGACGTAGGAGGTGTACGATTCGTACAGGTAAATCGCTCCGTACGGCGAATCGGAGCGATTTTTCCCGAATCGGAATCGACCCCCTTATGTGTGCCGGAAAAACGTGCTCCAAAATGAGAGATTGATATAAAGCTGAACCTTGCGTTCGGAATGTACATAAACATGCATCACAGCGGATCCTGATGTTTCTTTTGAATGTTAGACATGAACTTAGTAGTTCTTAATTTGTACTGGTGGTTGCAGGTAGTGTACACATGCACTCATTTTTGGAGACAATACATGTTTCTCCTCATCAGACTAAACCCAGAAAAAGAGAGAGAAGGGCAGGAACGGGAGAAAAAGTCCAAAGAGCAAGCAGTAGCGGCTCCCCGAGGGAGTGCTGCGGGCGGTGGGGCGGGGTTTCGGGGCAGGGTGGGGGGTAGTAAACTCCGTCATACAGCCAAATAGAGTTAAGTAAAGAAATAAATAAATAAAACAAATTACATTGCACGCGCTGCTTCACCGATTGCGATACATTGCACGCAGTGTGATTTGTTTTATTTCTTTATTTCTTTACTTTACTCTGTTCGGCCGTATGCCGGAGTTTACAACAATCCACCCTACCCCTCCCCCGCCGCACCACCCAGAAGCACTCCCTCGAGGAGCCGCCACTGAGAGTAAGAAAGGCAGCAGTGGCTAAGAGAAAGACCATGATGGAAAATAACCTGCAAGAGTGTGGTAAAGAGAAAGAAAAGGGAAAGGAGTGCAGGGGTGTGAAAGAATGAGCCATGAAGAGAATTCAAAACTAGACAGCTTGGCATTCAGGGGGCGATAGGCTGCACCTGCAACATGCTCTGAAGAAAATAGCAGGACCCATGCACTCGCCGTTTCTTACATATTCAGCACTGACCATGCATGGCATCCTCGATTTTGCAGCAAATAATTGTAATCTTTTTATGAGAGTTAAAGTTTATTTAAATGAGGTTTACCTTAAATTAGTATGCAAAAATCAAATATAGTGTCAATGTGCCTACATCTTCTTTCATCTATATAAAGATTATTGTTTAGCTCAAGAATGTGCACGGCTGTTAGTCAAATATATCTCCATGGTTTCCGAAGCACTATCATCCTACTAGATGTATGCTCTCCCATAACTCTTGCATTGTAAATATGTCTGTTTCCAAGAGTTCTCCCCAAAGACAACCGATAGTAGTAAAATAACACAGCATACTAATGAATCTATTTTAGCAAAACATATGCACCGACCAGGTGTGTTTCCTCCAAAGCTATTTACATCTCGAAAATTCCAAAATTATTGTGATTTAGATAATGCATCCCGGCTTTAGTGTGAATCTTATGATTAAACATCAGTAGCAGATATCCTACATATAACCTTTTACGCATTATGTAAAATACATACTTCTGTCCTAGTAGGACAATATGCTCACTGATGAAAATGTACCACACTGCAATTTCAACTACATCCATCTAAACGCAATGGAGGCCATTAACAATGAAAACACAAGTCACAAAGCTGCATATGTTTTATGTATTTCATGAATGTCAAGCTATACATTCGACTAATCATGTGCCTTTATTTTTTGCTGAAAACATGCCTGTACCACCACACTTTTGACATGCCTTGTTATAACAATGTGAAGCCACTGAATACATTGGGGCTTATTTATGAGCCCTTGCGTCATTTTTGCGCCCCCAGTGCGTCACTTTTTGTGATGCTCCAGCGGCGTAAAAAAATGCACTATGTTGTGTCATATTTACAAAGTGACACATCTAGGTAGATGCATCACTTTGTAAACCCCTGCGCCACATTGTACCTGCGCCAGGTATAATGTATACAGGGTGGGCGTTCTGACGCAAGTAAGCCTCGTAGAAACGATGCAGTGAAATCTATGAGATTTCACTGCGCCACTCCTAGGATGTTAATGCGTCAATATCTTACGCCTGCCTCACAGCAGGAGCAATACTGATGCAGGCACATTTGAAATGGTACTTGCCCATGTGAAATGATCCATTGCTGGATTTGCGTCACTTTTGTGACACACTCCAGTAATGTGTCCTTTTTGCGCCTACAGATACACAAAAATACTGACGTATATGTAACTCTTTGGGACATGATGCGTCATACTGTAAATATGATGCATCATTAGTGTTGCAAGGAGGGCGCAATGAAAAGTGACGCATCACTGTTTTCTCGCAGCGATGCATCACTTTTCACAAATGAGGCCCGCCATATTTACAGTGTGACGCATCATATCCGAAGGAGTTACAGATACGTTAGTATTTCTGACGTATCTGTAGGCGCAAAAATGACCCATTGCTTGAGTTTGTCACAAAGTGAAGCAACTCTAGCAATGGGTCATTACACATGGGCAAGTCCCATGTGAAATGTGCCTGCGTCAGCCTTACGCCTGCCATGAGGCAGGCATAAGATATTGACGCATCTGCGTCCTAGAAGTGGCGCAGGGAAACCTTATACATTTCACTGCGTCACTTCTATGACCCTTACTTGCGTCAGCACTCCCCCCTGCATACATTATACCTGGCGAGGTATAATGTGGCGCAGGGGTTTACAACGTGACGCATCTACCTAGATGCGTCCCTTTGTAAATATTGTGCAATAAGGCACATTTTTTACACAGCTGGCGCGTCACAAAAAGTGACGCACCAACGGAGCAAAAGAGACTCAATGGCTCATAAATAAGCCCCGACGCATCCAGCATGTCTCAAGGAGGGCGCAATGAAAAGTGACACATCGCTGTTTTCACGCAGCGATGCGTCACTTTTCATAAATGAGGCCCATTGCATTTAGAACTTTGACTGATAATGAAAAAAAACTACTTATAATGAAAAAGGGTGGGTAAATTGCGATTTTCCCCTTCAAGTAATATTCATGAAAAATATATGCAATTAGGTATTTTACATGAAATGTACTTGGTTGGTGTCTTAAGTGAAAATAGCACACAAGAATAGACCTCACTTACAAAGGACACGTGATATACTGGTGAAAGACTCGTTTCATCAGAAAATGTCCACTGACATAGCACCCCTTAGTTTTACAATTAATGCAAGATATTTCTTACGAGAAAAATGTGAAAAAAATGATGACTCTCGAAAAGTATGCAAAAGAGGAAATGTTTTCTATATGGGAATGTCACAGGATTGGACTTTAGCCTAAAAGATGCATTTCTTTTATATTTTAAGCAGGGATTTCAGTGAATCGAGGTTTGCATATTTGTTATGCTTAAACTCTGATAGGTATTCAAGAATCCGTGAGCAGTACACATTTTGTGTGACATTAATTCTGTATTAATGGCATTCTAATTGTATTATTTTTATTTATTATTAATGTCAGCAATCCAGTTCATCACATTTTACCCACGATTCCACCTCAAACAGGAGCCATTTGCAAATCAGCCGTAATCGCGCTACCATAGGCACAGTCTAGCCAAAACTGCCAGATTTGGTCCCCTCTGAATGTGAATCCCAGCAAACTCAGTCTGGTTCTGGCCGAGTTGATCCTTGAGAGTAGCATGCTGCTTGGGTCGTGCGGCACAGTGAGCTCAGGACCCACTTCTGGGCATACAAGTTGAACTCAGAGCATCGCACTGAGAAAAACAAAACAGTGTTATGGGTGGATTGTTTGAATTATATTATGTTATGTTATTCAGATTGGTACGGTGCATATATGAACCAAGAGGGTATCCTGGTGCCGGAGAAGGAGCACAATCTGGACTAGTCTTAGGTAGGCCTTTTGAAAGAGCCAGGTTTTCATTTTTTCAGAATTGTGGATGGAGCTGGTGGCTATGATGTGGTAGGGGAGCATGGACCAGGCTTTGAGGTGATTTAGAAGAAGGCACGACCCCTGACTTTGGTTTGCTGTATACAGAGGATGTGGGAGAGGAGTAGGCTAGCTGAGTAGAGGTGTCTGGATGGGGTGTGAAACAGGATGTGGTTGTAGAGGTAGGAGAACACCCTAAATATCGATTCCAAAATATCTAATGGACAGAATATCGAATCAAAAATACATAATGGACAGAATATTGAATTATCAAAATATAGATAGGACAGAATATCGAAATTGGGGTAGGAAATATCGAATTCCACAATATCGAATTGTGTATGGTAGTATATGTGTTAAAATTATGTATTATTTTTCTAATGTATGTTTAATTTTTTTTTAAGTAATGAATGTTATGTAATTTAATTTTTGAGTAATTTAATTCCGTAACGGGTTGTGGGTTTATAGGGGAATAGGGTGGGAAGTAATTTAATTATATTAAATTAAATATTAATTTTTATTTATATGTATTGATAACTAATTGATTGATAATTAATTATTAATTGGTAATTCATATTTATTAATTGGTAATTATTTTTTATAAATTGATAATTAATTTCTATTAATTGATTAGTTGATAGTTATGTTAATTGTATTTTTTATTATTAGGAGTGGGTTGTGGGTATATAGGGGAATTGGGTGGGAAGTAATTTAATTGTAATAAAGTTCATCTTTATTTTTATTTATATGTATTGATAATTAATTGATAATTATTTATTTATTGGTAATTAATTTATTAATTGGTAATAATATTTTTTAATTCGTAACTAATTGTTATTAATTGGTCATTATTTTTAATTATTTTTTTTATTGGTTTTGATAATTAATGTAATCTTATTTTAATATTAAATCATTTCTTTCCCTATTGTTGCACACTCTGGAGTGGGAATAGTAATTTTTACCCCTACGCTATCCAACGTTTTTCCTACTGTTGCACTCACTGGAGTGGGAATAGTCATTTTTACCCCTACGCTATCCAACGTTTTTCCTACTGTTGCACTCACTGGAGTGGGAATAGTAATTTTTACCCCTACGGTATCCAACGCTTTCCCTACTGTTGCACTCTCTGGAGTGGGAATAGTTATTATTACACCTACGTTATCCAACGCTTTCCCTACTGTTGCTCTCTCTGGAGTGGGAATAGTAATTTTTGCCCCTACGCTATCCAACGCTTTCCCTACTGTTGCACTCTCTGAAGTGGGAATAGTAATGTTTACCCTCCCGCTAGCCAACACTTTCCCTACTGTTGCACTCTCTGGAGTGGGAATAGTAATTTTTACCCCTACGCTATCCAACGTTTTCCCTACTGTTGCACTCTCTGGAGTGGGAATAGTAGTTTTTACCCCTACGCTATGCAACGTTTTCACTACTGTTGCACTCATTATTAATAAACATAAAAAATGTTATTTAAATTAATTTAATTATTACATTTTATTTATTTTTATATTTATATAATATGTTTATTCATATATTTATGTCAATATATTTTCATTAATGTTTAAATATTTTATAATTAAGATTAATAATTATTTTATAATATTATTAAGTAAATTTATATAAACAATTTTTTTAACATTTCATTTATTATTTTTCATTTTTAAGCTTTTTTACATTATTTTAATTATGTTTTATTTAATTATGTTCATTATTTAATTACATTTCTAGTATTTTTAATACATTTAAAAAATTCGATATTTTAGTAAACTATATTTTAACATTCTATATTTTGGAATCGATATTTTAGTACTTACCTGTTTGTAGATAGGCATTCTATATTCTGTCCCTCGATATTTTGGCGTCGATATTTTGATAATTCGATATTTTGTCCCTCGATATTTTAAAACTGATCCGTTGAGGTACGCTGAACTTTGGTTGTGTTGAGATTTGCAGGTGTGTATGAGGAGTTTTAACAGAGAGTACGTATGGATTGGGAATCCATACAGGTCTTTGAAGGTTTAATATATGAGTCCAGTGCAGTAAGTTGACTGTGTGTCTGGCAGCTCTGTTTTGTAATACTTGGAGTCTTTTAGTGAGTTGGGTTGTAATGCCTATGCATGAGATTGGGTTACTGGTTTAGGGTGGTAACTAACCCCGGGCGTAGTGGCCATAGCGGGGCTACACGGAGGGCCACAGAGTTGAGAACAGACTCCATGGAGCTCCACCACGCCACCCGCGTCCCACCCCGCCCTATTAACAATTGATTAAAACTTCAATAAAAAGAGTTTATAGTAAAGAAAAACCACTTACCTTGCCTGCGGCGTCCCCGAGCTGCCCTCCTCCTCTTCATCGCTGTCTCTGGGAAAACTGCTCATGTGCATGCGCCCGCGCATGCGCATTTCTCATATGAAATTGTACCAGCAGATAGAGGTCAGGTGCTGGACTCAAGGTGGTTTCTGTTCCTGAGGCTTTTTTAAAAAACATATTTTATTGAGGTTTTAAGGCAGCATAATTACACATCATATTCCTGTTATATATTCTGTATCGCACCCAAGTTGTGTCTTCAACATATAAACCCAAGCTTATTCCATCAGCTATTGGTTCCATGCGACTACATTCACATAGCATTCCCCCCGTTATCTCTAGATAACCCCAACTCCCAAATCCTCTCCCCCTTTGCAGATCCCTACTAGTACCAGCAATTTGAACACAGTAATGTTTTTCAGCAACTTCTAATATTTTTCTACCTGTGTTTTTCTATCCCCCACCCCTCTGAGCCAGTCCACACCCCTCTGAGCCAGTCCAGGATTGAGGTCAGTTGCTTCTCAGTCAGGTACATGTTCACTTCTCCCCTCCCCTGTGCTGTTGTTACGGGCTGCTCTGTGGCGATCCCCCTGCTGGGGAGGACTCCCCTGATTCAGGTTCCGGGTCTCTTAAGTTGTCAGCACATTCCTCCCATGCTCTGACTCTCTCTAATGAGCCGATTACCAGTCTGGCATTTCTAAGGAGCACCCTCCCCTCGCAGCCCGCCCATTTTTCTAGCTCTCTTTTCCAAGCTGAAATGCTGGGTCCTCCGGAGGATTTCATTGTTGTGTTATTTCTCTTTTAGCTATTATCAAGGCCAGGTCTTGGAACCTGCTATTGACTAGTGCAATTATGTGGGAGGAATCCCAGGGGACAATGTGCTGGGGCGCATGGGAAAGGTCGCTCTATTATCTTCCCAATGGTGGCTGAAATTACATCCCAGTGGTTCTTTAATTTTGGGCACGCCCAGAGTAAATGGAGGAGTTCAGCTCCCACTTCTCCACATCTCGGGCATCTCGCATCTTCTCTGTGGAAGAATTTATTAATTTGTCCCAGAGTAAGGTATGCCCTGTACATTATGAAGAAATTAATTAGTTGGAATCAGGCGTTTTCGAAGTCTTTGGGATCCCTATCAATATGTTTTCCCAGGGTTTGCCTTCCAGGGGGATATTCAAGTCTTCAGCCCGTACATCCCGTAACGCAGTCAACGGTTGTATGGTGTCCCTGCCCAGAGCCCCATAGAGACAAGTGACTGCTTTAATTCTACACCCGCTGTGCCCATGTATCGACAGAATGCGTTCAGCTGTTCCCATTCCCCAGTGCGATCGAATCGCCACCATGACTCCCGCATGCAATAAGAAGTGTCAATGGGGAAGATCGTATCCCTATCGGAAGTCTTCAAATGGCATGAGCTCCCTGTCTCTACAAGTCTCCCAGCCGTGTCGCCCCTGCTAGCACACAGTCTCCAAGACCCTCCCATTGGGTACTTCATGGAAGCACCCACAATATTGTTACGGGGAAGTCAGCCGAGTAGGGCCCCTGCATGTGTGTCATTCAGATAGAGCATCTCCAACAGTGCTCTACTAGTATCTGAGTCCCCCGCTGAAGCTCTGTCTACTCTCAGTAGCATTCTCCATAACGTTTGCAGGTCCAGAAAAAGCAGGTCTGTTTCTCGTACCTGGGACTGCTGGTCTCCCACCCACATGCCATCCACTGTAGCTGACCATTAAAGTAATGGGGTGACCCATAAGGTACTGGAGCTGGGTATCAATCAATATTAGACAACAATGGTCCGAGACCTCTATATTTTCAATCAAATTGAATTAATCAATCAAAATTCACGAATAAAAGGAGCATGTACACATTGATCAGCTCCACTCAATTTATGATAGACAACATAAATAAGGCAACAGCATCCATTTCCAGAGACACTACAATATTTTAATCTATTGTCTCACTCTCAAAACCAAGAATATAAAATTCAAGATTCAATTTATAAATCAGTACAAAATATACATTGCCCCGAATAGAGCGTGCAGCATAGCAAAGGGTGCCAAGAAAATGTGAAGTGATTAAAAAAGAAGGAGAAAGAAAAATCAAAAAAGGTGACATACAATTCAAATAATTTTTGATAAACAGTATCGGACCTATAAATCACCAATCTGTATAACCTAGCCACTTGCTTAATGAACAAACAATCTCTCTTTTGGATTTAGAACAAAATTATATGTCATTAGTATCTGCACATAATCGTAGAGAGATAAAGTGGTGATCCAGGTTTAGTAAAGTGTCGACGTTTCGACTCGTCTTAGGGCCATGCGGTTAGTTATGCCTGGGCCATGCGAGTCTTCTTCAGGACATAATATACGGGGCAAACCGGGATCTTTATGATGATCCCTTCTAGGAGTCAAGGTGGTGATACTTCCCACATTGGATGGATCAATCAATTAAATCCTTAAAAATTCTCTGTTGAGTGTGAATGTCCGATAGTTAACCAGGACTCTATTCAGTAATGAAGAATTCCTCTCCCTTTATTTTCCAATGGTCCAACACACGAGGTGCACAAACGACAATTTATTCCATGTCCCCAGGAAGCGTGTAATGAATCCGCACTTCAAATCATAGGAGACAGCATCTGACAAGAATTCTCCATTAAATAAGCTTAATGGATAGTGAGTCACGACTCTAATCCGTAATGGGGAATTCTTCTCACTTTGTTTTCCAATGCACTGGACCAGAACCTCTGGTTTTGTGATGCTGCAATACACTGTTTGTTATGTTCTTGGCATGCTCTGGAAGTATGAGTATATGTGCAGCTAGTAGAAATAATGCACTCAAACTGGCACTGTATCCTGCTAGTAACAAGGGAACCTTATTGGTGGTGTCTTGTGCTGTCACAGAGGTTGGTTGTGGAGTGCAAAAAAACAATGGATTTAGGCCCAGATCCTTGTACTGGGGTGAATGTATGACATTGTTCTACATTCTGTCCATCAACTGTGTTTTTTGCAATTTTCACCCCGAGTGGGCTGGGTATGCTCAGACGTGAGTCCCAGGCTCTCCACACCACTGGAGTCAAGCTATCCAGGCTGATGAAGGCTGATAGCCAGAAACCGGTCCTTGGATGCTTGATTCCGGTCTGGGAAAGACATGGCTTGGTAGTTCGGACTGGACTGTTCCCATGAGGCACAGGGTCAGAGCTGATTTGCATATAGCCAGTGTCTAACCAAGGGTGGTGTGGAGTGCAAAAAAACGATGGATTTAGGCCCAGATCCTTGTACTGGGGTGAATGTATGACATTGTTCTACATTCTGTCCATCAACTGTGTTTTTTGCAATTTTCACCCCGAGTGGGCTGGGTATGCTCAGACGTGAGTCCCAGGCTCTCCACACCACTGGAGTCAAGCTATCCAGGCTGATGAAGGCTGATAGCCAGAAACCGGTCCTTGGATGCTTGATTCCGGTCTGGGAAAGACATGGCTTGGTAGTTCGGACTGGACTGTTCCCATGAGGCACAGGGTCAGAGCTGATTTGCATATAGCCAGTGTCTAACCCAGGGTGGTGTGGAGTGCAAAAAAACGATGGATTTAGGCCCAGATCCTTGTACTGGGGTGAATGTATGACATTGTTCTACATTCTGTCCATCAACTGTGTTTTTTGTAATTGTCACAGAGGTTGGTGGAATAGGTTTAGTTACCCTTTGCTATCTCTAATGATGACGTTATGTGGTTAGATCTATCAGTACTTGGCTTCGGAGATCCTCTCATGTAGGTTTACCTTTCATAAAGGTCATTCTCACTTGCTTCACTGTTCAGCTCGCCATCCTCCATTCAGCTGAGCAGCTAAATAATATCAATCGAAGTCGGGGACTGCCAGCCCTCCCTCAGTCGTTGGACACTGCATTGTTCTAATGGCCACCATTCTTTGGCCTGAGTCCCACAGGAAGGTCGATATTAATTAATTTTGATCTGTGTGCCACCTCAGTGGAATCCATATTGGGAGCACAGTACAGAAATATTGTAGAGAAAAATTGTAGTCGTGGTAGTGCCTCTATTTTTAGTAGGGCCACCCTCCCTGCCAAGGAGAGGAGGCCCCTCCAGAATTCCATGCTGGCTCTCAGGACTGCAAAGCTGCCACCAGGTTACTCTCGAGAATGTCCACGCAGGAGTGGTACATTTTCACTCCTTAATATTCTTTGCATCTGAATTCCCATTTAAGATTTTCCAGTCTGGCAGGTGGGATGCTGTCTCTTGTTAGTGGAAAAAGTTTTGACTTTTGCCAGTTAATTTTTAATCCGGACATCTCTCCAAATTCTACCATCAATGCCTTAGCACCAGGCAGATCGTCTATCACACCCCACAGGAAAACAGGAGGTCATCGGCATTAAGGGCTATATGGTGTACACTGTTCTCAAGGCGGATCCCCCGATACCGTATTCCTGTGCGGGCCAGGCAGGCCAATGGCTTCATAGCTAAGGCAAACAGCAGTGGAGAAAGGGAGCGCGCCTGTTGTATGCCCTGTTTCATTTCACACTGCTCTGATATTGTCCGACCTGCTCTGATCCACGCCACCAATCTCGTATAAAGCAATCTGACTCATTTTGAAATACCTTGACCTAACCCCATTTTATTCAGAACACCATACTAAAACTCCCACTAAAGGCTATCAAAAGCCTTTTCCATCTACTACGACAACCACCTCCTCTCCCACCATCTCATTCCCTTCTGCCATAAGTGCTGTGAGGCGCCAAATATTGAGAGCCGTGTCATGTCCTGGAATGAATGTGTACCTGGGATCTTAGCCAAGAATGTCCCCTGATCCGAGTTAGGGCCACATATGCTTATGATCGCTATGTCCCGACCATCTAGTCTGCCCATTACTGCCACATACCGGCCATCAGGGTCTATCATCTCCCCAGTACACTGGAAGGGAACATCTGCCCTAAACCAAATCATTGTCCCCCTAGCAAAGGTAGAGTATGATGGGTAATTTAATTGTCCTCGCCCCCTCCTTTGCCGACAGGTGGGTCTCTTGCAGGAGAGCTATGTGCACTCCCTGTTTATTCAGGTAGGAGAGAATTTTGTATCACTTGGACATTGTATGTAGCCCCCTGATGTTCAATGTGATAATCCTATAAGATTGAGGACCAGCCTTTAGGAGGAGTCGAGTGGAGCCCCGGAGGACTCCCAGTGCAGAGCTCTCCATGCATGTGAGAAGAAGTACAGCTTAGGATACTGCAATATCAGTGACTGGTCTACATGATCTGCAACCTACGTAAGTATTAACTTACAACAACCCTAACTCCCCCTCTCCAGGACAAGCGAGCAAACCCTCCTCATCCAAATATAAATCAATAATGCCCACACTTTGAGCTAACGGGGCAGAGTCTGCCTACCTCGCATTTGCTTGATCAGACGTTGCGGCCCGCCACCCTCTCACCCATTCAGTGAATAGTAATAGTCTTGGAGTTGCTTGTATGAGTCTCCCCACCCTTCCTCTCAGCCCCTCTGAATACTTGTGGCTCTGGAGGTATGTCAAATGATCTCGTCCGCTGTGGCAGGGGTAACCATCAGCATATCTTTGCTGTGCCCCTGCATTGTGCTGGTGCTGTGCTCAGAGTCTGAGTCTCGTGGGTCCTCCCTCACAGGTGAGGATGCTCCATTTGAGTCAGGGGGCACTCAGAGAAGCCACTGCCACCATGGCCTGCTCTAGTTCTCATTGCTTTTTGGCACTGGGGGGAGCCATGGTAGATTTGTTGTGTTCGATGCCGGTTTGAGTGCACTCTCTCTTCCGTTGGTCCAGGGGGGCACATCCAGGTGCCTGTGATCAATCCACCCCATTCCTCCTGTGGTGTGCTTAAGAATTGAGCCCTCGATGAGGTCCCTACTCTTAGTCTCGCTGGAAAGAGCATTACATACTGGGCCCATTTGCCGTATTGTTTTCTTGACTGCTAGAAACGATGAGCGCTGCCTTTGGACCTCCCTAGAGAAATCAGGAAAGATTCTGACAGTGCTATTGTCCACAATCAGGTGGTCTTTCTGCCGGGTCTTACTGATTATGTGATCTCTGTCCTTATAAAACAAGAAACAGGCACCATATGTCTCAGCAGGCCTCCGGGGGAGGAGGTTTCGTGGGCACTCTATGGGTTCTCTCGAATGCAAAATATGGAGATAAGCCTTCTGATGCCACCTACTCTTTGAACCATTTCTCTAAAAAGGCCACCAAGTCTCTTTCCTCAAACCTCTACAGAAGCCCCGGGATTCTCACATTGTTCTGGTTGGATCTGTTTTCAGCATCTTCAGCCCTCATTTCAAGCACCTTCACTTGTGCTTCCACCACCTTCAGCCTATCAGCAGTCTTGGATAGGGTCAGTTTCAGGTCCTGTATTTCCATTTCCGTCGCAGTAATTTGTTCCGCCAACCGGCGGTTTCGGCTCTCAAGAGGCCCATTTCCTCCATGACAGTGTCGATCTTGACAGACAATCTTGAGGCCGCTATGGCCTGCAGAATGTCTTGCAATGTTGGTGCTGCTCGTGAGTTGTTCTGCTTTGTGTTTGTGGGGGCCAATGTAGAGGAATCCTCCGTGTCCATCTGACTCTAGGTCAGGGATCGATATCCTTCCTTCTACTTATCTTCCCCATCTTACCCCTGTAGTAGCCAGGGGTTATCCAACTCAAACTGACTGCCCTCTGAATGCTCTGTCCTCTGCCAAAGATCCAGTAGTATCGGGGGGGGCCCCACACAGCTGTTAGTTGTCTTCTCCCCCAATAGTCCCAGCTGGCCTGGACTACACACAATAGCCCAGCAAATCCTACCTTGTTTGTGGTCTGATCGGCTTCAGCAGTGAGACCGGGTGTTTCTCAACCATCAATCCTCCCCTCTCATTGGGGCGGTTATGGGGGGCCCCTCTCAGATGATCTCCAGGTCAGACCACAAGCGCTGGGCTCGAGCTCCGTGGGCCAGCCCATCTAAACATAGCAGTGTAGGGGATTCAAGTGCTCCTGGCCACCTGCCGGGTCGCAATCTCTCTCCACTACTTACCGCCCCAGTCACTTCCCCTCTGGATTGTCAGTCTCTCCAGGGATCCTCTGTTCGGCTTTTGTCACCACTCACCCACACCCACTAACTGCTCCGCTGTAGCTGCTCAGCCGTGACCCCCGACTCTGCGTGCTTTAGATCCGACAGCTACCAATCGGTATGTCCACTCTTCCCCTCTCGTATGTCCGCTCTCCGGTTATGATCACTGGAGCCCTCGGGGACCCCTTCAGAGTCCACTGCTTGGGCCTCACCCTCTTCTGGGGGTCCAGTTGGGGCAGCTCTCCCCTGGAACAGAGGGAAGCACTCTCTCTTTCTCCGTCTCTGGTCCAGGACCTCCCGGATTTCGTCACAACTCGGAGGCTGCCATCTTGGATCCCGGCTGTGAAGTTCATTCAGCCGTGGATTCTGGTCTCTTAGCGATCCACAGCTTTTCTCAACCAATCTTCTCAGGTCCCTATACCACAGGGGTCCCTCAGAGGGTAAGTGCTCCCCTTGGGAGTTACAGTGCGCAGGATGGCACTAAATGGGGATCAGCCGGCAAGAGCCACCCAAGGAAGGCTCCTACTCCATCGGCTGCTGGCCACACAACCCCTGTCCCTGAGGCTTTTATAGGGCAGCCAGCCAACTAGCTCTTTGAGTCACTCTGGTGCTTCGGGTTCCAGATGCAGGTCTAGTTCTTTTCACTAAGAAAGCTGTCCGGTACAGTAGCAGAGTTGCAGGGCACCTGACTATCAGTCCTTCTTACAGCAGAGTAGTGGAGCAGTCCTTCTGCACCTTTCACAGGTCCATCTGAAGAGATGGGTCTGATTTTCCATTATTTATACCTGGGGGTCGATTCCGATTTGGAAAAAAAAACGTCCGTACGATTCGTATCTGGAGCCCTCGCCGTACGAATCGTACCCGTCCGTCCGAGTCACGTAGTACGATCCATGTTTCGTCAATCCGTCCGAATCGTCGCGATCCGTATGTATTGCAAGGCTGAAACCTTGAACCGTACGACTCGTACACATGCCGTACGACCCGACGAGTACGATCCGGACCGGGGTATGAGGACGCGATTCGTACGGCCCACGTCAGGTAAGGGTGATTCATACGGAAAAGCACACAATAACATACACACCATACGGTGCGTACACCTCATGATCGCAGGGGTACGCACCATACCCCTGCGATCATGGGGTATACGCACCGTACCCCATGATCGCAGGGTGTATGCAACATACACCCAGCGAACATGGGGTACGGTGCGTACACTTCAAGATCGCGGGGTACGGTGCGTACACCCCATCATCGCAGAGGTACGCACCGTACCCCTGCGATCATGGGGTGTACGCACCGTACCGGGGGGGGGTTCCGTACCTGTTTCGAGGCGAACTCTGCTTCTCCGGATGTTTTCGCCTCCCGTAGAAAAAGCGTTGTACGGTGCGTATCCCACACGAATCGTACTTGCCGGGTCGGAAAAAGCAGCCGCGAACCGTACGGATGTCACGTGCAGCGGGTTCCAAGGGAGATTCGTACGGGGATTTGAGTCGTACAGAGTCCAGCTCCTGGTACGAATCGTACTTCGTCGTATGTACAGGGGAATGCTGCAGGGTACGATTCGTATGGGAAAAATGCTCCGTACGGCCTTACGGAGTAGTTTTTCCCCGAATCAGAATCGACCCCCTGGTGTCGACTTTGAAAAAGGATCTGTTTATGGAAGTTACATCCCTAAAGCTGCTTGTAAATTCCTTCCTTTCTGCCCTGATTCCAGCTTGTCTGGGGTCACAATAGACTAGTGTCAAACTCTTTGTGAGTGTGCCAAGGCAGAGTCTTTGTGATGTGCAAATGTGATATGGATCATCCTGCCACCACCGTTTCCCCTTTGTCTCACTTACTGGGAAAAATAGACAAAGACCAACTGCCAGCTTTATAAAAGTGCTAAACATAAACAGGGCTACCCAATAGTCCCCAGCGAACTGGATACGTCAAGTAAAAATAATACAATATTTCCTGGAGAAATTGTTTCTAAATTTCTTTTTGGTTGGTCAACAGATCCAACAGTGTTATCAAAGAGCACAAGACATTAACACCAAAAGGCATACTGTTATACAAAGTTTATATTACATAGAACCACATACATCAATAGATACAAAAGTGTTAATCAAATTCAACACTGACACATCTCGTAAGCAAGATCACACATAGGCATGGTTCAGAAGATGTAAATCCCGGCATCTTCAAGAGACGTAGACTCCCCTTAACTTGAGTGGGTTTGCCGAATCTGCTCCCATACTATGCAGTTTTGAAGAGAGCCTTTCCCTAACTCCTGATTTCAGCTAGAAGAATGCCAGTCCAGGCTCTAATAATCAGCAGACTCGACTATGGTAAAGCAATACTGGCAACAGCCAATAGGACTCTTATGGCCTAATTACAAGTTGTGCAAAACACGGAGGCCAGACTTGTTTTCAACCTTCCATCTGGCTCTGCCTTAGACCCACTGCTGAAATCATTACACTGGCAACCAGTCAGGCAGAGAAGCATTTTTAAAAGCTGCTGCTTGTCATACAACTCCTAAAGGGGTAAAAATCCCAGCTATCTGCTTCACAATCTCAAACTCTAATCTCCTACCAGAAACTTAAGGTCCATGGACTAAGCAATGTTGAGTGTACCCATATTTATTTGACTAGATAAGCTACCAAAGCCTTTTCCTACTTGACTCCTATCCACTGGAACAGACTACCTCTCATTCCATTTCTGTCTCGACACTGCTTACAATAAATTGAGGAAAATGCTGAAATCACCTTTATTCTAATCGAATATCAACTATTGCCTGAGACAGCTGCTTAGTGCAGAGAAAGCCCCTCGGCGTGAGTCGTGAGCTATATAAAGTTTAATTAACATACCAAAACAGTCCAAATCATATGTCAATTTTTTTACATTTTTGAGCACACATCCAAAAGTGATGACAACAATATAGTTAAAGAGGAGTAAGTAACTGTTACAATTCAGGACTTAAATCAAACCACACTCACTTTTTGTCAGGATCTGCAGTCAAGAGAAGGCTTGATCGCCGATCCTGACAACAAGTGTGTGTTGCCGCACAGTGCTGATTGCAGTGCTGTGCTGATTGCAGTGTGCTAAATACCCCAATTGCTGGCCAGTAATCCCCCTTTCATTGGCATCTGAAGAAATTATGGCCTGTGTAATTTACCATTTGCTTTTTGGTTTGATTTTAGCCTCAACACTGAATCCTTATGATGATCCTGCTGACAAGGTGGCTTTTTGAGACCAAAGGTTGATGGTTACTCCCCTTTAACTATTCTGATGTCATTACTTGAAGCTGTGACCTCGAAACTGTTTTGACCTGATGCCTGCTGCCCTCCTACCTGGGCAGGAAGGACTGCACCTCTATCTGTTGAACCCAGGGATCCAACGTGATTTCAAGGGCCAGATGGCCCTTGAAATCACATTTTGTCATATTTGTCATATTTACTTGAGCCTCAGGAACAGAAAGCTCCAATAATTCTGGCCCAGTACCTGGACTCTGTCATCTGTGAGTCTATCCTGCCAGGTGGTGCCATCCCTGTACTAAACCTTTGGAAGTGGGCCTAAGGTACTCTGCCAACCTCTGTGGATCCAGCAGGACTGACACATCTCCTCTGCTTTGCAGCGCAACCTTGAGGAGAACCAATGCATTGCTGCTGTGGTGTGGATCGGAACTGTTGCATTGCATGGCAACCAGCCACCTCCTCAGAACGGCCTCTGCTCCATGCATTCTTGGTGCAGACCCTGTTATCCCTCATTAACAGCTGCCTCAATGATGATGCCGTACACCACATTGCAGCTTCGCAGTTCCTCGAAACCAATGCATTGCCCTGTCTGCACAACACATCCTTCATACCGGACCTTTTATTGCAAGCCCTCGTCGAAGGAACCCTCAACAATGATGCAAGACCTAAGATTGCAGCCTCACTGCAACTCGGAACCAAAGCATCGCTCTGTCTGCTCAACGTATCTTTGACTCGGATCGTCACAACGCTCCACAAACCAAGATTTAAGATACTTTGTTCATTGGGCCTAATGAGTCCCTGTAGCCGGCCCACTCTCCATCGCAGGTGGCCTGAACTTGTGACTTTGTTCCAGTCCAGTGCGGCCAGATTTCCACAGTTGGAGCTTTGTGCTTTTTGGGGCTCTTTTCCCCAAAATATTTTAACCTGCATATCTGTGGTTCTACTGATTGGATTTTTGTCATTTTGGCTTTGTGTTATTCATAAACAATTGCTCTATTTTTCTACATTTGTATGGGATGCTTTCGTAGTGTCTTTTCACTGTATTACTGTTTGGAGTGTTGCACAAATACTTTACACATTACCTCTGAGTTATATCTGACTGCTCTGTGACTAGCTACCCGAGAGACGAGCCCAGGTTAATTTAGGGTTTACTTGTGACAAATGCAAACAAAACAATTGATGGACAGAATGCAAAACAATGTCATACATTCACCCCAGTACAGAGATCTGGGCCTAAATCTATTGTTTTTTTTCTCACCATGCCATTCCAGTTTGGACCCAGCCATATGCAAATCAGTCTTGACCCTGTGCCCATTGGGACCAGTCCAGCCCGAACTGCCAGGCCAGGTCCTCCCTGGACTGAAAAGAAGTATCCTAGGACTGGTTTCAGGCTTTCAGCCCTCATCAGCCAGGATAGCTTGACTCCAGTGGCATTGAGAGCACAGGACCCAAGCCTGGGCATACCCGTCCCACTCGGGTGACAAATGCAAAAGAACAATTGATGGACAGAATGCAGAACAATGTCATACATTCACCCCTTACAGAGATCTGGGCCTAAATCCATTGTTTTTTTGCTCACCATGCCATTCCAGTTTGGACCCAGCCATATGCAAATCAGTCTTGACCCTGTGCCCATTGGGACCAGTTCAGCCCGAACTGCCAGGCCAGGTCCTCCCTGGACTGGAAACAAGCACCCTAGGACTGGTTTTGAGCTTTCAGCCCTCATCAGCCAGGATAGCTTGACTCCAGTGGCATGGAGAGCCCAGGACCCAAGTCTGGGCATACCCGTCCCACTCGGGTGACAAATGCATAAAGAACAATTGATGGACATAATGCAGAAGAATGTCATACATTCACCTCAGTACAGAGATCTGGGCCTAAATCCATTATTTTTTTGCTCACCATGCCATTCCAATTTGGACCCAGCCATATGCAAATCAGTCTTGACGCTGTGCCCAATGGGAATAGTCGAGCCCGAACTGCCAGGCCAGGTCCTCCCTGGACTGGAAACAAGCGTCGTAGGACTGCTTTCGGGCTTTCAGTCCTCATCAGCCAGGATAGCTTGACTCCAGTGGCATGGAGAGCACGGGATCCATGTCTGGGCATACCTGTCCCACTCAGGGTGACAAATGCAAAAAGAACAGTTGATGGTCAGAATGCAGAACAATGTCATACATTCACCCCAGTACAGAGAACAGGGCCTAAATCCATTGGTTTTTTGCTCACCATGCCATTCCAGTTCAGAGCCAGCACTCTATACTTGTGACATCACCCTGAGAAGAAGTGTGGTTGCTTGCTGCTTGAGAAGAGTTTCACCCCCCCTAAGCAGTAACCTAATTTTTTACACAAGGCATTATTGTTTCTGAAACGTATTGCTTAGAAAGTCTTCTCTGCTTTTACCTCTAGCTCCCTACGGACTTATGAGGTGAATCTATGCAGATCACAAATTTGAATCCCAGGAAGGCCAACTAGGCCTTCAATTCTTCTGATGTTATTGAAATTAGTTCCATTAAATTGGGTTCCTATTTCTGTAATTTCCAGTGCGTAGAAACAGCAGAAATGTGTTGTAAACCACTACATAAAACATGTTATAAATAAAATAAGAATTCTTGCATGAGGAAATCTCCATTTTATTACATTCTAATTTGTGGCTGCCTTCCTATGTGTGCCTAAAAGTAAGTGTACTGTTTTTGCAATGTCTGGGATTTTGATTATTAATTTCTAATTTTTTTGTAGTATTTGATGAGGTAAAAAAACAATGTCTCGTCAAGGAACTAAAGTGGGTTTTTCTGTAAACCCAATCCATTTTTATGTTATATATATTGGATAAAGTTCCTTCTTGACATACATTATAAAGGTATTGCGAATCACTGACGAGTATCAGTACCATTTAGAGGAATGAAGTTGAAGGCCGAGTTCCTTCATAAGGTCTAGGACCTCTGAAGTGATGTTCAATATCCTTTTAACGTATGGCAGAGGGTACTGTATTCCTTACTCTATGTGATCACACCATCACTATTCCCACAATCCACTTAAATCCTTGGTGTCCTGCTCTTTCATATGAAAAAGATAGTATGATTGCATTCACTTAATTTTAGAAAAAGATCATAAAAGAATGGACCTTGGGTACTGGTAGCAGCATTATGATGTCACATCTCAACTATAGTAACTTTTACAGTTGGGAAGCTACATGACCAGAGATGACACAACATGACAGTACTAAGGAAATTAGAGACACCCGAATACAAGGATGGCAGGCTGCCATGCATTTGATATGTGTGTGTGTCCTGAGGCATTTTACATTGTTCGTATGTTAAGCAGTCAGAGGGTTAGTGAGATATGCATACATCTTTATTATAAGCAAATTCATGTCAGCAGTACAGTTATTCATCAGTTGCAAACGACTGCACAGCAATGTTAAAAGTAGGAGATCAGGCATATGTGAAAGAGAGAATGACAGATTACCAAGAGTTTTCGTGGAATTTAACATTTTGGGAATCTGCCTTTTGATCATATTGGAGGCTCCAGTAACCTTCATTTAGAGTCAAGCTGCTAGTGTACCGGCTCAAAACTCTCAGCACAGAAAGTGCCTGTCAAGCATTTGTACTTCATCACAGATATATGCTGATATGCCGCAATCTATGATAGAGTCTGACCACAAAAAGCATCTTCATGCACAGATGTAAAAAGCTAAAATGTGATTCATGTGATAACGCCTAGTCGTTTCAATATTACAAATGGCCCATTCTAATCTTCCTTTTTTAGGGAATATTTGTACCTACTAAAAACAATGACTAGAGTGGAAAGGTATGCATTTTTTTACTTAATAATTTAAGATTCAAAAAGCAAGGTAAATAGTAGCGTGATGTATTTTAACTCTTTCAAATTCGAGTTTCGGAGTGTGTGGTATCTGGGACAGCGCACACACTATTCATCATGCATTTGATGGGGACTATCTGAAAAGGGTTCTGTCTAATGGTAGTCAAGTTATACATTCAAGGGTGGTTGCAATCTCTGGTTTCCCTGTGACATAAGTAATGACCTCCCCAGGATGGCGGCTCTTGTTTGTAGGAACTGCCAGAGGTAGATGAATTGGCCAGCCATCTTGTGAGATTCTGTTTTAAAACCATATTGGCTTGTTATTCTCTTGTTAATTGGATGAGACAATCCTCTGCCACACAGACCCACAGAACCAGGAGTTCCATTTCCCAGCTGCTGCTCAGAGAAACACTTTTGACCCTGGGGTGAAGGCAGACAGGAAAGAAATTCAATTGTAGCGTTTTATTGCAGCAGGCAAGCAAAGCGAAATGACTTTGGCTAAGAGCTAAAGCAACCCCGACCTTTTGTCGGGTGGCATGGAGAAACTGTAGTTTTTTCTATCAAAGGAAGGCGTGGCACGTGGTTCTTTAAACTGGTCCGCAGTTACACTGTCAAAAATTCAAGTTTGTTTTAACACATGCTAATAAAAAGCAGTAAACATGACAAGGCCCAGTTTTAATATTTTTTAACACAGTGCAGCACTGAAATATACTATGCTGCAAAGGAAAAACACAGCCCAGAGTCGTGTCTACTAAGATTGCTCTGCTGCTGCAGCTGTCACTCCTTGTGCTGATACTGAAACGAGGCTGCCTCGCACTATGCACAGCTTCGCATCATGGTGCAGAGCCCTGTTCAGCATAGGGTTTATATGGGAGTCATAGCTTCCAGAACAAATTCACATGCATATACAATATCAGTGTTTTCCAAAGCATTTGATGTAAGCTGTACATTGCAGCGTGCATGAAATGTGGTACTTTTTTGAGAAATTAACACATTTCCACTTGTTTTTGCCTGCTTCAAGTAGGTATTAATTTTTGCCGTAAAGACTGGTCTGTCAATTTTAGTACATTGGGAATTGCAACTAAACCCATAGAATCCACCCTAGTAAAGCCTCTTGGCATAAAGTGTTCCTTAAGCTATGAAAAGTGCACCTTTTCCATAAATAGCATGCACATCTTTGCTCCACGTTGCATTACTTGGCACAGCGCTAGCACTTGTAAAAAGCTTTATGAAATCTGAGCCACAATGACCATCTGTAGTAGGCACCAGTGTGTGACAATTCACCTCCGTAAGCAGGATAAAAACCATACCCATTGACAACTCAAAATGATATGCACAACATTGTGAATTAGATTTTTAGTTACCGACAGTAACCTATAGCTGTCACCACCTTCCAATAGCTAACTATTTGCTTACTGTCAACATCAATATCTTTTGTGGGCACCTGCCCTTTCAGAAATGCAATCACCTGTTGATGATACTTTCTCATCACCTCAGGTGAAGGCGTACGCATTATCGGATTCCTAAGTGGTTCCTTCTCTGGCCACTAGATAATCACACTACATTCAGCTCATAAATCCTTTGGCACTTCAATGTCGAAAAAGTTATTCAAACCCACCAACAACACCTGTGAGATTTTAACAAACCTTTCACCTTGGGTGTGCCAATGAATGGGATTTTGCTTAACTTACGGAAACCATTCGACAATGCGGCAAGATCACTCCTACTGCAAGGCCATGTACATAACTTCCACCAAGCACCTCCCTCAGGTAAAAACTCTGAGTTCCCTCTTTATCAGGTGCAGCTGAGGGAGATTCTCCCCTTTGTTCTGGGGGAAATACTATTCTTAATTGCTTCTGAAATTTCTTTTTGGCCCATCTGCCTTCCCATTTGTCAAAATCACTCAACTTCCGTACACTGCCAATCAGTTAATTTATTTGTAGTTTCATCCCTGACACTCTCATGCGCATAATAGCTTTGTCATCAAAACAAACACTGAAGCATCTATGTAAAGACTTATTCTTATTGAGATCAATGTCATACAATAGGGCCAAATCTGAAAGCCTGTCATTAACCTAACCAGCACGTCGCGTAAAATCTTTACATAAATAAACAAATTCATTCTCCTGATGAGTGTCCACATGTGAAAAATCAAGAATACCTGAAATCAATTCATCAAGTGCAGAAGGCCCCTTTCACGGTCCACCTCCTTGTCTGCTGACAAATTCCTTTTCTCTGGCCTCACTCTCAATCTAATACATGACAATAAGCCTTTCCATAGCTAAAGACGAACATGATAACATACCTGCAGAGGAGAAAAAACAGCATCAAGGTAACGTTTCAAGCACACATGTTCAGCAATCGCTTAAAGTGAAGCTAAGTTAGCCCAAGAGACAAAATAAATGCACATTACAATATTATTAACTATTGGCAACTTTAGGAATGCAAATATGCAGTAAATATGGTTACATTTGGTTATTAACCAACTTAATACAACTATACATGAGCTCCTAATGATTAAATTGACTTCGTCATATGACTGTATTCAAATATGTCACGCAAGTTAATGAAGCAAAACATGCGTAAATATATAGGTTGCACATAAATGCATATACATGTATATAAATGAAGCATATGCCCCAATCCCTACTTTCACAGTACTCATTTAACTGCCCTTGAATGATTAAGGTTGGCCTTGCTGACATGCAGACGTGTGACCTGCATATCATAGTAGAGGGGAGTGGTGATTGTAAACTCACTGAGCCATTCCAGTGTCATTATCTGGAGGTTGTGTTCTTCAAGAGGGCAGGAGGCTGAAGAACAGGAGGGAATTGAATAACAATGAAAAGAGTGTAATAGAGAAAGGGAGCAAGAAAAGACCACTGTGATCAAAATAAGGGAAGAAATGGATAAAAGAACAAGGTATAGACAGGTCTAAGGGAAGGTGAACCTGTCTAAATCCAGTGGAGAGAGTGGAAAAGGTTGTGGGTGGTGAAGAAAATCAAGAAAAAAAGAAAAGATGAATTAAATGCAAAAGAAGGATTGAAGTAGAGGTTTTGATAGTGAGCAGGCAGGGAAAGGAGGAGATATGGGTGAACATGCTTCACTTTGCTTGTTTTCTACTGTCATGATCACTTCCACTAAGTTAAGATTCGAGCTCAGCTAAAAGACATTCTGTCACTTTTGACTGTGAAAGGCTGAATAGGTGTTGTAGGAACTGCTGTGTAAGGCCTGAGGTTGTCAAACACACGTTTACTCTTTGTCCAGAGGCTTTCTGAGTTTCACATAACAGCACTTCTAGCGATATGGCTATTGTCTAAGCCGTATGTAGAAATTTGGAGTAAGGTCCTATTTCTTTGACACTAACCGATGTGATATTGTTCAGTTTATTGGTAAGAGCCATGAAGGCGGAGGTTGCCCATGGTTACAAGAGACATTCTTCAAAACTATTGCAAAAATGTATTACAGGGCCTTTAACTTATTTACAGCTCACTAACATCAATCTCCCCTCTTCAACTGACAATTAAAAAACGTGTTATCTTCGATTATAATATTGGAGATTCGTAACTGGATTTTGAAAATCTGACATCAATTTTTCGTCCATTTTTTATTTGGGTATCTGTTATGTTGTAAGCTCTAACAACTGTCAATATATTTTCACGTATTGCTGTTTTGATCATATGAAATGCCATACTGTCAGGCATTGTCTACCTGCATCTCTTCAATGGCACTGTCTGGGGTTATGAAAGGCATTTTAGATTTGCACAGGCGCCAAAGCCCGCTCACTTTACAGAAAACTGAATATTTAAGTAGCCCAATGCTGCATAAATGCTTCGGTTGCAAATGTGATTAAGCAAATCTAAACAGCTTAAGTCCCTCAGTTTCTTTTCATCAGGCCCACACGTGAAATATACTAAAGAATGTGTGCGTAATGAATCCATACCGACGCTCCAGTTCGTATTGGCAAACATGTTTTGTGTTAAAGGAATTCCATTTGAAATGGCTGATGAAATTGAGGGCAGCGCGTTGCTTTGGGGGCAATTACAAAGCCTGGAATAAATCACTCACCCCAGCTACTTTATTCGCCGCATAGATGAATTAGCATGGTAAATACCTTCAGGGTCGTATTCTCTGTTCTATACCCTTCCTTGCTCAGAAGCGGGTGCTACAAAGTGCTATACTGTTGTGTCTGCCATCACCTCGGAGTAATGGCTGCCATT
Organism: Lissotriton helveticus; assembly: GCF_964261635.1. Taxonomy (NCBI): domain Eukaryota; kingdom Metazoa; phylum Chordata; class Amphibia; order Caudata; family Salamandridae; genus Lissotriton; species Lissotriton helveticus. Next base: position 1,379,760,737 of record NC_136063.1, on the reverse strand, counting down.
ATTCATAGTAGGGCAGTTGAGGTCGCCTCCATGTGCTTTGTGCGGAGAACTGAACTGTTCATCCTTTATAGTCGCCGAGATTGCAAGCTGTTGGCAAATGGACTCGGAGGCAGTCTATTCTTCATCCGGTGAGATATAGCAGTGACCTTCAGACGTCCTCGCGCTTCCTAATGTGATGTTATGTGCTCGGCAAACAAGATCATTGAGTTTTCTTGCCAAACGAAATAGTATTTTTGTGGAAATGAATGATTCGGAACGTTTGATGATCGAGGCAAGTTTCGATCAATTCTGAGGCGGCCGAGCCCGGGGGAGAGCGCCAACAGAGATTCCAGTGCGCCATTAATTAGAAGCGGGCGGGCCATAGTTCAGAGCTGACCATGGGGATAACAGAGGGGACGAGCTGCTTGGCAGCGTTTTCAATAAGCTTGTATGGTGTCTTGAATGTTGTTCTTTTGTCATTGTCTCCTCAACCTTGATGCCTGGATCGATACATGCAACGTTTTTTCCAGTACTGTTAATAAAGAAGTGTAGCTTCCTGCTGGTGTCCCCCCTCCCACCCACGTAACATGGTACACCAAACCACAGCTGAATATGGCACTCTCTTGTTCTCAGCTGGGGTCAGATATTGTGCTCTTAATCCCCTACCTGGGCCGAAGAACTAGCAAGGAATAAAAAGAAAATATTGCTGTCATAACTTTTCAGTCATAATTTTAAATAACCGAAGGCTACAAACTCTTAGATGTTCCCACCGGTGGGAACTACAAAATGGTAGTCACATTATATTCTAAGGTTCATTTCTGCCTTTAGTTATACAGCCAAGATTTTTTTTTATATAGCACTTGCTACCCCTAAAGAGGTGTGCATTAGAGCAGCCCATAATAATGAAAATGATACTTATAAGCTATAAAAATTGTCGTTTTCCGAAAATACGCATTTTTCAAATTGGAAAATGACTTGATTTGATAACAGGGTGTTCGTAAGCCCTGTGACCAGGTCTCTTTTGCCAGGCACTAGACTTGGTGAGCTACTTTCACAACAGAATCATCCATTACAGCACCGCCTCTTCTTGCTCATCAGGCTAGCCACTTTCATCACAGAAGTGTCAGACCAAAGAACAGGAAGTGGGAGGAGATGAACCCCCTGACTTGAGTGGTATGGGCAATGCTTAAGTTGTGCCAGTGGTTCCAGGCGTTATACACAGACTTGTGTTTGGAGACTACAGTAAAATTTTCGTCATTAGACTATGGCCAATAGAAAGACAGCAAAGGGAGAAAGAAGTAGAAAGGGAAAGTTGGGAAAAATGACACAGGGGAAAGTAGGGGTGAACATGATTGAGATAAGTAGAAAGTATAGACAGGCATGAGGTGGAATCAAGGCTACTCTGCCTTGACATTCTGCAATTACAGTGATCTGCAGTGATGGCAGAGGATAATAGGAAAAGCTCTGGGCCTTGCACTTATTTATTATTGTTAATATTATTATTGTTATTATTATTAGTATGTAATGTTATGGAGATTTATACAGCGCACAGCTACCCAGAGAGTGTCCTGGCGGGAAATCAGGTAACCTACACCCATAATGATTGTCTTATATGGATTAAAAGAGTTGTGTCTTTAATTTTTTTCTTACAGATAGGGAGATTGATTATGGAACGTAGTTCTAGAGGAAGTTTATTCCATGTGGCAGGCCCAAGATAGGAGAAGGATCTGCCTCCTATTGTGACCCGCCGAATTTTGGGAACTCTTGCCAAATGCTCATAGGAAGAGTGTACATTTCTGGAATGGACAGATCCATGAATCCTCTCTCTCCGGTATTCAGCTCCTGAAGCATGCAAAGCTTTGTGAACAAGGACCATAGAGTTTAAAAGGATCCTTTTTAGGTCGAGCTGGTAAACTGCATCCAAAGGATGTAGGTGTCCAGCTGGAGACCTAATGTTGCCTGTCTCGGAGGAAGAAGGACAAGAGGGTGTTACAAGCTTTTTTCCAGGATTTGTGTGCGCGAACGCGCACGTTCCGTCCTGCGCCGCGCCGTGCACTTCCCTACCATACTCCCAGCCAGTCAGCCTAACGCGCATGCATGCACACAGACACACACACGCGTGCACACGCACTTACACTTACACAGACACGCAGGCACCCAGACAGGCAACCCCTCCCCCCCCACAGTCACACACACACACGCATACACACAGACTCCAAGACACATGCACACACGCACGCTCACACACATACACAGCCCGCGCGCGCGCGCGCGCACACACACACATGCCCCCCGCCCTCGCAGCCCAGCAAATAACAAGGCGAAGCCCCACTCACCGGCTTCCTTGGTGCAGCGGCTCTCACCAGCAGCAGGACTCTTCCTCCCTTCTTCGGCACCGGGGCGCAGGGTAGGCTCCTTTCTGCTCCGGTGCTCCAAACAATCGCGGCTCTTCCGTGGGAGGCGGGGTAGGCTCCCGCCCTCCTACTTCCTGTTTCCGGTTGTCCCGCCCGGCCTGCCTGACTTCCTGGTCGCAGGCCGGCGGCGCGAGCTCTGGACCAAAATCCAGGTTTTGCCTCATTTTCACCGCAAAACGCGTAATTGCCATTATTTGTCGTAAATTTATAAATAATCTCAGTATCGTGATTGAGCGTGTGCGATAATTAATGCGCTATTAGAGAAGAACACATATAAGAGGCCATAGAGTTTAGACTGTGACAGCACTATGGTTATGTGGTGTCAGTACCTCATTGAAGTAAAGTTTTTACTGGTACAAACTGTGACACCGCTGTAGGTCGATGATATCATTATCCCAGTGAAGTCAAAGCTTTCTCCAGTCCAGATTTTGATATGCCCCCAATTACAATGGGTAGCCAACATCAGTTTCCCATTAAAACCACATCTTTCTCTAGTCCAGGCTATCACATGACTTTGGGAACATAATGTCAGTACCCTACAAAGACAGAGCACTTTCTACTTCTGACTTTCATATCCCTGTTAGTACCTGAAATCAGTGTTCGAGTTAAGGCAATGATCTTTCCAGTCCAGAATGTGACATCTTAGGGTAAGGAAATCTCCCATACAGTCCAGGTTGTGATATCCCTGTATGGACAGATTATACTATTTGAGAAGATAAACTTCCCTCCAGTCTAAACTGTGACTTGATTAAATGACTGGATCCGTGCTAGTTTGAAGTCGGAAATTATTTAATTCCTGCTTTTGACAGTAATAAGAGATGGTAACTGAATCCGAAGGATGCATGTGTCCAGCTGGAGATGTATAGTTATCAGTCTGGGGGGAAGGAGGGACAAGAAAGTGGTACTGATCCAGCGCTCTCACCAAAATATTGCACAAATAACACTATCTACTACCACCAAACTTACAATACAACACTAGGCCCATATCAACAATAGAGCGACTGAATCATGAGGCGATAAGATCTAAATATGTTGTTTAAAACCATCTACAATAATCAAGACCAGCTTGTCATTTTAGAAAGTTTATTTAAACACATCTAGGAAAACTTAGGTTTTGGTATTTTATTAAACAAGCATTAGAAAATGTCATAAAGAAAGATTTATTCAGTATTAATAAAAAGAGCATAAATCAAGAATTATTATTCATTAGCAGGAATAAGTAAAATTAAGCATTTCCAAAATCCTAACTATCTCTCTGTCTCTACCCTCATCACCTAGTAATAAAGTAATTAATAAAAACTCCTGTCCTCACGTGTAAAATCCATCAGCATAACATCGTCCTCCAGAATTTCTCGAGCGTAAGCCAACTATGTGTTCTCTGAACCTATTCTTATACCCTAAATTAAGCTGAGCTAACTATTTTTCACATTCCAGCAGACGAATTCTAGTTCTCCATTGGCTGAGCCACCTCGTACCACAGTAAACTGTGACACCTCCTTCTTACATGCCCGGGCAAATTCACTAGTTCATTGTTCATTTAGAAGTCTTGGCAGTTCTTCCTTAGGCTGCTACATTTTGTAGCGAAAGCTTCCTTTCAACCTTGAGCCTGTCAGCTCTGAACTCCCGTGGCACGTTAGCAAACGTTAGCAAATTTCTCCAAAGAGTCATCTTTTTAGCAGTTCATTCCAAAACCTTTCAAAATAAAAGCTCAGAGGCCTTTTCCATCCTTTCAGAATTATTTTCACTTGAGCCATTTTCATCAATAGACCTCTTTTCAAAGAGCGTCAATTTTCTGCGCCACCTCTCCTGTGCCACTTTTAAAAGTGTACTATTTTCCTGCAGCCATCTCTAAGCTTCATTTGTAAAACTATTATATAAACAAACACAAAGAATAATTAACGAAAGAAATACAGTTTGTTCTGTTATCACCCATCATTGCTAATAATTAACCCATTAGTCTAGATTACCTAGCAGTAAAGCACAAATAAAGCAGCATTTTATATCTACCAGTCTTCATGAATCCATAAAACCTTATGTGTACCTAGAATAGTAGAAATGACATCACATAGACAAGGAAAGCAAAATAAGCACATGCCATTATTTTAAAAACAGCTGCAATTAGTTATGACATGACAATAGACAAGATTAATTTATTATTTTCCACATACATAAGAATGCAACATAATGCACATTTATGAGCACACATGTTAGTTTCCCGCGTGTTCTGTGAAAATGCAACTTTAAACTAGATTCAATTAGCACACACATAGCACAAATTGTTAGCATTATTAATTTATTTATGGAAGTGTGACTTCACGAGTTTAAACAGATTTCTGTTTTCTATCTCGCTCCATCAACTCCCTCATCTGGTGATTAACAAATCACCACACCACCACCCAAAATTTAGCAAAAATTTTATCTAAGATGAACATGATTCAATTTCACCTGTATTAGTATTTCTAAAGACTTATCTCATCAGTTTATCTACAATTCTCATACTGAGTTTTAAGAAACCCCTCTAGTTCTATTTCTTTCTCTTGTGTAACATATAACTGAGCTTCAATAAAAGTGTTGCAAAAACTATAACTAATAAAATGTCAGTACTATACTATGTTTGTCTTGACTAGCTGAAACTTTGCTTGTCCTATTGACCTTAAACTTCTCTTTGTTAATTTCTAAAGGAAAAGTAACCCCCTAAATCAACCAAAGCTGAATTATTAGGAACATTTTTAAAATTAAGCATCTTGAGCTTGTTGAATGTATTTTCATTAAGCTTGCAAAGAAAAATAAAACAAAATTTTTAAAAAATTTTACCTAAATTTTCTAAAAATTTCTAACACCCCCCTTTTTCAAATATATTTTTTTTTTTAACCTTCTAACAGTTTTTCTTCGACCTAATGTCACAAATTAATTTTTCAGCTAACAGAATTTCTTCGACCTTGTGTCATCTAACACATTTTCTTCAGCCTTATGCCAAAAACAGAAAACCTAAACAAATTTAACAGGTATGTACTTCAATCATTGTCACTTTTGTTTTCAATCTCTTTCTGACTGTGACTATTTACCTCCATTACAGGTATCACTTCTATTTTCTTTCCTGCCTCACTTTTCTTTTCAGAATCTTTTTGACTTGATTTTTCATCAATCTTTTTCTTTGATTTGTATCTCAATTTGAATTTTAGGCCTTCAATTTCTTCTGGCCAGTTATCACTTTTTCTTAGTAATTTCTTCTTTTGCTTGGTCACATTACATTCTGTTTTCCAAGCTCCTTTCTGAATTTTATGATTTGAGAATCTTCATCACTCTCATCAGTTTCAGTGTCAGAAATTTCAACTTCAGACTCAGGTACTTCTTTACTCGGCAGTTTCACTCCATTAGGAACATCATCTTTGTAGCTGGTACTTGGCAATTCATTTTCTTCTTCAATTACCTTCAACTTCCCAGTTTCAGAATTCCTGTTCCTGCTTTCAGAGCTACTTTCCTGCTTTTCAATACTCTCCTGGTTTTGAATTACAATCTGATCACATTCTTCTTCTGCTTCTTTTTCTATCAGATCTCCATCATTTTCTGAGTCTTCAGTCACAACGTTCAAGTCTTCTTCAATCAAGGCTTGTTTTCTATTCATGTTCTCCAGATGTCGACCAACTTGTCGATCTTCAAGATCTGGATTCTCTTCAGGCTCTTCTTCAGAATCTGAATCATCAATTTTGACACTATCCTCATCAGGATTTTCAGGTGTAGATACACGAAAAGTATGGCCAGTGTCAATCCACCTCTTCAGTCTTTTGCACTTCTCTGCATTTGTTGTGACAAGACTGACTAGCCTCCTTTTCTGCCACCTTTGCACTAGACAATTTCCTTTTAGACGAACCTTTTTCCTGATCCTTTTACCTGGTAACTGATCAAGTACTTGCTCTTTTTCTCTTGTTTGCACTTCAGTTTCATCTTCATCAAACACAGAAATCATTTCATCTGATAAATTCCTGCAGTTCTCCAAATTGATGCTATCATTGATAGGCATCATTCTTTTCTCTGGTATGAATGTCTGTCTCATGACCTTGTCCATCATAATATCACGTGGACTTAAATCTGTCTTTTTATCAGTAGTGTTTCTCAGAAACATCAAAACAAGTGGAAGGACATCTATCCACTTTGTACCTGCAGCTAGGCACATTTATACATCTCTGTCTTTTATAATAACATTCTCATGCTCCTCAACATTTGAAATTTCTGTTCTATCTGTACAATGGAGCAATCTGTTTTCAATATGTTTTCTGTTATCTGATAACTTTGCAACAGTAATTTCATCATCATGTCGCATCTGAAATGTTTCAAACCATTTTGTAATCAAACAGAAAATCACAAAAATTTAGCACAGTTTATCATGCAGTGACATCTCACAGAAATCCATTTGTAATCTGGTCAATGAACCACTCTCCTGTAATTCTGTTCCCAATCTCACAACTGTTCTCTTAATTGTGTTCACTTGCTGGCAAGCCAGACACCTCTGGTAAAGAAATTCTGCAATTTTATGGTACATTCTGTCCATGTCAGTAATTATGCTATTTAGCAAAACTACTCTGTCATCTTTGTGTATCCAAATCTCATCCTCATCTCGCTGTCTAAAATCTGCTCTTAACCATGTGTTTTTCTCCTCATGAGTTGCATCATCTTGTAAATCTTTGACTCCCTGCCATGTTTCAACTACAGATGTTAGTATTAGTGAACCCAAAGCATGTTCATCATTCATTTTGTATGCTGCACATAGCACGACAGCAAACCTTTCTGCCAATTGAATATCATCAATCAATCTTTTAATTAAATTTGCATTTCTGAAAAGTGAACCTGTAAAAGTCAAAGTTTTAATCTGTTGATCAATTGTATCCTTTACTTTGATGTCTTCACTCAAAAGAACATCATTTTCATTCCAACATTCTGGAAGTGCATCTATTCCTTTTGGACTGTTTTCTTGTTCTTTATTTAATCTTGTATCTGTTTTGTCTGTCTGTTCATTAACAAAAATTTGCAATGGCAATGAAGCCATGTCATTCTGCTGAACCATTACCTGTCGCTGTATTTGTAGCTGTTCATTCAGCTCATTTATCTCAATCTCCTTTTCCTTTGAACATAATTTTGACTCGTCTGACTGTGTCAATTCAATTAGGTCAATGTCAGACTTCTCACTTACCAGAACTGAAGACATCTCTGTTTCTTGCTGAGTTGTAATCCCTACTAATTCAATCTCAAGTACAATAGAATAAACCTTTTCAGTTAATGGGACCTTTAAAACTGCGGAAATAGTTTCATCTTTTCTAAGCACAGGAACTATCTCTGTTTCCATAATTTTCATGGACTCCTTTAAATCATTTGTTGAATTCACATGATCAGAAATATTAATTCCAGATGTACCAATCATTTCATCATGTTTTTCAATTGCATTAATTTTAGAAGAAGTTTGAGCTGACACTTTATCAATCTGATCTGACACTTTTGGCGTTGCATTAATCTGCTCTGGGGGTCTTCGTGTTCTTGATTTCCTGTTCTGATCAATATTTACAACATCATTTTTACACTGATCAATATTTTCTACTCTGACACTTTTATTATTTACATTTGCTAATTTGGGAATCTTTAATTTGCTCTCGCATTTGGCAACAACCTTTTTCATTTTCTTATATAAGGAAGACATTTTCTTTAATTAATTTGGTAAATGTACTCTTTAAATTTGCCTTGCAGCGCTTGCTGATCAATTAATTAATAAATTAATTTAACACTATCAGGTGTAGAAAACTTTATAATTTGGTCAATTTAATATATCTCCTAATTTACCTGTATCACTAATTATAATTTACCTGTAAAGAAAAACATGAATTTGCAAAAACACACTGTAAAATATTTAATTTGCAACAACAAAACACCTAAATGTGATTAGCTATTTTCAAATTGTATTTATTTGCACCTACACACCTTCTGCAACATATACCTGTGAAAAAAGAAAACCTGACTTGTTTTGCCTTAATTTCCTGTATTTTAATTTTAATAAACCTAAAAAAAATTATGTATTTGCAAAACAGCAATATAAAACATTTATTCAACACTTTAAATGTGACTGGGCATAATTTTAATACATTTGTACATTAATTTTGAGAATTTCCGTTTTTCCTTTTATTTTATATAAATGATACTGCTGTAAAAACCTCAGACCACTCCCTGCAATATTCAGCTTAATTATCTGCCTTCTACTGCACTTAGTTTAGCTTCTCACCAACACTCATTCCAATATCCACAGCCCTTTAAATACCTCCACAGTCTTTCAATGCCCCCACAAACATTACCTGACACTAGCGTGATGACGTTTAATTCCCCTTTTAAAGTAACTACTCGGCAGGTAATTCAACAATACATTTGTTTCAACACTCATCAACAGCTCATCGGTCAATCACAACACAGTGGCTGAAAACGCTCGGCCAATCACAGCGTTTCGCATCAGCCAATCACAACTCAGCAGCTAATGCTAAGATGTATGCTGTTGCTGCTGCAATCTCTCTCCCCTCGCGCTTTGTTTTAGGAAGTATTTTAATACAGCGCGCAGTCTCTGGCCCACATTAGCTGTGATATAATCAGGAGTGCAGCCTTGTCATAACGCTCCGGACATATTAATGAATCAGAGCGATAAAATATGAGTACAACATCAGAAATTTAAACAATTACAGCCTTTAATGTTCAGTGCTATCAATTTAAACGAGGGACATGTATTCATGAACGAAGTTCAGGGCACTAGTATTAGGGAAATTAAAGCCTCAATACTATCGGCAAAAAGTAAACAACGCCTCAACCAATCATAGCGTCACAAATTACTCGGCCAATCAGAGCATTGCGGCTGCAAAATGCTACAGCCAATCAGAGCGCTACTTTCTCCATGCTCAACCAATCACAGCGCGGCTATTACTAGAACATACACACTGCATTTTCCAATCTCTCCCCTTCGTGCTCTTCAGCGTGGCTTTTGTTAATGACGTATTCTGTTATTGCAGACACTCTCCTCCTAAGCACATCCCCTCGTTAGGAAGTGCAAATTTAATACAGTGTGTAATCGCTTTTATTTTATTTTATTTATACAAATTTATTTAGCGTGCACTCGCTCGTCCGCTTCACCCACAACACGCTTTTCTTTTGAAAACGACAACGAGACTATAGTAAGGGAAATAAAAGCGGAGATCTATCTCTTTTTATCTGAGAACGCTTGCAAATTGTATAGGCAATAGTGATTCACATTAACTAACTCGAGCGCCACTATTCTAAATAAAGAACCGCTATCAACAAATCACAATGCAGCTCTGTTCTGATGCTGCGCATCACCAGCCAATGGGTGCGCAGGCCTTCAGTGACGCTGCGCGTCAATAACCAATCGGTGTACTGTTTTGCTCTGACGCGACGGGACCTCCACTAATTACAGCGCGGCCCCTTCACAACTACTTCAACCTCGAGGGAGGCCAGCAGGTCAAGGAAACACAGCGTATCTACACGCAAAGGCCTCGCCAGAACCCCGCTCAATGAGAGCGCGGCTCTCCCATGCGACCCACACTAGACGCCCAGTCTCCAGACAATACACGGAGCTCTGTCCAATCAGAGCGCGGCTCCGTGCATGACGCGTCGGCGTTTTAGCCAATGGCAGCGCGGCGGCTTTAACACAACCAGCCGCTTCAGATCTAAGCGTTCTCCCTTCGCGCTTCAAACATACACAATAGCGCAATATGAAAGGGAATCAAAACAGACACTCAACTTTATTCAAAATGTGTTCATGTAAATTTTAGGAACACTTGATAATAGTTATAATTTTCGACAGCATTCTAAACATTGGAGTGCTGTCAGTTTCACTGTGACACTTTATCCAATCAGGGAGCAGCCCTGTTATGATGCTACGGCACTCTATCCAATAGGAGCGCGGCGGCTGACGCAAGCAGCCGCTGCAGCTGGCAGCTCTCTCCCCTCTCCCTCGCTCCTTGGCAGCCCCCCTTTCTCCTTCACTAAATTACTCGGCGGACAACAATCTATCAGCATGAACAGCCAGGCGCATCATTTAGGGGCTCACTTATTTACGAAGCCTGCCAAGAGAGCACAAATAGCAGAAAGCTCGTAGGGATGAGTGTTAAGCCTTCTAAAATAGTGCAATCTACAAAAGAAAGAAAAATCAAACGGGGAACACTTTTGAAATAATTTTCCAATATTAATCGCACCTCAACCAAAATAATCGCTTCTTTGGTCAGACACTCCAGACCATGTATTATTAAATGGGAGAGCCTTGCCCAATCAGAGCGGGGCTCACGGAGCCTCGCCCAATAGGAGCGCGGCTCTACAATGACGAGTCGGGGCCTGAGCCAATAGAAAGGCGGCTCCTTCGTTTACAACTCCGTTTCTAGTTTAATCTTTTTCCTTCGTGTTAAATTGTTTTAACACTGTCAAATCGAAGGAAAGAACAAATCAGGCACTTTTAAAATTGAAACAATTTATTTAATTACAATACGGGCATTATTTACTTGTATATTTGTTTTCAATTTACAATTCTAAAAACGGGGACACTTCAATTTATAAGCAATTTGGATAATTGTGTTAGCACAACCAATCATTGCAAAACCACTTTAGATTAATATAATGCTCTCACTTCTTTGTTGTGAGGCTTTAGGCTTTTAACCAATCGGAGTCTAGCTTTACTATGACACTCCGGACGCCTTACCCAATCAGAGCGCGGTAACTCTGACGCATGCAGCTGCTGCAGCTTCAGTCTCTCCCCACACGCTCTCACTCGCAAAACCAGCCCCTCCCTTACAATTTTCGATCGGGGCACATTTTAATCGTTTCAAACTACGGAGAACAATTTATTATTATAATTAAAGTGTGGAATGTTTTTAAAATTAATACTGATCACTTTTTACTTACTTAAACATTGTAATTTACTTTTAAAAATGTTTAACAACGTGGAATACCTTAATTATAACCTAATTAACACAGAACATTCTAAAATGCTCCTGAATGTTTTAAAATAGCACAGTTCACCTTTTTATACTTTTCAACTATGCTGAACACTTTTGAATTGAATTTTATTAGCGTGCAGAGCTTTTAAATGTATTTAAACACTGCACAACATCATAAAAAGTCTTAGAATGGTACAGACTTTATCCTGAACATTCCTAAGTACCTTAGAATTGCTTTTGGTACATTTTAGTGAATACATAAAACGAAACTCATCTGTCTGCTTCTCTAATTAGGATAGTTTACATACATTCAAGTATCCACACTTCGGAATAGTCGGCGCTATTCTCACTAAGGATAATTTTCAATTGTCAGTAGAGCAACTCTTACCCCACCCTTCTAACACGTAAAATTATGAACTCGTTTTCCTCTGAACGCACCGCGAAGTGACAGTTCGAAAGTTCCACCTGAACATAAATTACAAACCAAACTCGCACTTTCACACTGAAAATTCCCTAACTTCAAACACACATGAAATCCGTACAGGACTCTCACCTGTTTATAGAAATCATGCACCGTTAGCAAAATAACGACGTTATCCGTACAGGACTCTAACCTGTTTATAGATATAAAACATGTACCCTTACAGGACTCTAACCTGTTTATAGGTAATCATGCACCGACATTACTCTACCCTTCACTCAAGCTTGAATATACCTAATACTCTTATCACAGTGAGTTTTATGGAAGGCGCTTTGTCCCTATTCTCATGCTGCTCTAATTTCCTAGGCAATCCTCACTATATAAGATTCACACCTAGCCCTAAAACTGTGTTGCACGGCGACAACACTGTGTTGCACGGCGACAACACCTCTGGTACACGGCGATACCAACAGTGATACTCGGCGATATCACAGAAACAGATCAGATATTCTGCATGACTACCTTCTCATCACACAGTTTTTGTACCGGTACACACATAGCACAAAATAAACAAACTCAACATGTGTTAAAACTTAATCCTATGATTTTACCAACATATAAGTATCATGCATGTAACATGTATGTCAAAAACAACATATATATAAACCGTCCGATGGCTACCATGAAATTGATCCAGCGCTCTCACCAAAATATTGCACAAATAACACTATCTACTACCACCAAACTTACAATACAACACTAGGCCCATATCAACAATAGAGCGACTGAATCATGAGGCGATAAGATCTAAATATGTTGTTTAAAACCATCTACAATAATCAAGACCAGCTTGTCATTTTAGAAAGTTTATTTAAACACATCTAGGAAAACTTAGGTTTTGGTATTTTATTAAACAAGCATTAGAAAATGTCATAAAGAAAGATTTATTCAGTATTAATAAAAAGAGCATAAATCAAGAATTATTATTCATTAGCAGGAATAAGTAAAATTAAGCATTTCCAAAATCCTCACGTGTAAAGTCCATCAGCATAACATCGTCCTCCAGAATTTCTCGAGCGTAAGCCAACTATGTGTTCTCTGAACCTATTCTTATACCCTAAATTAAGCTGAGCTAACTATTTTTCACATTCCAGCAGACGAATTCTAGTTCTCCATTGGCTGAGCCACCTCGTACCACAGTAAACTGTGACACCTCCTTCTTACATGCCCGGGCAAATTCACTAGTTCATTGTTCATTTAGAAGTCTTGGCAGTTCTTCCTTAGGCTGCTACATTTTGTAGCGAAAGCTTCCTTTCAACCTGGAGCCTGTCAGCTCTGAACTCCCGTGGCACGTTAGCAAACGTTAGCAAATTTCTCCAAAGAGTCATCTTTTTAGCAGTTCATTCCAAAACCTTTCAAAATAAAAGCTCAGAGGCCTTTTCCATCCTTTCAGAATTATTTTCACTTGAGCCATTTTCATCAATAGACCTCTTTTCAAAGAGCGTCAATTTTCTGCGCCACCTCTCCTGCGCCACTTTTAAAAGTGTACTATTTTCCTGCAGCCATCTCTAAGCTTCATTTGTAAAACTATTATATAAACAAACACAAAGAATAATTAATGAAAGAAATACAGTTTGTTCTGTTATCACCCATCATTGCTAATAATTAACCCATTAGTCTAGATTACCTAGCAGTAAAGCACAAATAAAGCAGCATTTTATATCTACCAGTCTTCATGAATCCATAAAACCTTATGTGTACCTAGAATAGTAGAAATGACATCACATAGACAAGGAAAGCAAAATAAGCACATGCCATTATTTTAAAAACAGCTGCTATTAGTTATGACATGACAATAGACAAGATTAATTTATTATTTTCCACATACAAAAGAATGCAACATAATGCACATTTATGAGCACACATGTTAGTTTCCCGCGTGTTCTGTGAAAATGCAACTTTAAACTAGATTGAATTAGCACACACATAGCACAAATTGTTAGCATTATTAATTTATTTATGGAAGTGTGACTTCACGAGTTTAAACAGATTTCTGTTTTCTATCTCGCTCCATCAGTACGAGCTTTTTTCCTGGATTTGTGTGCGCGAACGCGCACGTTCCGTCCTGTGCCGCGCCGTGCACTTCCCTCCCATACTCCCAGCAAGTCAGCCTAACGCGCATGCATGCACACAGACACACACACGCGCGCACATGCACTTACACAGACACGCAGGCACCCAGACAGGCAACCCCCCCCCCACAGTCACACACACACACACACACAGACTCCAAGACACACGCACGCACGCACGCTCACACACATACACAGCCCGCCGCCGCACGCGCGCGCACACACACATGCCCCCCGCCCTCGCAGCACAGCAAGAAGGCGAAGCCCCACTCACCGGCTTCCTTGGTGCAGCGGCTCTCACCGGCAGCAGGACTCTTCCTCCCTTCTTCGGCACCGGGGCGCAAGGTAGGCTCCTGCCTGCTCCGGTGCTCCAAACAATCGTGGGTCTTCCGTGGGAGGCGGGGTAGGCTCCCGCCCTCCTACTTCCTGTTTCCGGTTGTCCCGCCCGGCCTGCCTGACTTCCTGGTCGCAGGCCGGCGGCGCGAGCTCTGGACGGACTGCAGCACGCGCTCTCGCGAACATTTCCCTGCCCTCGCAGTTGTTGTAAGGTAAGAGAAAACTGCAACGAATGCTTCACTTGGCTCCCTAATGCTTCTAAGCACTGTTCTGTTTTTGTGAAATACATTGTCTGGAAGGACGTTGTCTTTCCTCACAGAATCAATCTGTGCAACCATTCAACAACAACTGGTTCAAATATACGCTATCAATGTTTCAAGCTTTATTGCAAATGTCACAAAAAGATGTTAATATTTCACTTCTGTTCTTGGATTTTCGTCACAATAAAATACACTGAACATAATTTCACAAAAGTTCTTTAGAAAAGTTTAAGCTATTTCCATTATAAATTACAATAACTTTTATTTAAGTATTAGTTATTTAAAAAAATTAAACGCCATTGTTATTTGTAATATCAATACATCTAAGTCATGTAAATACAAAACATATTGCATTACAAATGCTATAGGTATCACATTTGCGAAAGTTATAACTATTGGCATTGTAAATGACAAAGCTATTAATTAAAAAAAAAAACATAAATAAAAACTTTGCCATTTACAATACCAATAGCTCAAACTTTCCTAATGCGAGAACTATTGCATTGCAAATGCTTGTTGTATGGGAAGCCAGTGAATAGCACTCAGCAGAGAGGACATACTTGTTCTCTGGGGGAGATTAAGGAGAATCCGTGTGGCTGAGTTCTGTACCACCTGAAGTCTACCCAGGAGGTAATCGGGGAGGACCAGGTAGAGATCATTCCCCTAATCCAATTTGGAGGTTATTAATGCTTGGATTACTGATCTCTTGGAATCCTCAGAAAGCAGAGGTAGGAATCTTTTCAGAGTGCATAACAGCCCAAAACAAGAACCTGTCAGAGCCTGAATCTGTGAGTGGAAAGAGAGGGCACTGTCAAACTTAATACCCAGGGTTTTTAACGGTACCCAATTGGGGGCCCAGTGGGGGCATCCTCTGGCCAAAAGGATCTCAATATGTCTGGTGATGATGGTCCGAAGAACACAATCTCAGTTTTGTCTGGGTTACATTTTAATTGGTTAAAGGCCAACCAATTTAACACCATAGAAAGGCAAATTTGTATTACTTCCCCTGCTAAATCTTCTCCCTTCCCACAGGAGAAGAGAAGCAGGGTGCTATCAGCATAAGAGATTACCTTGGCTCCCAGAGACTCCACCAACATTGCCAAGGGTGTAAGGTATACAGTGAAAGAAGTAGCACTAAATGTCCAGCCCTGCGGCACTCCTGCCTTTAGCTCACGTGCTTTGGAAGAAAAAGGGATTAAGCCCAACATAATCAAGATGGCCTTTCCTCCTATGCCAAGGGCACCCCTTACATATTCAGCAACTTCTAATAGGGCAGTCTCAGTGCTAAAGTGAGGCCTAAGTCTGACTGACTAGGGTGCAAAAGGTTGTTCTTCTCCAAGAACAGGAAAAACAGTGGGCTGACACATTTTTATAAATTTTATATTATTAATTTATTATTATAACAAATTAAACACTTGGAATGGCTAACTTTGAGAAGGAACTCAGGAGAAGCTGGATGAGGCTCTTCTGGGAGTTATAAGGAACCCAAATATTTAGACACCTCAAATTTGACCTAAATCAGATTTCACAGAAATTACTGGAGCAGAGATGGTGTTAACCTCAATTTCATGAGGCAATGTGTCTTCATGTTAAGGCACCACTACCAATTCCAAAAATAAAGCAAAACACAGTGTATTAATAATTTAGGATTGAATGAACCTAGGCAATAAGTGAGTTCTAGATGAATGGAAATTGTAAAAGTTTTATTATAACATTTCAAAGATAAGTACCACAGAAGCAATGCCATGAAGGCTCTCAACTGCATACTTATACAGAATGTGTAAAAAATCTGAAAATATCAGAAAATTTCAATGAGCAGCAAAATCTGAAAAGATAATTGAATAGAAAATAGTCTGGCTCACTCCCAAAATCAAGGGTTTTATTACATCTTGTATAGAAAAGGAGAACTTTTGTGGAATCTTTGTGGTGTGAGTAAATATATTATTTCTTCAACAACTCAGAGCACAATAAAAATAAATGTCACATTACCTTAACATCTAAGCACTAACTCACTACATCAATACATTATTCATCGCCCTTTATGCTAATGTCAACCGGAGATGTATGAACAAAACAAGATACATTAACAATAATGCTTGATATGAATGAATAGGTCTCAGTGAAGAAAAAGAAAACATGTCGGAAACATGTTACAAGATACATTTGAGCTAGAGAAAGTTAATTGTGAACAGATTAAGAATAGTAGTGGAAATATTCTAACATATCTCAGCTTGACTGTGTACTGCGCAGCTTGTAGGGAGAGGATGTGTGTGGGCAGGAAGCACAGGGTGAGTGATATTGATAACTTCCATCTTGGTCAAGATGCCATTTTATACAGAAATGTGGCCTTGTTAACATTTATTAGAAAAAACACACTTCTACACATTATAGAAAACTCGTTTCAAGAGCAATTATATTAAATCAGTCCGTACATATGAAATTATGTGAGTAAATGCATACTGTAAATTTTTAATGTTGCTCAAAACTATACATTCTTAACCTCTTTTTACACCTATTGTGTAGTAAACAAGCTGACACAGGATTAGGTATGCTGGTTATGTATTGGCTACATGGATAGCAGGGCCAGCAGGACCAGCTCTGCCAACAGCTACAACAGGAATGTCTTGGCTCAACACAGTTGCTAAGAGACCACCATTCTAGAGTCCAAGCATCATCACAAGATTACAATCGAATACATACGATGCAGTACAACGTATCTTCTCTTCCTCCAAAACAAAACAAAGAAAAACAAAAAAAACGAACAAGAAGAATAAAATAACAAAAACAGCATCATGACCTGTACCTGGCAGGCTTAACAATATTTCTAGAACTTTTCCTGGAATATCATTTTTCAACACACATTGAATAATTTTTTCCTAAGGATGAGGTGGCATTCCTTACCCGAACCTTCACCACACTGTTAAGATTCCACCAATGATCTCCCTCGACCATTATTGCATTTCCAAGTATCTTAATAACTTCGAAAGGTTGACTGAACTTACTATCACCTTTCTTGGCATGAACAGCAGTCTTAATCTTGACCATGTCCCCCACTTCAAGCGGAGCCACTTTTACACCTTTACGGGAGTCAAATCAGCACTTCTGTTTAGCTTGTGAAACCGGCATGTTCTCTCTCGCCAATGACATTAACTGGGCGACATTAGATTCAGACTTAACCCACTTGCTCATCCAAGCAGGCCTGAAACTAGTGTTCGGTTTCCGTCCCCTCAACAGTTCAAAAGGAGAAAGCTTAGTGACAGAATGATGTGTAGTCCTGTAGAACCAAACCATGGCATCTAATGCTTTACAGATATCATGACAACCAGCCCTAGCCCACCTAATACACTCCCGCACCCTCCGATTCATTCTCTCAACAAAGCCATTTGTTTGTGGGTGATAAAGTGAGCTCTTGTGGTGGTTCATACCAGACCCCAAGAGGAAAGATTCAAACTCAGTGCTGATAAACTGTTTACCATTATCAGATACTAAAATCTCGGGAAAACCCTCTCTCTACCACACTTTTTTAAGGAACTCAATAACAACCTTCGTGTTAGCTTCTTCCACCAGTTTAACTTCAGGCCACTTTGACGTGTAGTCCATGAGAACCAAAACGAAATGGGATCCACCTGGGAGACCCTCATAAGGCCCCATGACATCGATGCAAAGTTTCAACCACGGACCTTTGGGGCACTCAATCGGCATCAATGGAGGAACAGACACTTTTAAACTTTTGTCAGCAGGACCACAGAGACAGCAATTGGCGACAACAGAATCAATCTCACCATCCATCCCTGGCCACCAGTAAATGTCTCTGGTGCGCCGCTTGGTGAGAGTAGAGCCAAGGTAACCATCATGAGCTCTTTCAATGATTGTGTTGTGAAAAACACTGGGGGGAACAAATTTGTCCACCCTAAGCAACAAGTCATCCTCAATGAAAAGTTCACTTTCAACCTTCCAGAAAGGTTGGAGAGAGACAGGGAGTGCTTTTTTTCTGGGCCAACCATTTCTGACAAAGGCACAAACTTCACATATCACACAATCAGATTCAAGGGCTTGCACCCAATCAGTCTCAGAACCTAGACTCAGATAAGGAAAATCTAGCACAGCAACCAGACAATCATCACAATCTCCACTAGCAAACTCATACAAATTGACATCATCTTTCTCACTCGACTTGATGGGAAAACATAAGAAATCTGCTCTTCCATTTTTACCACCGGAAATGTGCTTCACTCCAAACTGATACTGAAGAACTTTTGTCATCATATACATGAGCCTAGGGGAAAAGCACTTACTTACAGTCCCCCCTAAAATGTTTACTAATGGCTTGTGGTCAGTCAAAAGTAAGAAACGTTTCCCCCAAATGTAAGGTCGAAACTTTTCAATAGCCCATGCACACGCCTATAACTCTTTTTCAATAACAGAGTACTGTAGTTCTGGAGTTCTTAACACTCTGGATGCAAAACATATAGGGGCAGATTTACAATAACTGGCGCATCCCCAGGGATGCGCCCGTTATTGTGCGCCGCATTTACAATGTGGCGCACCATGGGGCAAAAACGGCACAGCTCTGGGGGGCCCTATCGGTCCAATTCTGCGTCAAGCCTTACGCCTGCTTGAAGCAGGCGCGAGGTTTTGATGTAGCATTGGCCTAAAAGTGACTGAGTGAAATCTTGTAGATTTCACTCAGCCACATTTAGGAGGTGTTCCTGCGCCGGAATACCCCCCCCCCTGCGCCCGAACGCCTCCTTATGGCGCAGGGCTTTACAACGTGACGCATCTCCCAGATGCATCATGTTATAAATACCCCACACCATGGCGCATCTTTTGCGCCGCCGCTGCGTCACAAAAGTGACACACCAGCGGCGTAAAAGAGGCGCAAGGGGCTTGTAAATCTGCCCCATAGTGTTTTCACAGTTATTGCCCATTGTGTTAAAGTTGTACCAATGCCCACTTGACTGTCATCAACAGTGAGGCAACAAGAAAGACTTGGATCAAACG
The DNA here is from genome assembly GCF_964261635.1 of Lissotriton helveticus. Lineage (NCBI taxonomy): Eukaryota > Metazoa > Chordata > Amphibia > Caudata > Salamandridae > Lissotriton > Lissotriton helveticus. The sequence goes on along the minus strand of NC_136063.1, from coordinate 1,379,741,222 downwards.
GTTTCAAAACAGGACCATCTCCTAAAGAAGATTTCACAAACTTAAGGGCACTTGTACAATCATTGCACCATTTGAATTTTACACCCTTTTTGAGAAGGTTACTTATAGGACCCACAATGGATGCAAAGTTAGGAATGAACTGTGAGCAATACTCACATAACCCCAATAACGACTTGACACCAGCTTTATCCATTGGTTCTGGTGCATCAACTATAGCTTGAATTGATCCTGGTCGGGGACTTATTCCATTGTGGGACATAACGTCCCAAATATTCAACTTTGGAACACAAACATTTACATTTTTCCTCTTTCAAAACAACACCCCGCTTTTTTGAACAAAGTTAAAACTTTTTCTGAAACAAAATCATGAGAAGCAAGGTCCTTGCCAAAAATAAGAACATTGTCCTGAAACACCGGGACCCCTTCAAGATCCATGAGAATATTGCTCATTATCCTCTTAAAAAATGGTTGCTGTTGACGTAAGCCCAAAGGGTAACGTTCCCAAAGGTGACACAAAAGCAGTTAGGTGGCGTGATTCAGGGTCCAGTTCTACCTGATGGTAAGCACTAGCTAAGTCGAGTTTAGTGAAAAAATGTGCACCTTTAGTGGAAGAGAATAAATCACTGATTTTTGGTAGAGGATGAGAATCTACCCATATCTCTTTATTAAGAGATCTTAGATCCACACAGACACGAAGATCTCCTCCCCTTTTTATAGCTACAAGGGAGAAAGCCATAGTGAAGATTCTGTTGGCTTGATGATCCCTTTAGCACACAGCCCCTTTCATTCTTTTTCTAAGTCCTCCCTCACACTGAATGGCACACCTCTGAGTTTATGTTTCACGGGAAGTGCACCTTCTTTAACAATTATTTCATGCTTAAAAATTTTCGCTAAAAACTTCAGGGTATTTGCTCTTCTATGCAATGCTTGTATCATCACAAGAAACAACCAACACCTGTTCTTTTGCTCCAGGTTTGAGTTTCATGCTGAAGAGGCTTTGGTAAAACCAACCCAATATTTTGAGTCCCTTCACTGCAACATATATTTTACTTTTATTCTCCTCCCTTTAAACTGCAATTCATCCTAAAAAACAAAAAACAAATCTGTTTTCCGTCCCTCATACGAGACAGGAGAACGATCATGTGGCGACAAAACTTGAGAACCATTCCAAGTCTCTTCAAACAATTTTTGGGTTATCATTGTAATCTTAGCTCCTGAGTCAACTAAGAGTTTTATAGTGTGATCCCCGATGTTGATGTCAACTATAGGATCAACTTAAGAAGAGGGATCCCCCACAACAACCTCCTTGCTGGAATTAGTTTCTAAAGAGTCTACTTCTTCCAAGTTTCTGACAGAAACAACTTCTAGGTCAGACTCATAATCAGATTCAACCATGCAAATGGTTGGTTTCTTTACATACTTTTTTTTAAAACAGACTTTTGCAAAATGCCCCATTTTATTGCAATACTTGCACATGACATTGCTACCGGGACATTGGGAACCCTTAACATGCATTGGATTTCCACATCTGATGCACACATTGTTACCACCACCTCTTTTTGCATTAGATAAATCTGAATTATTTTTTGCAGGTTGATTTCCTGATTGAGTAGGTTTAACACGTTGTTAAACAGAATTATTAGAACTGACAACACTTACAGTATCTAAGGGTTTGTCACCAAGTTCTTTCAGTGACACAATGGATATTTCTATGCTTTTAGCAATTTTGATTGTCTTGTTTAACGATGGATCACTCAAAGTTAACAGTTTCTGACAAATGTTCTTATCTTTTAACTGACAAACAATCTGGTCTCTTATGAGTTGGTCAGTAAAATGTTTGAATTTACCGTCCGCTGCTAGTCTACCCAAAGAAGAAATGTAAGTGTCCACATCTTCTCCTTCAGATTGCTTTCTTTTAAAGAATTTGTGCCTTAATACCATGAGGCTGGGTTGTTTATCAAATCTGGTTTTCAACTTAAATATGGTTTCCTCATATTCATCAATGCCGAGCAATTGTTCTTGAGTTAAAAGTGGTAAATGTTTGTAAATATATCTCCCCTCAAATCCAAGTGAATGGAGGAGTAGACATTTTTTTCTTTCTGCACTGAAACGTAAAGCACCTATGGCACCTAGGTACATCTGGAAAGCATCATAACAGATTTCCCACCTGACAGGTGGGTCTCCCAGAGACTCAAGAAATAAAGGTGGAGGATTGACAGATTGCATAGTGCACAATTCTGCTAAACCTGAAAAGTACATGGTGAAAAAATATGACAATAAAATCAATGCACAATTAAAACTGCCATCTTGAAACTGTAGCTGAATAGAAGCAGAAGTAACTAAACTACTTTACTTCAAAAGGGGTGTGTATCACCGCAGATGCACAGTTGAGACACTGTGGATTTGAGTGCAAACTAGCACTTTGTAGAACTGAAAACAACAGTACTTTGCTTTAAAAAGTGTGTGTATCATCGCAGATGATACACTGTGATCTGAAGTATAACTATAACTTTGTAGCACAATAGAAAATAAAATAGAATGTATATATTATTAAGGTATGTATATCACCGTGAATGCCTTGGTAAATACACTTGTTTTGGTGTGTGTATCACTGTGTTTACTGTGGGGAAACACTTGTCTTAAGCCTCCTTCCTTGACCTCCTTTTTGCCCAAACACAGAAGATAGGGTGTGTGTGTCACCGAAGAAATAGGAACACACACGTAGACTGCAATGCAGAGAAAAGATTGTTCGCTCAAATAAGGACTCTCACACAACTCTGAATATTAGCATAAAAGGTCACCTTTATTACCAGGACAGCCAAAGACAGACCCCGCAACAATAACTTTTACCAACAATACTTTGCATTATTTTTCCCAAAACCTTTTCCATAAAATACATTTCTTTTCCCCAATGCTTTATTCTTCACAACCAACCATAACTTGTTTTCATAACCATCAGTATGATTTTCCATCTTTCCTTTTCTTTCCAACCTACCCTCCCAAAACCTCCCCCTAGAGAAAGGATGAATCCGCTCTAGATTATCCTATCCCTTAAAACACGCCAACAACATAGACAAAAGAGCCTGCCTGTAGTGCCCTAAGGTGACATTTCTTATTTATTTATATATTTATTTATTTATTTATTTATTATTATTATTATATATTTTTTTTGACAACATGACCACATGACAACGACTTTTAACGAAAAAAAACACCTTCCCCAGCTTCTTTTCAAAACCAGGGTGGGTGGGTGGGTCAAACGCGACACCACCGCTCTCTCTCACTCGCTCCGAGTGACGTCAACCCTCCCTCACCCTCCCCGCGCTTGGACTCGGCCCCTCCCACTCTCCCGCCACCCAATCAGGTCGCGTGAGGTCGTCCCTCGCGCGAAATACCCCAGGGGGACATCGGCTTTGCCCAGTCCCCTGGGGGCCCATCGCGCAAATAAGGACTCTCACACAACTCTGAATATTAGCATAAAAGGTCACCTTTATTACCAGGACAACCAAAGACAGACCCCGCAACAATAACTTTTACCAACAATACTTTGCATTATTTTTCCCAAAACCTTTTCCATAAAATAAATTTCTTTTCCCCAATGCTTTATTCTTCACAACCAACCATAACTTGTTTTCATAACCATCAGTATGATTTTCCATCTTTCCTTTTCTTTCCAACCTACCCTCGCAAAACCTCCCCCTAGAGAAAGGATGAATCCGCTCTAGATTATCCTATCCCTTAAAACACGCCACCCAGGAAAACCTTCTGAGTTTTCCTGCCCCACCCAAAAACTTCGACCCAACTTAAGTGACTCAATTGAACTGCCAGTTGACCTCATGCGAGCAAGTCACTTCCCCTTTTAATTTTGTTAAATGTCTTTCTGTGAGCACCAAAAATCCACACACCACAAGTTAGCCAATGCATCTCGCAACTCCATGAGATAATATGATTGACCCATCTGTGAGAGATGTACACCATCCTCCCTCAACAAATGCAGCATTTCGCTGTTAAAATGCTCGGGAGCTAGCACCGTGATGCCCATTGCTGTACAAAATGTTTTTAACGCTCTATTCACTTTGCGGCGAGCTCGTTCCACAGCCGCATGTACCCTGGCACCTCTCCAGTGACTTCTGTACAAAAATTCAGTCCAAACTACCCGAGTGCCCACCCACTTGTCTTTGATTACCGCTAAATCCAGTTTCATTTGTTTAATGAGCGCTAATCCGGACAAGTCCACCAGATCGTTTTCGCCCAAGTGCAATACTAACATATCTGGAATACCCCAAGCCGCAACAGCTTGGATAGTGAAGGAAATAACTCCTTCCATTTCATCCCACCAACACCTTTCCAGATTACCTCATGGTCATTGCTATACAAACCTAAACCTCGCCCACAAAGCTGCTGTTCCGCAAAAATTGCAGCCCATTTTACTATTGAGTGACCAACAATCCAAGTCCTCTTTTTGCGAGGGAAATCCGCAACTCGACCTGTGATAACAAAAACTAACATTAATACTATACACAGAGAAAAAGGTCTTTTTTTTTTTTTTTAAACATTACATTCTGACATATCTATAGCAACAATTAGATTTCCATCTTCCAATTTGCTGCAACTCTTCCTTCCCCCAACCCAACCTAGCAGGTTCAGTAGCCGCACCTATTCTAAAAGAGTGCGTCCCAAAACTTTTCGGATTTTCCCCCACCAATGCCAAAGTTTTTCTCAAAACCGCCAAAAATTGAAAACAGGTCAACTGGACTTTATTCTTATGGCAAAATATCGGTCCGTCTCTAAACACTGCAGACTGAACAAATGCTTCCCACTCCTCCACCGGGCAACATCCCTTCACCCCACTCCTGCCCAGTCTCACCAACATCCCAAACCCCTTTTGGTCTGTCTTTGACTGCTTCAACTTAATCTGCAAAATCCCACTTCCCAGGACCTGAATATCCGATGTTTGGATCCCCACCTGATTACGCAACCCAAGTAACTCCGATATACGAAAAGCTCCAAAGAACAACCATACCATACACAACTTAAAACGCAACAATTCCCATTCATTATAACAACAAACGGGCAGGACACCTAACAATTTTTGTTGCAAATTAAATGTAATGGGATCTCTCAACTGTTTAGCATGCCACGTGGTTCTTCCAAAGCCTTTCAACATTTGTTTCAAACGGAAGCCTATCCGAACTTGCTGCCCCAACAACAATTGACTGTAAAAAGAGATACCCGCTAACTTGCCTGAAATCGTTGAATGGGACAAACCCTTATCCATCAAATATAACACAAACTCCAACATCAACTGTTCATTTTGCACCGCGGTACCGTCCATGCCGCGCTGAGAAGCATAGCTTAGAAAGCCAGACCATGCCAGCTGGTAACTGCGTCTCGTGGAGCCTGCTACTGACTGCTCAATCAGCTCTGCAATCCTCAGTTCCCCAGGTCCCACATGCTCGAAGGGATCGATGTCTTGTGTCTGTCTGCTCCGGGTGCCAACTCCCGAAACCTCTGCCACTGACAACGAGATAAAGCGTCGGCAATTGAGTTGTTCACCCCAGGGATGTGTTGTGCCTTAAAAACAATATTCAATTGAAGGACACGCAACATGAAAGCCCTCAACAACTGTAGCACTCGCACATCTTTTGCCCGTTGCCCATTGACCAGACTCACCACCGCCATGTTATCTATGTGAAACAACACGCAGCGGTCCTTGAATTCCTCGCCCCAAACCTGTAGCGCAACCAAAAGTGGAAAGAATTCTAAAAACGCGTTGCTACGGCCTTGTTCTAACCAATGTGGCGGCCACAGCTCCGCACACCACCTTCCTTCTCAGAACAAACTAAAACTCATGGCTCCAGAAGCATCTGAGAAAATCTGTACGTGCCATACCGTGTCCTAAGCCACAAAATTGACAGACACTCCATTGAACTCCTCCAAAAATCTCAACCAAATAAGCAAATCTTCCTTGATCTTGGTTGTCAAACGTATGTGATGGTGTGGCAATACCGCCCCCGCCATTGCAAAACCCAAGCGCCTGCAAAAGGTCCGACCTGCTCTTACCACTCTGCATGCAAACGTCAAGTAACCCAATAGCCTCTGAACCTGCCTCAGTTGCACTTTCTTGGCACCAATCACTTCTTGTAGAAAAAGCCTGATCTCTTGTACTTTTGCCAACGGCAATCGAGCCACCATCGCTGTGGTGTCGATCTCAATACCCAGAAAGACCAATGTTGTTGCCGGCCCTTCCGTCTTGTCCTCCGCCAACGGCACTTCAAACTCATTTGCCATATCCTGAAAACATTGCAAAACCTTGGAACATTGTTCCGTACCAGCTTTTTCAACAAACAAAAAATCCTCTAAATAATGACAAACTGCTGCATGTCCGGAGCGCCGAATGACACACCACTCCAAGAATTTGCTAAATGTCTCAAATAGCGAGCAAGAAATAGCAGAACCCATGGGTAACACTCGGTCCACATAGTATGCTCCCTCAAAGTACATACCCAGTAATTCAAAATCCATGGGATGTATGGGTAAAAGACGAAAAGCTGCCTGAATATCGCATTTTGCAAGGTCTGCTCCTGTCCCAGCCTGACGAACCATCAGTAAAGCATCGTCAACTGACGAGTATGATACCGCCGAATCAGACGACGATATAAAGTCATTCACTGACTGTCCTTCCGGCCAAGACAAATGATGAATAAGCCTAAACTCACCTTGGGCCTTCTTTGGAATAACACCAAGAGGTGACACCATCAAATTTGGCAAGGGGCAGTGTGAAAAAGGTCCAACTATTCTACCTAACTCCAACTCCTTTTGCAACTTAGTCCGCACCACCGCAGGCAATTCCTTCGCCGATTTGAGGTTATCCGCCCAGCGCAATAGCCTAGGACCTTGATAGCCAATTCGAAAGCCCAGCCGAAAACCCCAAATCAACTTAACTGCCGCCTCCTTGTCTGTGTAAATTTCCAGGTAGCTCCTCATCGCTTGCAACTTAATTGGGGTAGGAGCCCTTTGGAATAAGTGGTGGCAATGCTCCGCGCCCCCTCTGCCCCCTCCCATGGTCTCCGAGTTGTTGGTTAGGAAAGCACTGAAAGATGGCATGTCTACCCCCACATTGTGCGCATTCATGTTGAACTTACAGTATTGACGCACACAGGAGCCTCTATTGAAACCCCAACAAGCTCCTGTTGTAGGCAACTGACCTCTTCCAAAACCACCCGCCCCCAGTGTGGCGGGACGCTGTGAAAAGGGCCGATAAGATATTGGTAACCCACTTGCTGTATGAATTGTGTTAGAAGACGAATGTCCTGACAACCATTGCAACCACAACTCTTGATCAACCTCTCCCCACGGTTTATCATTAAATAAACTCACCCTCGCCCGAAATTCCTCGTCGTAATTTAACCAGGCATACCCTCCCGCCTGTAAATGCGCCCTTCTGATTATATCCATGTACTTAAACAGTGATACAGCCCTTTCAGGATAATGCTCACAGTAGACACTGGCATAGATAAGGAATGCAGCCGTACAATTCTCTATTGTTTTTGGCACTTTTGGGCGGCGCGACAACTCCAACTCCTCCTCCTTTGACCCTTCCCTGGCTTGCAAATCTCTATGCAGAAGGCGGAAAATATCCACATAATCGTGGCTCCAAATTCTCTGCTTAGTTCTCTGTGACAAATGGATACCCAAGGGCATAGCCACCCCCATATATGGCAATTTTGTACCGCTAAGTTTCGGAGGTGCACTGTGCACTGAATTAGCTACTGATGAAACAGGGCTCCCTCCTCCCTCTTTGTCCTTCTGCCCTACAGACCCTGAAGCGGACTGCGGCCTCTCCCCTGCCCCTAAATCCAAACCCTGACCCAGCGCCACTATCCCTTTGTCACTTTCCACAGGCGCCACACCTGCGCCACTTGCCAACGGCCGTGTCCACGCAGCCCACCAGTCTGTCTTACCTGCTGGGAGTTGCGAAGCTCGTTGATGAAATTCTGCAAGACCATCACGCTGATGATGTCCGCCATGATTCCTATGTGCCGGTGAGAGAACCGCTCCAGATCTCTGAAATACACTGGCAGAGGTTAATTGTCCTACCCCCCTCCCACCAGACGCACGTCCACCCAAACCACCCGCCACTTCAGAAAACACCCCACTTCTTGGATAGATATCATTTTCTTTGTCAAACTCTCCATCATCATCCTCATGTACATTTCCAACTTCGGCAATATCGAAACTAGTACCTGGCCTATTGCCAGACGCCACAGTGATATTTTGATAATTTACTTCAGACTCAGGCCTCCGTGTAAAGCGCCGAGTCGTAGGCCTAAAATCCACACCAGATCCGCTTCTAGAAATTACCCCTCCCCCAAAAGCCGCACATTGCTTCGCTGTTTGAGAAAAAGAAATCTGCCCATCCGGAGCAAAACCTGAATCTGCAGTAAAGTTCCCGCCGCTCCAGCGAGGAACCTCTCCATACCTACCTGTCACCTGGTGAGCTGATGTACCAGCCCTTTGTTTCATTGGCATCTCTGCGTGCTCAACCCAAACCCAATGGCCCTGTTGTGGCCCGGCTCCCGCGTCAAAAGCCACTTGAGGAGGCCCAGGCGGGGGCCTGGATTCTGGAAACAATGCACCACCCTCCTTGGCTTGCCCCCCCAAACCCTCTGCCTCCCCCATCCCCACCCCTCCCCCTCCTGCAAACCGCGAATCGCTGATTCCAATCATCGCCCCCCACCCTTGGGCCCTCCTGCAGGACAAACTGAGAATATGCTTCATCCCCCACAGTATCTGCATCCATGAAATGCCTCGGGGGACCTCTAGGCTGAGGTACCACAATGTCTTGGCAGTCCATTAACTCATCTTGCTGCAGTAGGTCCGCTGACTCTTGCTCACCGCCCATGTAATCATCACCTTCCCCAGCTCCTGAATGTCCGTATTCATCCACTTCGCTATCACTGAAATAATCAACTAAATTATGCTTCAGACTATCGAAGGACACTTGAGGCGCTATATCTATTCTGTTGCTGCCTGTTGAAACACCTTCTGACCTTTGATGCATAGCCTGCGACTCTGCCATGTTAGACTGCACCAGTGAGACTTCTGGTGCCTGTGACACGATGTCCAGTTCGTCATTGAAACCACTGACATCATCTCTTTCAGCCAACTGGATATGGGAGACCCTCGTGTCAAACACACTGCTGACTCTGCCTCCTCGCCGGCCAACCCGCTTTCTGACTGGAGATGTAAAAACCACTCGGCTGCCTTTTACCACGCATGGAGCCGACGCTGAGCGCAGGGGTGTAGGCTTCTTTCCTCGACCTCCTCTGCTTACAGAACGCGCTCTCCTAGCTCTCACTGCTGGCACCTTGGCGTCACACGCAGCCCCAGAGACATTACCTGTCACCGACCTGCAGGCCGCAACAGCGCGCACGACTCCCTCAGATGCCAGGCGGCGAGGACGCTTCACTGCCACTGAAGTGTCAACCACAGCTCCAGGACGTAACAAGTCAGTCCGTCCCACCGCTACCAGCGCTCGAATTGCCTCTCTGGCAATTTCTTCAGCAGCCATAATTCGACCGATGACAAGGCGACGTCGAAAAACAGCTCCAAAAACAATTAGCAGCGCTGACAGGAATACCTCACAGCTGTTCCTGTCAAACGCGACACCACCGCTCTCTCTCACTCGCTCCGAGTGACGTCAACCCTCCCTCACCCTCCCCGCGCTTGGACTCGGCCCCTCCCACTCTCCCGCCACCCAGTCAGGTCGCGTGAGGTCGTCCCTCGCGCGAAATACCCCAGGGGGACATCGGTTTTGCCCAGTCCCCCTGGGGGCCCATTGGAAGATCTCAAAATGGCTGCTACGTTGCGGGTGTAAATGCCAAAAGCTTCCCAATCTCCTAAATTTCCGCTTTCACGCTGTAACGTGACGCAATGATGTATCCGGTTTCTGCAGGAACAATGGAGGAGCGAGGAGCGAACAGTGGATATGCTGGAGGAAGCCTTGAAAAATGCACGAGCAAGGTAACTGCGAGTGCGCACTGCACGAGTCACAACACGCGTAATGTGACAGTTGTTGGCAGTACAGAAAAAAAAGACTTCCCTTACATACAAACAGTGACATTTTAAGAGTCAATGGGGGCACAGCGAAGTAGTGCACAGCTCATCACAAAATCCCTGGCTGCAAGTGAAATGACACGCAGCGGCATTCACTGTACTAGTGAAATGTCCGTTAGTGAATGCAGTAAGACAGTTTTCCCTTCTCTTCTCAAACAGGCCACCAAAACAGTCATTAGGGGCGCAGGGCAGCAGCGCATAGATGCTCACAAAATACCTCAAATGCTTGACTTCAGCTGTGGTATTCCTCTGTGAATATGCAGCAGCACTGCAGCTTGATGTAGGAGGAGGTTCAGAAATCACCAAAACTGTTGCGTGGGTTCCTCAATGTAGCCAAAATCGTTGCCACACTTTTGTAGTAACCAAGCTGTGCACAGGGGGTGGGCATATGATATCATTTAAGGAGTCTTTTTTCTGTAGCTCATATTCCGTACTAAATGTAAAACTTATGAAAGAGCAAATGGGTAAAACAAAAACAGAAATTGACCAAAAATCACTACTCTCCGGAATTGTGGTATTCTGGGCCCCTCACTCTCCTGGGCTCCTATGCAAGTGCACCTTCTGCATTATTGATAGCTACTGCCCTGAGTTGCAGGCAGTTTCCTTTGCCTTGTTCCCTCCTTCACCAACATGACTGGCCATCAATACACTCTTAAGCAAGCTCGCTGTTTCTTTCAGAAAAAAATATGGGCTCCCACATAACTCTTTCCAGCAAGGGTTTCCTTAGCCCCAATGCTAGCACGCCCAATAAACCCACATGCCTCTTTTGCCAAACATGAAAGGGATGAAGTGGGCCCATCACACCCTTGGGTCCTAGTGCTACTGCCTCTGCTTCACTAATGATAGCTACAGCCTTGCATTGCCCAATACTGCCTCCTCCCTCTCCTTGTCATTTCTCTAAGACCCAAACTAAAGTGTCTTGTCTGTTGCAATATTCCTCTCCCATGGGCCATTGCTCTGAGGCCCAAAAAACACAGTCACAACAGGACTAAGACAGCCATCATTGGGGTGGAGTGGTCCCTCACACCTCTAACCCTACTGCCACTGCACGTGCTGCACTAATTGTAGTGTTCACCCTTTAAAAAAAGAGCCACCTTATCTTACACTCTTCATGGTGCATTTTTCCGACGAAGCTGTCAATGTCCATTTATAATTTTAAAAAAGTACCTCACCGCAATCATCTTTGCCATCTCTTTGACATGATCCATGGATTTCACTCCCTTCCACGGTCTCCTGGGCTATTAGTCTGTGACCCCAGGGATCCAGACGATCAGGGCTCTGCTACTGAATGTGCCTCTACCCGTTTCATCCCTGCCACCCCTTTGAATCACACGTCAACCAGTCCTAGAGCCCTACCAATGCCCTAGTGCATACTGACGCAAAAGAAAAGCGTACAGTCTAGTTTAACAATATGGCTCCATCTGCAGTGCATGCAGTGTGACCTTAACTCTGTGAGTAAGCACTTGTGTCAATAGATAAGACAACAAGGAAGTACTCGGCTGTTCCATTTTGCCCTACTGTTCGCTCTGGAGGGTGAGCAGTATAACATGCTGTATATTTGGAATGAGTTCAATTCTAAAACAAAACCCAAAAAACAACTCTACTCCTTCTTGGATCAATGCGCACTAATAATAATATCCACATTTGTACACCCGTTAGGGTCTCTAGGCGCTGGGGGCCGTCGGGAAGATTAAGCAAGCTATTGCCCAGAGTCACATGGTGCTGAGCTAATCTGCCGCCGGTGCCGGGGATCGAACCGTGATCCCCAGATTCCGGAGTTAGTCGCCCTGGCCGCGGCGCCACACCTCTTCCCACGACTAACGCACATGATGACGACAGGCCCTAAATCTGGGAATTCTTTCTCTTATTCATTACACATACCTGTCAATAGGACCCAGGTTGACAAACCTATCAATAGATAGTTCGTTCAGCAAAAGTCGATAGCTGTTCAAGCTAGATTAAACCTATGTGTCTGTGCTAGTGTAGCTAGTTTTTTTAAATTAAATTCAGCCAATTCCTATACCGTTATGACAAACAAGAGGGGTTGATTTGCGCTTTATGAAACCACAAAGATAAAATGGAAACAAATATTCAGCAGCGCTGTGATGTGACTTCAGTTCCAAAACCCTGCATGAATAAATACATTGTATGTGCCATAATTTTAATGCATTAAAAGTACCACTGCTAATATCGCATTTTGTCAAGTGGCTATCAAGAAAAAAGCATTTACTGAACACGAAAGTGTTTCATAATTAAAAAAAGAAATTCAGCACCAAAAGGCTCCACAAGGCAGGCGCCGTTCCTCATCACAGACATTGAAAAAGCCGTTTTAAATTTCAATGCAGGTGGAACCATTTCCGCTCTCTTTATTGTGAGCTCCTCGGCATCTTCAAGCCATAGCACTGTATTACATTAAGGCTCTGTGGATGTATGTAATTAAAACTAATGGGGAATATTCATTGAAACCAGTCAGAGGAGCCCTTTGAAGCAAAATAAAGAATACAATTACACAACAGCAATGTCTTATCTTTTAACGAGCAGTTCTTAGCGCTGGTTTTTGATTTCAATGAACCTGAATACATTTAGTGATACTATTTTTCCTTGAGCTTCTAGAAGGCATTAGCGGGGAAAGAATTATACCCAGCCAGAGTTCACTGGAATGAATGGCCTCCTGTAAAGAGACACCACAGTGAGTCTTCGAGATGGAGGCAGTAACAGTACCAAGGAGAATACTTACCCACTCAGCAGAAGGAGACTCTGTCTAGTGACTAAATGGATGCCCTTGCACCTAAGAAGCTAGAGGGTTTTAATTTGTATTTCTCAAGTCGACCAAATTGGTTGATCTTGGGCATACCACTTCATTTCCCTTTGCCTCAATTCTCTTCTTTGAAATAAATGGGAGCTCTCAGACAACTGGGCGGTCTAATATGTTGAATTGAAAAACTATTTAGAGCAATGAATTGTACTGCATAATAGATGGTGCTCTTAACACAAATATATTTTTTAAAGATGGCTGTGAAATAACTGATTGGAGTAGGACGGAAAGGAAATCGCTTAGATTAACTGTATAATGTGTAGAGTTACACATGCAAAAAAATAAAACAAACACACACTCAAAGCACTTCCGTGTATTTTCTGTCTCATACACAAAGGATGAGACATAAAAGAGCAAACAAGCACTGGCAAATGCAATTGGTCAGCTGGTGCAGCGTTTTTATTATTGTTTATTGTAAGCATAGGCTGCCAAAAAAAAGAAAAAAAAGCTAAAGGGGACTACCACATTTTTTGAATGTACAATTTACATTAAAAACATTCATTGATGTGTCCATTTACAAGTGGTTTTCAAAAAAAGTAACACGCTTTCCGGTCGCGGCATACATTTTATTGTTGTTAATATTTGAGAATGAGACAATAAATCATTGCATAACCAACTACTACAAATGCAGGTGTCTACAATGTTACTTTAACACTTTATAACATTAAAAGGAGACAGACAATAAATCACAATCTAACTGGGCTCCAAAAATGCAGGCAAAGTAAATAGCAGAAACTTAAAGTTAATATACAAAATAATTAAAATAAAAAGCTCGTTTTAAACTAGCTTTGTTACTGAAGAGAAACAAAATATTTTTGGAGCAAGTGAACAATATGCAGAGGCGTTGTAGGTTCTTTCAAAATGAAGGGAACCAGTGGGTAAAGTTGACTGACCTATTTCCTCATGTTGTATGCTATGGTGGGTGGAACTAAAATGTAATTGACAGTTTAATAGACCAATGGATGAAGCCCTCTAACCTAAAGCCCCTCTAAGTAGGTGTAGGAACTTGGATCATTATTTGGGGTACTGACTACCTTCAAAGAATAAGCCTTGTTAGGATGACCCATCAAAGTCACACAATTAACGTTAGTTCAACCCCCTAGTAGCAATGGAGTTGAGCAGGCAGTCTTAACTTAGGGCAATGTGTAAAGCATTTATGCAATGCCAAAACAGTAATGCAGTCATAATGCAAAACGGTAGCAATCCCAAAGTAAATTAGAAAATGAGAGGAAAATATAAAAACAAAATGGGACCAGAACGGCAAGAATTCAATAATGGAAATTGGAGATATTAATTAATAAAGTTTTAGGTTGCAATAGCACCAAAAAGCACATTGAGCCAATCATAGTCAATGTGTGTTGTAGCCTGAGACCTAGGGGTAAATGGACGCCACCACCAGAGTACACTTCTTAAGCCCCAAATGACCTCAGCGAAGGAAACTAGATATTCTCAGGGTGTCAGGCAGAGGCCAACAACATGGTTCAGTTCAGATCTAGTTGCCTCTGGTCATTTGAGAACTTCCAGGCAAAGGCCACTTGCTGTCACCCTGTAGCCACACAGGAGGTCAGTCAAAGAACTTTGGAGTCCAGTCCTTTCTCTTGGGTAGAGGAGGGAGCAGGCCGAGTACTTTTGGCTCCTCTCAGGTCACAAACAGAAAAGTAGAGTTCTCTACTGATCTTCCACAGGTCACAAAGGTGTTGTGAAGTGGGTCCCTGGAGGCGCCAAATTTATGTCAGGCCTAGTGGATGGGAATAACTCCTGGGTACCCCCTATCCAATAAATTAAAGGTTCCCAGGGCCACATGTGCTGACATTGGGCATCTTCAGGATGACAAAGGTCTTCAGCCACACTAGACTTGAGATATGAGGGCTGGGGCTTTATGTGGGGAGTGTACTATTGAACTCCTTGTGTCCTCCCACATCTAACAATAAAATCCAGTTTGAGGCAGCCACTGTACCCTCAGCAAACCCAGAGACAGAAGTCTAGTAGGACAAAAGTAGAGTAATTCAGCAACCAGACAGAGGATCCACATGAAGTGTCTTGGAATCCTGTTCTCTCCCTTTTCAAGTGTGCCTCGTGTGTTATATGTGAACCCAGCAAACCTTACAAGCAGGATTTGACACTGTAATGCCAAAACAGATACCAACAGCTCCCACCCTGCGTATTCTGAGAGTTGAGGGGAATCATCTCATCCCATTTAGGTCAGTCTATTGTTTTCTCCTGGGAGGCATTTCCCATCTATTCACACTTATTCAGGGCTAATTACTGTCTTGGAGAAGCTGGAGAGCAAATGCAGACTAGCTTCAGAAACATCAGACAGAGAAAAGTATCTTTCAAAAACATGATTTTCCTTAATAATTATTACGAATTTACCTTCACTGTTGAATTGTATTTTTAAAAACAATGAATAATAGTTGTTTAATTATTTTTCTAGCTGGTCCCATTACCAAGATACAGTATTAGGCATTTTAATATGTCATCTGGTTTTCTACATAGGACAGCTAGGCCTGCCACAGTGATAAATAGCTTTTGGGTGTTAATCACTGTAAGAACATATTAACATTACATTTCTACATGTCTTACGTTTAAATAACATGCCTCCTGACATTGGCGTTCCAAGGCCTACAACAGGGTGATTTATTAATCTATAAAAAGGAGGTTTTGACCTTGTCAGTGCAGGTTCTAGGAGTTCACAAGGAGGAAAATGTGGGTCTTGAAACTGCTAGCAAACACAATGACATATTTTTATATAATTTTGCATTTGTGAGTTTTTGAATAAAGCACCATATCTTGGTCTATTTTTGAAACAATAATGTTAGTTTCCACCCATCTGGAATATGCCCTTAGTGTTATTTGCCCCATAGCAGAGTTCACATGCCTAACAAATTGGTTTGCAAACTGCTTAGAGCCCGATTCTGAGGTGCACCAAACAGGGGGCATTAGAATAAGCCTGATTTAGTTTCAAGTAGGAATTTCAATCCATATGCCCTACAATTCTGAGGTCTGGGGCTCGGAATGAGGAATACAATTTGTGTCTCTTCTGTTTCCTGCATGCAATTTACTGGTCGTGGGTCATTTTCTGTATGCATTGTCTAACTTCTATCAGCAGGATGACAAATGTGAATGGAAAAGCATTTGATTTTACCAGGTGCATGCCTGTGCCTTGGCCTGGTAAATCTTGTACTTATTCATGGTGGTTATAGTATCCTTTTTTAACCACATATAATCACCTCGGGTCTTGTCAAACCACTCTCAGCTATTAGGCTAAGTGTCCAGCCTATTACTCCTCTCAACTAAGATCATGCAGATACAAAATAAAACGACCAATAAGGGGAATTCATCCCTTAAGGAATAGAACCCTCACTCACCCGAAGGTGACATGCTTCATCATGTGGGTCCTCCTTACCAGTAGGGAAAGCCTAGTCGCTACTGGGAGCTATGACTTCTTTGCTGTTATGAAGGAGCTCAGAGATGTTTTTTCATCAAGGATGGATACTAAATCCCATATGTGAGTCTACTGGGGATAGTGAGGGTGCAGCACAACAAGAAAAAGGGGGAAAAAATTCAATCCAAAAGGTATGAGAAAATTAAAACTGTCTAGGATAGATACACAAACATGAATTTTATTCTCGTGCTCTTCCTGTCAGAGTTAAAAAGCAATGCAAAATGGTAGTATAGATTTAAAACTACTATTAAGTCATGGTCGACATGTTTCAGCCAAGATGATCAGTTCTCTGTATCGGTGGCTTTCCTCAGGACCAACTATAGTGAAAAAACTATTTTGTCCCGGGGCAAGCTCCCGTACTACAGAGGTACCGACGGACAGCGCGGGCCTCCTTTCCTGAGCGGCCTGCCAGGTTGAGGTGAGGTTTGACTATCCTACAATAGAGGATACCTCAAGTATTACCTAGTAAAAAGGAAAACAGGAATACTGGTCTAGTATATTCATTTTTCTTTTATCCACATATATCAGCAGCAGCAAAAATAGTTTTTTCACTATAGTCGGTCCTGAAGAAAGCCACCGATACATAGATCCTAAGGGATGAATTCCAATTATTGGGTGTTTTATTTTGTATCTGCATGATCTTAGTTGAGAGGAGTAATAGGCTGGACACTAAGCATAATAGCTGAGAGTGCTTTGACAAGACCCGAGGTGATTATATGTGGTTAACCGCTTCCGTGCGGCGCCGATTCCGCCCCTGTGCTGGACATTTCAGAACAGGGTGTGGTCGTGACGGAACCGTTCCGTCATCAGCACAGCTCAGCCGTGACTGATGACGGAACGGTTCCGTCACAAGCATTGAAGGGGTTAATGTAGTTACAAAGGGGAGATTTTACCTCGCTGGTCGTTAAACCTTTCCCTCGGACCCTAAATCCACGGTTGTTGTTATAATGGTTATAGTATCCTGCCAGCCCAGGTACTCGCCAATAACCATGCCACACAAGGAGTTGATTTTACACATCTTTATTCCACTGTGTGTAAGTCAGAACTCAACCTTCTGAGCCTGCCTTCAACTCATCTCTCAAAAGCTTATGTCAGAGGCCTACGGTGGACAGTGGGACACAAAAGAGTTCCAGGGTTCTTTTATTTACAAGACACTACATCCCCCTCTTTCTTAAACAACACGTTTCAACTTTTCAAACTCGATGAATAAGTATTGAAGAAATATAGACATAAATACATGAATAAATACACAGATAATCAAAAGATATACAGGCAGTACAAATTCTTCAATTAAGCTTTGTGGCGCCTCAATCACTTGTCCTGATTGGGTCATTGGAAACCAGGAACTGACAAGTCGAAGTGTCATGGATCTTCACAGTTGGGGTGGAATTATCAGCAGATAGATTCATCAACAGTCTGTCAGGACCTATTGATATGGATGTTTGGTGAGTGATGAGCCACATGTCGAAAATGAGTGGAATCTCTCATAAGGGAGTTCCCAGGACAGTGGGAAGTTACCATATGTCTTTTGGTGTTAGTGATGTTAAAGGGTTTAGCCTCAAAAGGAGAATCCAATTTTCTTTTTCTGTGTTGTCTGACAAGCACTTAATCTCCTTTTGTCAAGGTTACATCTTTTACATGACATTGTTTGCAAGCATATATTTCCATCTTCTATTTGCAACCAACGTGTTGCGTGAATGTTTTCCTCAGTCTTGGATCTGAGGTTGGTCCATTGGGTAGCTTGGTCGTCATGGCTCTTCCAAACAGGGGGTTGTAGGGCTTTTCCCTGTCATTGAGTGAGGGGTTGAATTCGAAGATTAGTTTTCAAAACAACTATGAGGTCGAGCTTCTCCAATGCAGCACGCTGGGGCCAAAGAGGAGTGCTTTTTTGGTGCTTTATATTGAAGTGATTTAGAAAGTCTTTAAATTCTCTCCTATAAAAAGGTGGGTCGTTCTCAGATTTTAGATTGCAGGTACACCCCATGTCACAAAAATGCCATCTAATTTTTGAATAACCTTTTCATATGTAGTGGATGAAAGGTCTTGCACCAATGGAAAATGGGAGTATTCATCGATAATAACTAGAAGATGATGTCCATTCTGAAGATCAAATAAGTCAAAAGCTATTTTCTCCTAAGCATGATGTGGCATTTCTGACATTTTCATAGGGTGGTGGATAACTTGAGCTGAAAGGCAGTTGCATATGTGACAAATATTGAATTATTTTTTTACCCTTTCTTCGAGAGGCAGAAACCAGACTTAATCACAGTGAGTTCTCTTAGTGTCAACTATTCCTCTGTGTCCCTCATGGTAAACTTCCACTACTTGTTTTTGGAGACTCTCATGAACAACAATTTGTGTAACTCGCAGAATGAGGCCTTCTTGAGTCACTGAAAGTTCATCTCTTACATTTTTTAACTTCAAATAGTCACTCTCATTATTGAGAGATCTAGAAGGCTAATTCCTCGATTGATGAGCAATAATGTTTTTTAACCTTAATATGTCCCTATCTTGGTTTGTGGCAGTGACACTTTGTTCTAAAGAGAAATGGCAATTGGTGTGCTTGATTTCACTATAAAATTGCTGTAAGCCTCCACAGTCTTAGATGGCACACTAGGGCATTGAAATGGCATGCATGAAAAATAATCAACAGGATTCTGACTCTTCCCTGGACGACAAAAGAATAGTATGGTCGTATTCTTGTAACTCAAACACCAACGTTCAATTATAGGAGGCATTTTAGATTGATGCTCAGTCACTACTGTTAAGGGCATTCCCTACAAAAAAACATGGAAATATTCACAAGCCCAGACTCTACCAAAAACTTTCTTTTTCAGGCTGCGAGTATGTACATTCAGTTTGTGATAGGCTTTTACTGGTGTATGCCACGATATGTCTCCGGTCATTCGGCTGTCCGTTGTTCTGTGCAAGGAGCATGCCTAGCCCAACAGGGCTAGCATCAACTAGAACCTCTTTGTGAAGTTTGAGATCAAAGTAGGCCATATAAGTGGCACTCCCTATCAAGCTTGCTTGATTTTTTTTGAAGCTCTTCTCACGTTAATGTGACAAAGGACAAGACACATTATTTTCCGTTATTTCTCATTGTGGTGCACTGTCCATAGCAAAGCCTTGTATGTATCTAGAACAGTAACTGGCCATTCCAAGAAATGATTGTAAAATAGAAATGTCTTGTCAGGGATTTGCAGGAGCCAACGCTTGTAATTTAGCTGGATCAGGTTTCATATCCACATCAGAAAAGACATGGGCAAAGAAAATCCTGGTTTTCTCGTGAAATTCATGTTTGTCAACATTCAGAGTTAAGTCTGCATCATTCAAAAAATGACATTCTTGCTTGTGATCTTTCTGTGCAGCTCTGAAAACCAATATGTCATCACTATAGTCAAATGCATTTACTACCGGTTGTATGACACGTCTAATGACGTCTTAGAAAAGATCTGCAGCAGAGGATATACAAAACCTCAGTTGCTTGTGGCAAAACAAACCAATATGCGAAGAAAAGGTTGTAATGTACCTGGATTTTACTTCAAGTTCCAATTGGTGATATCCTTTATTTAGGTGGAGTTGAGAGAAGAACTTCTCACCATTTAATTGAATTATCATATCAGGAATGTGCAGTCTGGGATGTCTCTCTCATTCAATTGCATTGTTGGCCTGACGCATGCATGTCAACACACATGCAAACATCTACTTTACTGTCTCCTTTAGGCACTATTTCCATGGGAGAAACCCATGGTGTGAGACTAGTGGAGTGTTCAATGATGTCATGTTGAAACATCAAATTAAGGTTTTTTCAACAGCTTCTTGCACGTGAAACACAAGTCGTCTGTCTCTTTGAGCAACAGGACGAGCATGCTCATTTATGTGTAACTTCAATTTTATGGTTTTGAGTTTTCCTAACCCATGAAATATTGAACGAAACTTACTAACAATTTCATGATGAGCGTTCATATTGTAGTTCACTGATGTCAGTACCATATCAGCAGTACTGTTGAAACTCAGCAAACAAGCAGTTAAAGCAGAACCTTGAAGTACATGAATAGGCACCTGTACCACAGTTTCTTATGTTTCATTGTGGCTACAAAGAACTTTGCCTTTTTAAAGGTGTTGAGGCAGCTCATGTATGTACTTTAGTATTTGACTTTATAAGTTGTGGAAACAGAGATAATTCTTGATACTTCTCCGCATGTATGATCGCTAATAATGCACCGATGCCAATTATGAATGGTATTGAATGCCCATTTATCATCAGCGTGAGCTTCATACAATGTTTGAATGTTTTTGGTGTTTTTTCATGTCAATTTTTCTTCATCTTGAATTTTTCCTCACATTCAACTAGTCCCATATGCTAATGCCTTTCTGAAGTAAACATCTACATTGCACAGTTGTCATTGGCACTTTCATTGGAAACTAAAAGTGAAGAACTCTTTGTCTATGATGTAGATGATGATCAACTTCATTTAGTGTAACTTTGTCTCAGTTGGTGTGACCAATTAGGCTTGTGGGAGTGCGTTGAATGTTGCTGAAATAGTGTTAGGGCAGCCTTGTTGTCTTCAAGCTATGACACTCTTACTTTTCCCTTTGCCTTTTAAGTCTTCATGAAACAGTTCACTTTACCACAACATATGTCAAGTCAATTCAAGTCTAGAGGATTTATTAAGCGCACATATCACCCGGGGGTCTCATGGTACTTGCGTACAATTCCACTAAAGATGGAGGACAGATAAAGGAACGTTATAGATGATCAAATAACCAGGTTTTTAATTCCTTACAGAATCGATTATGATCTATTAAAGATATTAATTGAAATGGAAGTTTATTCCAGAGAAAGCGGGTGCAAGAAAAGAGAAAGATCTTCCACCATTGCTGCCGGTACGAATTTTACGTGGGGTAAGAAGGGATTTTGTGTTTGACCTGAGCGTCCTGGTTGGCTGGTAGCAGCTGAGTTTTTTTTTTAAGTAGCTTGGCCCGATTCCGTACATATTCTTATGCATTACACAGAGGATCTTAAAACGGATTTGCTTCCTATTGGGGAGCCAGTGGAGGGTCTTCAAACTAGGCGCTGATGGAAACCTGGAAGGGAGGTTTAGTACAAGTCTGGCTGCGGTGTTTTACAAGACTTGAAGCCTAGAGTAGAGCTCTTCCTTGATAGAGGCCAACAGGGCCTTTCCATAATTGATACAGCTTATAGTCCCTGAAAAAGTGTTTTCCTCACGTCGTTTGGGATCCATTTACATTTTTTTCATAGACTGCGCATTTTTCCATAACATGTGCCAATTATATGGTATATATGATTTTTAATTGACAGCTGATTTATAATCATTACTCCAAGGTTCCACACCATGGGCTTTGGGGAAAGACAGGGACCCAAATTGTGGGGCCACCAGTCACTTGACCAAAATTTGTGTGCCCTACCGCAGAGAATGACCTATGTCTTGCTACCATTAAGCTGAAAATGGTTGGCACGCATCAAGTTACCAATGTGGGTCATGCAGATTTTAAAACGAATCTTAGTGTGGGATCAGTGCCTAGGGTGATCAATTGCTGAGTATCATCACCATATGTCACCACATCGAAACCATAAGACCCTATCACTTTGGCCAAAGGTATCACATAAAGGTTAAAAAGCATGGGACTTAAGATGGAGCCTTGCGGGACTCCCATTTTTACTGGCCGACTGCTGGAGACCAGGGTGTCGATCTGTACAGTGCTGGTTTGGTCGGTTAAATAACTTCTGAGCCAGTCCAGGGCCACACCCCTGACACCCATTTCCCAGAGCCTTTGTTTTAAAATGCTGTGGGAGATGGTGTCAAAGCAGCTGACAGATCCAATAGGACACTGCTCGTTATCCTGCACTAGTCTGATGTTATCAATGACCCCCACTAGCAAGGTTTCAGTGCTGTGGGCGGCCCTGAACCCCAACTGTGATGGATCCAACAATCCGTGACCCTCCAAATGGGCGGTCAGCTGCTTGGTGAACAAGGACTCAAGTACCTTTCCAAAATATGCAAGCAGGGAAATTGGATGGTAATTACTAGGTACCTTGGGGGTCAGCGGTAGGTTTTTTCAAAATGGGCCTGACCCTTGCTGCTTTCCATCTGACTGGGACAACTGCTTCTGAAAGTGACATGTTAAATAAGTCAGTAAGATTTCTAAGGAGCAGAGGGGCAATAGTTGAAAAAAACGGGTTGAAACTGGGTCTACTGGAGAGCCCGATTTGATCTTAGCCAGGGCAGTTGAAACTTCGTCTAAGTTGAGCATAGTGAACTCCACTAAGGGAGGGACGGTGATGTCAGGGTCATTGATAGAATTTTGTTTTTGTATCGTGATGTGGAAAGGAATTATGAATCGCTATAATCTTTTCCTCGAAAAAGGTGGAGAGTGTGTCTGCCCATTCTTGCGAGGAAGGATTAGACGGCTGGGTAGGAGGTGGGTAAATTCCTTTAGTATTTTGTGGAGCTCCTTAATGGAATTGGCAGCTTTTTCAATCCTTTTAATGAGATATAATTTTTTTCCCATCTAATGTTGTCTAAAAAGGTTCGGTGGATAAGTTTATACCTTTTCTGATCTTCAATACTTTGGTTTTCCTCCATTTATGCTTGGCTTTCCAACTGGATAGTTTTTTGATTTTTAGTGGTTCTGTGAACCAGGGTGATGCCCTGGGTTTAAGTTTGACCCTTGCAAGGGAGGCCACGGTGTTCAGGGTTATTGTGATTGCGGCCTCAAAGGAGGTAACTGCAAGATCGATGCTCTTGGTGCAAGATAAGGTAGGGGGGCAAAAGTGGGCTGAAAAGGTGGTAGGGGTGACTTTCCACCAGGGCCTTCTCCATGTGAATTCGCAACTAAGCTAATTTTTAGTGGTGATTAATGGTAGAGAGAATTTCAACAGATCATGATTTGGCAATAGCAGGGGGAGAGGAGGCTCCATTCTGACACTGGTTATGTTGATAAATAGAAGGTCAAGGGTATGACCTGCCAAGTGGGTAGGTACTGTCACCATTTGGACCAGTCCCAATTTGTTAAAATTAGTGATTAGTTGATTTGTATCTGTGTTCCGCATGATAATTAAAATCCCCAATGAGGAGATAATTGTCAGCTACTAGTACATGGGGGGCAATTGCTCCAAGCAGGTGATGTATAAAATTGGCTTTCGGGCTGGGGGGCTTTGTACCCTCTAGCGCCTCTCCAGGTTACCTTAGATTGTCTTTCAATTCTAAAAATGCATAGTTCCGCCCGGTCCAAGGTAATAGTTTCTATTGTGGTAATTTCCAGTTCAGCCGTAGTGGCTATTGCTATACCTCCTCCTCTCCTGCCATTCCTGTCTAGTCTGGTTAGATGGTATTGAGGTGGGAACATGGTCGCCACATCAGAGGAGGCATGTTCATGGAGCCAGGTTTCAGTAATGAAACAAATAGCTGACTTTTCAATATCAAGAAGGCTCCATATTTCTAATGTGTGCTTTGGAACTGACTGGGCAGTACAATAAATCCCTTTTAATTGTTTAGGGATCTCAGTGGTGTCTGGGTTTGTAATACACTTCAACAGGGATTTGGAAGGTGGAATTTGCTCACTAAGTTGGGTTTTAATATCTACATTAAAAGTAGCTATAGCCACAGGATAGCTAGAAGGCCGCCAGGTAGGGCGGGCCGCACTGGTTTTGTTTAATAGCTTAAACTCCTGACTTGAATACTAAAGTTTTGCCATAGCCTATGTTCACCAGGCTGGGGTTGCCTGTGAAAAAGAGGAAAAAGGGCAGGGGTCCTGGCGGCTGGCAGCGGACGGGCGCAGACTTGCCTTTGGCGTGCGTTTGGCACGTCGCTGCGCGCATCCGCGCCCTTTCCTGCCTTAAGGAGGAATGGAAACAGAGGCTGGAGCAGCTAGAGCGCTGACCTTCACTTCCGTTCGGCGCACCGGGAAAGAAGCCAGGAAGGTGCGTCCCTTCGCTCAAGCGGCACAAGCTGTGGTGGAACAGGGATGACTGGCAACTAGTGAAGATATAGGTAAGAAGGAGTACTGGTGAGAGAACGCTGCAGATTAAAATAAACATGGCTACTGGAACAAAAGAAAAGTTACCAGTAGATCAGCACATCACAATGTACAAATATTAAAATGTGCCAGGTAGCATGCAGGCAATTTTAATAAAAACAGGTGGCTGAGACCAAGGGTCTGACCTACAGGAGGGAGTGTGATGCATAGCAGTCCAATGGCAGGACATTTACCTTTGCGTGGAAATAACACATTTTCTTTTTCTGTGGAGATAGTGCCTTGTGTCCCACGGCCTTGTACCTTGGCTTACTTTTCATGCTTATGCCTGGTGCACTTTGGGCTACTCTGGCGGGCAGCATTGAAAACTTGTTATAAGTACAGAATTTCTTTAAGCATTCATTGTCAATAGGAATCTGACTGACTTCAATTGATTTCTCTGAGGCAAATAGCTTCCTCATCATTAAATTAATTGAATTTACAGTGTTTTACCAGAACATCCAGTCTCTCACCAAACTCATCGATAGTTTCACCTGGTCTCTGGCGTTCTTGACTGAATATGTATCTTTCATAATCCACAATTTGCACTGGTTTAATTTGACATTGAATGCTGGTTTGATTTGATAGTATTTCCCTTCACCTTCTTGTGGTATCTTTTTCATGGCTTCTTTCAGTCCGTCACCAGCCATGTTCTTCAGATACTTTACAATCTTTTTATAATCTTTTTAATCTATTGCATCTATGAACTCTTGAAAAGTTTCTATCCGTGAAGTCCATCTATTGCCAATATAGTGTTTTTTGGCAGTACCAAATACAGATGGTGGTTTTAAGAATGCAGCAGCTTTATATAAATTGGTGGACAGTAGTGGTCTGTTAGAAACTTGATTAGGCAGATTTTCTCTAGTGCCTTGTGACTTGCTGGCTACAGGGTCAACCATAATGACTTTTGGAGCTTGGCTTTCCTCCTGGCTCTCTATCAGGGCTCTTTAATTGATGTCACTATGCCCAGTTATTCTGGGCCCCTATGCAGCAACTTTGTTGGTGGGCTGCTTTGCCAAGGGACAGCTCCACAAGCACAGCCCCTCTGACCCTCCTTCTGGGGCCACTCTGCAGCAGGTTGTGGCACGATGATTTATTAATGGTTTTGGTAAGTAGATACAGTTTCATACATTACAAGTCCATCAAAGCAGATAACATTGGTCGGCTCTGTGCTAAAATGTTTTTTCAAAAACACCTACTCTGCTTTGTAGCACATGAATTTCAATTTGATTTGTACTGAAATATGGCTTGGCACTGCTTTCACTAACGGGTTGCATCTGCCTTTAGAGTTCTTACTCCCTATAGCATTTGGCACTAATTTGCTTAACGGCATAGTACCTTTTATTTGCGGCCATTTCTTTCAGTATTTGCCCACCGACATGCAGACTTTCAATGTTGCTTTCTTTATCTTAACTTGTTTTATTCAGGCTGGTGCTGCGCTGAGACTCCACAGGTGCCAGCATCGAATCTGCACTTTGACTGTGGCACATGTGGTATGCATGAGCAGTTTTCTTGACCATGGCAAACACTCTGGAAGAGCGTTTTCAGTGTACTGGCTTGGTAGCTCTGATCTTGTTTCCAGTTGTAGCGTCTTGCCAGCCCACATACTCAGCAAAAACTGTTCCGCACACGGAGAGTAATTTTATATGTCTTTATTCTGCTGTGTGTAAGTTAGACCTCAACTCTAAGCCTGCCTTCAACTCATCTCTCAAGCACTTATGTCACAGGCCTACGGTGTAAAGTAGGAACCAAAAGAGTTCCAGCGTTCTTTATTTACAAGACACCACAGTGGTGTCTCTTGTGAAGATACCTCACCACATAGCTTGTAATCTGGCCTTAAATGTCAGGTGTATAAGAAAGCCATCAGTTCAGGTTCATGAAATTATAGTGCCCGTTGACAAACATTTTTTGTATTTCTGATATGCAGACTTTGAGATTTAAAAATCATAAATATTGACCAGTTTGCAGATACCACAAAATGTTCTGAGTTACTATTTTAACTTTTGTAATGTCTCAAAACTAACAAACATATTAACTCAAATCAGTAAAAAGGAGTGGCTCTTATCCATGTTCTACATTTGTCCTAAGTCTTTCCTGATGTGTGTTTTTGTGTGCATACCTAAATAGCAGCACCTCCCCCGATTCATTTCAATAAACTTTACTAATCTGTACCAAAGCTGAAACAAATGTTCTGAGGAGGATGTGATAAATATGTGCTACATTTTCTGCAGATTTAATCAGGTCAAAAGTTACTTGGAAATTCACGTGTTTTGCATGCTTTTCACAATTGTAACTTTCTTTGGAACTTGCATATTGTACTAATGCTGTTTGACTGACTCTCCTTTTTGAGTTTCACTATACAATAATCATAGAAGTATTCAACTTTAAAATAATCACCATGTCTGCTTTTCAGCTCAGCTCCAGCAACATCTGAGTGACCTATTCCTAATGACAAGCCAGGCAGCTAGAAAATATTCATGTCACACATTGTAAGAAACAGTAGAAAGGCAAGCTGACCTGTTACTAATATTTCAGCATGATGCAGAAGACATTAAATAATCAGACATCAATGGAAAAGTCTGGAACATAAATCTTCAGCTGCATCTTCTAAAAGTGTAATATGTTTTTGTTGTATATCATTATTCTATTAACATAATCTGACTCTCACAAAGTCTAGGAAGATGTGATTAGTTAAGCCAGTAGTTAAGAGATAAGCCATGGAACCAGTGATTTAATCAATAATGTCATTTATAATGTTATCTCTGACATTGGGTGTGAGGTCATGAGCAGTACACTGCAGACTTTGATTTTCATCTTAAACAAACTGAAGTGTTTATGGGAAGCTTTAATGCTTTTTATATATTTTTCTTATCTAAATAACAAAAACATTTAAATAAGTATTTGCTGTTTTATTTGATGTAGTTTGGTATCTGGTCAACTAAAAAACTTCGAAAGTACTGGGAACAGGGTGTGGTACAGGGAAGGAATGTGCCATGCACTTAGCCCACTCTCCCTATTTCACAAGTGACTAAGCAGTGTATAAATTCCAAAGGAAGTGGCAGGAGAGATGTCTTAAGATAACGGTTTGACAAAATATTTATAGGTCACAAATATCAGCATACATGTAGGGATCATGCAAGAACTGGCACAACTTTTTCCCCTTCTGAGTTCCTTGACCAAAAAGTGTTTATTAGGGAACATTGCAAGAGAAGGCAGCAAACACAAGATGATGGATGGAGTGCTGACACTTTTCAAACAGCCCCAGTCAAGAGATCCAGGTTAAATCCATCGATTTTTTGCTTCCTATGACACCCCAGTTTCGATCTAGCTATTAGCAAATCAGTCTTGACCCTGCTCCCCATGGGAACAGTCCTGCCCGAACTGCCAGGTCAAGTCCCCCCTGGGCTGGAAACAAGCATCCTGAGACCAGTTTTGGGATACCAAACCTCATCAGCCCGGCTATCTTGAACTCAGTGGCACAGTGAGTAAGGGACCCACATCTGGGTATACCATTGGCCAATTAGGGCAAACATGGGGAATACAACAAGATGATGGACGGGGTGCTGTACTTTCCAAACACTCACCCCCAGCCAACAGATCTGGATGATTAAATCCATTGTTCTTTTGCTCACCATGCCAACCCATTTTGAACCAAGCCTTACGGAAATCAGTCTGGCAGTTCGGCTGGACTGTTCCCATGGGGGTCAGAGTCAAGACTGATTTGCACAAGGCTGGGTCCAAACTGGGGTGGAATGGTGATCAAAAGAACAATGGATTTAACCGAGTTCTCTTGATTGGGGGAACAGTGTTTGAAAAGTTGTAGCACTCCATCCATCATCTTGTTATGTTTGTCATGCCAAGAGAAACCAAGCATCTTACGTGTTAAAATGACATATTTCCCCACAACCAACAAAATTGCAATGTCAAATATATAGACATATAACACATCAAATAGTAAAAAGACATGCTAAACTTTCAATCTCAGTGGAATACTGTCTTTGTGTACTACATAGTGTATTACATAGTTAGTAGTCTGGCTTGTCATCACCATCAAACAGTTATATCCACAACTGTACTTCTCTACGTGCCGCTACTCAAAAAAGCTCTGCCCAGCACTTAATATGAGCTTACTTTGATCTCTTATATTTAAAATGGATCTCAAAATCGAAATAAATCCTTCCTCACAAGCTTCTGATGCCCATGCAAACTCCAGCAACCAAAACATGAGTTATATGCACTTAATCATCAAACTTTTAACAATTTTCATATCAGCACTCACTACGCTTCTTTCCAAAGCTCAGAAAACTACCTTCCTTTTCTTCACAACTAAGGTCATCATTCAACATGTACAACTCCGAATACACGCTTACACTTCTTACTAATTCAGGGAGATGTGTGTCATACACCATTACTTACTCTGCTCTCGCAGGCGACCATATTCAAGAGCATGGGGGGCATTGCCATACTATGAATGGGACAAGGAGAAGGAAATTCGAACAGTTTAGAGAGCTACTATTTGCTTTTAATAAATAAAGCGGGTTAGATTGATTTTTGTGTGCAGTATTAGTGGTATGGCTGGTGAACCCTGAGCATGTGTTGAGGGAGGAAAGTACTCAACCTGCAGGCACAAATCAGGGAAGTCACATTACAGTGCTGGGTGGGGTAAGGTTTAGAAGTGCTGAGTACGTCTCCATTGGGGCGTTTAAGCTTTGGCTCAGGGTATGGGCGGCAGCAGGGCCGAACTGGCTGTAGCGAGCAGTAGGCATTTTCCCAGTGGGTCGGAAGGGTGGGTGCTGGTTTTGGACCTATGGGGGCCGGGAGCATTACTGGGGGCTGGTTTTTCATCAGTAACAAAAGCTGGAGCGGTGCTTCTCACTCGCACCCTCCTACCCCCCAACCCCCATGTCAATGCAACAGGGGCGGTCGAGAAGACAGATGGGCACGGGTGGCTGCTGTTTCCAGTCCGGCCGTGGTCAGCAGAACTCCCTTCAAGTGATAGACTGGGGGCAGAGCAGGCTGTTGAGTACAAGGAAGGTGCGGGTGGCAACCAACTAGATGTGAGCTCTATCTCCTCCTTTTTTGCCCATTTGTGGTTTGCTGTGTAGTGCTAAGGGGCAGTCTGGAGGAGGAGTCCTGCACCGGGCAAGTCTTTACTTTCAATTTCATATTTTTGGGGAAATGTTGACGACAGCACGTTGTTTCTGAGGAAGAGATCTTCAGCCATTGAGTGCAACTATACTTTACAACAGAGCGTAACACTCAGTGAGAACACTGTAACTCAGTGGGACCACTGTCATGCTTTACTATTCTATTTATTTTTTAAGGAACTTGCAAATGCAACTATTTAAGTTTAGAGTGGCCTGTTCCTCTTTCATTGACAGTCGAATGTCTAAAAGGATCGTCTCTGTGTGTAAACATATCGTGCCTTAAGACATGTTAAAGTGGCCATCCATCCCTTTCTGCAGTGCTGTAGCACCACCATGGGGCCAGGTTTGCCCGCTAAAAACACAAAAATAAACCAAAACAGAAAAAAATGATAGAAACTCTACAGAACTATTCCTAATTCGATTGTGAACGTCAAAATTCTAAATCGATCAAAGCAAGGAATGTTTAACTCTGATACCTGTGTACATTCTGCTAAATCTAATTGTCATACATTACACAGAAGATAAGATGAGCATAAAAATAGCACTGTAAATTTACTTTTTAAACAGCTGCAATATTAAGAATGAAGTGATATTGTCAAAGTATCATTAGATTTTTTCTAGTTATTTATTTATTTATTTTGAGTTTTATAGAGCGCGAACTTGACCCTTTAGGGTATCAGATCGCTTTACAGGAATCAAGCAGTAGTATACAAAAGACTTGGAAGGGGGTGGGGGGTGGTGGGGCTGTATACAAAGGGATAAGAAGGGACAAAATACAATTTACATTTACATTTTACGAGAAACAAAGGTCCCCAGGTCCTTGTAGGGGTGTCCGGAGTGCCGGGAAGGTAGTGTCTGTGTAATTCTGGAGATGCATTAGAGAGTAAATAGAGCAAGGTCTCTGTGTGAGATAGAGTCACTGTTTAAGTGAGGAATTTGCCCATTAGGAAGATTTTGGCATCCTTTTTGAAGTGAGCAAGAGAAGAGATTCTTCTAATAGCGAGTGGGAGTAAGTTCCAAATTCTTGGTGCGGCCCGGGAGAAAGCCGGATTGTACGTTTTCTTTTTCCAAAGACATGCAGGTTGGAGCAAGAGAACTCTGGAGGACCGCAAGTTTCTGGTTCCTCCGGATATCACGAGTTTCTGGGCAAGATATGCAAGGGAGCTTGAGTATAATGCCTTGTGCGTGATACATGACATTTTGAGTTGGATTCTGGCCTGTTTTTTAGCCAAGCATCTCTGCCTCCTCCCAGTTTGTGTTGGCTGTCCGAACTGAAACCAACCCCACCCCCCTCAGAATTGGCAAGGAATCTGGGAATCAGGCTAGACAAAGAGCTTGCCTTCTCTGCCCAGATACAACAAATCTCGTCCACTTATTTCTGGAAGATGAGGGCTATTGGGAAATTCCTTTGCTTCCTGTCGGAGGAACATCGGAAGATTGTAGTCCATTCATTGGTCACGCCTCAACTGGACTAAGCAAACAGCCTATACCTATGGGTACCTGCATATCTTTTTTACAGGTTCCAAGTTATACAAAATCTCCGCAGCAAGAATAATTAAAAGTTTACCCAGGCATCACCACATCTATCCACACTTGAAGCTTCTTCATTGGCTTCCAATAATCAAGAGAATTGAATTTAAATCCTTGACCCTTGTACTTAAGGCCACCAGAGGCTTGGGACCTAGATAACTTAAAAAAATGCTGTGGATATACCAGTCACCTCGAGCCCTGAGAGCCAATAACTTGCGACTCATGAAAGTCTCTCGGTACCAGAAAGCACGACTGGGTGGCGGATCCTTTCTGTGCACTTTAGAAACCCTTCGTTCATTCATTCACGTTCAAATGTCACTATCCACCACTGCGAACCTCTGTACAATGTGGGTGCGTAGACATAATACTTTGAGTCAGCCTTTAATTTGCTATAAAAAGTAATCCGGGTATTCAAGAAAATAAGTCAAATGGTTGCTCCTGAATAACTACCTGTAACTTTAGAGCTGAAGCCACTTAAACTTACTTGTATTTCTTGTTTGCAGCCATGTTCTCCCATTCTATTCTGCAACTTTTTTACTTTATATCTACTATGCTGCTGGCTGTTTCTTTTTGCATTTTGTATGTTTACCTTCTTATATGTATAGTATTTACACCTTTACCTACTTATCTTGTCTGCTTATCTGAAAGGCCCTCTGATACCCTGATGGGCCATGTTCGCACTATATAAAACTTTTCAAACAAACAAATAAAACAAACAAACAAAATTCCTCTTAAAATACACGTCACTTTCACCACTGACATGGCTCACTTACACCACTATCAAGGCCCGCATTCTAATTGGTTTACCATCTTCCTCCTTTGGTGATATTCACTTTCTTTGGTGCAAGCACGAGCAAATGTGACTGCAATCCAGTGACATCTGGCAAACCTTTAAAGTGCATCATCACATGCCTATTGCCCATGTGTGCAAACTCCTACCTGACAGCTGTGTGCAGGCCCCAGTCTTCCCCAGACCTCTGTAGATTTAAACATAACATCCAGGACTGTGCAGGCTCCAGTTTAAAATGACAGTCAGCATATCATTCTCATAGCTGGCACAGGCTCCTACCCTCCTGGGAACAGCCTTAACAAATCTCCCCTCCAGCTGTCTGAGGCAGCAGTCCTTTTGGGAGTAGTCGATATGCATCCCCTTTACATTTGTCACTGGCCTCATCCCTCATGGATGCAGCCTGCACACACCATCCGTGTAGGCCTCTGTCTCTTGGGTGCATTCTGCACACATCTCTCTGCCAGCTGTAGCAATCCTTGTTGCTCTTGTGTGCAGACTTCACACAATCTACCACTCACCATCACGGTAGGCATTGGCCCTCACACCATCCCATCCAACTGTCACTGACCTCAGTCCTCATTAGGGGAGCACGCACATAAATAACTCCAGCTGCTATACGACAAGCTCCATTTGTAGGTGCCTGTTGCAGTCTCTTGTGGCCTGACCTGCCATGCTTCTTATCAACAAACCATATCGAGACAATCATTTGTATTTTCAAAACATAAAAGTGATATAACATTTAAAAATAATAAATGAGCACCAGAGGGGAAGGACCAGCGTTGTGTTTCTGAATTTTGTAACAGAAATTACTCCTAGAATGGCACATATCGCAATGAAAAAAAAAATTATAGTGGGCCTAGAAGAACAATTCCAAAATGGTAGATACTAGTCACTAAAACGAAAGGGTCCATTCTGTGTAAGAACTTCAGCAATTGACACGAAGACAAACAATGCCCAGAACAACTTTCACATATTGGAAGCATGGTTGGCATTTCATTTAAATGAGCGATAAGGATGCACTTAAAAAAATAAAATTACAAGGCAGTGAAAGCTGACATACTCACCTGACAATCTGTCCAACTCTGCAAACACAAAGCAGGCTCTGTGGTCAACAGAAATGTTTAGAAACTCATATCCAGTACTGCTGCAGTGCCATTATAATGGCAGATTGTGCACTATGTACAAGGTAACTAACAAGAACTAACAATGGATGAAGTCGAGGGTGCAGATATTCCAAGGGCAGTATTACTATTTCTCTGTTATGGAAGTGGAAGCTTAAACAGGTGTCACTGCTCCTGTCTATCTTGTTCCTTCTCCATATCAAAGCCTGATATTATTGAGAGCAGAAAATTAGGAAGCCATGTAAAACCATTGACGATAGAAAAGAAAAGGTTGTGCCCAAGTCTCAACCTGTCCAAACTGAGCGGTGGGCATCTTCTGCCAGAGACAGGACAGTACAGACAACTGACTGTGGAAAATGACAAAATGTATATGTACATAAGCGGCGTTCATTTGTGTTCACCCTCGCCACTGTTGAAGGTAAAGAAAGTCACGAAACAGTGGCCCCGCCATCTTGTTCCCTTTTAGGCTCCATCACGAACATAGATAGTAGCCATCTTTGTGTCATGACCTCTCTGCCCATTGCCGATAGCCATCATCTCTCTCTCTCTCTCGCTCTCTCTCTCTCTCTCTCCAGCCCCGCAAGCACCCCGCGCCCCGACAGCCCCCGGTCTCTCCTGTTCGGGCCATAAACGCACCGCTAAACACGACCTTGTCACCACTCTGGACCCCTGCCCCCTCGCTCTTTCATCCTACCCATAGAACGGGTCCTTTTGGTAACCTCTTCCTCCCTGCCCGATTGCCCGGCCAGATCCCAAGCCATCACCTAGCCCAACAGATGCAGTTTATTGCTTCCTACAGTAGGACCTCGCCTCACATCAGAGGAGCGGTGATTAATCAAGGCCTTCACACCCCTAGACCTGACCGACACCCCCGCATCCCTCCCAGGAACGCCCTTCCTCTCTTCTGATGCCCCCCCCCCCCGGCTACACCTGGCCTCTCGACCCAGTCCCACATCATAAAACTAGGTCTCGTGGATGTACCCCTCCGGCCCGCATAGCGAAACATGATCTTATCGCCCGCCCAACCTTAGTTCTGACCACCCCCTCCTGCCCTCGTGCCCTGTTGGAATGTCTGGCTGCAGATTACAATCACATGTCACATTTGGGAGGGGAAGACAACATCAGAGCGGTCAGTGTGGGAATGGGCCTGGAGCTGGGGTCCCAAACATGCCCTTTTTGTACTTCAAAGTGTCTTTATTGCAATAAGGAATGTTTGTAGATCATAAACCTGTGTATAAAAGACGGAGCCGTAGAGAAACTTGTTAGAGCACCTCGAGAAGATACCCTGTTGTCTGATTTGACGTGTTCTGTTCCGTCGGAAATAAACTCCTGTTTCCTGCCTTCCAGTCTCCAGCGCCTGCCTCTTTATTTGGGTAATCGTGAGTTGGGTGAGAAGCGGCTAACGCCGGGCAAACCTAGAAAAGGGGTAAACGACCTGATCTGCCTGAACCCTTTTTACAAACAAACAAAATTCCTCTTAAAATACACGTCACTTTCACCACTGACATGGCTCACTTACACCACTATCAAGGCCCGCATTCTAATTGGTTTACCATCTTCCTCCTTTGGTGATATTCACTTTCTTTGGTGCAAGCACGAGCAAATGTGACTGCAATCCAGTGACATCTGGCAAACCTTTAAAGTGCATCATCACATGCCTATTGCCCATGTGTGCAAACTCCTACCTGACAGCTGTGTGCAGGCCCCAGTCTTCCCCAGACC
This sequence comes from Lissotriton helveticus, assembly GCF_964261635.1. Classification (NCBI taxonomy): domain Eukaryota; kingdom Metazoa; phylum Chordata; class Amphibia; order Caudata; family Salamandridae; genus Lissotriton; species Lissotriton helveticus. Next base: position 1,379,706,493 of record NC_136063.1, on the reverse strand, counting down.
TCTGTAGATTTAAACATAACATCCAGGACTGTGCAGGCTCCAGTTTAAAATGACAGTCAGCATATCATTCTCATAGCTGGCACAGGCTCCTACCCTCCTGGGAACAGCCTTAACAAATCTCCCCTCCAGCTGACTGAGGCAGCAGTCCTTTTGGAAGTAGTCGATATGCATCCCCTTTACATTTGTCACTGGCCTCATCCCTCATGGATGCAGCCTGCACACACCATCCGTGTAGGCCTCTGTCTCTTGGGTGCATTCTGCACACATCTCTCTGCCAGCTGTAGCAATCCTTGTTGCTCTTGTGTGCAGACTTCACACAATCTACCACTCACCATCACGGTAGGCATTGGCCCTCACACCATCCCATCCAACTGTCACTGACCTCAGTCCTCATTAGGGGAGCACGCACATAAATAACTCCAGCTGCTATACGACAAGCTCCATTTGTAGGTGCCTGTTGCAGTCTCTTGTGGCCTGACCTGCCATGCTTCTTATCAACAAACCATATCGAGACAATCATTTGTATTTTCAAAACATAAAAGTGATATAACATTTAAAAATAATAAATGAGCACCAGAGGGGAAGGACCAGCGTTGTGTTTCTGAATTTTGTAACAGAAATTACTCCTAGAATGGCACATATCGCAATGAAAAAAAAATTATAGTGGGCCTAGAAGAACAATTCCAAAATGGTAGATACTAGTCACTAAAACGAAAGGGTCCATTCTGTGTAAGAACTTCAGCAATTGACACGAAGACAAACAATGCCCAGAACAACTTTCACATATTGGAAGCATGGTTGGCATTTCATTTAAATGAGCGATACGGACGCACTTAAAAAAAATAAAATTACAAGGCAGTGAAAGCTGACATACTCACCTGACAATCTGTCCACCTCTGCAAACACAAAGCAGGCTCTGTGGTCAACAGAAATGTTTAGAAACTCATATCCAGTACTGCTGCAGTGCCATTATAATGGCAGATTGTGCACTATGTACAAGGTAACTAACAAGAACTAACAATGGATGAAGTCGAGGGTGCAGATATTCCAAGGGCAGTATTACTATTTCTCTGTTATGGAAGTGGAAGCTTAAACAGGTGTCACTGCTCCTGTCTATCTTGTTCCTTCTCCATATCAAAGCCTGATATTATTGAGAGCAGAAAATTAGGAAGCCATGTAAAACCATTGACGATAGAAAAGAAAAGGTCGTGCCCAAGTCTCAACCTGTCCAAACTGAGCGGTGGGCATCTTCTGCCAGAGACAGGACAGTACAGACAACTGACTTCCCAGTTTCCCAGTATCTATTGCAGGGGCACCATTTCACCACTCTTCTGGAAGGAGCAGCACACAAAGGCAGCAACCAAGCAAGGTGGTGCACAATAAAGATACACAGAGCATATCTACAAGAGTCAGCATTAATTACCGCTGACCGCTCTTAGCGTGGTTTTTGTGAACGCCGGCTATCGCTGGAATTTATCGCCATGCTTGCGCTGTATTAACAACGCATAGCGCAATGGCAATATAAATCCCAGCGATAGTGGGGAAATCGCCGTTTTGCAGGGAACATCGCTGGTAACCCACGGAGCACTCGCGGTGACGGTGTAGGTGCGAACGGCGCCCCTCTTTTCTCTTACAAATCGTAACGAGACAAACACTGGTCCCGGAGTGGCTCATGGAGCATTGAACATAAAAGCTCCTAGTTTTTTCAACAGACTAAAGAAGAAACCCTTTTTCTGGAGATTCTTTTTGTTTCTCCTACTGCTACCTACGAGGATAGGGTGCGCCTTAGCGTGCGCATACCGTCCCGTAAGTACCCCACGGTCCTGACGAATACCTATTAATTTGACACATAGGTAGAAACATGTAGACCTTTTTATCCCACACGCCAAATAGTTTTCACCGATAGCTCTCCTAATTGGGCAACAGGTGCCTCCTTTCTTTTAACTATATCCGTTACACCCCAGAATAAACCACGTAAGTGTGCAGTTCCGGATATTTTTAATAACACTTAGCTTTTCCCTTTCACACATAAAAGAAATAAAACCAGCTCCACTGTAATCAGGTGTCACAGCACACCTGGATGGCATTCGGCTGTCCGGGTGGGACCCCGATGATGAAGCATGTCACCAACTAGGTTGGTGAGTGAGGGGTCTTCTTAAGGACAAAGGACGTCCTTTCTTTGGATTGTGGCTAACACACAGACTCGCCTCTACTGAGGCTGGGTGTATCCCCCAGGTGTAACTCCCTTATTGTTGTTTATTGATATATCTAAGGGGACAGGGAGTCCCTCTCCTGCCTTTTTAGGCAAATACCCTTTCCCTCCCTACTGATAATCTATCTTGTTCCTTCTCCATATCAAAGCCTGATATTATTGAGAGCAGAAAATTAGGAAGCCATGTAAAACCATTGACGATAGAAAAGAAAAGGTCGTGCCCAAGTCTCAACCTGTCCAAACTGAGCGGTGGGCATCTTCTGCCAGAGACAGGACAGTACAGACAACTAACTTCCCAGTTTCCCAGTATCTATTGCAGGGGCACCATTTCACCACTCTTCTGGAAGGAGCAGCACACAAAGGCAGCAACCAAGCAAGGTGGTGCACAATAAAGATACACAGAGCATATCTACAAGAGTCAGCATTAATTACCACTGACCGCTCTTAGCGTGGTTTTTGTGAACGCCGGCTATCGCTGGAATTTATCGCCATGCTTGCGCTGTATTAACAACGCATAGCGCAATGGCAATATAAATCCCAGCGATAGTGGGGAAATCGCCGTTTTGCAGGGAACATCGCTGGTTTTTCAGCGATGTTGCTGGCAAAACGGCGATATGCTTGATGATACGACCCTGTGGTCGTGACACAATAATCCACCTCCCATGTTACACATACATTAGTCAGGATTTTAGCAAACCGCGGTTTTCGCCAAAAACTAACGTCTGCTAAAATGCTGTGGGCCGCCTTGTAAATATCGCTATGTGCACTTAGCGATATTTTACAAGTCCCCCTGTGTGAGGTACGCCCAGTGACGCCCACTTTGCATCTCATTAGAGATGCGGAGCGAGGCGTCGGGGAAAAGGCTGCTAACAAGCGCTAATGCATTTTAACATCCCCTTGTGGATAGGGCGATAATGTTATCTCCACTTTTTTGGCTTTTAAAGCCAAAAAAGTGGAGCTACGGCCCTTGTTAATATGCCCCCAGGTTTTTTTGATACAGACACTGTGGAAGATATACAGGGTCTCTGCACATGGCAACAGCCTGCCACACCCAGCTGAAGATTGTTTACAAAAATCGTATAGAAAACGAATCCAAGAAAGTCACTTAGATCGGCTACTGCCAGAAAGATTTCATGAGCTCACGGTCCCCAAAAATAAGTGCCAATAACACCCTCCAGCAACCACTCGCACACTATGCTACTGCTTTGAGTGCATTCCTCTTAGCTCTAGTCAAAGAAAGTAAAGGCTGAACCTGGCCAAGTGAAATTGGTGCCACTGGGAGAAAGGCTTTGCATATTTGGAGGATACACTATGCAACATCACTGAGCATGAACTACATGAACTACATCACCCCTGATTCTCAAACTCCGGCATCATTTGGGAATACTGGCTGCCATATGTATTATTTAGTATAAGTTTCCTCATAGTCCGTTGTGTTCTTGTGAACCAATACCGATGTATAGTTATTGAAGATAGTATCTTTGTAAGAAATTCGGTTATTGGTTTAGGGGGATGAAAGTCATACTCAAGTAATAACCGCAATTCTTGTCAGGGTGAAGCACAAAAAGACAACAAACAACCTGTGTTTAACCTTCTGGTAGCTTGGCACAAAAGCAGTCAGACTTAATCATGAGGCATTATGTAAAGCATTTATGCAGCACGTAAACAATAAAGTGAAAACACAGCACAAGAAAAATCCCACATCAATTTAGAAAAATAGAATACATTTTCATAAATACAAAGATAACAAAACAAATTGAATCCAATCCGTGGGACTGGAGTTATGAATGTATTAAATTGTTAGTGAAGAAAAAACAAAGCGCCAAAAGTGAGTATAAATACAGCCACTAGGTTCACCCTGTTCAAGAGTTACCGTCAGGCTTAGAAGAAATTAAGAAGATTTTCTGGAGAAGGTACAATCCACAGCATGGCCAGGCAGCAAGTTGTAACTGAAAGGAGGCTGTTGATGAAGGGAAGTCACTGGACGTAGTCTCAATGAAGCCGTCGACAATGGTGGGAAATGATCTGTGCTGACAAAGGCTGGATTTTAAGGACTAGGAGGTCATTATCATCTATGGGGTGTTGGTTGCCATTGAGCCCAGTGAAGCTATCTACCTTCGGGCTTAGAAGTTTTTCTGGAGATCAAAATGCCCCAGGGGCCGAGGCTGCAGGCTGTAGCAGAAGAGGGCTCCATGAGGTTGGCTATCATTGCCATGAGGTCCTCGTGAACAGGATTTGCTGTCGCGGAGAAGAACAAAGCAGAAGCTGCGGCAAAGTTAGTCCCACCGGCAATGCTCCTGCAACGGATCCGCTTAGAGGTAGGTCCCAGTCTCCTGTCAGTTCACAGAGCAGTTTCCACTGAATTTCTTTTTAAGTCACAGGTTTTGGGTTGGATATTTTGCTGAAAACATTTTTAAGTCCCAGGTTTTGGGGGTTTGATAAAAGGAAGCCACTTTATCACCACATCATTTGGAGGCTAGGATTAACTGCAGCAGTAGGCAGGTAAGTTGCAGGGTCCCTGGTGCTTGTTGCTTTCGTTTAGCTCACACAGGAGGCCAGACAGCTAGTTCTTGGAGTCAGTATGATGATCCTGGGTTCAAGGAGCAGGTCCTGTCTTTCTTTGTCAGGCAGCAGGGCAGCAAGGCAGTCCTTCTTCTGAGTCTTCCACAGGTCCAGAAAGGATCTCTGATAAGGGGTTATGGAGGTCCAACGTCTATAACGGGTGCTGGCCTTTGTATGGGGTACTCCTTGTCCTACCCCCACAATTGGTTCTGGAAAGGTCTTCCCCTGTAAAGCTCCAAACAGTCTGGGGGTGACAAAAGGCTGGGCAGGATTGGTGTCCAGTTCCTTTGTGTGTGCTGGAGGGAAGACTCTTTGAAGTGTAAGTGGGGGTGGAACAGCCCCTGCCCAGTCATCCTGCCAGGATGGCCCATTCTCTCCATACCTGAACTCACTTTGTGTTAATTTCCGGAAGCAATACCAATCCCCGAACAACAGAGACATTCACAGTCATGTGACTCAGGACACTGGCTAAAGGCACCAGTGTTTGTACACACCATATCTGTATCTGCTCCCAATCTAAGGTTAGCAGTTCATGTCCAGCTAATTAATGTTTAGCCAGCGGGTTACTCCATCACAAACATGGTGGATGTTCCATCTGCCATATTGCAAGCATATTATAACTTATGGCACTTGTAATGCAGGAGATGGGATATTGTTGGCCACGTTCTGACGGAGCATCCCCCGCCAAACACTAAATAAGATCCTCAATTACACTTTCACTATTCGCTTCTGTTACAAATTTCACTTTCACACCTCTTCATAATAATCATTCAAAATTATATTTTACATGGTCTGGGAAAATATGAAACACCCTTAGAAAATCCACATTTAACTTCTGTCACACCCTTTCAGGACACTTCGTAAAATTGTCTGGTGGTGTGATGGTTGCCAAATGTTTATTTCTTACATTGCACCACCTGTAGGCCTTTGTCTTCCTTTCAAGTTCTACATCTAATCCAGCCCACCGGAAACCATTATGGATTTTCATTTTGGTTAAATTACTTCCTAGGTGTCAATGATTTTCCCCCTACCTTTGGAAGGGGAAACGGGTGTTAATTGTCTCCTCTTTCCTACAAATCACCCACCACAGACAGCTGAGTTTCCATATTCGAACGTGGCTGAAAGTTATATAGCAAGTTAATTCTCTTGGTCAATCTGACATTTCATTACATCATTTAAAATGCCTTCATTTTCCACTTCCTCATACTAATCACATCTTTAACCAGAAACATCCTTCATGATTTCTTCATTTGCAATACTGTATTATTTTATTTATTCCTCCAAGTTTTCACTATCATACTTTTGTCTCAACAGTCCCAATAAACAGCCATCTCAGGTGTTACTCTCACCAGGTAAATATTCAACTTAGAATTTAGTTCACAAAATTAATAGCCCATCCAGCCGAATCATGCTTTTAAATTGTAGAGCCAAACAGTACACCTAACTGCTCATAGTTAAAAGTTAAGGCCTATGCCTGCTAGTCACATGGTATGTACAAAGACCTCAACTTCAAGGATAATGTGACAAGCAAAAACTAGGCAGCATAGGGCTGGATTAACCAACTACACACACTCAAGGTTTTAATCCTTCCACTCCTCATCTTGTCAAACACATACTGCGGACCAGTCTCAGTAAAGCAATTCTGACACTACTGAAAGCTGTGCTCCAGGCAAAATGATCACCATCCAGATGAAATTTTACTACGCGACCACAACCTTGACACAGCTGCATTGTTTCCCCTGCTAGCATGCTTCTGTTCTATGATTAGCTGCAACATATAGGGATTCAAAGTACATCCCGCCTGCTATGTCAAATACCTTTACAGGTAGCTTACTCAGGGCACGCCCAAGTCTATGCCCTCTGTGAACAACATGTGTGGTCAGAAGTCAAGACAAAAGAACATGCATTTTGCATCACACATATACATTTGTCCTATTCCTTTCTATACATTGCATACAAAGTCCAGATCTCGTAGTTCTTGCATGTATACCCATATATTCCTGGTTGCAGGTGGCACAAATTGTGACTAAATGCCAAACACTTTGTGTGAAGAATGCAGGGAATGGTGGCTGAGGATCACTTCTTTGGCCAATATCTTTAACGAATTATTGATGATGGGGGGATTTAGGCCAGGTAGAGGAACAGAGACAACCTTGATAGATGATCAGTCTTCTGCTTGATGGGGCATCCAGGACCAGAGGCTGTGGAATGTGCTCCATTCCAAATGGCTAGCCAGTTGCCAGCACTTCAGAAAAGTCATGGAAGTGAAACTCTTCTGAACCACTCTTAAATAAACTCTGAGCAAGTAAAGGAAATGGCTGACTCTACCCTTCACGTAACAATATTATATAGTCTCATCTGCTGCAGTGTTCCTAATTCGGAAATGAGGAAAACATTTATGTTAACCAAAAATATTTATGGATATGAGGTTAATGACCCTAAGTGATCAGATTTTCTGCAGATAGATTCTAATGGTAAAATAGATGTATTCATTATTGCCAAAGATCAAGGTAAACACTCTAAGAATTATATTTGACAAATATATTTCAATGAAGAGTCAAGTTAAAGCCACAGTGTCATCATCTGAAAATAATCTGAAAATACTAAACAGGGAGCAACCACTCACGAGGAACATGACAGAGTAACAAGAGCCTCAGACGCTATCAGAACCTAGCTTGGTTGCTGCTGTGCTCTACTGGTGTCGACTATAAGGGAAAGAATACGAAAACTGTAGGTAGTTCAAAGTTATGCTACGTAACTACTAGTTGATATAGCGCACAAATCATACCCAAAGGTATATTTTGGTGCCACACCTGCAAATAAACAACCGCAACAGCCTAAAACAGCTGGGTCTTAAGGAATTGTATTAATTTAGTAAAGTCAGAGCAGTTGCGGAGATGATGCGGAGTTGATTCCAAGTATATGGAGCAGTAAATGTAAAAGCTCTCCCCCTCATCTGTTAGTAGGAATGGGTGAACCTTGCCGCTTGATCTCAATATTCGGGAAGGACAATAGAACTGCAGTTTATCATTTAGTTATGTGGTGGTTCCACCCCAGAGACCTATGGGTGAGACAACATATCGTAAAGATAATGCACTTCCTAATTGGAACCCAGTGTAACAATGTCAATGTAGATGTCAATGGGGAATGAGCTGGGAGATTACTGACCAGGCATGCAGCAGTATTTTGCACCACCTGGAGTTTGGCTAGCAGGGAATCATTTGCAGTTATGAGCAGTGCATTGCCATATTCAAGGCAGGTTATCACTAAGGCCTGGACCAGAGTCTGCCTTGCAGAAGATGGCAACGAATAGAAGACTTTCCTCAGATTCTGCAAAGTTGCAAAGCTGTTATATCCTTCTTTTGTATTCATGCATCATCTATTCATGCATCTTCCCTGTTATCTTGGATCCTAGCTGAAAACATACCCCGCAAGTTGCGGGATTCCGATCTTTCATGGTTAGGCCTGATCTAGTTTGACACCCAGGTTTTTTACCACTAACCTGTGGGAAGGAGCTGCCCCCAAGTTCTGTGAGCCACCAGACAGGGTTCAAGATGTCCTGGGCTCCGCCAAACAGCACCGCTTCTGTTTTTTCGCTGTTAAGTTGAAGGCACTTTGCCGTCATGTAAGCTGCAATCATTCACATGTAGTCTGTGAATCTGGGATTTAGCCCATCAAAGTCTTGGCCAAACGAGATGATCATCTGAGTGTCATCCGCATAAGATATCACATTGAAGCCGCAAGATTTAATGATCTGGGCAAGGGGCTTTGAAAATGTGAAGCAGCATTGAGCCCTGAGGCACTCCTTTCGGTATCTAGATGGAGCAGGACTTGAATGATATCAGCATGATCGTTTAATTATGGTTCACCAACAAGTCAGGCAGCCATGAAAAGACATTGCCCCCGCCACCAAACTCATGCAGTCTGCTCAGCAGTATTTCATGACAAACGGTGTTGAAGGCCACTGACAAATCAAGTAGCCCTAGCATTACAGGAGCACTAAAATCTAAAGACAGACGCATGGCATCAGTGACTGACACTAGTGCTTTCTCAATGATGTGGCCTGATCTGAACCCCAACTGTGATGGGTCAAGGATTTTATAATCCCCAAGAAATGACATGAGCTGTCTATTGACCAAGCTTTTCAAAAGCTCTGCAACTAAACACCAACCCAACTTCTAGGAAACAGCGCCAGCTGCCAATCTGAGCAAGGGTGAAATTTTAAACACAAAGTTGGCAATAAGTCTATTCATTCAATGCTCGGGAATATCTGCAAAATAGGAGCCACGAATATAATGCTTCCATTACACGGCAAACATCTGCTAAGACCTTTGGAAGTGAAAATAACTGTAGCAGATGGTCTGTCGTTCTATGCTTACAAATGTGCCCTATGGAACAAGCAACCAGAAGCTTTCATGTTTACTGCACAATTTATGGCATTTAGGAAAAATTTAAAACACTCATCTTCTGAAGACATCAAGGATATTGATCGAATGACTTGAAACTGAAGTGCTGTAGTGCCTATGTTATGGTGAACAGTATTCAAGTAGAACTTGACGTTTTTGTCAATGTGGCAGAAATGTTATCACAATGCAAGTTTTAGTGGCATGAGTACTGCGTTGCAAGTGAGTTATGTTTGTGTGGCTAACTATACCCTACACGCGTCAGTGATTTTGAGGGGTTATTATCATAACCCTAACACCCATTTAACCTACGATTTATGGAAATATATATTTTTTAACTGCAGCAATGTGTATGCTTCCGGATGTGAACCTATGACTCTGGGCCTTTCTTTGTATGCACTGTGCACTCCCAGTGTGTGCCTCATTAGCAGAGGTAGCCTCATGCTGAGGTTGAGCCTTCTACTGTCATTGTCGAAGTCATAAGTCCGAATATAACCTCAATTGTGCACATATAGCCTCATCGTCCAGCATAGCCTTATAGTGTGAAAATATATACACATCTGCTGAAGAATCATCGCTACTCATACATCAAGCTTTTATGAGTGTGACAGGAGTATTCTTTAACATACTCCTACATGTCTTTGTGACTCGACCCCGAAACGGACACTGCCCTTTACATTTGTACTAATTGTATTTGGATATTTCTTGAATATTTCAGTTTTATTCATAATTGAGATATTTTGAGGACGAATCACCAATTCATATAAGACCACATAAAAGAGAATTATAAAAGTGGTACTTTGCCTCTGTAAATAGGCCCCTCGAAGTTAAGATTTACGCACCTGGTTACGTATTTTGTAAAAGAAAATGTGGCTTGTCAATCAAGAGGTTATTAGAGCAAAGAGCTTGGAATACAGTCAAGCCATTAGTTCTCTTTCTGTCCAGAATAGTGCACATTAGAGTGTCAGATTACCATCCACTCCTATGAAATAGTATTATTTTCTTGAATTGAGCAGGCTTCACCGTAGAAGAATCTCTAAGTAAGTGACCATGTCAACAGTGCCGCTTTGTTAGCGAGCCTCGGAACCCATGCACCTTATTGCACAGTCCTCCTTTCAGAAAGCAGGAAATGTGAGAAGGGTGCAAATGCACTTGTCTGGCTGTTCCAGACGACTGTGTCATGTATGGTCAATTTAACTAATAGCCTTCCAGCCATGTGAAAAGTAAAGCACCGTGCAACGTGTATAGTAATCACCTGTGCCCGGAGGTGAATTATAGGCTGTCCCAGAGGCGGGATTAGAGGCGAGCAGCCTGATAGCCCGGTGATTGCCTCTTGGTTTATGAGCGGGAGGCCACAATGAGCGCAGGGGCAGATTTATGAGGCACTTGCGCCACGTTTACGCCGCTGTTGCGTCACGCAAGGCGGCGTAAACGTGGCGCATCCCTACGAACGATTTACAACGTGACGCATCTAGGCAGATGCGTCACGTTGTAAAGCCCTGCGCCGCTTGTGGGCGTTCCGGCGCAGGGTGGGCGTTCCGGGGCAGGTGCGCCTCGCAAAAGTGGCTGAGTGAAATCTATAAGATTTCACTCAGTCACTTTCAGGCCAATGCTGCGTCAAAAGCCTGCGCCTGCTTGAAGCAGGCGTAGGTCTTGATGCAGCATTGTTAAGAACGGGCACCCCAGAGCCTTGCTGGAGCTGCGTCGCGCTTGCGACGCAACTCCAGCAATGCGCCACCTTTACGGCACAGATGCGTCACGCATCTGTGCCGTTTTTGCCCCATGGTGCGCCACATTATAAATGCGGCGCACCATGGGTGGCGGAGCTGTGGCGCACTGTGGCGCACATTAACTGGCGCATCCCTGGGGATGCGCCAGTTAACATAAATCTGCCCCGCAGTGTTTTATGTTAGCAAATGGCGCGATCCTTAACGCAAACCCGAAGTCCACTTAAATATGGCAGAAAAAGCAGAGTTGGGCACTACGTCGGTGTCAATAAACTGACTGCGTCATTTGAGCAAGACAGAAAAATAAACGCAAGGGTTTTATAGAGTGCTTTTTCAGCGGCCTTTGTGAAAGAAGACCGCCTAGTTCGAAATACCACTGAACTGAAAAAAGACAGAGGACAGGTCAGGTACGGAACTTTGTTAATTACCCTTTTCTCACTATCCTTTGCTATTTTCTATACAAGACGGCACGAAAGGCCATCAAAAAGAGTGACCAGTGCTCGTTAACTGACCGTCACTTTTCAGGGGATGTGCCTCTTGAGCATACCGTTGGCGGAGACACACTCCTGCAACATGTGATTTTTTTATATACCTCTATTCAAGCTACTTAACTTCTCCTGCAACATGTGAACGTTTTGTATACCTCATTTCAAGCTACACTACTACACATTTTCAGATAGTACAGCTTAGAAGTAGAAAGCGGCAATCCGTGCTCACTGTTTCTCAGCTGTGCTATCACAGTAAATTATTTAAAGGCGTATTTGATCTTCCTAACACAAAGACCTACATTTCTTAAAGTTAGGTGTATTTTTTGAGTCTTTCAACATTTAATTTTGGCTCCCACAAGGAATGGTGCTGCCACTGGCTTTGGTGGAGGCCATGTAAACAATGTTGGTGGAGTCAGTCTAAGGGATGACCCCGCTCCGTGTCTCTGACCCCACACTGGAGCTTGGTCTCCTGCTCGGTATGTCTTTGTGTTTCTCTAAAGAGACCCTTGCCCATACCTTCTTTTTACCACTCCCCGCATAGAACGTAGTCCCATACCAACACATTATTGCGAAGCAAACTTACTGCCTTTGATGCTGCAGTCAAAATCCATAATTTTTATTTGAAAACATCTAGTAAATGCCTGCTTATTGATTTGTTCATCTTCTGTATACTACAATGCCCCCTTCCCCTGAATGCTTACTGAATTGAATTGTATTTTTTAATAGGAAGCATCATTCAGAGAAAACAAAAGACCTCATCCTTGGCGCCACACCCTCCACATGGGATGACTCCTGGTAGCCCACCGTCCTTGGAAATCCACCCGCCCCGACGGGCCATGCACGAAACCTCTGCATCATACTAAACTAATCGCTCACAAGGAGCCATCAGATCAATGTCGTATCCTCAGCCTGCTTCAACACCCTCCCCATGCTTCAAAAGACGTTCAGATGGATCCCATCTGACTCCAGAAAAACTGTCATGCATGCTTTCATCAGCAGCAGACAGGACTACAGCAATGCTCTCTACGCCAGATCAACAAGAAACTTCTTTGCAAACTCCAGATTGTCCAGAACACTGCAGCCAGACTGATCCTCAACTTCCCCCATCTCAGTCACATCACCCAACACCTCCTCGATCTCCACTGGCTCCCAGTCAAAAGAATAATAACCTAAAACTCCTCACCCTCACATACAAGGCCCTTCACAACACGGGACCCACATACCTGAACAACAGCCTTTCCTTCTATGCACCCAAAAAACACCTCTAATCAGCTGAGCTCTCTCTAGCCACTATCCCATGTATCTACAAGACCAGAATGGGAGGAAAGTCACTTTCCTACCTCGCAGCCAAAGCCTGTAACAACCCCCCCTCCACCTCTGGCAAGCACCCACATTGCCCTAATTCAGGAAGGAGCTCCAAGACCCGGCTCTTTGGATGAACGAAGTAGTCAACAGGGCACGCCTCTACTCCCCAGTGCCATGAGACCGACCGTCACAGGTAGTACCAACCCTGATTGATTGATTGGTGGGATAAATTCAATACTTTATAATCAACTTGTGTTTGTAAGTCTATTGTAGGGTCATTGTGAAAAATCAGTGGATGTACTGTTGGTTTTGTGGTGCATGAAAATGCAGGTTTCTCAGAGATAAATACCACAGGCTAACCAGGCATTGACTTGGCCTGGTATATAAATGAATCATATCAGGTGTAAATGTACAATCAAGAAGAATATAATGGGAACTTTTCAGTACAGCCAACTTTAGAGGAAATATGGCCTACAGTGCAAACAACCACACTAAGGAGCAGGCGACCTGGATACACATTCCTTGAATCCTGTAGTTGGCTATTATTTTAACAAGTGTTCATCATAAGTAGCCATTACTACTTTGCATATTATGTATAGGCTTGGGCGGATCTCGTAGAACTTCACTCCACGCAATTCTGTGGAGTTAGAAAAAAACTCAGCGAGATTCCACCGAATTCCACCAAAGGGTGTAAAATGCTCGTCCAGCCATTCGTGCTGCTTTCTCACACCAGTAGCGCCTTCCGCACTGAGAAATCACTGCAAAGGACACCACGCAGTTGGTAAGAGCACAGCCATTTTGTTTTGGCTGCTCCTAACTCTGTCTCCTTGCTGGCTGACTCTTCCTGTTTTCCAATGCTTCCAATCCAACCTCATCTGATCTTCTCTATTGACAATCCCAACTTTTTTTTTTAACTTGTGTTTCTGTCTCACATTCCCTGTGTTTATTTGAAATTTCTGTGCCTTTTCTGTACTTTGTTTTTTGTTTCCTTTCCTGGCATGTCCTCTCTGTCCTCCTGTTTCTTTACTTCCCATTCCAATTCCCTCTAGACTCTGTCCCAACGGCAGAAGCAGGCAGTGCCCCCTGCACCCCCTGTGGGGGACCCAGATGGGCAGTGGTGGCTGCAATCATTTTCTATGTGCAGCGCCATCTCCTCTGCATACTAGCAGCAGGTGACAGGCCCGGAAATGTGTATGCCTTAAGGGAGCATCTGGTGTTCTGGGTGTGAGTGCGGCAGTGGTTGACAGCAGCATTGTCGTCGCACACATCCAACAGCATCTGATGCACACCCGGGCAGATTCGTTTGGCCGGGAGCAGGGCCTGCTTGACCTTCTAGGTGTCGAGGTTGCAGGACTCCGTGAGTAAATAATAATTTTGTTTTCTAAAAATTCTAATATTTTTTTTCAGACACCATGATCATATATATTATATATTCCAAACTTGCAAGCTGGTGCGTTGCTCCTGACCAAGAGGGCGTGCCAGTGCCTGCAGACTGGCTGAACATCAAATCAACACCCCACTCTCCAAGGAATGGGTTCAACATTGCTCCTGTGAAATAACAAGTGGTATTTATTTCCTTAGATTTTGCGCATGTTGTTACATTTCTTAAGTTGGTGAAATGTTTGGAAAGGCACGCTTCAGCCATGTGGCTTTCATCAGTGCTGGTTTCACAACACACAGGTGCTGCACATGGGGGCCTGCTAAAACGTTGTGGCAATAAATAACTGAAATTGATTCTCCTGGAGTGCACCTCTTTTCGTGGTCGAAGGAACGAGACTGCAATTCTGGCATATATACATGCTTTTGCCAGCATGGGAGGTTGCACCTGTGTCAAGCGGTGCAGTAACATTGGTGAAGACGAAAGATATATATATATATATATATATATATATATATATATATATATATATATATATATATATATATATATATATATATATGTACATCCACTTTCCTCCAGGAAGAAAGAAAAGACCAACTTAAGGGGAGACGTTTGGAGACACCTTTAATCAGGAAACAGATGGCAAATTGAAGTCCAGGTACACCCGCTGTGGCGAATGCATTTCGGCGTGGTTTGCCTTCTTCAGCGCCGTGGGTGTTTGCTTTCAAAGTGCAGGTGAGTTATTTCAGAATTTATATGTTCCGCCCCTTCCTGCTACTGTGGTGGAAATTGCTCCACCCCCATGTGTGAAATACCAAAAAAACGCCTTGACCTCCTTGTGGACACATAATGTTCAGCGCCTACAGGTCCCAGCATGCTCCTTTCTATGCTGGCAGGAAATGCGTTAGGTGGAGCAATCTACGTTGAGCCCCAATGTCCAGCCGTCCCAACTTCAGGTGCCCCCTCGAGTCCCCAACCGCAACAACCTCTTTCACTCAGGGAAATAAAGCGGGGACAAGGCTAAATCATACCTCGCCCAGCGTGATGTCAGATGACACCTACACCGCTCCCAATCCATCCGAGTTCTGGAGGTGAGCCATGCTTGTTCCTGTACCCAGGAAAGGAAAGCACCGAAGTGGAACCAGTGAGAAGCAAAGCCGCTTGCGCTGCGGGGGCCTTTTAAACGCGTCACTGGGATTCGCGTTGCAAATGTACATCCACTTTCCTCCAGGAAGAAAGAAAAGACCAACTTAAGGGGAGACGTTTGGAGACACCTTTAATCAGGAAACAGATGGCAAATTGAAGTCCAGGTACACCCGCTGTGGCGAATGCATTTCGGCGTGGTTTGCCTTCTTCAGCGCCGTGGGTGTTTGCTTTCAAAGTGCAGGTGAGTTATTTCAGAATTTATATGTTCCGCCCCTTCCTGCTACTGTGGAAATTGCTCCACCCCCATGGGTGAAATACCAAAAAAACGCCTTGACCTCCTTGTGGACACATAATGTTCAGCGCCTACAGGTCCCAGCATGCTCCTTTCTATGCTGGCAGGAAATGCGTTAGGTGGAGCAATCTACGTTGAGCCCCAATGTCCCGCCGTCCCAACTTCAGGTGCCCCCTCGAGTCCCCAACCGCAACAACCTCTTTCACTCAGGGAAATAAAGCGGGGACAAGGCTAAATCATACCTCGCCCAGCGTGATGTCAGATGACACCTACACCGCTCCCAATCCATCCGAGTTCTGGAGGTGAGCCATGCTTGTTCCTGTACCCAGGAAAGGAAAGCACCGAAGTGGAACCAGTGAGAAGCAAAGCCGCTTGCGCTGCGGGGGCCTTTTAAACGCGTCACTGGGATTCGCGTTGCAAATGTACATCCACTTTCCTCCAGGAAGAAAGAAAAGACCAATTTAAGGGGAGACGTTTGGAGACACCTTTAATCAGGAAACAGATGGCAAATTGAAGTCCAGGTACACCCGCTGTGGCGAATGCATTTCGGCGTGGTTTGCCTTCTTCAGCGCCGTGGGTGTTTGCTTTCAAAGTGCAGGTGAGTTATTTCAGAATTTATATGTTCCGCCCCTTCCTGCTACTGTGGAAATTGCTCCACCCCCATGGGTGAAATACCAAAAAAACGCCTTGACCTCCTTGTGGACACATAATGTTCAGCACCTACAGGTCCCAGCATGCTCCTTTCTATGCTGGCAGGAAATGCGTTAGGTGGAGCAATCTACGTTGAGCCCCAATGTCCCGCCGTCCCAACTTCAGGTGCCCCCTCGAGTCCCCAACCGCAACAACCTCTTTCACTCAGGGAAATAAAGCGGGGACAAGGCTAAATCATACCTCGCCCAGCGTGATGTCAGATGACACCTACACCGCTCCCAATCCATCCGAGTTCTGGAGGTGAGCCATGCTTGTTCCTGTACCCAGGAAAGGAAAGCACCGAAGTGGAACCAGTGAGAAGCAAAGCCGCTTGCGCTGCGGGGGCCTTTTAAACGCGTCACTGGGATTCGCGTTGCAAATGTACATCCACTTTCCTCCAGGAAGAAAGAAAAGACCAACTTAAGGGGAGACGTTTGGAGACACCTTTAATCAGGAAACAGATGGCAAATTGAAGTCCAGGTACACCCGCTGTGGCGAATGCATTTCGGCGTGGTTTGCCTTCTTCAGCGCCGTGGGTGTTTGCTTTCAAAGTGCAGGTGAGTTATTTCAGAATTTATATGTTCCGCCCCTTCCTGCTACTGTGGAAATTGCTCCACCCCCATGGGTGAAATACCAAAAAAACGCCTTGACCTCCTTGTGGACACATAATGTTCAGCGCCTACAGGTCCCAGCATGCTCCTTTCTATGCTGGCAGGAAATGCGTTAGGTGGAGCAATCTACGTTGAGCCCCAATGTCCAGCCGTCCCAACTTCAGGTGCCCCCTCGAGTCCCCAACCGCAACAACCTCTTTCACTCAGGGAAATAAAGCGGGGACAAGGCTAAATCATACCTCGCCCAGCGTGATGTCAGATGACACCTACACCGCTCCCAATCCATCCGAGTTCTGGAGGTGAGCCATGCTTGTTCCTGTACCCAGGAAAGGAAAGCACCGAAGTGGAACCAGTGAGAAGCAAAGCCGCTTGCGCTGCGGGGGCCTTTTAAACGCGTCACTGGGATTCGCGTTGCAAATGTACATCCACTTTCCTCCAGGAAGAAAGAAAAGACCAACTTAAGGGGAGACGTTTGGAGACACCTTTAATCAGGAAACAGATGGCAAATTGAAGTCCAGGTACACCCGCTGTGGCGAATGCATTTCGGCGTGGTTTGCCTTCTTCAGCGCCGTGGGTGTTTGCTTTCAAAGTGCAGGTGAGTTATTTCAGAATTTATATGTTCCGCCCCTTCCTGCTACTGTGGAAATTGCTCCACCCCCATGGGTGAAATACCAAAAAAATGCCTTGACCTCCTTGTGGACACATAATGTTCAGCGCCTACAGGTCCCAGCATGCTCCTTTCTATGCTGGCAGGAAATGCGTTAGGTGGAGCAATCTACGTTGAGCCCCAATGTCCAGCCGTCCCAACTTCAGGTGCCCCCTCGAGTCCCCAACCGCAACAACCTCTTTCACTCAGGGAAATAAAGCGGGGACAAGGCTAAATCATACCTCGCCCAGCGTGATGTCAGATGACACCTACACCGCTCCCAATCCATCCGAGTTCTGGAGGTGAGCCATGCTTGTTCCTGTACCCAGGAAAGGAAAGCACCGAAGTGGAACCAGTGAGAAGCAAAGCCGCTTGCGCTGCGGGGGCCTTTTAAACGCGTCACTGGGATTCGCGTTGCAAATGTACATCCAATTTCCTCCAGGAAGAAAGAAAAGACCAACTTAAGGGGAGACGTTTGGAGACACCTTTAATCAGGAAACAGATGGCAAATTGAAGTCCAGGTACACCCGCTGTGGCGAATGCATTTCGGCGTGGTTTGCCTTCTTCAGCGCCGTGGGTGTTTGCTTTCAAAGTGCAGGTGAGTTATTTCAGAATTTATATGTTCCGCCCCTTCCTGCTACTGTGGAAATTGCTCCACCCCCATGGGTGAAATACCAAAAAAACGCCTTGACCTCCTTGTGGACACATAATGTTCAGCGCCTACAGGTCCCAGCATGCTCCTTTCTATGCTGGCAGGAAATGCGTTAGGTGGAGCAATCTACGTTGAGCCCCAATGTCCAGCCGCTTCAACTTCAGGTGCCCCCTCGAGTCCCCAACCGCAACAACCTCTTTCACTCAGGGAAATAAAGCGGGGACAAGGCTAAATCATACCTCGCCCAGCGTGATGTCAGATGACACCTACACCGCTCCCAATCCATCCGAGTTCTGGAGGTGAGCCATGCTTGTTCCTGTACCCAGGAAAGGAAAGCACCGAAGTGGAACCAGTGAGAAGCAAAGCCGCTTGCGCTGCGGGGGCCTTTTAAACGCGTCACTGGGATTCGCGTTGCAAATGTACATCCACTTTCCTCCAGGAAGAAAGAAAAGACCAACTTAAGGGGAGACGTTTGGAGACACCTTTAATCAGGAAACAGATGGCAAATTGAAGTCCAGGTACACCCGCTGTGGCGAATGCATTTCGGCGTAGTTTGCCTTCTTCAGCGCCGTGGGTGTTTGCTTTCAAAGTGCAGGTGAGTTATTTCAGAATTTATATGTTCCGCCCCTTCCTGCTACTGTGGAAATTGCTCCACCCCCATGGGTGAAATACCAAAAAAACGCCTTGACCTCCTTGTGGACACATAATGTTCAGCGCCTACAGGTCCCAGCATGCTCCTTTCTATGCTGGCAGGAAATGCGTTAGGTGGAGCAATCTACGTTGAGCCCCAATGTCCAGCCGTCCCAACTTCAGGTGCCCCCTCGAGTCCCCAACCGCAACAACCTCTTTCACTCAGGGAAATAAAGCGGGGACAAGGCTAAATCATACCTCGCCCAGCGTGATGTCAGATGACACCTACACCGCTCCCAATCCATCCGAGTTCTGGAGGTGAGCCATGCTTGTTCCTGTACCCAGGAAAGGAAAGCACCGAAGTGGAACCAGTGAGAAGCAAAGCCGCTTGCGCTGCGGGGGCCTTTTAAACGCGTCACTGGGATTCGCGTTGCAAATGTACATCCACTTTCCTCCAGGAAGAAAGAAAAGACCAACTTAAGGGGAGACGTTTGGAGACACCTTTAATCAGGAAACAGATGGCAAATTGAAGTCCAGGTACACCCGCTGTGGCGAATGCCTTTCGGCGTGGTTTGCCTTCTTCAGCGCCGTGGGTGTTTGCTTTCAAAGTGCAGGTGAGTTATTTCAGAATTTATATGTTCCGCCCCTTCCTGCTACTGTGGAAATTGCTCCACCCCCATGGGTGAAATACCAAAAAAACACCTTGACCTCCTTGTGGACACATAATGTTCAGCGCCTACAGGTCCCAGCATGCTCCTTTCTATGCTGGCAGGAAATGCGTTAGGTGGAGCAATCTACGTTGAGCCCCAATGTCCAGCCGTCCCAACTTCAGGTGCCCCCTCGAGTCCCCAACCGCAACAACCTCTTTCACTCAGGGAAATAAAGCGGGGACAAGGCTAAATCATACCTCGCCCAGCGTGATGTCAGATGACACCTACACCGCTCCCAATCCATCCGAGTTCTGGAGGTGAGCCATGCTTGTTCCTGTACCCAGGAAAGGAAAGCACCGAAGTGGAACCAGTGAGAAGCAAAGCCGCTTGCGCTGCGGGGGCCTTTTAAACGCGTCACTGGGATTCGCGTTGCAAATGTACATCCACTTTCCTCCAGGAAGAAAGAAAAGACCAACTTAAGGGGAGACGTTTGGAGACACCTTTAATCAGGAAACAGATGGCAAATTGAAGTCCAGGTACACCCGCTGTGGCGAATGCATTTCGGCGTAGTTTGCCTTCTTCAGCGCCGTGGGTGTTTGCTTTCAAAGTGCAGGTGAGTTATTTCAGAATTTATATGTTCCGCCCCTTCCTGCTACTGTGGAAATTGCTCCACCCCCATGGGTGAAATACCAAAAAAACGCCTTGACCTCCTTGTGGACACATAATGTTCAGCGCCTACAGGTCCCAGCATGCTCCTTTCTATGCTGGCAGGAAATGCGTTAGGTGGAGCAATCTACGTTGAGCCCCAATGTCCAGCCGTCCCAACTTCAGGTGCCCCCTCGAGTCCCCAACCGCAACAACCTCTTTCACTCAGGGAAATAAAGCGGGGACAAGGCTAAATCATACCTCGCCCAGCGTGATGTCAGATGACACCTACACCGCTCCCAATCCATCCGAGTTCTGGAGGTGAGCCATGCTTGTTCCTGTACCCAGGAAAGGAAAGCACCAAAGTGGAACCAGTGAGAAGCAAAGCCGCTTGCGCTGCGGGGGCCTTTTAAACGCGTCACTGGGATTCGCGTTGCAAATGTACATCCACTTTCCTCCAGGAAGAAAGAAAAGACCAACTTAAGGGGAGACGTTTGGAGACACCTTTAATCAGGAAACAGATGGCAAATTGAAGTCCAGGTACACCCGCTGTGGCGAATGCATTTCGGCGTGGTTTGCCTTCTTCAGCGCCGTGGGTGTTTGCTTTCAAAGTGCAGGTGAGTTATTTCAGAATTTATATGTTCCGCCCCTTCCTGCTACTGTGGAAATTGCTCCACCCCCATGGGTGAAATACCAAAAAAACACCTTGACCTCCTTGTGGACACATAATGTTCAGCGCCTACAGGTCCCAGCATGCTGCTTTCTATGCTGGCAGGAAATGCGTTAGGTGGAGCAATCTACGTTGAGCCCCAATGTCCAGCCGTCCCAACTTCAGGTGCCCCCTCGAGTCCCCAACCGCAACAACCTCTTTCACTCAGGGAAATAAAGCGGGGACAAGGCTAAATCATACCTCGCCCAGCGTGATGTCAGATGACACCTACACCGCTCCCAATCCATCCGAGTTCTGGAGGTGAGCCATGCTTGTTCCTGTACCCAGTATATATATATTACCTACTGGCGGTCGCCAGTAGGTATATATAGTTAGGATTTTTTCTCCATGGGATTTTTGAAAATTCTATGTCTAATAACTTTGGCGTTTGTGGACGGAATTGGCTGAAATTTTCAGGAAAATGGAACATTTTGTTTCTGAGCAGCCACTGAAATTTTGGGGGGGGGGTCGTCAAGGGGGGGCCGAGAAAAAAGGGGGGTCCCAAAACACGTTTTTCCCATGTTAATTTCCATAGGGCGGTTGGCCTCACTTTTAGCCCGAACGGCTGAATGGATTTGCACGAAACTTGCCAAAATTGTAGGGACTGTTAGCCTGATGTGCCTTTGCTAGGTCTCAAGATATGTGCTCCAGTGGATTTTGAGAAATTAACGTTCAAAAAAAGATATATATCTGTAAGCGCGCTCCGGGCAGCGCTCCGGTTCGCGTACTTGACGCGTAACGGAACTTCGCGAAGCGAAGCTGATTGGCTCTCCGGTGTCTGTCAACATTCTAAACAGTCCGGAGCGGCCGCCATCTTGTCTCTCGGTAGGATCGAGAGACAAGAGGAGGCCAAAACAAAGGGGGAAATGACCATAAGGGGGCATAGTAGATCCTCCCTGACCCCCTAGGTTTGATGTGGAGGCTTTAAAAGGGCCCCGCGGAGCAAAAAAAAAAAAAAAACATTTTGTTTTTTTTGCGTGGGGAGCGCCCGGTACGCGCACCGGGAAGCGGTCTGGGGAGCATACTATAAGGAAAAAAAAATGATAGACTTTTCAAATATTGTATGTTAATTGATTGTTTGTTTTGTTGATTTTTGTTTAATTTCTTTATTTTTTAAGCAATTATTTATTATTGTGATTGTGTTTCAAAATTTAATAAAATGTCTAACATTTCACTGTCTGAAATGTCGTTATTTTCATTGAACATAGCTTGTAATGTTTGAGTGTGTAAAATGTCCTCATTTTCAAGGAGGACATCTACTGATTGCACACATTGCAGTAGTTCTTCGTCCCAAGTTTCATCCATAAAATGAATGTAATTTGGATCAATGATTTCTTCGTTGGTCTCTGGAAGGACAATTTCAAATGAAATTTTCTGTTCGCCTTCCATTTTGCCTGAAATTTGCATTAAAAAAAAATATATTAGTAGAGATAGGGCACTGTTGGGATTAATTTTAGATAGGCAGTTTTAACAGTGAATTTATCTTTGGGCAGTGTATAGTATCAGAGTGGAAGTAGGAATATAAAAAAGTGTATGTGATTTAAGGTAAATAAATTCATAATTATACAAGACAAGCCTAACTCCATCCATAACTATAACAGAGAAGTCTATCTAAATGTATAACTACTACAGAGGGATAGTATATAACTATCAGAAAAAATTTACCATATTAACTTAAAGTGCACAATATACTTCAGTTTTTAAAATAACAACTTACCTTTATAAAGAAGTTGAAGTAATTACTGAAAATCCTATTGAAATGTACACCAGGAAGTAGTAGTCAAAATGGCTGTGTTTCTCTCTCTTTTTTTTATATATATTCAGGTACATAACCAATCAAATGTCAGGTAAAAAAAGTAGAAAATGAAAGTAACATTTTAATTGGTTGTCAATTCCAACACTTCAGATGTGTTTTGTGAAGTAATTTACCTCAGGGTATTTAGAGAGGTCTACAGGCTAAATAACTAAATGGAATTCCAACCAAATTAGTGAAAATGGTAGGGATTGGTATGTAGTATGAGCAATTCTATATTTGGTGAAAGTGTCTCCAGGGTTTCTTCTGTAAATTACTTTCCCACCTTTTTTAATGGAGCGCTTCCCGGTGAGCGCCCCGGTACGCGAACCGGCAGCGTTACGGGAGTCCACCATTTTGTGTTTCGGTTGAATTAAGATACAAGATGGAGGGCAAATAATGTTCAGAATGGGTAGAAGGGGGCACGGTAGACGTATTTTGACCCCCTAGGTTTTCTGAGGATGGCTGAGGAGGCCCATATGTGCGGAAAAAACCATTTTTTTAAAAAATTTCGCGCGGTTAGCTTCCGGTTCGCGTACCGGGTAGCGCTCCGGGGAGCGTACTTTGTTGAAAATTTGTGAAAAAAGTTAGAGTAAAATAATAATTGTGAGTGATCAGATGTAGGGTAGCTCTGAGAACAGCTTTTGGGTTTATGGTACATTTAGGTACTTATTAGTAGGTACCAATGCACATTCTTAAATTCAAAATGTAAACTCTGTTGCCCTCATCTGAGAAGTGAACTCCATCACCTCTGTAGATATCTTGCATGTAGTAACGTAAGTTATTGTTGTACATGGAGCCCATTCCATGGTCTCTCATGTAAGCTGAAACAGATTTGTTTACATGCTTCCTCGACTTCTCAATTTGTGGACAAAATTGGTTCGACCACCTCCATTTCTGTCTTTGGCATATATTTGAATATACCAAGGCAGTTTGAGGAAAAAGTGCCATCAATTGCTCAAAGGTGTCCTTTAAAAGCATTTCCAGACCTACACCAGTCAAAGTGCCCAAGTCATTTCCTCCACAGTGCACAATTAACAGGTCAGGTTTAGGCAAATGCATAAAGGTTTTCACCAATGGTATCAACTGGTGACATTTTAATCCTCTGTGGCCAAACCACTTAATTTCCACATCTTGTAAATTGAGATTAGGTAAATTTCTGTTCTCAGCATACCTTTGAGCCCAGTAGATGTAACTATGTCCAACAATCCAGACAGAAAACATGGTGAGAGAAGGTTCTGCTGCAGTCAGATGAAGTGTGGCAATGAAATGGCAGTTGGAAAAAAATGAGTTTAAAATGAAAAAAACTGTGGAGTTTCTGTGTTAAGGAAGCAGTAGCAGTGATTGGTGGATTTTGATTGCTGAAAACAGAAAGTTAGGGTGCATGGATGTGTTCTTTGAAAGATGTAATTTGAATGGTCAAGAAAAAATCATTTAATGAAAGATTGCACTGGATACGCAGGTGCACTGAGAGTTCAGAGTTCAATTGAAACATTGTTGTGTGAACTTGCAAACATCAGAGGTCTTTCAGGAGGTGGTTGCTATGCAAAAAAGGCAGAAAGGCCAGAGGGGGGAAGGGTGTTGATTTGAAAAAAGTGAGGGAAGAGTTTTGATTGGGTGACATGAGAGATATGTGTGATGAGTTACAGCATTTCTGTGCTTTTCATAGCTGCAGACTCTGGAGTGCATACCTTTTGCTCTGCTAAAGACAATTTGGTGTGTTTCTGAGACTGTTTTGAAACTCATAAAGTATTTGCTAAGGTGAGAAAAGATTCATTTAATTTAGATAGAGAATAGTATGGTTTTGGGAGAAAATTATGAAGAAAGATGTGTATTTAAAATGTTGCTTGGTGTCAAGTGTTTTACAAATAGATTTTGTTTCTTTGTGTTACATAGCCATGTTGAAAGTGACACAAAAATGTTGCAAGGGCCTTAAAAAAAAACGATTTCATGTGTCTTAGGCCATTTTAAGTCATTTCTCCTTGAATGTAGATATATAATTCATTTAGATGATGTGTTTAAAAACGATTTTTTAAAACAATTAGGTTTCTTGATATGTACTGCTAGAGCTTCATAGGTTGCTTGGGGCATATTTATAAGGCCTTTGAGTCTCTCTGATGTTATTTTTTCCATTTTAATTTAAGACCTTTCCCTTTGGTGCAAGGTCCTTGTAAATATGCCCACATCTGTGCTTGGCAAATTTAGATTTTAATTCTTTGACTAACATAGCCATGTTAAAAGTGACACAAAAATGTTGCAAGGGCCTTAAAAAAACGATTTCATGTGTCTTAGGCCATTTTAAGTCATTTCTCCTTGAATGTAGATATATAATTCATTTAGATGATGTGTTTAAAAACGATTTTTTAAAACAATTAGGTTTCTTGATATGTACTGCTAGAGCTTCATAGGTTGCTTGGGGCATATTTATAAGGCCTTTGAGTCTCTCTGATGTTATTTTTTCCATTTTAATTTAAGACCTTTCCCTTTGGTGCAAGGTCCTTGTAAATATGCCCACATCTGTGCTTGGCAAATTTAGATTTTAATTCTTTGACTAACATAGCCATGTCAAAAATGACCCAAAAATGTTGCAAGGGCCTTAAAAAAAACGCTTTCATGTGTCTTAGGCCTTTTTAAGTCATTTTATTTATGATAGGTGTGTGACTTTTTTTCGCCGCTGTGCGTCACTTTTGTGACGCAGCGGTGGTGCAAAAGATTTCCTATGTGGTGACATATTTACAACTTGATGCATCTAGGCAGATGTGTCATGCTGTAAAGTCCCGTGCCACATGAAACCGATGCAGCAGTGATGCAAAATATGCACCATATTGCAAGACAGGCCTCATTTCATCTCCAACAAGATAAGAAGCTGAATGTTTTGTAAATGTCAAAATTGTTGTATACACTGCTCAACTTCTGTGTACTCTTTGATATGCTAGAGTCCATCTGCACTATGAGATACCTAAGCAAAGGAAACACAGGTGATGTGATTGTGAAATGAGGAAAAGAAACTCCATATTTTTCAATTACATCACCTGTGTTTCCTAAGTTTCTGAATGACATTGTGCAGATGAGGTTTAGGTCTGTCCACGGACACAGAAGAGGTCTGGCCTTTGTTCAAGAGTGAAGTGGATATGACTTACTTCATTGGTAGGCCTGCACATGTATTATCTGCTCTATACTCTTCAACAAGTGTAAATCTCATCTGCAACCCTGAGTAGGCCTCACCTCAAACAAACCTCTGGATAGGTCACACCTTATCGTCATCCTGAATCAATCATTTAAAATGTTAGGGACAGATTTATGATAGGTGTGTGACTCTTTTGCGCCACTGTGCGTCACTTTTGTGACGCAGCGGTGGTGCAAAAGATTTCCTATGTGGTGACATATTTACAACTTGATGCATCTAGGCAGATGTGTCATGCTGTAAAGTCTCGTGCCACATGAAACCAATGCAGCAGTGATGCAAAATATGCACCATGTTGCAAGACAGGCCTCATTTCATCTCCAACAAGATAAGAAGCTGAATGTTTTGTAAATGTCAAAATTGTTGTATACACTGCTCAACTTCTGTGTACTCTTTGATATGCTAGAGTCCATCTGCACTATGAGATACCTAAGCAAAGGAAACACAGGTGATGTGATTGTGAAATGAGGAAAAGAAACTCCATATTTTTTAATTACATCACCTGTGTTTCCTAAGTTTCCGAATGACATTGTGCAGATGAGGTTTCGGTCTGTCCACGGACACAGAAGAGGTCTGGCCTTTGTTCAAGAGTGAAGTGGATATGACTTACTTCATTGGTAGGCCTGCACATGTATTATCTGCTCTATACTCTTCAACAAGTGTAAATCTCATCTGCAACCCTGAGTAGGCCTCACCTCAAACAAACCTCTGGATAGGTCACACCTTATCGTTGTCCTGAATCAATCATTTAAAATGTTAGGGACAGATTTATGATAGGTGTGTGACTCTTTTGCGCCACTGTGCGTCACTTTTGTGACGCAGCGGTGGTGCAAAAGATTTCCTATGTGGTGACATATTTACAACTTGATGCATCTAGGCAGATGTGTCATGCTGTAAAATACCGTGCCACATGAAACCGATGCAGCAGTGATGCAAAAGATGCACCCTGTTGCAAGACAGGCCTCATTTCATTTCCAACAAGATAAGATGCTGAATCTTCTGTAAATGTCAAAATTGTTGTATACAGTGCTCAACTTATGTGTTCTCTTTGATATGCTAGAGTCCATCTGCACTATGAGATACCTAAGCAAAGGAAACACAGGTGATGTGATTGTGAAATGAGGAAAAGAAACTCCATATTTTTCAATTACATCACCTGTGTTTCCAAAATTTAAAAATGACATTGTGCAGATGAGGTTTAGGTCTGTCCACGGACACAGAAGAGGTATGGCCTTTGTTCAAGAGTGAAGTGGATATGACTTACTTCATTGGTAGGTCTTCACATGTATTATCTCCTCTGTACTCTTCAACAAGTGTAAATCTCATCTGCAACCCTGAGTAGGCCTCACCTCAAACAAACCTCTGGATAGGCCACACCTTATCGTCATCCTGAATCAATCATTTAAAATGTTAGGGACAGATTTATGATAGGTGTGTGACTCTTTTGCGCCGCTGTGCGTCACTTTTGTGACGCAGCGGTGGTGCAAAAGATTTCCTATGTGGTGACATATTTACAACTTGATGCATCTAGGCAGATGTGTCATGCTGTAAAGTCCCGTGCCACATGAAATTGATGCAGCAGTGATCCAAACATGCACCATGTTGCAAGACAGGCCTCATTTCATCTCCAACAAGATAAGAAGCTGAATCTTCTGTAAATGTGAAAATTGTTGTATACACTGCTCAACTCATGTGTAGTCTTTGATATGCTAGAGTCCATCTGCACTATGAGATACCTAAGCAAAGGAAACACAGGTGATGTGATTGTGAAATGAGGAAAAGAAACTCCATATTTTTCAATTACATCACCTGTGTTTCCAAAATTTAAAAATGACATTGTGCAGATGAGGTTTAGGTCTGTCCACGGACACAGAAGAGGTATGGCCTTTGTTCAAGAGTGAAGTGGATATGACTTACTTCATTGGTAGGTCTTCACATGTATTATCTCCTCTGTACTCTTCAACAAGTGTAAATCTCATCTGCAACCCTGAGTAGGCCTCACCTCAAACAAACCTCTGGATAGGCCACACCTTATCGTCATCCTGAATCAATCATTTAAAATGTTAGGGACAGATTTATGATAGGTGTGTGACTCTTTTGCGCCGCTGTGCGTCACTTTTGTGACGCAGCGGTGGTGCAAAAGATTTCCTATGTGGTGACATATTTACAACTTGATGCATCTAGGCAGATGTGTCATGCTGTAAAGTCCTGTGCCACATGAAATTGGTGCAGCAGTGATCCAAACATGCACCATGTTGCAAGACAGGCCTCATTTCATCTCCAACAAGATAAGAAGCTGAATCTTCTGTAAATGTGAAGATTGTTGTATACACTGCTCAACTTATGTGTAGTCTTTGATATGCTTGAGTCCATCTGCACTATGAGATACCTAAGCAAAGGAAACACAGGTGATGTGATTGTGAAATGAGGAAAAGAAACTACATATTTTTCAATTACATCACATGTGTTTCCTAAGTTTACAAATGACATTGTGTAGATGAGGTTTAGGTCTGTCCACAGACACAGAAGAGGTCTGGCCTTTCTTGAAGAGTGAAGTGGACATAACTTACTTCATTGGTAGGCCTTCACATGTATTATCTCCTCTGTACTCTTCAACAAGAGTAAATTTCATCTGCAATCCTGAGTAGGCCTCACCTTAAACAAACCTCTGAATAGGCCACACCTTATCGTCATCCTGAATCAATCATTTAAAATGTTAGGGACAGATTTATGATAGGTGTATGCCTCTTTTGCGTCACTGTGCGTCACTGTTGTGACGCAGCGGCGGTGCAAAAGATTTGCTATGTGGTGACATATTTACAACTTGAAGCATCTAGGCAGATGTGTTATGCTGTAAAGTCCTGTGCCACAGGAAAGTTGCGTCAGGTTTCATATAGGTGTTTTGTTGCAGGGTGGGCATTCATTTGCATGAAAGCCCTGTAAAACTAACACAGTGAAATTTAGAAGATTTCACTGAGTCAGATTTATAGCATTGCTGAATCAAATCCTTACGCCTGTTTGAAACATGCATAAGGAGTGAAGCACCATGCAATGTGTGGCTTCCTCCTGTGCATTGCAGTAGACATGTCGTGTTTACGACGTGATTCGTGCAATGTGCTGCTTTTGCGGCACAGATGCATGACGCATCTGTGCTGTTTTTACTCAATGGTGCTCCACATTGTAAATGCGGCACACCATGGGTGGCAGAGCAGCGGTGCACGTTAACTGGTGCATCCCCGGGGATGCGCCAGTTAACATAAATCTGCCCCTTTACATTTAAGTATGAGCAGGGTAAAAAGAGTCGGTGGACATGGCTAAATAATAGCTGCAAAATGTTACTCTTGTTAAACAATTTTACTATTATAGTCTCTGACATTTGTGCCTTACTCTGCAACATCTCATTGTTGTTCTCTTTTTTTAAAGATAGCAACAACATCAAGCATGAGTGATAATGAGGAATCAGTTGATCTTGATCTTATCGTTGAACTTGTGATTGAAACGTCAGTGGAAGTGGATCCCTTAGATGATTTAAATCCTGAGGATGAAGAAGATTATGATGAGGATGCTGATTTGTCAGAATTGTATGACATAGGTTGGGAAGCTGACCTGCTTGAGCCTATGGAACTATAAACATTTATTATTAAAAGTTAGAAGAAATTAAAAGTAAAAATGTAAACGGTTTCATTTAAAATTAAACACACCTTCAAAAACAGGTTATGTGTAGTGTCTTCAATAAAATATTAAAATATGCTCATTAAATTAGATCAGATTCACATAAAAAACAGCACAGGTAAAATAAAGAAGAATTCCATTTCTTTTCTGCTATTTGTGTATTCTAAATTTGCCAAAGCACTAAAAAAAATTCTATGTAAAAATGTCAAGTAGTGTGTTAAGTTTTTGATGACTGTTATTGATTTACTGTTTGGTAATAGTGGTTAATAACATTTTTTATTATATTTTACCACAGATTCAACTGCAGATCATTTCAAAATTTGAGAATGCCAACCAAAGATAGAATTAAAAAGGCTGCAAAACGTTAAAGACAGCAGGTCCATGAAATAATGCAGCAGTCCTCTACAATAAAAAATCGTCAAGTCACCAAGAAAGCACCGGGTAAGACCACGAAAACATTCATAAGAAACATTTCTAGAAAAAAAAGTAGTACTACAGAAAATGTTTTTGTCCAGAAAAAGAGAAGCAATTTAAACGGAAAGGAAAGGCCAATCAAAAATGTTACTGCTAGAGCAAGAGATAACTCTGTGCATGATAGTAGAAGGAAACAACAGTTTAGGGACATTCGTAAACGAATGTTCCGCAACAGGATAATTGGCAATTTGCTAAAAAATATTAAGAAATGTCAACAGAAAGTGTTTTTTTATAAGAGAAAAAAAAAAGTTGAGAAAGTTATTGATCAGGCGTTTGAAATTAAACGAAAGTTATTTATTTTGATAATCAATAGAATTAGGAAGCTAAACAAGGCAATTTATGATTTCAAAAGAAATAGTAGATGGAAGAGAACAGTTAATCGTAGTAATTTTTGTGAAGTTTTTTCCAGAGAATGGATGCATAGTTCAAGTTGTGAGGCATTTTTCAATGAGGAGAGTTATTTCCAGGATAATGATTTGGTGCATGCAGTTGACACCAGCGGTCGAGCTTATGAGGTGAAAGATGGTTGTCCAGTTGAAAAAGAAAAACTTGTGACAACAGAGGCAGAGGATGTGTTAGGTAATGAGGTTTTAGGAAGACGTCCTAAGGGACCTGTGTACACCTGGAAGTGTAGTAGTATTTGCAGTGTGCGACAGGATTCTATCAATTTGCTTTGTGATTTTGTACGGACATTTAATAAGAAAAGTTTGAAGCAGAAAATGAAGTTGTTGCAAGAATTAGACCCTTGCAGAGTGAGAGAAGTGACAGGTTTGCATGGTCATTCACTGGCTTGTCTTTCCAGGAGAGTATGCCAGAGTGTTTTTCATCATTTCAGGATGCTAGCAGTGCATCATAATAAAGTGAGGAAATTAGTTAGAATGTTGTATTATGCTAAGAGTCCAGCAGTTATGCTTAAACAATTATGCGCTGCTCTTTTGCATGGTTCTGAAATAGATGTGAAGAATATGTGTGAAGAAATTGAGTTTTGTTACTTTGGAAGTAAAGCGGAGAATGTTGAAATTGACCCAGAAGAAGAGGGTAATGTGGAAGATAGTGTACAGGTTTCCAGTACAGATAATTTTCAGAAGGAAATTGCCACGTTTCAGGTGAAATCAAGTGAGAGGCCTAGTTTCACTTGTGTGTGTTGTCGACGCACTTATTATAAGAATCAGACTAAGTTAGTGGATTTATATGCAAAAAGTGAAAGGGAAAATATTAGTGAATGGAAGGATTTCGCTACATACTTGATGGTAGAAAATTGTTTTGATTTGGGATTGGATCAACGTGTGTGTACTTATTGTTGTAATAAATTAAATCAAAACCAGATGCCTGCTAGAGCGGTTCATAATAATCTGGAATTGGTTGAGATTCCTTCTGAATTGAAGGATTTAAATACTTATGAATCTATTTTGATTCAAAGTATCCATCCCTTTCAGGCTATTGTAAGAATGGAGCCAAAGACAGGGAAATTGCCTCCATCAGATTTACAGAGAGGATTAAAGGGAAGAGTTGTTTATTTGCCTCTAGATTTGAAGAAAAACATTAACACAATTGGAGTAGAAAAAGTGGAAGAGGAACCTCTGGTTATCTTAGTTAATGGGGTTCCGACAAAGAATAAGAAAATACGGCAAGATTTAGTGGATGTTAGGAAAGTCAAAAAGGCAACATTGTATTTGAAAAAAAAAATAAGTACTATAAGAATGTATATGTTGCAGAAGAGGAAGTAAGTGAGGAAGAGGATAGCGATTTGTGTGCTGGTCAAATTGAGAAAGTAGAACCCTCTAAAAGTGAAGAAATATATGAACATTATAGTGTTCATCCTTTGCATTCCAAGGAAGTCATGGGGAATGCTATTGAGTTGTTTCAAATGAAACAAGCCAAAGGGAGTCCCATTAGTGTCTGGGAGGAAAGTTTGGAAGCTCGGTGTTTCCCACAGCTATTTCCAACAGGTCAAGGAGGAAGATATGATGAGCGACCTCATCAAATTCCTGCTTCTGAATACCGGACTTTACGATTGTATGCAGAAGATGCTAGGTTTCGACAATGCATTCCCTATTTGTTTCATCTCCTGTTTGAAAGCGATCTGTCTGGACTGTCATATGCAGTGAACCACATCTTGAAAAGTGGTACACAGATGCAAAACATCTCGGCAAGTGACTTTATGGATAAAGTCAATGTCCAAGACAGTATTTTGGATTCTCACCTGATTAATCTCATGGCGTGTCAGCGTGGTACTAATGAGTACTGATACCGTCGTCATGGTGATTTAAAATGTATGCTGAGGAACTTAGGAACTCCCACATGGTTTCTCACTCTCAGCTGTGCCGAGTATGGCTGGGAAGACTTACTTGAATTTCTACGAGAGGCAAATGGAAACATCGAAAACATCGAATTCAAGACACCCGGAGAACTGTGCTCTTTGGATCCAGTCAATGTATGCAGGTACTTCAATCATAGATTTGAAGCTATGATGTCTTTCATCATGAATAAGAAGAATCCACCTCTTGGAGAGGTGTTGGATTTCTTCTGGAGAAAGGAGTACCAAGCAAGAGGTGCTCCTCATATACATATGCTGCTGTGGATCAAGGATGCACCTAAATTTGGAACAGATCCAGAAGACTCAGTGATGAGTTTCATACAACAGTATTCTACGTGTGCTGTTCCAAACGCAAAGGAGAAGAAAAGCCTAAGAGAAAAAGTTCTACGTTTCCAAAGCCATCGTTGTGGAAAGTACTGTCGTCGTAAATTCAGAAACAAGGACAAGTTCTACACCAAATGTCGTTTTGGCTTTCCACGACCGGTGATTTCTAAAGGAAGAGTAAGCAGTTTGATGTCTTCGCTGCGACATAATGTGATGAAGAAATCACCTAAAAACACATACAATTTGAAGAGGAACGAAGAGTCCAAGTACATCAACGACTACAACCCAGTGATTCTGTCCATGTGGAATGCTAACATGGATATACAGTTTGTGGCTGATAACTGTATGGCTGTGGCTCGGTATGTGACATCTTACATCACCAAAAAAGAAAAGACAGAATTGAAGGATATGTGGGAGGACATTTCCCATGAAAAGAGCCTCAGTAAGAAGTTGTACAGTTTCAGTCTGAAGATGTTGTCGCATCGAGAAATCGGAGCATACGAATGTTCTGACCGCTTGTCTTCAGCAAGTCTCTATGCCAAATCTAGGAGTATCGTTTGGGTGAGTCTTGGTCTTGTTGCAACGCGTGATCGAGTTCTGAAACCTGTGCGGGAAATTGAGTATTTGGCGGAAAAGGAGCCAAACAGTACCGACATTTTGAAGACCAACATGTTGGATACATATTATCCAAATCGAAGCAGTCACCTCGAGAATGTTTGTCTGTATGAGGTTCTACAAAATTATATATTCAAGAGGAACATCAAAGAAGATATTGATAAAGGAGTGTATGCTGTAATTGGAAGTGAGGGATGTCTGGTAAAGCAAAGAAAATGCCACTTGGTAAACCATCGAAAATTGAGTGGCGAATCTCCTGAAAAAAAGGAGTTTTTCTATTTAGCACTTTTGCAACTTTTCAAGCCTTGGCGTGCAGAAGAGGAACTGCTTGGAGATTTCCTCTGTTACGAAGACTCTTTCACTGCCGCCAAGGAGACCATAGAATGTCCTGCTTTTCCCAAATATGTAGAAATGTTGAATGCGGAAATCGAGCAGGAAGCAACGATTGCAGCCGAGATTGCCAGAGACAGTTCTCAGGACAGTCAGAGTTCTGTTTCATTGAGTCAGGATCCACTAGGAGGCCTTGTTATTGAAAAAGAAGCTGCCACTGCCATGAATGAAGTGGAAAGAGCCATGGCACATGCTCAGGAGGATGCGAATAACTTAGTAGACTTGGAAAGACAACTCAACGTTGAGCAGAGGAAAATATATGACGAAGTTACCAAGCAAATTGATCACGGATTAAGTCATGAGAAGAAAGAGTGCTCATGTACGTCGTTGAAGCCTGTCCGACTGTACGTGAGTGGAGAAGCGGGAACTGGAAAGAGTTTCCTCATTAAAGCAATCTCATGTTATTTGAAGGAAAGGACTGAGTCATCGCTGTCTTGTGTTGTCACCGCTCCAACTGGACTGGCAGCACATAACATTAAAGGTATTACTTTGCATCGTCTACTGATGCTGCCAGTGGAGCATGATAACAAATTACAATACCACAAGTTATCTGGAGATGCTTGTTGTGAAGTTTCAAGAGTCTTAAGGAAAATGAAACTTCTTATCATTGACGAAGTAAGCATGGTTTCCAATGTCATGCTTGCCTTTGTGCATTTGAGAATGCAAGAAGTTCTTAAAACAGAGTATGATGTGTTATTTGGTGGCAAACACATCATTGTTTTTGGAGATCTTCTGCAGCTGACACCAGTGAAAGGACAACCTGTGTTCAAAATGCTCACGCATGAAGATACCAGGAAGTGCCTAGGGAGCATTGGCAACGTCAATATATGGTTAAACTTCAATTATGCTGAACTGCATGAAAATATGCGTCAGGCGAAGGATGAAGTTTACAAGAATATTCTACAAGATGTTAGAATTGGAAAAGTGACCGAGCATGGGAAAGAAGCTTTACATGCACGATTACTGTCAAATTTATATCCAGAACAAGACGTTGTGCCTGAGAATATTTTTCAGAAAATTACTGAGAAGAAATCTGGAATATGTTTGATGCCAACTCTTGCAGAATGTGCCATCTTCAACAACAAAATGTTGCATTTAGAAAACCAAGAGATTGTGAAACTGGAAGCTATTGACAGAGTAGAGCATATGGGATCTACAATTATTTTGTCTGAGAATTTGAAAACAAAATTGGATTCATTAGAGAAGACTATATCTAAAACTGCAGGTTTTGAAAAGACTCTGAATGTGTGCTTAAATTGCCGTATAATTTTAAGAAGGAATTTACATGTTGAAAGAGGTCTGGTAAATGGATCAATGGGTAATGTTGTTGATTTTGTGAAATACAGAAATAGAGATGGAATTGAATTTTTTAAAATTAAATTTGATGGCATTGAGAAAGTACAGCTAATTGGTCGATGCTCTGCTAGGTTTTTGCTTGTAAAAGACTTATATGTTCGCCGTAAACAGTTTCCTGTTTGCTTGGCATATGCGGTGACAATCCATAAATCGCAAGGTTTAAGTGTAGACAGTGCATTGGTGAATATTGGCAGTTCTGTGTTCAAGGAGGGTATGGCATATGTGGCATTGTCACGAGTTAGAACTTTATCGGGATTGTACTTGATTGAGTGTGATGTCACAAACATTTGTGCGGATCTAGATTGTGTTAAGGAATACAATAGGTTAAGAAGAGAGTATGCGCCACATTTGCCTCAATATCCTTTGTTTGAGAAACGTGTGGTAGGCCGGAAACGAAGAAATGTCACCAATACTATGGAGGTTGTAGCAAAAAGACGAAAAGTCGATGAACCTGAAATTATAAGCAGAAACAAAAAGGATTCTGTTGAAGATGTTGTTGGTTTTCAATTTCAAAACAGTTCTGGTGTCAACTGCTATGCTAATGTAGTGGTTAATGTTTTGTTTTCTCTAGAAAATGTAAAAGAAGAGATTGTGGTCAATTCTGATCAAAGATTTTGCAGTTTGTTAAATTCTGTGTTAGAGAAATGTAGCACTGATAAAACAAAAATAGAAAGTGTGTCTGAAATTCGAAATCTGTTAGACAGATGTTCAGGTCAAACACAATTCTCTCAAAATATTCAGCAAGATTGTCAGGAGTTTTTAATGTATATGCTTGATGTATTGCATGCTGAAGGTGTAGATGTAGATCACCTGTTTGGGCTTTCTTATCAATGGCAGCATGACTGCGAGAACTGTAGGGTATCAAGTACTACTAGTGTAGACTCAGAAAGATTTATATATTTAACTTTGCCAGACAGTAAATCAGTCTCCTTTAATAAGCTAGTAAAAGCAGCTGATCACAACATGGAGTGTAGCCAATGTAAATCTGAAATGATGTCAACATTATTTATACGGACATATGGCCAGTATGTCATTTTAATGTTCCAACGATGTAGGCCTGATGGAACAAAATTGACAACTTTAATTAAAAATGTTGTAGCTTCGCAGTTGTCAATATCAGGAAGGACTTTTGTAACTGCAGCAATTATATATCATGACGGTCCTTCAATAACATCAGGACATTACACAGCTTATTTAAAGTCTAGAAACGGCTGGTCATTCTGCAACGATTCTGTTTTAACTTTCAAAAAAAAATTGCCGGATGACCTTAAAAATTCTTACCTGGTGTTTTTAAAACCAAAATTTTAGGGAAAGAATCTCGGGATGTGCTCTGAGGAATTTCAAGAGGTTCTAATGGCTCCTACACGATTTGGCCTTGAGGATAAGTGTAGTACAGAGACAATAGTTCCTGGAAAAAAAGAAGATTTTCTTACAGAAAGTGGTGGGCACAGATTAGTTGAAGGACAACAGAGTATTTCCCAAAGCAAACGGTCTTCTTACCATAACAATTGACGTCATGGAAAAATAACTGCACTTTGAATGAGTTCAGAAAAACTGTTTCTTTTTATAAGCTAATTCAAGCAGCCAATCAAAACATGGAGTAGAGGGAATGTAAGTCTGCAATGCTGTCTAAATTATTGGTCCAAACTTTTGATTATAATGTCATTTTAAAAATCCAATTATATAAATCTGATGAAAGTAAGTCTTCAACTTTAATTACAAATGTTGTGGCTACACAGTCGTTGATTTTAGGAAGAACATTTGTAACTGCAGCTATTATATTGCATGATGGTCATTTGACAAGATCCGCTTATTAGACAGGTTATTGAAAATGTAAAAAAATTTGCTGTTTCGGAAATTATTGCCATTTGACTACGATACAATGTTGCCTTTTTACTAAAAAATATTCTTACTTTCTGTTTTCAGAAAAGAGAATTTAGGGTAGGTAACTGGCGTATAATGATTCTAGGGGTTGATATAATTTTATCTACTGTTTTATATTGCTTTGTGATTAAAAGTGATGTAGAGAATTAAATAATTGTAGTAGTCATAGAGGTACTGTAAGTCTGCTTCATAGTAAGCAGTATCAGTGTCATAGGAAATGTAGAACATGAGTGAGCAAAAAGGGTAAGATATTACTAGTCTAGGATTGTGAAAGTGATCTTGAACGTTTTCTTTCTGAAAGTTGCGGAAATACAAAATGACGGGATTTGCTTACAAGAATTCCAAGAGTTATAAATGGCTCTTACACGATTTGGCCTTGAGGAAACATGTGGTAGAGAGCGAGAAGTCATTTATTGTATGTAACATATTTTTCAAAACGATGGAGCTTTTCTTTCAGAAAGTGGCGGGCTGAAAAAACAGCACAACCGAGTGTAAGCTGTTCATAGGACATCCTTCGACGTCATGGAAAGTAAGTTACTTTTGAGGAGTTTTGATTTCTGATTGGTTATGTTATATGGGTTTTTTAAACACAATCATTTTGATTGTGTTTTTTTTCCCCGCTGTTATATGATGAATACCTTCAAGCCACTGTTTTTAGTGAAATTTGATACATTCTGAGAACAGCAAAAATAAACCATTTAACATGTATAGTTAATTCTGTACTGTTTGTATTTATGATGTACATTTAGAACTGTGTAGGAGGCATGGAGAAGGTGAGGCTTCTGTAAGTGTCAAAGTTGTTGCATTCAGTGCGTACTCTTTCATATGCTGGACTACATCTGCATAATGAGATACCTAACCAAAGGAAACACAAGTGATGTGATTGTGAAATGAGCAAAAGAAATTGCATATTTTTCAAATACATTACCTGTGTTTCGTAACATTACGAATCAAATTGTGCAGATGAAGTTTAGGCCTCTCCAGGGAAACAGAGGAAGTTTGAACTTTATTGGTTGCCCTGCACATGTATTATCTCCTCTGTACTCTTCAACAAGGCTAAATTTGATCTGCAACCCTGAGTAGGCCTCACCTGAAACAAACGTCTGGATAGGACACACCTTATTGCCATCCTGAAACAATCATTTAAAATGTTAGGAACAGTTTTATGATGATTGTGCACCTCTTTTGCGCTGCGATTGCGTCACTTTTGTGAGACAACAGCAGTGCAAAAGATGCACCATGTTCCAAGATAGGCCTCAGTTCATCTGCATCAAGATACTGTTAGTTTAAAATGTATATCTTTAGGACTGTGTAGGGGGCCTGGAGAAGCAGAAGTTTCTGTAAGTGTCAAAGTTGTTGAAAAACTGTTTGTCCTTCAATCTTTTCCCTTGTCTTTTCTAATTTTTAAATACATGTTTTAATATTTTTCAAATGTTTGTTCTCTCTTTCACAGATTGAAAGTATAAAAATAACAAGTGACTAAGTTAACGACAATTATAAGGTAAATGTTTTGTACTCTTTTCGTTACATTTCTATCACATTTAACTACTATTAGTTCCACTGCTTCATTTCTTTAACCCTAACTTTCCTGCCTTTGCTACTTCCCTCATTCCCTTCTCTTTTACTTACTTACTTACTCTACTCCTTCCACTCCTTTTCTCAGTCCCTCTCCTCATAGTTCCTCACTCTTGTTCACTCACTCCGTCTCTATTACTCTTAGTGTCTCTGACTGATCACTCTTTCACTACTTGTTCATTATGCTTTCTCTGTGTAGTTGAAGCACACTAAGGGGCATATTATGAACACAGCCAATACATTTTTTGCTGCTTTTATCGGCAGAAAACTGCTGCAAAAGCGGCTGTAGCGGCAGTTTTCTGCTGCAAAAGCGGCTTTAGCGACACATTTCTGCCAATAAAAGCTGCGAAACTTTTATTGCCTATGTTGATAATATGCCCCTATGTTATTTACATTTCTTTGCTGTTTCAATTATTCCTTTTCTGTTACTTCTTCTTTTCTGCTTTCTGTTTTTTCTCTCTGTTATTCCACATGTTTTAATCTTATTTTGAACATTCACTCACATTCTCTAAGAAACTCTTCTTTGTTATTCTTCTACTCTCCTTTTTTTCTTTCACTTCCTTATCTATTTTCTTTTTCACAATTATACCCTCTTCCATCTTTTCTGCGGTAAATAAATCTATTAAACAGTATCTCTGGTTTAGTCCCTATAGCTGTCTTTGTTTTAACATTACTCTCTGTTTACTTCCCTTATACTTACTCTTCTTTTTTTTTTTTTCTTTTTTTTTGGTTCGCTCCCGGTTCGCGTACCGGCGAGCGAACCGGGAAGCGAACCAAAAGAAATAGAGCTTGCCAGAGTGCTAAACATTCTAGCAATTTTTTTATAAAGGGGAGGTAGTTCTGAAAAGAACTTTTTTTTATGTTTTTGTTGTTTTATATATTTATTTTTTTTTCTGAACATTTTTTTTTTTTTTTTTTAACAGTTTTTTGTTTTTTTGGGTTTTTTTGGGGGGGAAACAACAAAAAACAGGCATTGGAAAGTGCTCAACAGGAGCAAAACAGTTTTTTTACTTTTTGGGGCGTTTAGAGCACTTGTGGTTTTCAAATGCTCTGTTTATTAAGTTAATGCTCATATTGGCACATGAGAGCAATATAAACAGGTAATCTTCATATGGACAAAGTTGTCCTGAATGTTTGGAACGGTTTCCCGTGCCTCTGGTTACCTGTGCCGATGTCCTGGCCACAGGAGTTGGTGGATTGTCCTGAAGGTGACGCATCTCTGCCCGGCTGTAGTTTAGTGGATGCCACCTCAGCATGTGACGGTGCATAGTATAGTTGCCGTAACTATACTTCTTTTCTGTGCCTCTAGATAAGTCCTCTTTACATATCAGGCACGTCACATATCGAGCATTAACTTTTTTCTGTCCTTCAGGAAATGAAATAAACTGCCAAATGAAACTAGTTTTATGATGAGATACCCGGGGCTCCTCTTGTAAAAACGGTGTTTCCTGTATCTCCTGTTCCTCTTCTTCATCCTCTTCCTCCTCTGTGTTGGTAATGAACTGTGGAGGTGGTCCTCTCTTCCTATGAGGAGGTGGTGGTGGTGGTGAGGGTGCACCAGCTGAAGCTACTAATGAAGCCATTGCTCAGTGATCACAAAGGGTCTTCCTCTCACAAAGATGAAAGTCAGAGTGAAGAAAGAAGGAGGGGTTTTCATCATTTTGGAAAAAAAATAGGTCTAAACCAATGAAAAGTGTTATTTTTAGGTCACATGACCTAGCCTTACATCATTAAGAAACCAAAAGTGAAATGAACCAATGAAAAGTTTTATTAACAAGTCACATGACCTGTTACGCTTAAGTTATGCGCTGCGGAACGCGCCCCGGATCGCTTCTGGGGAGCTGCGCTTCGCGCCTCGGTTCGCGCTCCGGAGCACTTCCGGGTGCGCTAACGCGGCGCGTCATAAGACGCATTACGCGGCAACGCGATACGTCGCGCTTTCGCGACGCGCCCCGGATCGCTTCCGGGGAGCTGCGCTTCGCGCCGCGGTTCGCGTACCGGAGCACTTCCGGGTGCGCTAACGCGGCGCGTCATAAGACGCATTACGCGACAACGCGATACGTCGCGCTTCCGCGACGCGTCACGATGTTGATTTCTAACGCGGCAGTTGCGCAAACGGAATGTTTACTGGTTCGCGGACCGGGTCGCGGCACCACATTGAGCTAACGGGAAGCTTCCCGGTTCGCGAACCGGGAGCGAACAAAAAAAAATAATAATAAAAAAAATTATTAATAAACATATAAAATATATTTTTTGATTTAAAGAAGAATACATTTTACAGCTATAGATATTAGCTTTTAAAAAACCAATGAAATTCACTGAAAAAAACCATAGGTTATAGACCATATATAGTTAGGAATTAGCATTTACAAAACCTTGAAAACTCACTGAAAAAACCATAGGTTATAGACCATATATAGTTAGGAATTAGCATTTAAGAAACCTTTTTTTTACTCACACAAAACCATTGAAATTCCATATATAGTTAGTTGCACTAACTATATATCGCGCACCCGCAATCCACTGCTAATGATGTCACATATTACATCATTCATTACATGGTCAGTGACATCACTGATGACATCACTGATGACATCTCAAATGACATCACTGATGACATCACTGATGACATCTCAAATGACATCACTGATAACATCTCAAATGACATCCCTGATGACATCACTGATGACATCTCAAATGACATCACTGATGACATCTCATTTGACATCAATGGTCACATCACTGATGATATCATTCATGTGACAATACAATGCATCTCCTCACACTTTAATATAACCTCTGTTACACCCAGTGTTAAATACAGAATATAATTTTTTAAACCATTGACACACCAATACTAGTTACTACATACGCACTCACTGATTCCTACGTCTACACACACATTCACTCATTCACCCATACAATCATTCATACATACAATCACTCATGTTTACAACACTATCATATGCACTCATACACCTATACAGACACTCACACTCTGCCACTGATCCATGGAGTTACTCACACACCTGGTCAGTCCTGTAAAGAATCAATCACACTTCCATTTTCTAATCTATACAGTTAAACATAGAGTACCTTACATTTTCAAACATATACTAACACATACTTACTCTCTTATACAATCATTGATACAAGAACACATTGATCTGCACAGAGTCAGACATCTCCCAGCCAGCCACACACACACTCAGTCTCCCATACAAATACTTGGACAATCAATCAATAACCCATATAGTTACTCATATAGCTACTGATCAACACATGCAGCACTTTACAGAACAACAGACATAATGATGCACAAATTAAGACAGTTTAGTCACTAACCCATGCACTCAGTGAGACACATTTAATCACTTACTCATTCATAAAGTCAGTCACGCACCTACTAAATCTTTTATTTAGGCACTTCTACATCTACTCATTTTTCAATATGTAAAACATATTTAAACTTTACAGAAACACACAGTCAATGGATGATGTCATTAGTGATGTCATCAGTGATGTCATTTGAGATGTCATCAGTGATGTCATCAGTGATGTCATTTGAGATGTCATCAGTGATGTCATCAGTGATGTCACTGACCATGTCATGAATGATGTAATATGTGACATCATCAGCAGTGGATTGCGGGTGCGCGATATATAGTTAGTGCAACTAACTATATATGGAATTTCAATGGTTTTGTGTGAGTAAAAAAAAGGTTTCTTAAATGCTAATTCCTAACTATATATGGTCTATAACCTATGTTTTTTTCAGTGAATATATATATATATATATATATCCATTGTTAAAGTGCATGGTGTTTTATTTCAAGGCGAGCTGAGGAAGGCAAACGCTGAAACGCGTCCTCGCATGAATAAAGCAAATTTGATGGAACCCCGTT
The DNA here is from genome assembly GCF_964261635.1 of Lissotriton helveticus. Lineage (NCBI taxonomy): Eukaryota > Metazoa > Chordata > Amphibia > Caudata > Salamandridae > Lissotriton > Lissotriton helveticus. The sequence goes on along the minus strand of NC_136063.1, from coordinate 1,379,664,256 downwards.
AGTGCAGTATGTTTCCTATGGAGACTTGAGCTTGCATTTTAAATGGATCCACCTCCATTCACGAGCACCGGTCACTAAAAGTGCAGCACGCCATTAGGTGGAAAATGGAGCGGGATATATCCATATATATATATATATATATATATAGATAGATATGTGTGTATATATATATATATATATATATATATACACATACATTACCTACTGGCAGTCGCCAGTAGGTATATATAGTTAGGATTTTTTTGAATAGGGATTTCTGAAAATTCTATGTTGAATAACTTTGGCGTTGATGGACGGAATTGGCTGAAAGTTTCAGGAAAATGGCACATTTTGTTTCTGAGCGTCCCCTGAAAGTGTGGGGGGGTTTCGTCAAGCGGGGGCCGAGAAAAAAGGGGGGTCCCAAAACGTGTTTTTAACATTGAGTTTTCCATAGGGCGGTTGGACTCACTTTTAGCTTGAACGGCTGAATGGATTTCCACAAAACTTGGCAAAATTGTAGGGACTGGTAGCCCGATGTGCCTTTGCTATGTCTCAAGATATATGCTCCAGTGGTTTTTACGAAAATTAACTTTGAAAACTGTATATTGGGCTACATTGGGCTATATATATGTTAGAGCCCAAATGTAGCCCAATGTAGCCCAATGTAGCCCAAAGATGGCCACCAGAGACAAAAAAAAACAAATGTAGCCCAAATATCAGCCAGATGTAGCCCAACTATAGCCCAGTGACAGAATGTCCCAGAGTGTTCTAAAGAACAACTAGAGCGCAAATAGTCTTACTTATGACAAAAGTATGGCACACCTGAAGTCATCTTGATTGGAATAAAGTGTTAACACTTAAAACATTTAATTTGCAAAGGAACAAAATGAGGGGGTTCATTTTGCCATAGAAATTATGATTAGTGCTGAAAAAAGAAAAATTAGGGCACATTTTGAGGGATGTATGATGATACATCGCTAACCGCCACAACGCCAGCAATGACCACGCAGTTTTTACATCGTAAAAGGCATCACATCGCACGCATTCACTGCGCATGCTGTTGCAACACTATTGTAGTGTCTCTGCTGCTTTAGGCAATTACATCGCAGTTCATAAAATCGCAAGCTATTAAATCATTTTTTCAGCATAATGTGTATTACTGTTGCTTAGATCGAAGCTGTTGAGTGTCCGTGACCCCCCATCCATCTGCATCTGCTAATTGCATAATATTTTCTTTTCAATACAAGTGATCGGTGCACACATCTGCCATCTTCTGTGTTTGTGACCCCCCCATGTCATCTTGCATCAGTGGGTCTTCAGCCTCGATACTGAAAACTTTTTATTTTGAGCAAGTGCACCTCATCTCACATCAGTGTGTTTATCAGCCTCGATAATAAATACATTTTTATTGTGATCAAGTAATAATTATATTTAGTAAAAAATGTATTTTCATAATGTAACCCTATGCGTGCACGCATCTGTCATATTCCGTGTTCGTGCATGTGCGCGCATCTGTCGTCTCCCACGTATGCGCATATGCATATGTCATCGCATAATGTCAGCCCCGTGGCTATGTTAAGACGTCATCATGTCAATGCATAATGTCATAATGCCATCCATCTGCCCCTGCTAATTGCATATTAGTTTGTATTCAAAACAAGTGATCGCTGCACGCATGTGCATCTGCCCTCTTCCATGTTCGTGCCCCCCCTTGTCATGTTGCATCTGTCGGTCTATCAGCGTCGATAATAAAAACGTTTTTCTTTAGAGCAGGTGCATGTCATCTTGCATCAGTGGGTCTATGAGTCTCGATATTAACTACGTTTTTATTTTGAGCAAGTGCCTTCTTCCGTGTCCATGTCCCACCATGTCATGTGCCTCCCCATGTCATGTTATGAGGCTCGCAATATACTATGTTTTTATTTGAGCCAGTGCCTTCTTCCGTGTTCTACGTTTTTATCTTGAGCAAGTGCCTTCTTCCGTGTTTTTATTTTGAGCAAGTGTCTTCTTCCGTGTTTTTATTTTGAGCAAGTGCCTTCCTCCGTGTTTATATTTTGAGCAAGTGTCTTCTTCCGTGTTTTAATTTTGAGCAAGTGCCTTCTTCTGTGTTCGCAAGTGCCTTCGTCCGTGTTTTTATTTTGAGCAAGTGCCGTCTTCCGTGTTCGCAAGTGCCTTCTTCCGTCTTTTTATTTTGAGCAAGTGTCTTCTTCCGTGTTTTTATTTTGAGCAAGTGCCTTCCTCCGTGTTTTTATTTTGAGCAAGTGCCTTCTTCCGTGTTCGCGTGTTCGCAAGTGTCTTCTTCCGTGTTTTTATTTTGAGCAAGTGTCTTCTTCCGTGTTTTTATTTTGAGCAAGTGCCTTCTTCCGTGTTCGTGCCCCCCCATGTAATGTGCCCCCCCATGTCATGTCATCTTGCATCAGTGGGTATGTATTGTTGATAAAGTAATTTTCGTCAAAGTAATTTCCATAATCCTGTAGTTAAAAATGTATCCCCTTTGCATATGCAGTCTGCCCCGTCCCGTGGATATGTATTGTTAATAAAGTAATTTTCGTTCCTTGGATATGTATTGTTAATACAGTCATTTTCATAATCCTGTGGCTATGGTATGACATCATCATGCCTTCTTCCGTGTTCTCAAGTGCGTTCTTCCGTGATCATGCCCCCCCATGTCATGGTGCATCAGTTAACAGCCTCAGAATCTTTCACATTTTGCTTACAATGAGCACAGCAGAAAGCATGCTTCCATACAGCCATCCATTCATCCGCATCCATCCATACAGCCATCCATTCATCCGCATCCATCCATGCAGCCATCCATTCATCTATCCATGCATCCATCCAGCCACCCATCCATGCATCCATACAGCCATCCATTCATCCGCATCCATCCATGCAGCCATCCATTCATCCATCCATGCATCATCCAGCCACCCATCCATGCATCCATACAGCCATCCATTCATCCGCATCCATCCATATAGCCATCCATTCATCCATCCATGCATCCAGCCACCCATCCATGCATCCATACAGCCATTCATTCATCCATCCGCCATCCATTCATCCACCCATCCATGCATCCCCGCCATCCATTCATAGCCATCCATTCATTGTACTGTCCGCCATCATGCACCCATTCATCCATCCTGCGCTATACACCCATCAATGCATCCATCCATACAGCCATCCATCCATGCATCCATACAGCCATCCATTCATTTGCATCCATCCATGCAGCCATCCATTCATCCATCCGCCATCCATTCATCCATCCATGCATCCATCCAGCCACCCATCCATGCATCCATACAGCCATCCATTCATCCGCATCCATCCATACAGCCATCCATTCATCCATCCGCCAGCCATTCATCCACCCATCCATGCATCCCCGCCATCCATTCATAGCCATCCATTCATTGTACTGTCCGCCATCATGCACCCATTCATCCATCCTGCGCCATACACCCATCCATGCATCCATCCATACAGCCATCCATTCATCCATCCGCCATCAATCCATTCATCCACCCAGCGACTCACCACACACACATCCATCCACCTAGCCTGGCATGACAAGGAAATATATAAAATAATAACAACGTTATCATTTGCCCATTTCTGTTATGTTCTGTTTCTGTAAATGTATTTGTCAGCACGTCTCAGCCCGTTTCTGTTATGCCTTATCATTTGCGTTATCATTCGCCCGTATGGCAATGAAAAGCACATTTACTTTTGCGATGTAAAGGCATTCCAACATCGCATGCGTTGTAATTGCATGCGATGTCAATGCCATCGCGCCTTTGTTGCATGCGGACTAATAGGCTGCGATGTGATAGACCATGCGATGTAAAAGTCGCGGTGCGATAGCCCCGCGATGTATTTACATCGATGAAATGGGTGTTTCCGATTTTGAGTGACTTCTCAAATCCTCTTATATTTCATTAAAAAAATTTCTGATATGCAGTCTCCCAAGATGGCCACCAGAGACAAAAGAGCCCAAATGTAGCCCAAATATCAGCCAGATGTAGCCCAACTACAGCCCAATGACAGAATGTCCCAGAGTGTTCTAAAGAACAACTAGAACGCCAACAGTCTTACTTATGACAAAAGTATGGCACACCTAAAGTCATCTTGATTGGAATAAAGTGGTAACACTTAATACATTTAATTTGAAAAGGAACAAAATGAGGGGTTTCATTTTGCCATAGAAATGTTATATATATATATATATATATATATATATATATATATATATATATATATATATATATATATATATATATATATATATATATATATATATATATATATATATATATATATATATATATATATATATATATATATATATATATATATATATATATATATATATATATATATATATATTACCTACTGGCGGTCGCCAGTAGGTATATATAGTTAGGATTTTTTCCCTATGGGATTTTTGAAAATTCTATGTCTAATAACTTTGGCGTTTGTGGACGGAATTGGCTGAAATTGTCTGGAAAATGGAACATTTTGTTTCTGAGCAGCCCTTGGAAATTTGGGGGGGTTTCGTCAAGGGGGGGCCGAGAAAAAAGGGGGGTCCCAAAACGTGTTTTTAACATTGAGTTTTCCATAGGGCGTTTGGCCTCACTTTTAGCCCGAACGGCTGAATGGATTTCCATGAAACTTGGCAAAATTGTAGGGACTGGTAGCCCGATGTGCCTTTTCTAGGTCTCAATATATGTGCTCCAGTGGATTTTGAGAAATTAACGTTTAAAAAAAGATATATATCTGTAAGCGCGCTCCGGGCAGCGCTCCGGTCCGCGGACCTTAAGCGTACCGGAACTTCGCGTAGCTAAGCTGATTGGCTCTCCGGTGTCTGTCAACATTCTAAACAGTCCGGAGCGGCCGCCATCTTGTCTTTCGGTAGGATTGAGAGACAAGAGGAGGCCAAAACAAAGGCGAAAATGACCATAAGGGGGCATACTAGATCCTCCCTGACCCCCTAGGTTTAATGTGGAGGTTTTAAAAGGGCCCCGCGGGGCAAAAAAAACAAAAAAAATTTTTTTTTTTTTTTGCGTGGGGAGCGCCCGGTCCGCGAACCGGGAAGCATTCTGGGCAGCGTACTGCAATGAAAAATGAATGATAGACTTTTCAAATGCTGTATGTTAATTGATTGTTGTTTTTGTTGATTATTTTTTATTTTCTTTATTTTTTAAGCATTTTTTTTTAATGTGATTGTGTTTCATAATTTATTAAACTTTCTAACATTTCATTGTCAGAAATTTCATAATTATCATGGAATATACATTGTAGTCTCTGAGGGTGTAAAATGTCCTCATTTGCAAGGAGGTTATCTACTGCTTGTACACATTGCAGTAGTTCATTGTCCCAAGTTTCATCGAAAAATTCAATGTCAATTTGATCAATTGTATCAATCAATTCTTGGCTGCTCTCTTGCAGGTCCATTTCAAAAGAAACTTGGTTTTCGCCTTCCATTTTGCCTGAAATTTGGATTAAAAAAATATATATTAGTAGAGATAGGGCAATGTTGGGAATAATTTTAGATAGGCATTTTTTATCAGTGAATTTATCTTTGGGCAGTGTATAGTATCAGAGTGGAAGTAGGAATATAAAAAAGTGTATGTGATTTAACGTAAGTAAATTCATAATTATACAAGAGAAGCCTAACTCCATCCATAACTATAACAGAGAAGTCTCTCTAAATCTATAACTACTACAGAGGGATAGTATATATCTATCAGAAAAAGTTTACCATATTAACTTATAGTGCACAATATACTTCAGTTTTAAAAATAAAAACTTACCTTTAGAAAGAAGTTGAAGGAATTAGTGAAAATACTATTGAAATGTACAGCAAGAAGTAGTAGTCAAAATGGCTGTGTTTTCTTCTCTTCCTTTATATATATTCAGGTATATAACCAATGAAATGTCAGGTAAAAAAAATAGAAAATGAAAGTAACATTTTCATTGGTTGTCAATTCCAACACTTCAGATGTGTTTTGTGAAGTAATTTACCTCAGGGTATTTAGAGAGGTCTACAGGCTAAATGACTAAATGGAATTCCAATCAAATTTGTGAAAATGGTAGGGATTGGTATGTAGTATGAGCTAATCTATATTTGGTGAAATTGTCTCCAGTGGCTTTTCTGTGAACTACTTTCCCACCTTTTTTGATGGTGCGCTTCCCAGAGAGCGACCCGGTACGCGAACCGTTGAGCGCCCCGGTTCGCGAACCTTAAGCGTTCCGGGAGTCCACCATTTTGTGTTTCGGTCTAATTAAGATACAAGATGGAGGGCAAATAATGTTCAGAATGGGTAGAAGGGGGCACGGTAGAGTTATCTTGACCCCCTAGGTTTTCTGAGGGTGGCTAAGGAGGCTTATATGTGCGAAAAAAAAACATTTAAAAAAAAAATTTCGCGAGGTTAGCTCCCGGTTCGCGTACCGGGTAGCGCCCCAGGGAGCGTACTTTGTTGGAAATTAGTGAAAAATGTTAGAGTAAAATAATAATTGTGAGTGATCAGATGTAGGGTAGCTCTGAGAAGAGCTTTTGGGTTTATGGTACATTTAGGTACTTATAAGTAGGTACCAATGCACATTCTTAAATTCAGAGTGAAAACTCTGTTGCCCTCATCTGAGAAGTGAACTCCATCTCCTCTGTAGATATCTTGCATGTAGTAACGCAAGTTATTGTTGTACAGGGAGCCCATTCCATGGTCTCTCATGTAAGCTGAAACAGATTTGTTTACATGCTTCCTCGACTTCTCAATTTGTGGACAAAATTGGTTTGACCACCTCCATTTCTGTCTTTGGCATATATTTGAATATACCAAGGCAGTCTGAGGAAAAAGTGCCATTAATTGCTCAAAGGTGTCCTTTAAAAGCATTTCCAGACCTACACCAGTCAAAGTGCCCAAGTCATTACCTCCACAGTGCACAATTAACAGGTCAGGTTTGGGCAAATGCATAAAGGTTTTCACCAATGGTATCAATTGGTGACATTTTAATCCTCTGTGGCCAAACCACTTAATTTCCACATCTTGTAAATTGAGGTTAGGTAATTTCCTGTTTTCAACGTACCTTTGAGCCCAGTGAATATAACTATGTCCAACAATCCAGACAGAAAACATGGTGAGAGAAGGTTCTCCTGCAGTCAGATGAAGTGTGGCAATGAAATGGCAGTTGAAAAAATGAGAGTTTAAAATGAAAAAAACTGTGGATTTTCTGTGTTCATGAAGCAGTAACAGTGATTGGTGGATTTTGATTGCTGAAAACAGAAAGTTAGGGTGCACGGATGTGTTCTTTGAAAGATGTATTTTGAATGGTCAATAAAAAATCATTAAATGAAAGAATGCACTGGATATGCAGGTGCACTGAGAGTTCAGAGTTCAATTGCAACAAAGTTGTGTGAACTTGCAAACACCAGAAGTCTTCCAAGAGGTGGTTGCCATGCAGAAAAGACAGAAAGGGCAGAGGGGGGAAGGGTTTTCATTTGAAAAAAAGTGAGGGAAGAGTTTTGATTGGGTGACATGAGAAATATGTGTGAAGAATTACAGCATTTCTGTGCTTTTGATAGCTGCAGACTCTGGAGTGCATACCTTTTGCTCTGCTGAAGACAAATTGGTGTGTTTCTGAGACTGTTTTCAAACTCAAAGTATTTGCTAAGGTGAGAAAATATTTCTTTAATTTAGATAGAGAATAGTGTGCTTTAAGGAGAAAATTATGAATTATGTGGCGCAAATTGCTTGTAAATATGCTCCCACCTGTGCATGGAAAATTTAGATTTTGAATGTTTGTGTTACATAGCCATGTTAAAAGTGACCCAACCATGCAGGAAAGGCAATCAAAAAACGCTTTTATGTGTCTTAAGGACATTTTAAGTAATTTTCCCATGTGCAGTGTTTTGAAATTATGATTTGAAAATCGTTTTTGAGGTAAAGGAATTGTTTTTAAATTTATGACAAGGACATAATGGTGTATGCTTCTTTATAAGGCAATTGACTGTCCCTGATGTTATTTTTCCCATTTTAATGTAAGACTTTTCTCTGTGGCGCAAATTGCTTGTAAATATGCTCCCACCTGTGCATGGTAAATTTAGATTTTAAATGTTTGTGTTACATAGCCATGTTAAAAGTGACCCAACCATGCTGGAAAGGCAATCAAAAAACGCTTTCATGTGTCTTAAGGACATTTTAAGTCATTTTCCCATGTGCAGTGTTTTGAAATTATGATTTGAAAATCGTTTTTGGGGAAAAGGAATTGTTTTTAAATTTATGACAAGGACATAATGGTGTATGCTTCTTTATAAGGCAATTGACTGTCCCTGATGTTATTTTTCCCATTTTAGTGTAAGACCTTTGTCTGTGGCGCAAATTGCTTGTAAATATGCTCCCACCTGTGCATGGCAAATTTAGATTTTGAATGTTTGTGTTACATAGCCATGTTAAAAGTGATACAAACATGCTGCAAAGGCAATCAAAAAACGCTTTTATGTGTCTTAAGGACATTTTAAGTAATTTTCCCATGTGCAGTGTTTTGAAATTATGATTTGAAAATCGTTTTTGAGGTAAAGGAATGTTGTTAAAATTTATGTGCGCCATATGCCCCCAAATTTCTTTTTCAGGGGTGCAGCAGGGTGTTATTGAGACACCCCTGCAGCTTTGGAAAAATTCCTAATTTGCGATGAGCAATTTGTTAATCGCAAATTGCACCTTCATTTATATGAGCCTCCTAGCCCATGGAAATGAATGGGTAATTTGCAATTAGCAATTTGCTCATCGCAAATTTGGAATGGTAAAGAATCGCTATTTATTCCTTAAAATTCGCTATTTTGGAAATGCAAAATAGTTATATGATACATATGGCGGTTGATGTCTAAGAAGATAAGAAGCTTAGGGATACATTTATGATGACTGGCGCAATGAAGTTGACATCACTTACTTCATTGGTAGAGCTTTACATGTATTATGTCCTCTGTATTCTTCATCAAGCGTAACTTTAATCTGCAATCCTGAGTAGGCCTCACCTTAAACAAACCTCTGGATAGGCCACATCTTATTGTCATCCTGAATTAATCATTTAAAATGCTAGGGACAGATTTATGATAGGTGTATGCCTCTTTTGCGCCACTTAGAAAACACTGTCCATGGGGAAATGACTTAAAATGTCCTTAAGACACATGAATGTGTTTTTTTAAAACGTTTGCAATTTTTTTGGGTCACTTTTAACATGGTTATGTGACTCAAACAGTCAAAATCTAAATTCGCCATGCTCAGGTGGGAGCATATTTACAAGGAATGTGCTCCATGGGGAAAGGTCTTATAATGTAATATGGGAAAAATGACATCAGAGACACTGAAATGCCTTATAGAGAAGCATACACCATTATGTCCTTGTCATAAATTTGCAAACCATTACTTTTCCCCAAAAACGATTTTCAAATCATAATTTCAAAACACTGCACATATGGAAATGACTTAAAATGTCCTTAATTCAAAATTTGCTATTCCTTATTTTGCGATTGCACTGAAGGATTTGCAAATTTTACGATTCCTTAAATGCAATGTATCAAACTAAAAATATGTAAAAAATGATATTAAGGATTTGGAAACTACCACCAACTTCTAGTTTGTGGTAATTTGCGAATTCTTTTCAAAAAGCATTTTTTTCTAAAAAACAAAAGGTCCCATATGACGCCCATACATGTCCTTAGGGCATGTATGTGTGCCATATGCCCCCAAATTTCTTTTTCAGGGGTGCAGCAGGGTGTTCTTGAGATACCCCTGCACGCTTGAAAAAATTCCTATTTTGTGATGAGCTAATTGCTAATCGCAAATTGCAACCTTCATTCCTATGAGCCTCCTAGCCCATGGAAATGAATGGGTAATTTGCAATTAGCAATTTGCTCATTGCAAATTAGGAATGGTAAAGAATTGCTATTTATTCCTTAAAATTTGCTATTTAGGAAATGCAAAATAGTTTGATGGTACATATGGTGGTTCATCTGTAACAAGATAAGAAGCTTAGTGATACATTTATGATGACTGGCGCAATAAAGTGGACATTACTTACTTCATTGGTAGGCCTTTACATGTATTATCTCCTCTGTATTCTTCATCAAGCGTAACTTTAATCTGCAATCCTGAGTAGGCCTCAATTTAAACAAACCTTTGGATAGGCCACACCTTATTGTCATCCTGGATTAATCATTTAAAATGCTAGGGACAGATTTATGATAGGTGTATGCCTCTTTTCTGCCACTGTGCGTCACTTTTATGATGCAGCGGCGGTGGAAAAGATTTGCTATGAGGCGACAACATTACAAATTGATGCATTTAGGCAGATATGTCATGGTGTAAAAAAAACGTACCACATGAAACCGATGCAGCAGTGATGCAAAAGATGCACCATGTTGCAAGACAGGCCTCACTTGGGGCCATATGTATCAAGCTAATTAGCATTCGCAAAGATCAAAATGCTACGAATTTCGGCCTTTGCGAATGTTAATTAGACAAATGGTATGTATCAAACAAGTTTGATGCAAAATAAGGAGTAGCAAAATTTGCTATTCCTTATTTTGCAATTGCACTGAAGGATTTGCACATTTTTTGAGACTACTTAAATGCAATGTATCAAACAAAAAATATGTAAAAAATGACATTAAGGATTTGTAAACTATTGTGGTAAATTGGTGGTAATTTGTGAATTCTTTTCAAAAAGCTTTTTTTTAAAAAAACAAAAGGTCACATATGACGCCAACACATGCCCTTAGGGCATGTATGTGTGCCATATGCCCCCAAATTTCTTTTTCAGGGGTGCAGCAGGGTGTTCTTGAGACACCCCTGCACCCTTGGAAAAATTCCTAATTTGTGATGAGCAAATTGCTAATCGCAAATTAAACCTTCATTCCTATGAGCCTCCTAGCCCATGGAAATGAATGGGTAACTTGCAATTAGCAATTTGCTCATCGCAAATTAGGAATGGTAAAGAATCGCTATTTATTCCTTAAAATTCGCTATTTAGGAAATGCAAAATATTTTGATGATACATATGGCAGTTCATCTCTAACAAGATAAGAAGCTTAGGGATAGATTTATGATGACTGGCGCATCACCAGGGATGTGCCAGTCATCCTGCGCCGCTGTTCCGCCACCCATGGTGTGCTGCATTTACAATGCGGCGCAGCATGGGGCAAAAACGGCACAGATGCATGACGCATCTGTGCCGTTAAGGTGGCGCATTGCTGGAGTTGTATCGCAAGTGCGATGCAGCTCCAGCAACGCTCAAGGGTGCACCATCTCCACAATGTTGCGTCAAGACCTATGCCTGCTTAAAGCAGGCGCAGGGTTTTGACGCAGGTTTCTCCTATCTGATTGTAAATGCGGCACACCATGGGTGGCAGAGCAGTGGTGCACGTTAACTGGTGCATGCCTGGGGATGTGCCATTTAACATAAATCTGCCCCTTTACATTTAAGTATGTGCAGGGGACACAGAGTCGGTGAGGCTTATCCAAGGTTAAGAAGAGATGAGTCCTGTTCAGTGAAAAATTAGACATAGGCTTCACCTGCTCAGCATCGCTGGACATGGCTAAATAATAGCTGCAAAATTTTACTCTTGTTAAACAATTTTACTATTATAATCTCTGAGATTTGTCTCTTACTCTGCAACATCTCATTGTTGTTATCTTTCTTTAAAGATAAAGACAACCTCAACATGAGCGACAATCTGCAATCAGTTGATTTTGACCTCATCATTGAACTTGTAATTGAAACATCAGTGGATGTTGATCCCTTGGATGATTTAAATCCTGAGGATGAAGAAGAGCGTGATGAGGATGCAGATTTGTCGGAATTATATGAAATAGGATGGGAAGCTGACCTGCTTGAGCCTATGGAAATATAAACATTTATTTTTAAAATTTAAAATTAATAAAAAGTAAAAAGGTAAACCGTTTAATTTAAAAATAAAGACACCTTCAAAAGCAGGTTATGTGTAGTGTCTTCAATAAAATATTAAAATATGCTCATAAAATTAGATCAGATTCACATATAAAATAGCATAGGTAACATAAATATAAATGTCATTTCTTTTCTGGTATTTCTGTATTGTAAATTTGCAAGGACTAAAAAATCTTCTATTTAAAATGTCAAGTAGTGTGTTAAGTTTTTGATCACTGTTATTGTTTTACTGTTTGGTAATAATGGTTAATAACATTTTTTATTATATTTTACCACAGATTCAACTGCAGATCATTTCAAGATTTCACCATGCCTACAATAGAAAGACAGAGAAAGGCTGCAAAACGTCAAAGACAGCAGGTGAAAAAAAATAAGCAGCAGTCCTCTAACAAAAAGATTTGTCAAGTCACGAAGAAAGCACCGGGTAAGAGCACAAAACAATTCATAAGAAATATGTGTAGTAAAAAAAATATTACTACAGAAAATGTTTCAGTCCATAAAACGAGAAGGAAATCAAATGGAAAGGAAAGGCCAATGAAAAATGTTACTGCTAGAGCAAGAGATAACTCTGTGCATGATAGTAGAAGGAAACAACAGTTTAGGGAGATTCGTAAACGAATGTTCCGCAACAGGATAATTGGCAATTTGTTAAAAAATATTAAGAAACGTCAACAGAAACTGGTTTTTTATAAGAGAAAAAAAAAAGTTGAGAAAGTTATTGATCAGGCATTTGAAATTAAACGTAAGTTATTTATTTTGATAATCAATAGAATTAGGAAGCTAAACAAGGCAATTTATGATTTCAAAAGAAATAGTAGATGGAAGAGAATAGTTAATCGTAGTAATTTTTGTGAAGTTTTTTCTGGAGAATGGATGCATAGTTCAAGCTGTGAGGCATTTTTTAATGAGGAGAGTTATTTCCAGGATAATGATTTGGTGCATGCAGTTGACACCAGTGGTCGTGCTTATGAAGTGAAAGATGGTTGTCCAGTTGAAAAAGAAAAACTTGTGACAACAGAGGCAGAAGAGGTGTTAGGTAATGAGGTTTTAGGAAGACGTGCTAAGGGTCCTGTGTACACCTGGAAGTGTAGTAGTATTTGCAGTGTGCGACAGGATTCCATCAATTTGCTTTGTGATTTTGTACGGTCATTTAATAAGAAAAGTTTGAAGCAGAAAATAAGGTTGTTGCAAGAATTAGATCCTTGCAGAGTGAGAGAAGTGACAGGTTTGCATGGTCATTCACTGGCTTGTCTTTCCAGGAGAGTATGCCAGAGTGTTTTTCATCATTTCAGGATGCTAGCAGTGCATCATAATAAAGTGAGGAAATTAGTTAGAATGTTGTATTATGCTAAGAGTCCAGCAATTATGCTTAAAAAATTATGCGCTGCTCTTTTGCATGGTTCTGAAATAGATGTGAAGAATATATGTGAAGAAATTGAGTTTTGTTACTTTGGAAGTAAAGAGGAGAATGTTGAAATTGAGCAAGAAGAAGAGGGTCATGTGGAAGATAGTGTACAGGTTTCCAGTACAGATAATTTTCAGAGGGAAATTGCCACGTTTCAGGTGAAATCAAGTGAGAGGCCTAATTTCACTTGTGTGTGTTGTTGACGCACTTATTATAAGAATCAGACTAAGTTAGTGGATTTATATGCAAAAAGTGAAAGGGAAAATAATAGTGAATGGAAGGATTTTGCAACATACTTGATGGTAGAAAATTGTTTTGATTTGGGATTGGATCAACGTGTGTGTACTTATTGTTGTTGCAAATTAAATCAAAACCAGATGCCTGCTAGAGCAGTTCATAATAATCTGGAATTGGTTGAGATTCCTTCTGAATTGAAGGATTTAAATACTTATGAATCTATTTTGATTCAAAGTATCCATCCCTTTCAGCCTATTGTAAGAATGGAGCCAAAGACAGGGAAATTGCCTCCATCAGATTTACAGAGAGGATTACAGGGAAGAGTTGTTTATTTGCCTCTAGATTTGAAGAAAAACATTAACACAATTGGAGTAGAAAAAGTGGAAGAGGAACCTCTGGTTATCTTAGTTAATGGGGTTCCGACAAAGAATAAGAAAATATGGCAAGATTTAGTAGATGTTAGGAAAGTTAAAAAGGCAACATTGTATTTGAAAAAAAATAATAAATACTATAAGAATGTATATGTTGCAGAAGAGGAAGTAAGTGAGGAAGAGGATAGCGATTTGTGTGCTGGTCAAATTGAGAAAGTAGAACCCTCTACTAGTGAAGAAATATATGAACATTATAGTGTTCATCCTTTGCATTCCAAGGAAGTCATGGGGAATGCTATTGAGTTGTTTCAAATGAAACAAGCCAAAGGGAGTCCCATTAGTGTTTGGGAGGAAAGTTTGGAAGCTCGGTGTTTCCCACAGCTTTTTCCAACAGGTCAGGGAGGAAGATATGATGAGCGACCTCATCAAATTCCTGCTTCTGAATACCGGACTTTGCGATTGTATGCAGGAGATGCTAGGTTTCGACAATGCATTCCTTATTTGTTTCATCTCCTGTTTGAAAGCGATCTGTCTGGACTGTCATATGCAGTGAACCACATCTTGAAAAGTGGTATACACATGCAAAACATCTCGGCAAGTGACTTTATGGATAAAGTCAATGTCCAAGACAGTATTTTGGATTCTCACCTGATTAATCTCATGGCGTGTCAGCGTGGTACTAATGAGTACTGGTACCGTCGTCATGGTGATTTAAAATGTATGCTGAGGAACTTAGGTACTCCCACATGGTTCCTCACTCTGAGCTGTGCCGAGTATGGCTGGGAAGACTTACTTGAATTTCTACGAGAGGCAAATGCTAACGTAGATAACATCGAATTCAAGACACCTGGAGAACTGTGCTCTTTGGATCCAGTCAATGTATGTAGGTACTTCAATCATAGATTTGAAGCTATGATGTCTTTCATCATGAATAAGAAGAATCCACCTCTTGGAGAGGTGTTGGATTTCTTCTGGAGAAAGGAGTACCAAGCAAGAGGTGCTCCTCATATACATATGTTGCTGTGGATCAAGGATGCACCTAAATTTGGAACGGATCCAGAAGACTCAGTGATGAGTTTCATCCAACAGTATTCTACGTGTGCTGTTCCAAACGCAAAGGAGAAGAAAAGCCTAAGAGAAAAAGTTCTGCGTTTCCAAAGCCATCGATGTGGAAAGTACTGCCGTCGTAAATTCCGAAACAAGGACAAGTTCTACACTAAATGTCGTTTCGGCTTTCCACGACCGGTGATTTCTAAAGGAAGAGTAAACAGTTTGATGTCTTCGCTGCGACACAATGTCATGAAGAAATCACCTAAAAACACTTACAATTTGAAGAGGAACCAAGAGTCCAAGTACATCAACGACTACAACCCGGTGATTTTGTCCATGTGGAATGCTAACATGGATATACAGTTTGTGGCTGATAACTGTATGGCTGTGGCTCGGTATGTGACGTCTTACATCACCAAAAAAGAGAAGACAGAATTGAAGGATATGTGGGAGGACATTTCCCATGAAAAGAGCCTCAGCAAGAAGTTGTACAGTTTCAGTCTGAAGATGTTGTCGCATCGAGAAATCGGAGCGTACGAATGTTCTGACCGGTTGTCTTCAGCAAGTCTCTATGCCAAGTCCAGGAGTATCGTTTGGGCGAGTCTTGGTCTTGCAGCAACGCGTAATCGAGTTCTCAAACCTGTGCGGGAAATTGAGAATTTGGCGGAAAAGGAGCCAAACAGTACCGACATTTTGAAGACAAACATGTTGGATACATATTATCCAAATCGAAGCAGTCACCTTGAGAATGTTTGTCTGTATGAGGTTCTGCAAAATTACATATTCAAGAGGAACATCAAAGAAGATACTGAGAAAGGAGTGTATGCTGTAATAGGAAGTGAGGGATGTCTGGTCAAGCAAAGAAAATGCCACTTGGTAAACCATCGAAAATTGAGTGGCGAATCTCCTGAAAAAAAGGAGTTTTTCTATTTAGCACTTTTGCAACTTTTCAAGCCTTGGCGTGCAGAAGAGGAACTGCTTGGAGATTTCCTCTGTTACGAAGACACTTTCAATGCCGCCAAGGAGACCATAGAATGTCCTGCTTTTCCCAAATATGTAGAAATGTTGAATGCGGAAATTGAGCAGGAAGCAACGATTGCAGCCGAGATTGCCAGAGACAGTTCTCAGGACAGTCAGAGTTCTGCTTCATTGAGTCAGGATCCACTAGGAGGACCTGTTATCAAAAATGAAGCTGCCACTGCTATGAATGAAGTGGAAAGAGCCATGGCACATGCTCAAGAGGATGCGGTTAACTTAGAAGAGTTGGAAAGACAACTCAACGTTGAGCAGAGGAAAATATATGACGAAGTTACCATGCAAATTGATCATGGATTAAGTCATGATAAGAAAGAGTGCTCATGTACGTCGTTGAAGCCTGTCCGACTGTACGTGAGTGGAGAAGCGGGAACTGGAAAAAGTTTCCTCATTAAAGCAATTTCATGCTATTTGCAGGAAAGGACAGAGTCATCGCCGTCTTGTGTTGTCACTGCTCCAACTGGACTGGCAGCACATAATATTAAAGGGATTACTTTACATCGTTTACTGATGCTGCCAGTGGAGCATGACAACAAATTACAATATCACAAGCTATCTGGAGATGCTTGTTTTGAAGTTTCAAGAATCTTGAGGAAAATGAAACTTCTTATCATTGACGAAGTAAGCATGGTTTCCAATGTCATGCTTGCCTTTGTGCATTTGAGGATGCAAGAAGTTCTCAAAACAGAGTATGATGTGTTATTTGGTGGCAAACACATCATTGTTTTCGGAGATCTTCTGCAGCTGACACCAGTGAAAGGGCAACCTGTGTTCAAAATGCTCACGCATGAAGATACCAGGAAGTGCCTAGGCAGCATTGGCAACGTCAATATATGGTTAAACTTCAATTATGCTGAACTGCATGAAAATATGCGTCAGGCGAAGGATGAAGTTTACAAGACTATTCTACAAGATGTTAGAATTGGAAAAGTGACCGAGCATGGGAAAGAAGCTTTACATGCACGATTACTGTCAAATTTATATCCAGAACAAGATGTTGTGCCTGAGAATATTTTTCAGAAAATTACTGAGAAGAAATCTGGAATATGTTTGATGCCAACTCTTGCAGAATGTGCCAAATTTAACAACAAAATGTTGCATTTAGAAAAGCAAGAGATTGTGAAACTGGAAGCTATTGATAGAGTAGAGCATATGGGATCAACAATTATTTTGTCTGAGAATCTGAAAACAAAATTGGATTCATTAGAGAAGAGTATATCTAAAACTGCAGGTTTTGAAAAGACTCTGAATGTGTGCTTGAACTGCCGTATAATTTTAAGAAGGAATTTACATGTTGAAAGAGGTCTGGTAAATGGATCAATGGGTAATGTTGTTGATTTTGTGAAATACAGAAATAGAGATGGAATTGAATTTTTAAAAATTAAATTTGATGGCATTGAGGAAGTACAGCTAATTGGTCGTTGTTCTGCTAGATTTTTGCTTGTAAAAGACTTATATGTTCGCCGTAAGCAGTTTCCTGTTTGCTTGGCATATGCGGTGACAATTCATAAATCGCAAGGTTTAAGTGTAGACAGTGCATTGGTGAATATTGGCAGTTCTGTGTTCAAGGAGGGTATGGCATATGTGGCATTGTCACGAGTTAGAACTTTATCGGGATTGTACTTGATTGAGTGTGATGTCACAAACATTTGTGCGGATCTAGATTGTGTTAAGGAATACAATAGGTTAAGAAGAGAGTATGCGCCACATTTGCCTCAGTATCCTTTGTTTGAGAAACGTGTGGTAGGCCGGAAACGAAGAAATGAGAACAATACTGGGGAGGTTGTAGCAAAAAGACAAAAAGTCAATGAACCTAAAATTACAAGCAGAAACAAAAAGGATTCTGTTGAAGATGTTGTTGGTTTTCAGTTTGAAAACAGTTCTGGTGTCAACTGCTATGCTAATGTAGTGGTTAATGTTTTGTTTTCTCTAAAAAATGTAAAAGAAGAGATTGTGGTCAATTCTGATCAAAGATTTTGCAGTTTGTTAAATTCTGTGTTAGAGAAATGTACCACTGATAGAAGAAACATAGAAAGTGTGTCTGAAATTCGAAATCTGTTAGACAGATGTTCAGGCCAAACACAATTCTCTCAAAATATTCAGCAAGATTGTCAGGAGTTTTTAATGTATATGCTTGATGTATTACATGCTGAAGGTGTAGATGTAGATCAGCTGTTTGGGCTTTCTTATCAATGGCAGCATGACTGCGAGAACTGTATGGTATCAAGTACTACTAGTGTAGACTCAGAAAGATTTATATATTT
Organism: Lissotriton helveticus; assembly: GCF_964261635.1. NCBI lineage: Eukaryota > Metazoa > Chordata > Amphibia > Caudata > Salamandridae > Lissotriton > Lissotriton helveticus. The sequence goes on along the minus strand of NC_136063.1, from coordinate 1,379,645,945 downwards.
AACTTTGCCAGACAGTAAATCAGTCTCCTTTAATAAGCTAGTAAAAGCAGCTGATCACAACATGGAGTGTAGCCAATGTAAATCTGAAATGATGTCCACATTATTTATACGAACATATGGCCAGTATGTCATTTTAATGTTCCAACGATGTAGGCCTGATGGAACAAAATTGACAACTTTAATTAAAAATTTTGTAGCTTCGCAGTTGTCAATATCAGGAAGGACTTTTGTAACTGCAGCAATTATATATCATGACGGCCCTTCAATAACATCAGGACATTACACAGCTTATTTAAAGTCTAGAAATGGCTGGTCATTCTGCAATGATTCTGTTTTAATTTTCAAAAAAAAATTGCCGTATGACCTTAAAAACTCTTACCTGGTGTTTTTAAAACCAAAATTTTAGGGAAATAATCTCGGGATGTGCTCTGTGGAATTTCAAGAAGTTCTAATGGCTCCTACACAATTTGGCCTTGAGGATAAGTGTAGTTCAGAGACATAACTTCTAACCATAGGACTGGACATTATGGAGAAATACGTGCACTTTGAATGAGTTCAGAAAAACTGTTTCTTTTTATAAGCTAATTGAAGCAGCCAATCAAAACATGGAGTAGAGGGAATGTAAGTCTGCAATGCTGTCTACTGTTTTACATTGCTTTGTGATTAAAAGTGATGTAGAGAATTAAATAATTGTAGTAGTCATAGAGGTAGTGTAAGTCTGCTTGTATCAGTGTCATAGGAAAAGTAGAACATGACTGAGCAAGAAGGGGAAGATATTACTATTCCAGGATTGTGAAAATGATCTTCAACATTTTAATTCTGAAAGTTGCGGAAATGCCAAATGACGGGATTGGCTTACAAGAAATCCAAGAGTTATAAATGGCTCTGACCAGATTTGGCCTTGTGGAAAATTGTGGTAGAGAGCAAGAAGTCATTTATTGCATGTAACGTGTTTTTAAAAACGATGGAGATTTTCTTTCAGAAAATGGCGGGCTGAAAGTAATAACAGCACAAAAGAGTGTAAGCTGTTCATAGGACATCCTTGGACGTCATGGAAAGTAAGTTAACTTTAAGGAGTTCTGAATTTTGATTTCTGTTGTTGTATGGGTTTTTTAAACACAATCATTTTGATTGTGGTTTTTTTTCCCCGCTGTTACATGATGAATACCTTCAAGTCACTGTTTTTAGTGAATTTTGATACATTCTGAGAACAGCAAAAATAAACCATTTAACATGTATAATTAATTCTGTACTGTTTGCATTTATGATGTATATGTAGAACTGTGTAGGAGGCATGGAGAAGGTGAGGCTTCTGTAAGTGTCAAAGTTGTTGCATGCAGTGCTGCACTTCTGAGTATTCTTTCATATGCTAGACTACATCTGCACAATGAGATACCTAAGCAAAGGAAACACAAGTGATGTGATTGTGAAATGAGCAAAATAAATTGCATGTATTTCAATTACATCACCTGTGTTTCCTATCATTACGAATCACATTGTGCAGATCAAGTTTAGGTCTGTCCAGGGAAACATAGGAGGTTTGGACTTTGTTGAAGAGTGCAGTGGACATGACTCACTTCATTGGTAGACCTTCACATGTATTATGTCCTCTATTCTCTTCAACAACTCGAAATTTCATCTGCAACCCTGAGTAGGCCTCACCTGAAACAAACCTCTGGATAGTAGACATCTTATTGGCATCCTGAAGCAATTATTTAAAATTTTAGTGTGTTGCGACACTTTTCTGAAACAACAGCAATGCAAAAGATGCACCATGTTTTAAGATAGGCCTCACTTCATCTGCATCAAGATACTGTTAGTTTAAAATGTATATCTTTAGGACTGTGTAGGGGGCCTGGAGAAGCAGAAGCTTCTGTAAGTGTCAAAGTTTTTGAAAAACTGTTTGTCCTTCAATCTTTTCCCTTGTCTTTTCAAATTTTTAAATACATGTTTTAATATTTTTCAAATGTTTGTTCTCTCTTTCACAGATTGAAAGTATAAAAACAAAAAGTGAGTAATTTAACGACAATTATAAGGTAAATATTTTGTACTGTATTCGTTACATTTATATCACATTTAACTACTATTAGTTCCACTGCTTCATTTCTTTAACCCTCAGTTTCCTGCCTTTGCTACTTCCCTCATTCCTTTCTCTATTACCTACTTACTCAACTCCTTCCACTCTTTTTCTCAGTCCCTCTCTTCTCATAGTTCCTCACTCTTGTTCACTCACTGCGTCTCTATTACTCTTACTGTCTTTGACTGATCAGTCTATCACTACTTGTTCATAATGCTTTCTCTGTGTAGTTGAAGCACACTAAGGGGAATATTATGAGCACAGCCAATAAAATTATTGCTCTTTTTATTGGCAGAAAAGTGGTGCAAAAGTGGTTTTAGTGGCAGTTTTCTGCCACAAAAGCAGCTTTAGCGACACATTTCTGCCAATAAAAGCTGCAAAACTTTTATTGCCTATGTTGATGATATGGCTCTATGTTAATTACATTTCTTTGCTGTTTCAATTAATCTTTTTCTGTTATTTTTTGTTTTCTGTTTTCTATTTTTTCTCTCTGTTATTCCTCATGTTTTAATCTTATTTTGAACATTCACTCACATTCTCCAAGAAACTCTTCTTTGTTAATGTTATACTCTCTTTTTTTTTCTTTCACTTCCTTATCTATTTTGTTTTTCACAATTATACCCTCTTCTGTCTTTTCTTCGGTAAATAGATCTATTAAACAGTATCTCTTCTTTACTCCCTATAGCTGTCTTTCTTTTAACATCACTCTCTGTTTCCTTTCCTTATACTTACACTTTTTTTTTTTTTTGGTTAGCTCCCGGTCCGCGTACCGGGAAGCTAACCCGGAAGCGAACCAAAAGAAATAGAGCTTGCCAGAGTGCTAAACATTCTAGCAATTTTTTTGGAAAGGGAAGGTAGTTCTGAAAAGAACTTTTTTTTTTATATTTTTGTTGTTTTATATATTTTTTTTATTTTTTTTTATTTTTTGGTTTTTTTTGTATTTTTTGAACGATTTTATATTTTTTGGGGTTTTTTTTGGGGGGGGGAAACAACAAAAAACAGGCGTTGAAAATGGCTCAACAGGAGCAAAAAAAAATTACTGGGGGCGGTTAGGGCAATCATGGTGTTCATATGCCAGGTTGAGTGCATTGATGCTCATGTTGCCACAAGCTAATAATGCACGACAGTGCATACATAAGTGAATCATGTGCCCAACATTTTCTTGAATATTTGGCACAGTTTCCCGTGCCTCTTCTGGTGTTAGAGAAACCGGTATTGTTGGTCTGGCCACAGGAGTTGGTCTTGGATTGTCGTGCATATCCCTTAATTCTGCCCGGCTGTAATTTAGGGGATGTTTCCTCGTCATGTGCCTGTGCATTGTGTGATTTCCAAAGCTATATTTTTTGTCCGTCCCTCTGGACAATTGTTCCTTGCATATCAGGCAGGTGACATACCTTGCGTTGACCTTTTTTTGGCCACGAGGCATTGAAAAAAACTGCCAGATGAAACTGGCTTTCTTTCTGGAAACCCGGGGCAACTCTTCTAAAAATTGTGGTTCTTCTCCCTCCTCATCCATTTCTTCCTCTTCCTCCTCAGTGTTGGTAAGGACCTGGGGAGGTGGTCCTCTCTTCCCATGAGGAGGTGGTGGTGGTGGTGGGGGTGCACCAGCTGAAGCAACCAATGAAGCCATTTTCACACAAGCAAAATAGGTCTTCCAACAAGCAAAATAGGTCTTCCTCTCACAATGATGAAAGTCAGAGTGAGGAAAGAAGGAGGGGTTTTAATCATTTGGGAAAAACAATACTTCTCAACCAATGAAAAGTGTTATTTTTAAGTCACCTGACCTAGCCTTCCATCATTATGAAACCAAAAGTGAAATGAACCAATGAAAAGTTTTATTAACAAGTCACATGACCTCTCACGCTCATGTTACGCGCTGCGGAACGCGCCCCGGTTAGCTTCCGGGTCGCTGAGCTTCGCGCCTCGGTCCGCGCCCCGGGACACTTCCGGGTGCGCTAATGCGGTACGTCACAAGACGCATTACGCGGCAACGCGATACGTCGCGCTTTCGCGACGCGCCCCGGTTAGCTTCCGGGTCGCTGAGCTTCGCGCCTCGGTCCGCGCCCCGGGGCACTTCCGGGTGCGCTAACGCAGTACGTCATAAGACGCATTACGCGGCAACGCGATACCGTCACTAAGTTGATTTTTTACCGGTTCGCGGACCGGGTCGCGGCATCAAATTGAGCTAACGGGAAGCTTCCCGGTTCGCGGACCGGGAGGGAAACAAAAAAAATATTAAAAAATTTTTATTAATAAACATATAAAATATATTTTTGGATTTAAAGAAGAATACATTTTACAGCTATAGATATTAGCTTTTAAAAAACCAATGAAATTCACTGAAAAAACCATAGGTTATAGACCATATATAGTTAGGAATTAGCATTTACAAAACCTTGAAAATTCACTGAAAAAACCATAGGTTATACACCATATATAGTTAGGAATTAGCATTTAAAAAACCTTATTTTACTCACACAAAACCATTGAAATTCCATATATAGTTAGTTGCACTAACTATATATCGCACACCCGCAATCCACTGCTGATGATGTCACATATTACATCATTCATGACATGGTCAGTGACATCACTGATGACATCACTGATGACATCTCAAATGACATCACTGATGACCTCACTGATGACATCTCAAATGACATCACTGATGACATCACTGATGACATCTCAAATGACATCACTGATGACATCTCATTTGACATTACTGATCACATCACTGATGACATCATTCATGTGATAATACGATGAACCTCTTCAGACTCTAATATAACCTTAGATACACTCAGTGTAAACATACACTCACAGACTGTCACTCATCCATGGAGTTACTCAGACACCTAGTCAGTCATGCAAAGAATCAATCACACCTCCATTTTCTCAACTATACAGTTATACACACCTTACTTATTCAAACATATACTAAAACATATTTACTCTCTTATACAATCCTGGATACAAGTTCACAATGATGCATACAGCCACTCACACATTCACTGGCTCCTATGCACAGTTATTTATATATGTCAACTCTCACATGTACTGTATTTTACATATGTACTTACTTTGACATGTAGCACTGAGATATCCATTCACTCACCAATACACTCATGCACACAGTCAACTGCCGATACAGCTGTTTCCACATGCACTTTTGAACCCATACATCTAGTGAATCAACTGCTCACACATATATGCACAGAGTCATACACCTCCCAGCCACCCACACACACACTCAGTCTCCCATACAAATGCTTGGGCAACCAATCAATAACCCATATAGTTACTCATATAGCTACTGATCAACACATGCAGCAGTTTACAGAACAACAGACATAATGATGCACAAATTAAGACAGTTTAGTCACTAACCCATGCATTCAGTGAGACACATTTAATCACTCACTCATACAGTCAGTCACGCACCTACTAAATCCTTCATCCAGACACTTCTACATCTACTCATTCTTCAATATGTAAAACATATTTAAACTTTACAGAAACACACAGTCACTGGATGATGTCATCAGTGATGTCATCAGTGATGTCATTTGAGATGTCATCAGTGATGTCATCAGTGATGTCATTTGAGATGTCATCAGTGATGTCATCAGTGATGTCACTGACCATGTCATGAATGATGTAATATGTGACATGATCAGCAGTGGATTGCGGGTGCGCGATATATAGTTAGTACAACTAACTATATATGGAATTTCAATGGTTTTGTGTGAGTAAAATAAGGTTTTTTAAATGCTAATTCCTAACTATATATGGTGTATAACCTATGGTTTTTTCAGTGAATTTTCAAGGTTTTGTAAATGCTAATTCCTAACTATATATGGTCTATAACCTATGGTTTTTTCAGTGAATATATATATATATATATATATATATATATATATATATATATATATATATATATATATATATATATATTACCTACTGGCGGTCGCCAGTAGGTATATATAGTTAGGATTTTTTCTCTATGGGATTTTTGAAAATTCTATGTCTAATAACTTTGGCGTTCGTGGACGGAATTGGCTGAAATTTTCAGGAAAATTGCACATTTTGTTTCTGAGCAGCCCTTGAAAATTTGGGGGGGGGTTCGTCAAGGGGGGGCCAAGAAAAAAGGGGGGTCCCAAAACGTGTTTTTAACATTGAGTTTTCCATAGGGCGGTTGGCCTCACTTTTAGCCCGAACGGCTGAATGGATTTGCACGAAACTTGGCAAAATTGTAGGGACTGGTAGCCCGATGTGCCTTTGCTAGGTCTCAATATATGTGCTCCAGTGGATTTTGAGAAATTAACGTTCAAAAAAAGATATATATCTGTAACAGCGGACCGGGCAGCGCTCCGGTTCGCGGACTTTTCGCGGTACGGAGCTTTGTGAAGCGAAGCTGATTGGTTCTCCGGCGTCTGTGAACATTCCAAACAGTCCGTAGCGGCCGCCATCTTGTCTCTCGGTAGGATCGAGAGACAAGAGGAGGCCAAAGCGAAGGGGCAAATGACCATAAGGGGGCATAGTAGATCCTCGCTGACCCCCTAGGTTTGATGTGGAGGTTTTAAAAGGGCCCCGCGGGGCAAAAAAAATAAATAATAATAATAATCGAACGGCTGAATGGATTTGCACGAAACTTGGTAAAATATTAGGGACTGGTAGCCCGATGTGCCTTTGCTAGGTCTCAATATATGTGCTCCAGTGGATTTTGAGAAATTAACGTTAAAAAAAAGATATATATCTGTAACAGCGCTCCGCTTCGCGTAACGGAGGTTTGCGAAGCTGATTGGTTCTCCGGCGTCTGTAAACATTGCAAACAGTCCGTAGCGGCCGCCATCTTGTCTCTCGGTAGGATCGAGAGACAAGAGGAGGCCAAAGCGAAGGGGCAAATGACCATAAGGGGGCATAGTAGATCCTCCTTGACCTCTTAGGTTTGATGTGGAGGTTTTAAAAGGGCCCCGCGGGGCAAAAAAAAAAAATAATAATAATAATCGAACGGCTGAATGGATTGAACGGCTGAATGGATTTGCACGAAACTTGGCAAAATTGTAGGGACTGGTAGCTCGATGTGCCTTTGCTAGGTCTCAATAGATGTGCTTCAGTGGATTTTGAGAAATTAACGTTCAAAAACAAGATATAGATCTGTAACAGCGCTCCGATTCGCGGAGATAAAATTATATCTGTATTACCTAGCTGTTGCTAACACCAGTTAGCGACGGCTAGTAGGAGATAGCGACCATCTTGGGCCCCACTTTGCATGTGAGTGATATTTATCACTAATGACATGCAAAGTGGGCATGCCAAGATGTTAGCGACTGGAAACAGTCGCTAACATCGCTATCTCCTATTATCAACTTTTGGAAATATTCGCGATAAGCGCGAATATCTCCAAAAGCTAGCACCTGCCCTGAGCAGTTCTTAGCCATGTTATCCAATGGGAGGTGGATAACATGGCTAAGAGCATTAGCTCGGTAATGCATGAATATCGCTGAGTTTTCAGCGATATTAATGCATTGCGGTCGTTTTTTATTGTATTTGCGATAAACCTTGATAATAGCGAGGTTTATCTGCGATAATTTCTGACGATGCTTAGCGGTAAAAAAATCGTTGCTAAGCATTGTTAGGGATAAATATCGCTTAACTTTGGTAATATGCCCCAACGTCTGTTAACGTTTGATTCGAAGGAAATCAGGAAGTGTTGAAAACATTGTCTGCGCCATCTTGCCTTTTTTCAAATGCCACACTTTTGTCGTGCACGGCAGTCATTTTAGATGCCTTGACCAGACCCACTCTGTGCACGCTGTCGATCCTTAGCATGGCTCCCCACCCTCGCAAGCATCTCCCCCAGGCAGTGGTCACCCCCGCTCTCTGTCTTATGCATGGGTAATAAACCACCCCCATCTGCGCTGCTCTTCCCTGAGAATCACACCCTGTGCCCGCCCGACACCTCCCTTTCGCCCTATTCACTACCGCACCCTCTGACACTCCTTTTCCTCTGTGTCCGATTGTCCAGGCCGGTCCTAGGGTATCAGCTAGCCCTGCAGATGTAGTTTATGGCCCCAGCTGTAAAGAATCACCCCTCTTTAAAGGAGTTATAGTAGATCAAGGCCCACACTCGATGAGATCCGTCACAGCAGACGCGTTCCTATTATCTGAAAACCATCCTGTATTGTGATTGGGGAGGGGACCGAGCCTGAAGCGGAAGATTCCAGGGATGACTCTTTGTACATCAAAGTTTTTACAATTATGTGTCACATTAAAAATATATAGCACTCCAACAAAGTAGTAAGATTATAAAACTTTAATAACTTATAAATATATACAAGAAAACAAAAACAGTAATAACATATAAACATTTTTAGGGAAAAACAACTAAGTAGCGGTCGGCTGTGCGAATAGTCCCAACGCAGCACAACGTCCAGATTTCTGGCGTGGGGCGTCGCGGGGGGTGGGTCATCAGTAGCAAACTGTTGTGCGAATAGTTCCAAGGCAGCAGAACGATGGCACCAAGGTGATGTCCAGTAAGTTGCCGCACTGGTTTTGGTATCCTACAATGCTGCTCCGAATACCGTTTCAGTTGCCATTCCGTCCGCTTTTGGTCCACTGTGTCAAAAGCCGCAATTCAGCTGAGTTGCGCCCACTCTTGCGGTGCAGCGATAGGCGGCTGTCACAGGACTCTCAAAATGGCGGCAGGCTGTTTCCTTTTTGGGCCTGGTCCACTGAAATGGCCCTGGGACACCTTGGAAATCGGACGCTTGTCTGCTAGGTCTTGGACCCCATTCTCGAAAGCGTCCCCTCCGCCTTGAGGATTCATCAAAAGTTTTGGGGGCCCCCGACTCCTGTAGGCTTTTGGTGGGGAGCGGCTGCCATGATTGCTCGCGGAATGACCACGACGGAGCTACGAGATGGTGGTGCTCTCATGCTGACGCCAGCTTCAGTCTGAAACATCCAGAAACAAGGTGGGGCTTTCATCGTTTGGGAAAAAAAAAAGTTTTCATCCAATGAAAAGTGTTGTTTTTAGGTCATATGATCAAGCCTTCCATCATTAGGAAACCAAAAGTAAAATGAACCAATGAAAAGTTTTATAAACAAGTCACATGACCTGTTATGCGGCATAGGGTATAAAATGCGGAGAAAATACGTTGGCACGTGAGGCGGCGTCAGTAGCGGACCGATGTGCGAATAGGCCGAAGTCAACACAACACGCCAAGATCCGGATGGCACCGAGATGGTGTCCAGCAAGTTGCAGCACTGGTGTGGCCATCCTACAATGCTGAAAGTCGGCGTGGGGCGCCCCGTTGGCCTGTGAGTTTGCGTCAGTAGCGGACCGATGTGCGAATAGGCCGAAGGCAGCACAACGCGCCAAGATCCGGATGGCACCGAGGTGGTGTCTAGTAAGTTGCCGCACTGGTGTGGCCATCCTACAATGTTGAAAGTCGGCGTGGGGCGCCCCGTTGGCCTGTGAGATGGCGTCAGTAGCGGACCGATGTGCGAATGGGGCCAAAGGCAGCGCAACAATATTTTCTGACTAGAAGACACCACAAGGCGCTGAGATGCCAAGATTCGGATGGCACCGAGGTGGTGTCTAGCAAGTTGTGGTACTGGTGTGGCCATCCTGCAATGGTAAAAGTCGGCGTGGGGCGCCCCGTTGGCCTGTGAGATGGCGTCAGTAGCGGACCGATGTGCGAATGGGGCCAAAGGCAGCGCAACAATATTTTCTGTATGGAAGATACCACTAGGCGTTGAGATGCCAAGATCCGGATGGCACCGAGGTGATGTCTAGCAAGTTGCTGTACTGGTGTGGTCATCCTACAATGCTGAAACTCGGCGTGTGGCGCCCCATTAGCCTGTGAGATGGCGTCAGTAGCGGACCGATGTGTGAATAGGCCGGAACCAGCACAAGGCGCCAAGATCCGGATGTCACCGTGGTGGTTTCATAGTTGAGAGGCACTTCATCTGCAGTGGGGCGCCGAGATCCGGATGGCACCGAGGTGATGTCTAGCAAGTTGCTGTACTGGTGTGGTCATCCTACAATGCTGAAACTCGGCGTGGGGCGCCCCATTAGCCTGTGAGATGGCGTCAGTAGCGGACCGATGTGTGAATGGGGCAAAGGTAGCGCAAGAATATTTTCTGAATAGAAGACACCACAAGGCGCTGAGATGCCAAGATCCGGATGGCACCGAGGTGGTGTCTAGCAAGTTGTGGCACTGGTGTGGCCATCCTACAATGGTAAAAGTCGGCGTGGGGCGCCCTGTTGGCCTGTGAGATGGTGTCAGTAGCGGACCGATGTGCGAATGGGGCCAAAGGCAGCGCAACAATATTTTCTGACTAGAAGACACCACAAGGCGCTGAGATTCCAAGATCCGGATGGCACCGAGGTGGTGTCTAGTAAGGTGCACTGGTGTGGCCATCCTACAATGCTGAAAGTCGGCGTGGCGCGCCCCGTTGGCCTGTGAGATGGCGGCAGTAGCGGACCGATGTGCGAATGGGGCCAAAGGCAGCGCAACAATATTTTTGGAATAGAAGAGACCACAAGGCGCTGAGATTCGGTTAGGACCGAGGTGGTGTCTAGCAAGCTATGCAGCTGAGTTGCGTGCGCACTTGCGGCGAATAGGTCGAAGGCAGCACAACAATGTTTTCTGAATAGAAGACACCACAAGGCGCTGAGATTCGGTTACCACCGAGGTGATGTCTAGCAAGTTGCCGCACTGGTGTGGCCATCCTACAATACTGCTCCGAATAACGGCGTGGGGTGCCCGAAGGGGGGGGGAGGCGGCGTGAACGGGCCTTCCTAGGTGGAGGCTCGTCTGCTGTAGTGGGGCGCCCCTTTACCGTTTCAGTTGCCATTCAGCTGAGTTTCGGCTGCTCTTGATGCTACAGCGACAGGCGGCTGCAACAGGACTCTCAAAATGGCGGCCTGTTCTTTGGATTTGGGCCTGGTCCACTAAAATGGCCCTGGGACACCTTAGAACTCGGACGCTCGATTTTTTTTTCCTTTCCTGTACATGCAAAAAAAGGTAAATGCCCGGTACGTTACACGCTTCATCTGCCACGATGAACTCTCTAGAGGAACCGAAAAAAAATATAGTTATGGTAACTATACCATGCATCGTCATATGGAGAGGTGGCACCAATTAATTATAGTGCTGCATAAAAGAGAGATTTGGAGGAGAACCCCTGACCTGCTAGTACATTCGTCAAAGAAGTGGCACTGACAGCATCAGAGGCAAGGGAAACGGTCCCAAATATTTAGAAGAACTTTGGAAAGATTAAAATGACATGTTTAGATTGTGGCAAATTAATTTCATGTGGACAGATGAGTGTTACTCTAATAAATACAGCATATGAACATCATCATAGTCGATGGTTGGTAGAGACATTTTGACTATATCCTGGACCTGCCCGTCCTCGCCCAAAATGGCGCCGGAATAAATGGGACTCGTAACTCCTTGTTGTGTACTGGTTGCAGAACCTTGAAATCACGAGATACGTATGCAGTTTTGAAGCACATGGCGGGCGGGGACGAGAATTGATTGAATATTTCGACATCCCTATTGATATTAAGTTCTGATGTGTTATTGATTACTGTACTATTGAAAGTTCGAATTAACGTCACCCATGGTACTTGCCCGCAAATGTATATCTAGATAATTTTATTGTAACTGGCCCTGTCGTATTTTAATTATAAAATGTACGTCCACCGATTCCGTAACTGTTAGACACCTTAGTTCTTGCAACCTAATGGCCCGCCCGCTACGTTCCTCTACAGTGTAAATGTCTACTCATCATATACGATTACAGTTTGCTCCGTGGCCGGCCCACGTGGTTATAGGCTCGTATTTGTATAATGAAATTTTCACAATAAAGGTTTTTAAAAGAAAACATGGTAGTAGTATATACATTGGTAAAGTTTTTAATAATAGTCACTGTTTTAGAATCATTAAAAGGCAAGTGAAATAAAGCAGACCAATTACATGAAGGGTAAAAGGTATAATACGAAGGAACGCAGTAAAGATAAATGGTCAAGGGCTGTTGTGTTTTCTACTCCTGCAACATAAAGTGATCGATAAGAATCTCATATTCAGGCGTATCGGCGACTAAGACAGCAGGTCGACCCTCTTTTGCTCAACGGCTCCGTCATGGGACGAAGAAACGCTCTTTTTCTCGAAAAAAGAATATATTTTACTTGCAGGACAGTTGTAAATTTTCCGGGAAAGTACATTAGCCTGGAACATTATAACATATATTTAAGAAAAAATAATGTTCGGAAGTAATAAAAAGCGTAATTTTTAGGTCATATGACCAAGCCTTTCATCATTAGAATAAGAAAAGTAAAATGAACCAATGAAAAGTTTTATTAACAAGTCACATGACTTGTTATGCTTACGTTACGCGCTGCGCGCCCCGGATGACTTCCGGATGCGCTAACGCGGCGCGTCATATGACGCATTACGCGACAACGCAGGTCCAGAATATAGTCAAAATGTCTCCACCAACCAGCGGTCGGAACACAACCCCTTTCAGCAGGCTAAATAGTTCTGTTAAATGACAACAGAAGGGACAAGCAACAAGAACCATCAGTCAAAGAGGGGAGGGCTAGTTCTTCTCTACCGGGTTACATTGGGGCGCTACCGGAACTGATCGAATTGGTAGTCTACAGTGTTTCTGGATGTTTCAGACTGAAGCTGGGGTTAGCATGAGAGCAGCACCATTTCGTAGCTCCGTCGTGGCCATTCCGCAACCAATCATGGCAGCCGCTCTTTATCGTTATTTTGGGCGGGGTGGGTGGCGGAGCCGAGCTGTTTTGCAGCCATCATTGTGTGGAGTTCAGTTCATCTCACTAGTTTTGTATTTGTCATGAGGGGTTGTTCCTAATGTTTCTATTTTAGCGAGGTGAAAAAGAGATCCCATTAGTGGCCTACTGATTTTGCTCGATTCCTTTTCTTTTTTTTTTACACGATTTTTCGTTATCTGCAAAGACTAAACAGAGTATTGCGACTCTGTGTTTGTTTGTAAATAGAGAATGAACCAAAGAGAACCAATTCTAAAACAGTAAATACTTGGATAACAATCAATCAAATGGAGAGAGAAGCAGGCACGACGTATTACAACGGGGGCAAAGGCCTGCGTTAACTACCCTTCACTATGTGCAAAGAGAGAGTACTCCTAATAGAAATGAGGGGGGGGGCACCATTCAAAGCAGATCAGTGTGCATAAACACGAAAATGTTTTCACTTACCACGTACTTGACATTCGACAGCTTATGATATTTGCTATTAAAAAACCATTGAAATTCACTGAAAAAAACATAGGTTATAGACCATATATAGTTAGGAATTAGCATTTACAAAACCTTGAAAATTCACTGAAAAAACCATAGGTTATAGACCATATATAGTTAGGAATTAGCATTTAAAAAAACCTTATTTTACTCACACAAAACCATTGAAATTCCATATATAGTTAGTTGCACTAACTATATATCGCGCACCCGCAATCCACTGCTGATGATGTCACATATTACATCATTCATGACATGGGAAATGAATGAAAGGGGGCAAGGTAGACCCCTCCTGACCCCCTAGGATTGATGTGGGGGCTATCAAAGGGCCCCGCGGGGCAAAAAAAAAAAAAACGATTTTTCGCGGTGGAAGCGCTACCCGGTACGCGAACCGGGTAGCTCACCAGTAGCGTAACGGGAGTCCGCCATCTTGTGTTTCGGTCGAATTTAGTCACAAGATGGAGGATAAACAATGTTGGGAATGGGTATAAGGGGGCACGGGAGACATATCCTGACCCCCTAGGTTTTCTGAGGGTGGCTGAGGAGGCCCATAGTTGTAAACGGGTAGCGTTCCGGAAAGCGTAACAAGGGGAAAACCAAGGGAAACATTAAAATAATATTTTAGAGTGCTTTGAGGTAGGGTAGCTCTGAATAGAGCTGTTGTGTTGTGTGGGTGATGTAAGTACCAACATGTAGGTACCAATGAAGAGTCTAAAATTCAATGTACACCGTCTCCTCTGTAGATATTTTGTATGTTCTAATATGGGTTATTTAAATGTAAATGTGTGGAAAAGCACTTCATGCTTTAAAGCAATTGTATTTTTGAACTGATAGTTCTTTCCTCTTAGTCCTCCTCTTTGGTCTTTTTTCCCCACACTCTTCTTCAGCATGATAGTTGATAAATTCGTTCCCTCAAAAAAATTATATACATAACACAATTATATTAAATACATATAAAATATATTTTTCCTTTAAAAGAAGAATACATTTTACAGCTTTTGATATTTGCTATTAAAAAAACATTGAAATTCACTGAAAAAACCATAGGTTATAGACCATATATAGTCAGGAATTAGCATTTACAAAACCTTGAAAATTCACTGAAAAAACCATAGGTTATAGACCATATATAGTTAGGAATTAGCATTTACAAAACCTTATTTTACTCACACAAAAACATTGAAATTCGCATATATAGTTAGTTGCACTAACTATATATCGCGCACCCGCAATCCACTGCTGATCATGTCACATATTACATCATTCATGACATGGTCAGTGACATCACCGATGACATCACTGATGACATCTCAAATGACATCACTGATGACATCACTGATGACAACATCCAGTGACTGTATGTTTCTGTAAAGTTAAAATATGTCTTACATATTGAAGAATGAGTGGATGTATAAGTGTCTGGATGAAGGATTTAGTAGGTGCATGACTGACTGTATGAGTGAGTGATTAAATGTGTCTCACTGAGTGCATGGGTTAGTGACTAAACTGTCTTAATTTGTGCATCATTATGTCTGTTGTTCTGTAAACTGCTGCATGTGTTGATCAGTAGCTATATGAGTAACTATATGGGTTATTGATTGGTTGCCCAAGTATTTGTATGGGAGACTGAGTGTGTGTGTGGGTGGCTGGGAGGTGTATGTCTCTGTGCATAGATGTGTGAGCAGTTGATTCACTAGATGTATGGGTTCAAAAGTGCATGTGGAAACAGCTGTATGGGCGGTTGACTGTGTGCATGAGTGTATTGGTGAGTGAATGGATATCTCAGTGCTACATGTCAAAGTAAGAACATATGTAAAACACAGTATATGTGAGAGTTGACATATATAAATAACTGTGCATAAGAGCCAGTGAATGTGTGAGTGGCTGTATGGATCATTGTGAACTTGTATCAGGGATTGTATAAAAGAGTAAATATGTGTTAGTATATGTTTGAATAAGTAAGGTGTGTATAACTGTATAGTTGAGGAAATGGAGGTGTGATTGATTCTTTGCATGACTGACTAGGTGTGTGAGTAACTCCATGGATGAGTGACAGTCTGTGAGTGTCTGTTTACACTGAGTGTATCTAAGGTTATATTAGAGTCTGAAGAGGTTCATCGTATTATCACACGAATGATGTCATCAGTGATGTGATCAGTAATGTCAAATGAGATGTCATCAGTGATGTCATCAGTGATGTCATTTGAGATGTCATCAGTGATGTCATCAGTGATGTCATCAGTGATGTCATTTGAGATGTCATCAGTGATGTCATCAGTGATGTCATTTGAGATGTCATCAGTGATGTCATCAGTGATGTCATTTGAGATGTCATCAGTGATGTCATCAGTGATGTCATTTGAGATGTCATCAGTGATGTCATCAGTGATGTCACTGACCATGTCATGAATGATGTAATATGTGACATGATCAGCAGTGGATTGCGGGTGCGCGATATATAGTTAGCGCAACTAACGATATATGCGAATTTCAATGGTTTTGTGTGAGTAAAATAAGGTTTTGTAAATGCTAATTCCTAACTATATATGGTCTATAACCTATGGTTTTTTCAGTGAATATATATATATATATATAATAGGTACAGCCCTCAGCAGAGTCGATTTTCAAAATGACAAGAAGATGGGTTTCAAAGTTTCATGCTTGTGCTTTATTCACCCATAGTGATTCAGACAAGTGTCCGCCTCAGACGCGTTTCGATCGCCTCCGCAAAAAAAACAAAGGTTACTGTTGTATCTGTACCTTTAATTACTTTGCTATTCTTTCATGACATACTTAGTGTTCTGTATTCTATTATTGATGTGTGCTGTCGTGTCATTATGTTCTGTTAACTGGACACGACAGCATCGCTTTCTGTTGTCTCTTCTTGTGGGCTTTATTATCCTGATTTTATCCTTTAATAAACCCTTTTAATTCAACTCCAACCTATTATGTTGTAATGATTACAAAAGTTACAGGGATGTTATAGTAAGGCATAGATTTCACTCATACAAAACCAGTAAAATTCAGCAATTATAGTTAGCTGAGCTAACTATAATGAGCACCCCCCACAATGCACTGCTTATGTCCTCACATATTACATCACTCATGATATGATCAGTGGCATCACTGATGACATCACTGATGGTATCATCCAGTGACTGTGAGTGTTTATAACATGTTTATTAGCTTTAAATATATATACCAAGGTGTATTGGTGATCAATGGTTGTATGAGTGCCTGTATGGATGATTCAGTGGGCATGTGACTGACTGTATAAGTGAGTAATTAGGTGTCTCAGTGCATGTATGGGTGAGTGACTGGTTCAGTGAACTTCTGTATCAGTCTGTCAGTTGGTGTCTACGTGGTTGCATGGGTGTGTGAGTGGGTACACGAGTGGCTGTATTGGTGAGTGATTAATTATCTGAGTACCTGTATGGTTGTCTGAGTGTCTGTGTGGTTGGGTGAGAGGGTGTGTGAATGCCTGTAGGGATGAGTGAGTGGGTGAGTTTGAGGATGTATGGGTTAGTGAGTGCATGTGTTAGGGCTGTATGGGTGCATGTGTGTATGATTGTGTGGGTGAGTAAGTGGATGTATCAGTGGTATTTGGGTATGTGAAAGGAAGTATAGGTGAGTGATGGTATCTATGCGTAACTGTATGGGTGAGTGAGTGAATGTGATAGTGGCTAGGGGCTGACAGCCTATGGCAGTGCCAGGATGGCCATAGCACATATCTGCTAGTGACTGACATGCTCCTCTTCAGAGGCCGGGAGAGACTCTGAGGCAGCGTCAGCGTGGCCCATAAATGTAGCACTTGTCGAGGCCTGGGAAAAGATTGCCTTACTAAGGATATTGCTGTGTGTGCGAATCAATCCTCGTGCCTGGAGGCATTATAGAGTAGCAAACGTTACAGGTATTTTGTGACGGACGGCTGGCCCTGTCGGGATGAGAGCCGATGAAGCGCCACACCCCGAAATGGTTAAAAGGTGAGCATGCCTGTCCACCTGCAGGTTTAATGAAATGTAACTAACCCAGCTAAAGACCCCAGCATTCTGTCTAAGGCTTGCGCTGTGAGGAGTAGAAAGTAAAGATCAGGGGAGGAAAGAAGCAAAGAAAGGAAGCTGCTCCCCCCTCCTAGATGCTGATAATGATTGTGGACCCCCCTCGCTCAAAGTCGCTCCTTAAATTGTAGCTGAAGGATACACTTTTTTCCTTGCTAACCAAAAGGAGGAGGAGTGGAGGAGGGGTAAAGGGGGGGGGGGAATGGACTCCCTTGTTTTTCTCCTCGCCCCCCCATTCTCTAAGGCATGTTAGACTTAAAACAATGGGAAAGCGAACTACTGACTGCTAATGTGTGTTTATAGCATACCGGAAGCGGGAAGCGAAGTACTCACGCCTACTGGTGTGAAGACTTGGGGATGAAACCGAGGTGATTGCTGTAAAGGGATGGGCTCTGGGCACTGTAGTATACGTGTGGAAGTAGTGTTAGTAGATGTTTACACCATATATGGAGTGGGAAGCGAACTACTGACCGGTACCATGTGTTTATACTATACCAGAATTGGGAAGCGAAGTACACACGCCTACCGGTGTGAAGACTCTGGGATCAAACCGATCTGATTGCTGTAAAGTGATGGGCTCAGGGCAATGTAGGATACTCGCTGCTGTAGTATAAGTGTGTAAGTAGTGTTAGTATAAGTTTATAGTATGTAGGAAGTAAGAAGCGAACTACTCACCCCTACTGGTGTGAAGACTCAGGGATTAAACCGTGAGCCTAAATTGTGAGCTCATTGCTGTAAAGTGATGTGCTCTGGGCGCTGTAGCATACCTGTTGAAGTAGTGTTAGTTTGCGTTTATACAATATAGGGAGTGGGAAGCGAACTACTTACCCCTACCGGTCTCATGACTCGTGGATGAATCCATGAGCTCATATTGTAAAGTCATGTGCTCTGTGTAGTATTCCAATGTAAGTAATAGTAGAATGTTAGTAAGTAATTCTACTAGAATCTAAGCATGTAAAGTTACAATGTAGGGCTGTCATGAGAGGAACCTTGCGGAGTTTGTACACGGTGTTGGAGAAGAAGGTTTCCTTCCTGTCTGCTCCTGTTGGTGGTTGTTTCAGTTGTCTTGTTTTCCTGTAATAAATCTACTTATTGGATCCACTGCTGTTTGCGTCTTCACTTCATAAATTTGGCGACGAGCGGGAGAAGGTAAAAAGAAGGCACCACTCACTAATATTTCAAAATTGCTTGCGTTGTGCTGAAGACCCGTTTTCTTTGTGTAGCTGTTTCTACTCATGCCAGGGTTGTCGGCTCATTGAACATGTCATCCGACTTCTGGTAGGATTCATATTTTTAGATTTTGCACTTCCTCTGCTTCTTCACTACATTCTGGTCGCTGTACTACACGTGTGTAAATAGTGTTGGTATGAGTTTATACTAACAAATGCATCATGGTCCTAGGGAGGGCGGCCTCTCAGATGCAGCTCATACACTGTCCTGGGGTGTGCATTTGCGGGACATTTGTGTTTGCTATTAGAGGGCTGGTGCATGGCTTCCACCCTGTGATAGCAAATCCTTGTTTGACTACCTGAAGCAAGAAGAGGAAACCCTCGTATCGCTTTAATAGCGGGGATGTGGATGGTAAAAATGGAGAGAAAAAAATATAAAAAATCAAAAAAAGCAGGGTTTCACCCGTTCATTTAAATGAGGTCCCTGGTGGGAAATGTTCCGTGGCCAATCTAATTATTATATTGTAGGGTCTCTGTAGGCCTGGGGATCTTAATGTCACATGTAAATTAGGCGCGGAAGGGCTCAGAGACGTTTTGCAGCCTAGGGGACCGCCACCGTCCCGGGTATTGTTTACAAATTGTTCGGGGGGTTCGAGGCCAACTGAAGTCCGGGGATCACCACACTCCGGGGCTTTATTTAAATATGCAGGGTGGGCCTCGGCAGTCCCTGAAGCCTCGGTGGTCCTAGGCAGTGTGTTATTGGTTCTGTAATCACATAGGCAGTACTTATGGTGTTATAAAGTGATACACTCATAGAACTCTTGCAGTTGTGAATTTCCCAAGCTTCATTTGTGTAATAGTCAGTTAGATTATGTTTGGTAGGTGCATTGTAATATTAGAAAGGTTTGCCCTCATAATCTCCTATAAACAGATGATTTTCACAATAAATATTAGACAAGTGTTGCCAGAAAAAGAAAACCTATAAACTCAGTTATTTATTTGAAAAAAAGTAACCTTTATTAAAACACAAATAAATAGAAACGTAAGTTTAATAGTACAAACAGTATAATATAAAAAAACGTGCGTTGGACTCCAGTGTAAGCAGTGTAGGAAACCTGCAAGACAAAAATGAAACATAGGTATGTGTGCTATGTGGAAGAGGTAAAGAAAGGTAGTCTGAATGCAAGGACGATAGTGAGAATAGGAGGGAGGGGGAGTGGGTGGAAGGGAGCAGGGGAGGGAGAGTCAAAAGAAGAGAAGGAGGCGGAGACAGAGCATCAGCCTACTGCACCAAGCCCTTAGTGTTTACCCTCCCGTCACCCATTTGTCTAGGACGCTTGGGTCCGCGAGAAAGAGTGTGGTTCAGCAAGTCCTTAAAATGAAACACATGAGGCCAGAGATTAGGGGCCATATTATCAAGGAATGGTGATAACATTTTCGCCGCTTTAACGGCAGGAAACTGCCGCTAAAGCGGCGATAAGGGGTTGATAATATGCCCTGTGAATTCCCATAGAAGCCAAGGTTCTGGTGCGAACCTAGGTTACTATGGAAATTCACAGGGGCATATTAACAAGCCCATTGTCACCGCTTTAGCGGCACTTTCCTGCCACTAAAGCGGCGATAATGTTATCGCCATTCTTTGATAATATGGTCCTACATTATTAGCTACGGGAAAATCACTTGCCTGCACCCCAGCCACTTCTCCCGCACTGTGATCAATTGTAGGTCCTGCACACTGAGGCTTCACTGCTCACCTGTCACCACCGGTGTGTCCCACGACGTGTTGGAGCAAGCTCCGAGTAGGAGACCAGGTCTCTGGTCGGGGACGGTGTCTTGATACCACAATGGAAAGCATCAGAATGCCCAGGGCAAAATTTTCGGGTGAGCTCCTGCTCCGCCCTTCTTGAGCCAATCAATTGAATGTCTGAAAAGGGAGAAATAATTTAATGGTGGAAACATCTGGAGGTAAATGAAGGTTTATTTCAAGCTTGATAGAAAACAGGAGTTGAGTGCATCCTTCGTTTTTGAAGTATGATCTACCAACTGTTAGTGGTAATCATGGTTCAAAGAGGAGTTGGAGTGCTCGAGAATTCACAAGGTTAAATAATAATATGTTATACGAAGGTTCATATAGAAAGGAACAGAGCGCATGCTAGAAGCATAATGTGCGCGTGAAATGCAGTGGCGGAAGGCTGTGTGCATGTACACTTAGTAATGAGCTCACTACAGTGCCCTAAAAACCAACGCCACATGTCTGTAGAGCAGCGCTGCCCGCTGGCTCAGGCCTACAGTATGGTACAGCAGGTCTTTAAAATGAGACAGATGTGACTGAATGAGGTCAGAGATTACATCATTACGCACAGCAACATTGCTTTTTCGCACACGCGCACTCAGGGTGATGCACCCCACCCCTCCCGCAGCATTGCGCTCAACAGGTGTCTGAAGGGCAGCGCTGCCCGCTTGCTCAGGCCTACAGTACTGTCCAGCAGGTCTTTAGAATGAGACAGAGATGAGACTGAATCAGGTCAGAGATCACATCATTATGCACGGCAACATCATTTGTTCGCACATGCGCAGCCAGGGTGATGCACCCCACCCATCCTGCCGCACCGCGTTCAATTGGAGGCCCTGTGCACCCAGGTCGCTCTGCTTACCTGCTGTCAGTGTTGTGTGATTAAACACTACGGGCAGCAGTGCTCACAATTCAGCTGGAGTGATGATTTCAGGATGGTGGACACCTCATGGATCCCTTTCATAGACGACGGGCAGTAGGGCTCACAATTTAGAGCCTGTGTTGATTGCAAGGATGCTGTACACCTCATGGATTCCTTTTTGTTTATTGCACATTGTGATATACGAGGTGGATGCGGCCATATCACCTGAGGCAGTGTGGAAGAAGAGGGACGTGCCTCGTCTTGGTTATCCTATTTATACGTACGCAAAGTGGGCTGGGCTTGCGTAAACCAGGCCAGCGTAGGGGTGTGAATAATTACTCTGGGGACCTGGGATTTGTTCAGTTCCTGCCTTGCCAGGAAATGTACTTATGTGTGATTCTTTTGTAGTTTTGACCTCGCAGGGTGTGTAATTTTCATTAGTGTAGCATGTGTCGGGAGGGCCTCAACTATCATTAATAAGATGTTGTTTGAAAAAATTGAATGGTGAACATCATATGTCGTTGTCAAGGTTGTGGATATGCGCAGTCACGCATGTCAATGGTGTGCAGTATTATTAAAAGTGTTGCTTTCGCGAAGCGTACACATGTGAATGCGGTCGGATGGAGGGAGGATCAGCAGTGAGGCTGCGTCATACACAGTGATAATATTCATTAAAGTCAAGGAATACATGTCAAATGTGAATCTGAAAGTCTCACATATAACACACTAGTATATTGGTAAAGCCTGTCAACAGAGCGTACAGCAAAATAAATCTACACATTGCTGTTTACTGTTTGTCACATGTGATCAAGGATGTGCACTCTACCCGTGGTTCCTGAAACTTCTTACAGCCAGAAATACCCAGGCCGAAAGGGCTGCACAATACAAACACACCAGGGGCATCGTGTAACACATATTTATTTTTTGATGGAACGTTTGAGATTAATGGCAATCACACGTGGAAGGCTCATGTACAGACCATGAATATTGATCAAGATGATCACTGCATGTTGTGTGTAGTATAAGATATGTGTACACAGCAAAAAAACTTTTCAAAAAAGCTCTCTAAGCAGAAGAGGTGTCTCTCATCAAGCGCTGTTGGGATAATGAGTAAAATGGGTGATGTCGTCCAACTGTTACAATGGGAAATGTTATGAAGCAATCAAATGCTTTTTTTTTAAGGTCACATGGCAATTGCGCACCGAGCGCGTAAGGAGGCCGCACTTGATGCGATTTTGACAAAATATATTTATAATTATATAAGTTTATTACAGTTAGAAATATATAAATGTTTGAAATATTTTAGATTATTGCTTGCTCTCATATACTGTTTAAAGTTATTTAGATATACTTTTGAGACAAAAAAAAACAGGGAATGGCGTACCTGGCTCGACACTATATGTCTGTGACGTAACACAGGGCCTGGCAGGGCCTGTGCAGCGGGCGCGACCCCATACGTACATGACGTAACCCGTGGCTTGGTACTGTGTACCCATCGGATACCAAAGTAGCAGCTGGGGTGACTTCATGCATATAGGATGTTAAGACGGATGCAGTGCCACGAAGTATTCGGATACGAAATGCGCATTATTTGCGAGTTTAGCAATATGGCAAATAGGATTCGCGTGGAGATGGAGCTTAGTAAGCTACCGGTTTTGGAGTGCAGTTTTCTCCGGGAAAAAAAAAATATGCATATTTGTTTGGGAAAATATAAAACATTACATCATTTTTAAAGTTAAAACAAAGAAGTATAATAGAGTTGCAAAATCTTTTTTAAAAATATTTTTAAAAATATAGGTTTTAGAAACATTAAAATATGAAATTAACATTTAAAAAAACGTATAAATTCACTGAAAAAAACCAGCAGTGCATTGCGAGCGCGCAAGCTATAGTTAGCTCAGCTAACTATAACAGGCGAATTTCTCTGGTTTTATATGAGTCAAATGTTCAACTAACTATAACGTCCCTGAAACCTATGTTTTTTTTTGTGAATTTCTACGGTTTTTTAAATGCTAATTACTAACTATAACATGCCTAAAACCTATGTTTTTTTCAGTGAATATACATATATATATGTATACATATTTCCAGATCGCTGTTCCTTCTGGATCGATGGGACCCATGGAGGGTGGCGCACCTGCAGGCAAAGTGTACCGGCAGCAAACCCACACAAAAGTCACAATCCATGCACACTTCGGATAACAAAAACGCATGTATTATATATATTGTTGGAGATTACTTTTTTGCAGGCTTATCCCCAAACTTTTTGCTTCTTCCTCCTATTTTTTCCTGACCTGCTGTTGTTGGTTTTAGCACCATGGGCACTTTATTACTGCTATTCAGTGCTAAAGTGCATATGCTCTCAGTGAAATTTGTATGATGGATTGGTGTTTCCATGATTGGCATATTTGATTTACTAATCAGTCCCTAGTACTGTGCACTGTGTGTGCCCAGGGCCTGTAAATCAAATGCTGCTTATGGGCCTGCAACACTGATTGTGCCACCCACATGAGTAGCCCTAAAAAGGCAACTCAGACCTGCCACTGCAGCGTCTGTGTGCAGTCTAGTACTGCCATGCCGGCTTGGCAAGTGCACCTATTTGCCAGACCCTAACCTTCTATTTTTTCACATGTGAGTCACCCCTAAGGGAGGAAACACAGCACTCCTCCCCTAGACATTAAAGGCCCTGGGGACCCGATCCCCTGGAGCTGACGCAGATGCTATGTCCTGGGAAGCCCACTCCTGGGACATAGCAGTTTCTTTGCCAGCAAAGGCATGGGCAAGGAAACCTGTGTTTGTTCTCGCCTAGCTGGAGCATTGTCAAACCCCCACCAAGCAGGAGCAAACACCAAGTTCGCTGCCAGTGGGTGGGAACTTTGAAAATGCTCCTGCCTGCTGGGAGAGAATTTTCTGTTCTGTTTCCCTGCCTGCACTGAAGTGGACAGGGAAACAGATCAAAATGTTGCTTCTGTCCACAGAGAGCAGCATTAGGAGCTGCTCCTTAAGGGCTGCAGCAATGCTGGCTCCCTCTGTATGCGACTAGCCGGCTGGGGTCATGGGGGCAGCAGGGGCCATGGGGCTCCCCCGGACCCTCAAAGAGTCTATGACCTTTAACTGTCAAGGCCGCTGGGAATGGGGAGCATGGGGCTGAAATTGGCCTGCAGAGGAGCTTTGCATGCTCCCCTCCACCATGCCCCGCTTCCCCTAAAATCACTCTGAACCCGGGGGATGGGGACCCCAGGGCCAAAATCGGCACAGGGAGGGAGGTCATACACACCCTTTTCCCCTTCTTCCCTTTATCTTGAAGAGTGGCCCTGGGGGAGGGGGTCCCCAGTGCTTAACAAGTGTCAGGGAGGGGGGGCACCAGCATTGGCCTTGTAGTCTTGGACTTTTGAACAGTTACATTTCAAGTGCACAAAATGACCTACTGGAACATTATGTTTGAGAGAACATGGATGGAATCTTTCAAGTCGAAAAAGATTATTTCTATCAGTAGACTTTTAGATAACATCTGTTGTAAGGCTTTCATTCTCCACATGAATCATAAGATCAAGAAAAGATAACGTATCTTTATCCATTGTACAGGAAATTTTTAATAAGGGATAACAGAGACTTTTAAAAAAGAATTATCCTTTCATCTAATTGTATAGCAAATAAAAAGGTCTCTTACTAACAACAGAGATCAATTATTGACCATATTCAATAAAACGACACAGGCTAGATTGATTTATGTAACCACCTTAGGCCCTAGTTCCTGCGCGATAAAGAGAATTGTAAATAGGAACAGGCATAGTTTGATGTCAGGCGGCTTCCGTTTTGAGAAACTGATGTTTACCCTTAGGAGAGGTAGAAGCCTGAGGAATATTGTAATGTGGACACGCCCTTGGAGAACAGAAAATAAGAATAGACAACAGATCTTGTGGAATTTACCAGCTCTAATAGGACACTTTCCTTGTGGCAACCGTAGTGTGTGCTGTCTTACAGGTAACGTACCCAAGTTAGAACTTGGACTAGGGACACAGTGGAAATTGAAACGGCTCACTAATTGTAATTCTATAAACATAGTTTATATTGTTAAGTATCCCTGTGGTCTGATATATATATAGGAATGACCACAAGGCAGGTATGGACTTACTGTGTATCGTGGCAGAACAGGGTGTAAACTTGAAGCTACAAAAGTGAAAACACATTATATCGGGAAGGAACACACTGACAAAGTATGTCATCGAAATGTTCAAATCATGGCACAAAGATATAAGTGAATCCTTACTGCTGTTTCAACAGCATTGGATTTATAGGCTGCGCACAGATTTATGGGGTCTGAGTGATGACTTTTCTTGGACAAGTCTTAACGCTCACAAGAAATACATTCCCCATGGTGAGACAACAAAGGATATTTAATACCCTGTGTTTGTAGTAGACCCTTACACAATAATTTATTGCCCATATATTACTCTAAATGGTGAAAAGATTCAAGCCTAAGGTCCATTCAGCCAGAGGCAAGTAAAGTAGATTTGTACACAGATTTCCCCCTCTATGTTATTTTGACTATACATATCAGACTTTGGAGGTGAGGTTGCATAATGGCATTCAGGGAGGGAATATACCTATGGACTGTTTGTAGGATGTGTCATTTAGACCTTAAGCAGGTCACAAATTATCTGTGCACTTAGATATCATATGAATATAATTTCTGTTTTCTCCTCCCGACTCCTTTTTCTTAAGGGCCTATGTGCCTCGTGGAGGCCAACAGACTCTGGATATGACAGGTGACCGCTGTTGGTCTGCTGGCGGTGACCGGCCACCAGATGAACTACATTTCCCATCGTCCATGCACATGTGGGCATGATGCACTTCACATCAATGATGTCAGATGCCATTCTTTCACTTTTAACCATGCCAACTCTCCATATGGGCATTGAGTGGCTGAGTGATAAGGATGGATTAGGTCCTCTGCCAGTATACACCTTGAAGAAGTAAGTCCTTTACTATTTTTATACCCAGGACATATCACACCATTTCCTATGTGTTAAAGGCTTGGGTTTATACCAGTGTCATATTGCAACTTTTTAATGTGCTAAAGGAGTGTGTTTGATGGCCCCTGCCTGCATCAATATATGAAGGCACTTGAATGGATACAATAGAGGGAATCCCTACAGCCACCAATAAAAGTTAGTTCACTTATATAAAAATCTAATCTAATCTAATAATAAGGATCACCTATGGCACAGACAAATGCCACTGATCGATACTGGCAAACATAGTGGGCAGAAACATGTTGACTTAAAGATAGAATGTAGGGTCATTGCACCTACATATCATCCCAATTTTTGGTTTTAGTCGTACCAAAGCACCCATTATTAAAGGTGTTACCCTGGGTTGATCTTTAGGCATTTTTGGCATATCTGGATCTTGTCTTGTCCAGATAGCTTGCATTAAGAGCTCCTTCTTATTGAGGTTGAGTCTGCCCTGGTAGTACCATCTTACCAGGGTGGGATGAGGTCACCGATAATGAAGCATGTCACAACTAGTGGGTGAGTCTTCCTCATTCAATCTAATTGAACTCTTGGATCAGGATATACATTTCCCTGTGATCCTAAATAAGGCTATCTTTTTGGATCTTTCTCTAAAATAACTTGGTAGGGGTCAAATTGGCTTTTTATAGTGAACCTTGACTTTCATGTGTTTACTTTGATGACTGTACAGGGTGTGTGTTGCAGTACTTCTACCTCTCTCATTGTGTTATGTGATGCGTGTGTGCAGTGCCTAATTTGAGCTGGTGGTTGTAGGTGGGACCATCAGCTCTCATTTGTTAGGACAGGCATGTATTTCAACTCTTCAGATTTTGGCCCAGGCCAAGAGAGGGGAGCAAGCCCTTCAGACAGCGGCTATAACAGTTACTAAATGTGTTCTCTTGGTCTTGTTCTATGCCTACACCAGCAAGTCAGACTTGTTACTGGTGAAGACACTCAAAACAGTGCCTGGCACTAGCTCCAAAATATATAAAACAAAAACCAAAGAGAAATATGAAACAGCATAATACTTCCAAGACAGTCTTAGATCATCGGGAAACTATGAAGCTATAGAATCGTACAATGCCAACTGCTACTGCCATTTAAAACAGTGTGCAAGGGTAGAAAGAGGATGGTGTTTTGTTAGATCTGTGGTAATTAAATGACCCTTTGTGAGTAGCAAATTGTTAAGAACCAGGGATGTTGTGAACCCCTTGCTTTAACTGGTACATTGGGGCGTGTTTCTTTATGGACCTCTTTTATCTGCAACGTTTCAGTTTAAAATCTCACAATTGATCCTAAAAAGACAGATGGGTTGATAGAAAAAGGAAATATGGATGACTGAGTGGGAGAAAGGATGGATGTATAAGTGGGTGAATGGATGGGTGGATGAAAGGATGGATGTAGTGGGTGAAAGTATGAATTGATGAAAGGATTCCTGGATGAGTGGGTGAAAGGATGACAGAGTAAACTGAAATCTGGATGGATGGATGGATGGATGGATGGATAAGTGAGTTAGTGGGTGAAAGCACGGCAGAGTGAATGGAAATGTGACAGGATAGATGGATGGATGGATGGATGGATGGATGGATGGATGAATGGATGGATGGGTAAGTGAAAGGACAATAGAGTGAAAGTGTGGGGTATGTTGGACCAATAAAAGCTACATAGGCGCTTTGAGCAGAAATGTTAGTAAATATTCAGAAAATAGACTCTAAATGTGGTATGTTGTTTAGGCTTCCCATGCAATGTACTGATACTATCATTTCTCTTTAAATGTCCTTTCAAAACGTTTTGTGGGCAGTTTATATAGAAAAACACAACAAAGTTAATAAAATCTTTATTTAGAAATCTGTGGATTGGTAAAGAATGCTTAGGATGCTTACATAATTCCAGGTATTTACCTCCATTTTAAGTTTAGCAGCATGAATGTGAACCAGGAACAGCCAATGGACATACTTGATGTCTTTATTGGATGACCTTCGAGGCATGGTTGTAATAATTTTTTTACACACAATTTGTCATGCACTAAATGCTGGTATTTGACCATCACTACATTGTCCACTTTAACTTTGATTTTGGTCCATACTTTCGGGGAGTGCACTTAACTGTGGTTACTATCTACAGTGGACATTAACAACTGTTAAAACCCTGAGCAGAAGTCACTAATGTGTAAATATATCATTCAAACATATATTCCCCATTTTAAGGAATACCCTACACCATAGAATGCTTCATTGAATTTTTCTGATTGAGTTTGCTGCAAAAATGCATTACATGAACATGCCAGTCTCAAAATAATACGGAAAAGGCACTCCAACTAATATATCTAGATTAGAAGACTAAATTATATTGGTAGGGTTATTCCAACGTTTTTGCTGATCAGGTTTGAGGTCATGTGGCGAGTTTGTCCTTTTGCTTTCTATGTTAATGTTTTTTATAAAGACACAGCCATATCACCCTGAGAGACGAGTAAATATGTATTGAAAATATGTCTTATTCGGTGTATAACGTAATACTCTTAATAAGAATTAGAACACGGTCCTGGGCTAATATAAAAGGAGCATCTGGGAGAGTATTAAAAAAATCTGTATTATATCACAATTACGGTACCTGAAAGGTGTTGAAACACATCTTAACAGTGGAATACATCCCACGGAGACTAGATTTGGGCAGAGATACCAGGCACCAGTGACGTTTGCAGTCAATTTCAGCTGCTCCGAGTAAGCCAGGGGTCATCCACGGGGGCAGCTTCTTCTAACTGTCCAGATATATTTATGCTTTATTGTACAGAGCGACAATTTTTATAGACACTGCCTCTAACCGGTCTGCGCATTTTATTAACACATGAAGCCTCCTAAAGCTAGGCATGCTGTTTCCACTGTAATACCTGTCAACTTCCTGCTTGGGGTATAACTACATTTATTTATTGCTTGATAAAATAGCAGCTTTAGGCTATAATATGGAAAGCCAACAATCCTTAGGAGAAAGTGGAAATAAAAATCAATGCCAAGAACGAAGAATGTGATTCAAAGCTGGCTGAATGAGACTTCATTGAGTGGGGCTTGCGCTAAGATTCAGGCACAGTGGAAGCTGGAAGCTGAAGATAAGGAAATCCCGGCCTTCAGCCAATCGACACACATCCAGCATAGTTCCTGCTGTTATTTCTGTGCTATGTTTGGACTCTGACGGAATGCACTCCAATTTCTAATTTACATATAGGGGAATATATACCAAATGCATTAGCAAGCTGGCCTCCGTATTAGGGAAGAATGGAACAATGTCTGAATGTTGCTAGACCCGCATTCACCGATCGTCCCTGAATTTTAGATGAGGGAAGCTTCAAGCAAAAAGCGAAATAATAAATTGGTCTTGGCGAAATGTCCGATTGGGTAATTTTGTGCTATGCTTGTTATGCACAATTTTTGAAATGATGCTATTGATGGTGTATTTAAAAAAAAAATATTTATTATAGTATAAAATTCTTATGAATTTCTGATTAAATACTTCAATGTCTATGTCCTTCAATGCCGGATAAAATTGCACTGTTTGCATCGTACTTTACATGTTTTTATCTGTGCTTTTATGGCTTTGTCAAGCCGAAATAAAGAATGTCTTGACTTGAAATGATGCCATAGCACCATATTACATAATTATGCACTGTTTGTGGCATACCTTTGGAGCGAAAGCATTGGAACAATGGGGACAAAATGAATGCAAGAGGCTGCTGTAAGCAGCGCTTAGGTTTTTTCGCTTTTTACTGCAAAATGCCCCGTCCCATCCAAAATTGATGTGGACTACATTTCACTCTAAAATATAGCACCAAATAATGGTTTTGCATTTTGCAAAATTACACAGAAGCAACTTGCATTCATTTTTCACCCCCTAATAATAAAATGTATAAGGGAACTGTGAGAAATTGGGTTGGTGGTTGACTGGGGTGTGAAGCAGCAACCTCAGTCCTTGTCAGGGTAAGGCACAAGAGACCATCAATTAACATGTGCTCAACCCATTGGGGCTCCTCAGCAATGGCGGAGGAGTGTCGCTCCACTACCTGGCTCAGAGCCAGCAATTTTAAAATAAAACGATGTGCTTGCATCGTTTTAGTTTGCATTTGCCAGTTCTTAGACAGCACTGTAGGGAGGGACGGGGAGGACACATGGAGAGGGGGGGGGGGGGGGGGGGGGGGGAGGGCTAGGAGTGCTACGTGTACTTCACATCCTAAGTGCCCATATTTGTTTGGCCAGCCTTTCACAGGCCCATCAAAACACATATGCACTTAGGGCTAGAGAAACCCCCACAGACTCCCTGGCCAGAGAAGAATGTATTTCTAGCCCACTCAGGCCAATCCCTGCCCTGCTCTGCAGCAGAGGGATTAGAAGGGAGCCTGTCCCAGGGGCTGCTGGAACCCAGGAAGAGGAGAGGTGGCGCGATGGGACGCTGGAGGCGGTCAGTAGCTCCAGGTATGTATTTTTAAAATCTATTATTTGGACATTTCCATCTCCCCCCACATGCGTATCCCTCCCCCTGCACTCCCTCCACCCACCCCAGCACCCTTTATTTGTAGCGGGTGGAACTCAATGGTAGCTTATCACAGAGCAGTCAGGCATAACTTAGAGGCAATGTTTAAAGTGTTTGTGTAACACTGCAAACAGTAATAAAGTGAAAACACAACACAAAAAGATCCCACACCAATTTAGAAAAATAGAACTTTCTTTAATAACTGAAACAAAACTAAAATGACAACATTCTATCAGTAGAACTGGAGATATTCAATTTGAGATATTTTAGCGAAAATAGTGCGAAAAAGTGTAAAGCGGCAACTGTGGATATCTTGTCACGCGGGACTGAGAAAAAGACACAAGTTCAGACCGACCGTGATGGAGCATGGGCTGGCTATAGGGACCCAAGTAGGCCCGCTGAACAAAGTACCTTAATTCCTGGTATGCTTAGTATTGCTAGGATCCGCATTGAAGATGTGTCCTTAGCTGAAGAAATGTGTTGCTTCCAAGATGTGACGGGGCTGGGATGCCACGGATGGCGTTGTCATCGAGGATCCTATTAATGAGGCTTGAAATGCAAAGTATGACATCAAGAAAGTGGCATACAGACAGGGGCGATGCAGGAGTTCCAAAGAGCTGCAATGACAAGTCCAATCCACGTAGCAGTGGTGATGCCTTGTTTCTGCTCAGGTGCTTGCCGTTCAGCAGAAGAGATGCGTTGGTACCGCTGGTCTCACAGAGGCTGGCAGAGCACCTTAAACCCACTTGGCAGGGTAGACTCACGGATGGCAGAGTCCAGGTGCAGATATATGGTTGTTGAAAGCTGGTTGTGCCTCTGAGCTTCAGATCAGGAGGCCAGCCAACTAGCCCGTGGACTCACTCTGGGTTCAAGAGACGGATTTCCAGTCCTTCTCACCCAGGAAGGAGGGCAGAAGGGACACAGAGCAGGGCAGCAGTTTCTTCAGAGTGGCAGTCCAGCAAAGTGGCATTCATTTCGGCAACACAGCAATCCTTCTACCGGCAGGGGATCCACAGGTTCAGAAGTGTACTGAAGAGTTGGTATCAGAGGACCAGCATTTATATCCAGTTGTGCCTTTGAAGTGGGGAGTATCTTCTAGAGGCATTCCTTTGAAGACCATAGGTGTCCTAACTTCCTGACCTTTGCTCCAGACTAACTACAGGAGGTATGCAGGTCATTGTGTGAATACAGGGTGCAGCCTATTCAAGTGTATGTGGGGCTAGGCCCAGCTCCTCCCTCTGCATCCTTCCAGTGATGGCTCATCCAGTCACACCTAAGCTCCCCATTGTATGTGGCTATCTAAGAGGAATACACAAAGCCCAACTGTCACCCTCACCCAGTCATGTGACCAAGAGACAGGTTGCAGGCACCAAATGGCTAAGGCAAGAACATGCCAACTTTCTGAATGTTGCATTTTCAGAATTGCAAGTT
This sequence comes from Lissotriton helveticus, assembly GCF_964261635.1. Taxonomy (NCBI): domain Eukaryota; kingdom Metazoa; phylum Chordata; class Amphibia; order Caudata; family Salamandridae; genus Lissotriton; species Lissotriton helveticus. Next base: position 1,379,613,724 of record NC_136063.1, on the reverse strand, counting down.
AAAATCTGATTTTACCATAAGTTAAGTTTTGAAATTGCGATTCCAAGACACTAAACACGAAGGAGTACATGTTCCTATTTGGAAGTTACACTTATAAAATCTAATAAGATAATTTTAATGTTGTCCTATGGAGAGGTAGGCCTTGCAGTAGTGTAAAATGAATTTAAGAGTTTTTCGCTACAAGGACTTGTAAAACTTCAAAGTACATGTTGAATGTTTTAAGTAGTTTGCACCATTGGCCTACCCTAGGGGTGACGTGTATTAAAAAGGAAGGTTTGGGCCTGGCAAAAGGTTTCTTATGCAGGTTGACTCACAGGCTGTCCAATGGCAGGCCTGAGACAGGTATAGAGGGAAACTTACATGGATGGTGCAAGCGATGCTGCAAACCCACCAGTAGCATTTAATTTACAGGCCAGGTGCAAAGGTAGTGCCACATTACCAGTCCCTTACAAGTAACTTAAATATGCCAATTGGTTATAAGACAATCATACGTGTTTTAGGAGAGAGCACATGCACATTAACGCTGGTTAGCAGTGGTAAAGTGCGTGGAGTCCCAAAAAGCCAACAAAAACGGGTTCAGAAAACAGGAGGGAAGAAGGCAAAAAGCTTAGGGATGAAACTCAGAAAGCCAAAGTCCAACAGGAAAGATTGCAAACACACCTTTAGAAGAAGGCTTTTCAAGAGCCACATCGTGTAAGGCCCTATACAAATGCTTGATTGTCGATTGGGTGCTTTGTCTCCCTACATTTGGTATAATTGTGCAAAGTAAGTCTGCTAGTGGTAAATTGGACTGGTATGCTTAGAATATTTAGTGTCAGGGAACGTAGAGTGCCAGTGAGAAAGAGTTCGAGAAAACCCAATAGTGTGGGTTTGCTTATGCTAATTAGTACAGCATTCCAGGACAATTAACTGCCAGCAGATGTAAGGATGAAAAGACATACTAAACTCCTATAAGACCATAATTCCTCTCACACCACAAAATGTACAATATTAAGTTGACATTTTTTAATTCAGCTCCTACTTTCTTGGATATCTTGTGAATATTATTGACTGGTTATTGATCAGGATGGAGGCAGAATGCCCAAGACCAAGCTGTGGAACCATCTCCACGCCTTTCGATGTCTACCTGAGAGTGCCCTTCCCTTTTTATAGTCTAGCTGATGTAAATCCAACCCGTAAATTTCGGGTGTAGTCAACATAATTCTTCGTTAGATTGCGTGGTTCTGAGGACGATATAAAAAAGAAACGTTACATTAAGTGCAACTTGCATTCTTTAGATGATAAGACCTGGGCATATTTTACATCCGACTACAGATAGCTTCAGCTGGTTGGTGAGTTTATGTCGAAGAAAGAGTCATTAACATTTTGGATCAGGCTGGAGGACTTTTTCAGTATCACCAGTACCTATTGGCTAGTAGGAGTGTTAGTATGCCGGCCTAAAGAAAATCTCCCATTGCAGTACTTGGAAGGTGAAGTGAAGTATCAATGCACTGCAGTTGAGGTGCATTTGTTTTCCTAAATGTTCTCCATGGGCTGTCAACCAAATGTGATGCCATTATAGTGCACATCAAATGCAGCTATGGTGACACATTTCTACACTATTTTTTCACAGTTTCTGATATATAGGTGCCCAGAACCTACCAGCAGCAGTGGAATGCCTTTATGAGAAGGAAATATGGTCAACGTTTCCACAATCAGCATACAGTGAGGCAATGCCTGTTTGGGTCCGAATCTCAGTGCACAGGATGGCACCTTTGACTTCATCTATCAGACTTCATCAGCATTGCCACGATTGCCCAGACAGATGTTTCACAGCTTTTGCAAAGTGCCAACCTTGAAGGACAGCTATGAAGACATGAAAACTCACAATAAATGAAGTATGAGAAACATGAACATCTTCTTCTCATACTTGAAAGATACCACAAGTCTGAAGATGTATTCAAGACCAGCATCCTATATAGCCCTTCCAAAGATGGTGGCTTTACCACTAATTGTTGCTTGAACTTCGCAATGCAAGATGGAGCAAATCTTTTTCCTGTGATGTTATTGTATTTTTAGGCTATGTATAGGGATGCAGTGATAAGAGATTAATGCATTGCAATACAATAATTACCCTATTGTTCATCGTGTTCATCCCTATCTTGCTTTAAAATTTGACCCCGATTTTTCATGTACTGGAAGCTGGATTCATAACTGAATACCTGAATTTCTAGTTATGCATGTTCTATCCTGAGCTCTTTCTCAAACCTGGTTCTGCAAAGTTTTTGTACCTTGGGTTTCAACGCCTATATTAAGTCTTCATCTTCTTTTTTTATGTTTGATTTTATTGAAAATAAGAGAGAAAAGGGGAAGGGGAAGGGAGAAGAAACAAGAAGAAGGATATGGTAATAATTACAATTTAGGGAAAAGCACAGTGGATATTACAATAAAATCCCAATATTCTCATAAAAAGAGAGGAAAAATCACATTAGTTATTATAATAAAAATTCGTAAAAGGCAGATAAAATGAGCATGAAATAACATGAGCAAATAAGGTAAAAAAAAAAGATACAAATGCATTATGTAATAATAATGGAAATAAACAAGTAAATAAAAAGGCAAGCTAAATTCATGGTGGTTTACGGACTTCAACAACTTCAGGAGCCAAGGAGGAGCATGCAGGGGCAGTGGAGGAGAGATAAGTTACCAGAGGGAGCCATAAAAGATCCCGTTTAACAGCCAATGAAACTGGGGAAACGAAATTGGTGTCTAACCGGTGGTGGTAACAAACCGCATTCCACCAGGAACGATAAGACACGTTTGAGGCTTGTTTCCAGTGAGATGTAATCGTGTGGAAAGCAACGGCTATTAAGAGATCCAAGAGATGGTAATGGTTAGAGGACTGAGGGAAATCAGGAGAAATGGAACCCAGGAAAACAAGAACTGGGGAGAAGGGGATCTGAAAATGGAAAATCTTTTGGATTTGGGCCCATACGGAATTCCAGAACTTGGAGATATGTGGACAATCAAAAAGCATGTGTTTGAGGTCAGCTGAGGGAAAGGGGCAAAACCAACAGGTAGAGGGAGTGTCAGGAGAGAAGCGTGAGAGGGAGAGGGGGGTAAACAAGACTCTATTATAAATAAAATATAAAGTTTGGGTAGTGTTAGCAGCTCTAGAGGACTTATGAAGTTTGGTCCAAATCTTATCCCAAAAAAGAACGGGCCATGCCTGAGAAAGATCAGACTCCCATGCAACTTCAAGTTTAGATTTTGCTCGATCAGCTATGCACCGGAGAGAATTATAAAGAGAGGAGGCGGAGGGGCAAGACTCTAGCAAGGAGGAAGTGGATTTACGGTCGGCAGGCATATCATTGGAGAGTGGCAAAGACTGGAGATAGGAACCGAGGACAGGTAAAAGCGAATTATATTGAGAACGGGCACTGGAGGGTAGATGAAAGGAGGACTGTAATTCCGAGAAAGACATAGGGACGCCGAGAGTGAGCAGTTGAGAAACCCAGCATAATCCACGGGAATGCCAGACTTTCCAGAAAATAGTTCGATTACGAATTTGAAGTCAAGAGTTAAACCAAATAGGTTGATCATGAGAAGATTGAAGAGAAGGGAAGGATGAAGACAAAAATGGAAGAAGAAGCGCACGACAATGTGAGATGATAGGGGTGCGAAGGCGAGCAGGGCAGAGCGTAAAGGATAGAACTTCACGGAAAGTGAAGGGAGAGAGAAAGGAAGATTCCATAGTCAACCAAACGGGAGGATATACGGGAGGGTCATTTGAAAGCCATCGAATTGTGTGCTTTATAGAAAACGCACGATGATATTGCCTAAAGTCAGGAAAGCGTACACCAGAATGAGCTTTATCTTTCCTAAGAGTAGTGAGAGCAATCCTGGGGCGCTTGTCACGCCAGAGGAATTTTAAAAGTAGAGAATCGATCTTCCTGAAATATGAAGCAGGAATACGTATTGGAAGCATGGAAAGAGTGTAGAGAAGGAGGGGGGAGAGCATCATTTTGATAGAGTTAAGTTGGCCCCACCAAGACAAAAAGAGTGGATGCCAACGTGTAATATTCGTCTCCAGTTTTTTTGTAAGATAATCAAAATTAAACTTGAGAGTGTCCGCAAGAGTAGGTGCGAATAAAACACCCAAATACTTAATTTTGGAAGATTGCCAAGAGAAGCCAGATTAAGCGAAGTGATGTTTCTGACAGAGAGAGTTCAATGGAAGGACTTCACATTTATCAACATTCAAGCGGTAACCAGAGACTGCAGAAAAAGAGGAGACTTGTTGTAAAAAGGAAGGTAAAGAGGAGAGAGGATCGGAGCAATAAAAGAGGATATCATCCGCATATACCGAAAGTTTAACCTGTTTGGAACCAAAGTGAAACCCAGATATTTTATCATCTTGACGAATTTTAGTGAGAAAGGGCTCTAAAGCCATAACAAAAAGAAGAGGGGAAAGCGGACAGCCTTGACGCACTCCCCTGTGAAGCGAAAAATAGTCTGAAGTCATTCCATTAACAAAAATGGAAGCTTGGGGATTAGAGTAGAGTAAGGAGATGAGAGAGATACATTTGGAAGAGATGCCAAACCAACGAAGGGCTTGAAACATAAAGTCCCAACCGATCCTGTCAAAGGCCTTTTCCGCATCTAAAGAGATAGCTGCGAAAGGGAGATCCAACCGAGAAGCTCTGCTGATAATATTGAGAAATACACGAGAATTGTCTGAAGAGAGATGACCTTTCACAAACCCGGATTGTTCAGGACCGAGGAGATTTGGTAAAAGGGGATCCAATCGAAGAGCGAGAATCTTAGCTAAACTTTTATAATCAGTATTGACCAGAGAGATCGGGCGGTAGTTCTTGCAAAGAGAGTGATCTTTATCCTCCTTGGGGATTAAGCAAATTAAAGCTTGTTGAAAGGAACCGCTCGAAGAGTTAGCTGCAAAGAAGGATTGAAAAAGAAGAAGAAGTTTAGGGAGAAGGAAAGAAGCAAAATGACTGTAAAACTCGACGGTAAAACCGTCAGGACCAGGAGCTTTCCCGTGACGTAACTTAGAAACTGCAAGAGAAATCTCGGAAAGGGATATATCAAGATCTAAAGAGTTTAAGTTGACATGTGAGATTGGAGGAGAAGGGAGGAATTGGAAGTAGGAAGTGAGATCTAAGGGTGTGGGAATCCGTTCAGGAGTGTATAGGGTATCATAAAATTTGACAAACTCTGAGAGAATTTCCCTATCTTTAAAGCAAGAAGCACCTGAAGAGGTACGTATAGATTCAATCTTCATACGCTCTCGTCGTATCTTTAAATAATTGGCAAGGAGTTTACCCATTTTGTTTTTACCACCGTAGTATTTGGAATTATATTTTAATAACTGGTTAGAGGCAGCCTCAGTTGTAAATTTGTTGAATGAGATCTTTGCGTCAATTAGTTTTTTAAGCGAAGAGTCCGAATTAGAGGAGTAATATTCATGTTCTAGACGTTTAATGTCAGATAAGATGTGATTTGATTTAGCTTCTCTAAGTTTTTTCCGCCTAGCTACAAAGTTGATAATAGAGGCTGCTTTAAAAGATTCCCAAACCATGACAAAGGAGGACTCAGGAGTGTGATTAATGAGAAAAAGTTCGTCGGCAAAGGTAGAGAAGTCAGAACAAAAAGTGGGATCCTGGAGCAATGCATTATTGAACCTCCATCTGCCCGAGGGAGGGTGTGGAAAAGTAAATTTTGCCATGCTATATGTGCCTACGTGTTCCCCATCCTATGTTATATGTGCATGATTAATATGCATATGTATCCCCCTATGATCGATTAAAGACGCAATTATAGTTGTGTCCAACTCTAGTATGCCAATTTCCAGTTCTCGTGAAAGCAACGAGTATTAGGTCTATGTTGCCACGTTTACAGTGTGCACGTTAATTCACCGCATTGTCCCCGTTTCTAGGCCTCGAAAGGGCCCGGACACCAGATTCAAGCTCCAGTCTCCTGAACTCACTCCGAGGAGCAATGCAGCCCCCACCTGCATCCCTGACCCTTCACTCACTTCCTTTCGCGCAGCGCGGTGCCCAGCTCTGCCTGCCAGTCTGCCAAGAGTATGTTATGCTTCTAGTTATCAGTTCAACTCCTCGTCTTTGCATTCCTTAGCTACTGAACCGTATAAACAGCTTCAGCTATAGTCTAGTCTTTATGTCTCCATGCAAGAGAATTACTGTATTAATATTCATAGAAGATTCATAGCCCACGCATTACACGAAGAATATATGCATGCACCAGCCTTAGAGTCAAGTAGCCTCTGCCCTGATAGCTTTTAGTTTCTATCAACATGTACTCCAAACACAAGATACCAGATATGCCATAGGTACATGTCGTCCTGACACCGTAGACTTTAGTCTCCTCTTCTAGTGCAGAAGTCATAGCCCCCAGTTCTCCCTGGTAACACGTCATTGCCCGTTTGCGCGCACCACTAGGTTAAAGGTCCCAGCTGCTCTCAGGTAGCCCCCTCCATGTTTCCGCCCACTCATGACATTTCTATGACGTTTCACATCACATGTCTCAGTGCACGCCCTGTACACGCCTTCTTCTTCCATCAATGTGTCCTTATCTTTCGCGACTGCTACGCCTATTGTATGCAATGTAATGTAATATATGATACTATATATATGCTGCACTGTCGATGAGGCATTGCAGCTGCCATCCATTCTATTTCCGTGCAGGCTATCCCGTTCCTGTCCCTTCCCTCATGCCTGATTAAAGCCTGTTAGACTCAGATACCTCGAATCCTGTCTCTTATTTATTGAGCTATCTGTTTTATTCAATGTATTCAAAAATAGTAACGGTAATTAATTATTTATTTACCACATAATGGCGCCCGAATAGGGACTTGCCCTTTCCCCACGCGCCGGCGAAGCCACGCAGGCCCCCTGACCCTCTGCAGCCGTGACGGAACCATACCGTGCACGTGCAGATATTTCTGCTTCAAGTATCCCTCAGGCCCACGGAGGAGACGGAGACTGCGGTCCAGCATCCAGACGAGGCGGTGAGGAATGCGGCGAGTCCCGACCAGAGCCCAAGCCGAGAGTACAAGGTCCGAGGTATCCGGAGGTCCACCTGTAACTGAAGTCCGAAGTTTGTAGTCCGACGTCGTAGCAGTCCAGTCCAGTCCGAGGCCTTCCGTTCTTGCTGCCCGGTGAGTACCGTTGCTGGGGTAGTATCTAGACAGGGTCAATTAATTTGTCTCTGGTCCGATGGGTTTGGGTACACAGATCCAGTCCGAAGTATTCACCTAGGTGGATACGGGTCCGACGTGTCTCTTTATGGGACCGGTATGTTCTGTACTGTTTTAGCAGTGCATCCAGTAATTCTAGTAAGTCTGTTCTCGAGAAATTCATGTGTTCTGTTTTAAAATGTACCAGGTAATATTCTGTTCGAACTGTTATTAATGTTATTAATGTATTTTAATGTCGTGGTATGAGTGATTTGTTTTGCTATTCATTACTGTGTTTATCGTGTATTGTATTGTGTTTTGATTCAAGTCTAGAATGCCTCTGTTTTCCAAGTTACGTCAGATAGGAACCCGGAAAGGGTTACTCGAAGAATCAGTTCCTGTCCCGCCTAGGGACAGTCCAGGACATTTTATGTATCATAAGCATGGCTTAAGTGCCATATTGTATTTAGATTTATGGGTCGACTATACCAAGGATCTAGAAGAGAAATATAGATGGCCTGTATCAGGTACATGGGATGCCGAGTGCATCATGCGAGTAGAAGAGGCATTATGGAAAAAGAAAGCCCGACAGTCCCAGAAAGATGCCATCGAGTTATGGCGCAAAGAATCTCATAGAAGAACCGAAAAAGAAATCAGAAAAACAGAGTTAAGTAGGGAATCCTCAGAGAGAGCCCAAGAAAGGGAACTTCTAGAAGAAGGTGAACGAGTTAGAGCAGAACAGTCAGACAGACAGAGAAATGCTCTTATAAGGGGCATGTATCCTCTTCTTGCCGAGGGCTTGCCGAAGGCAACCCCGGAAGCATCCAGTAATTTTCCGCCACCATTAGTCCCGACTAAGCTACGTCATAAACCGACCGCAGCTGAATTTTTCTTTCGTCCTATTTGGACGACACAGTCCCAGAATATGCAAATCATATTCCGCCTGTTCAACCTCAGCACCCTGTTAATAATGTAATCCCTGTTCCTCCAGTCACTGGTCCCGGGGACCAAGTTAATGTGCCCCCGGCCCAGCCTACAGTAAATGCACCCGTTTTACCAGTCACGTTACCAGCACCCGCACGTCCGGTATTACCTGACGACTCTAGCCCAGGAGGGGCGGCGGGAGGCGCTCCTCCCACCCCGCCTCAAACGAAACGAATGACGCTGAGAGAAGCAGCGTTACAACGTACACCGAAAGTCTCTACTTACGCAGCCCTCAAGAAATACCTTACTGATTGCGTATATGATTCAGTACCAGGTGAAGATTACATGATACTGTATTCAGTACGTTTACGACGAGTTACCACCTTTTTGGTTACTCTGCCAGACATGAAGGACCATCTAGATAGAATATATCGTTTCATCCGTACAGGGGAGGATCCAGAAAGATAAGATGAAAGTCCTGACAAAGTGGAGTGATAATATAGCCGAGGGAAAACACAAGACACAGAATTGTATAGACGCTATGTACAGGAAAATCCGTAAGGAAATTCTAGACATACACGAAAAAGAGAAAGCAAGGAAAATAGCAGAGAAAGAGAATGACTCTTCAAGTGAAGAGGTAGACAGCGAGAATCCCGACAGAATAGCGTATGTAGGTAGAACTAGACTTTCCGACAGACATTCACGTCCAGATTACAAGAAAAGTTTTTCTCCTCCAGTGCCAGAACAATGTTCTCTTGAGCAAGTGTTCCAAGCTACCGATAAAATTCTGAAATCACGAATAGGTTATAGTGAACTTGATACCATGCATGAACAAGAACTAGCCCGATCAGCAGTCCGATGGATTAGTGATTCTACCACGTTTCCAGATGAAATCGTGGCACAAATGTTCCTGAAACTGCCCCCAGCCGAGCAGCGTCTGGTGGGTATGTATATAATTCAGCACCTCATCACATTGTATGAGGTTCAGCATTCTGATCCAGGTCCTTTACATGATGTATTGAACGAGTTACTCCAGTACAGATGGAAACGTCTAGGTACCGACTTAATTAATGTCATTCTAGAACAGCGCCACAAATACAGTACGTTCCTGAATCCACATTTTGTTCACGTCTCACCCCCAGAAAGTAAATCATTCTACATAGACAGACAGAATCCGTTATGAGAAGTGCATCCAGTCAAGAAAGAGGGTGGTGGTCTAGAACGAGTGTTTGTTTACACCCCTATCACAAAAATGGAACTCTTAGAAATGAAAAAGTTAATTCCCTGTCATGATAAAGATCCAGCAGGGTTCCACCGTGAATTAAAGGACATGCTCCGTAGGGGAGAATACACGTATCCTGATATCATTAAAATGTTAAAAGTCCTGTTGCCTGCGGGCATATATGAAAAACTCAAGGAAAAAGAATGGGAGGTGGGAGAGAAAAAGATAGATTGGTCCGCATTAGAAGCCGAAGATAACACACGAGTACCAGGTACCGGTCTTGGGGATAAAGCTAAAGCTTTGCCCGAACTGTTAATACAAGTCTTGCCAAGATTACTAGCCACGAAAAAGGAAGACTGGGATGCCATCTCAGCCTGTAAACAGAAACAAGATGAAGATACTAGTGACTTTTATTCTAGATTCGAGAAATGTTTTATTATTAATAGTGGTCTGAAAACAAGTAGTGAATCGTACCCCCATCTTTTTGTTACCAAACTAGTCGAGAATTCAAGTCCACAAGTTAAAAATCGAGTATTGAAAGTCGAGAGTTCTTGGCAAGCTAATACTCCGTCACAGATGCTCCAGATGCTCCAGTATCACCAGAACAGAATCAGGGAAGAGCAGGAACATGAAAGAAGACGTATGCAAGACACGAAAATGAAAGTATTAGTTGCACAATCTGTTCCACAAGACAGTCAGAAGAGGGGTCCGAATCAAGCCAGTCATCCTGCAGCTCCCGTTAAAGGGACATGCAATTACTGTAAACAGCCAGGTCATTTTATAAACGAGTGTGCAGTTCTGAAACACAACATAGCTACTGGTAAGACTAAAGAAAGACCACGTCCGCCTAGACAAGAACAAGTTTTACAGACTTCCCAGCCACCGCAGAACGCACAACAGACAGTTACAGTACCGCAGCCTATAGCTGCAACACAACACGTTACACAGCAGATGTACCAGTATGCACAGTCAGAGTATCCAGATTATCAGCAGTATTCATGAAACAGCCTAGAGAGGGAGGTTGGCTTGCCTCTCATCGAGATTCCTGTAGATCAAGAGGGTCCCTATGTACATAGTCAAGTATTAGGGAAAGACAGAAAGTTTCTGATTGATACAGGGGCAAGTAGGACTACCATCAGTCATGACGAGGTTCCAGGGGCTCCGCTCTCAGGCTCAAGAAATGTTTCCCTTGGATTTTCAGGAAAGCCCATTGTTAATGAAATATCGAAACCAGTTACTCTAGAAGTTGGTCCACTGTCCCGAACTACTGATTTGTTACTCACGAAGTCTTGTCCAGAAAATTTATTAGGCATTAAGACACTGAAAGAATTAGGTGCCATAATTTGTTGCTCCCCAGAGGGAGTAAGACTGTTCCTGCGAGATTTTAAAGGTCATTATGTATTACGTGATTTTGATCCAAGATTATTGAATGTACCACAGCAATTATGGGCGAAAGGTCCAACTGATGTAGGTTGTATGCATATCACACCCCATCGTGTGACTCTGAAGCAAGGTGTTGTATTACCACGAATCAGACAGTACAAATTGCCACCTGAGGCTGTAGCAGCCTTATCCAAAATTATTGACGAACTTATTGCTCAAGGAGTGGTTGTAGAAACTGACTCCAATGTATGTAATTCTCCTATCATTCCAGTCCTGAAACGTACTGATCCGAATGCGCCTCCAGTTTATCGATTAGTGATCGACCTTCGAGAACCTAATAAGTGTATCATACCCCAGTACCCAGTAGTCCCTGATATTTCATCACTCTTGACAGCCATTGATTCTGAAGCCACATTCTTTTCAGTTATCGATCTCAAGAACGCATTCTTTAGTGTCCCTATTCATCCAGACAGCCAGTTCCTTTTCGGTTTCTGTTTAAATGGAAGAAGCTATAAATTTACACGAGCACCTCAAGGTTTCACAGAAAGTCCTAGCATTTACAGTCAAGCACTTAAAAGACAACTAGACAATATTCACATGCCAACTGACACTGCCCTACTCCAGTATGTCGATGATCTGTTAATTACAGCCCGTTCTGAACGTGAGTGCGAGCGTGCGTCACTTACAGTCCTGTATTTCCTGGCCGAGATGGGGCACAAGGTGTCCCCTTCCAAATTGCAATTCTGTGTCCAGCAAGTGGTCTACCTTGGACACTTACTGTCCAAGAGGGGTAGGCAGTTGACACCTGACCGTATCCAGTTAATAGTGCATCTTCCACAACCCAAGACTCAGAAGGAGGTACGAGCTTTTATCGGCCTCACTTCTTACTGTAGACAATGGATTCCTCAGTACGCATATCTAGCCAAGCCACTGATACAGTTAACGACACAGGAGGCGGCCGTATCGACTGTCCTCCCTTGGACCCAAGAACATACACTTGTTTTTAATGAATTAAAGAAAGCTTTATGTCAAGCACCTGTTCTAGCAACACCGAACTACAGTAAGCCTTTTACACTTTTTGTTACAGAACGTGATGGTACTGCATTATCTGTTCTCACACAAGATCAAGCAGGACAATACAAGCCCTGTGCTTATTTTTCTAGCACATTAGATCCAGTGGCCCAATCTCTGCCTGCGTGCCTCAAGTCAGTTGCAGCCACAGCTCTAGCTATCAGACAAAGTGATTCCATAGTGTTAGGACACTCCCTGACAGTACAAGTTCCACACTCCGTGGAAGTTCTTTTAAACCGAACTCAGACCCAGCACTTGACAATTGCACGTTTAACAGGTTATGAACTGACACTGTTTCAGCCACACATAGAAATCAGACGCTGCAACGTTTTAAATCCCGCTACACTGTTACCGTCAGTTACTTCAAATCCTGCCACACATGACTGTGTGGAAGTCGTTAACACCATGACAAAGCCAAGACAAGACTTGACAGATATTGCATTACCTGATCCTGACCTGACACTTTATGTGGATGGTTCATGTATGAGAACAAGTACAGGAGAACTAGTAGCCGCGTATGCAGTGACTACAGACACTGAAGTTATAGAAGCACACCGTATTGATACCCTGTCTGCTCAAGCAGCAGAGCTAGTCGCTCTGACCCAAGCCTGTATACGTGCCAAGAACCTGAAAGTTAACATATATACAGATTCACGTTATGCATTCGTAGTCGTACACGACTTTGGAGTGCTCTGGAAAGAAAGAGGTTTCATGACTTCTCATGGAACTAAGATTCAGCATGGTCTCCTCATTCAAGCTCTGTTAGATGTAATACATTTACCGACAGCTATTGCCATTATGAAGTGCAAGGCACATACGAAAGTTACTGACATCATTTCCCAGGGTAACGACCTGGCAGATCGAACAGCCAAGCTTACAGCTCAGACTTCAGACATTCCAGTTAACACGACACAGACACTCATTCCAGATCAGACTACTTGTATGACAGTTAAGGACCATACACAAGATGTAATAGATATACAGTCACATGCCACTCCAGATGAAATCAAGAAATGGTCCGAACAAGGAGGGGTCCAGACAGATCAGGGATGGTTGACGAAGGGAAAAGCCACATGGTTTCTCCCCGACTCAATGGTTCAAGTCATTATTAATACCGCACATAGTCCAGTACACCTAGGAGAAAAGGCCATGTTAGACAGTATCCAGAACATATGGTTCAACAAGCATTTACGAGCAGCAGCCAAACAGAAAGTGCATACCTGCATGATCTGTTGTCAGTTCAATCCAGGTAAAAGTGTCCCGGTGGAACAAGGTGGATTCCATCCTCCTGACCACCCTTTTGAAGTCCTCCAGATGGATTATATTCAGATGGAGAGATGTCGAGGTTTCAAGTATGTCCTCGTAGTTGTATGTGCTTTGTCCAGATGGACAGAAGCATATCCGGTTCCAGATTACACTGCCGCGACCACTGCCAGGCAGTTGGTTCGTGAGTTTTTCCCCCGCTATGGTTTACCAAGGGTCGTGTATTCAGACAACGGCCAGCCATTCTCATCTGAACTCATGAAACAAGTTTCCCTTCTGTTAGGGTACCAGTGGAAGTTCCATTGTGTACGCCATCCTGAAGCAGCCGGTCTCGTAGAGAGACATAATCAGACATTGAAAATCCGCATTGCAAAAGTATGCGCAGAGAAAGGTGTAGATTGGTTGGTAGCACTGCCAGTTGCCCTTTTTTATATGAGAATGGTTGCACACTCTAGATCAGGTCTGTCCCCGTACGAGGTCGTATTCGGCCGTCCTCCTAATATGTGGGGTACACCTATGCCCCGAAAGATTACAGACGTTTCCAGTAATATGTTGACAGATTACCTAGCTTCCTTGATGTCTGCCCTACACTCTTGTCGTTCACAGGTTGCCGCTGCTTTTCCAGACAACACTGAGGTGAAACTGCATGAAGTCGTTCCTGGGGATTTCGTCCTGGTGCGCAACTTCGATCGTTCAAGTCCGTTGGAGCCCCGTTGGAAGGAGCCCCAGCTGGTGTTATTAACAACAAGGACCGCAGTCAAGCTCGCAGGACGCAAGGGCTGGGTGCATACCAGCCACATCAAGAAATTCCATGGATTGCGGCCAAAGACATTTATCAAAGACTGCCCCGTTCTTAAGGACTGTCCAGACACAGACTCTAAACTTCCCCTGTTAGAGAAAACTCCGCAGCAGGAGTATAAAGCAAAACTCCGGTCTAGTAAAATAAGTCAGCCAGTTTAATTGTCTAAGTCCCTCTCGGGTGAAACGGTTAGACAGGTTCCTGACATGTATGAGACAGACCCACACAGTGAGAGAGTTAGTCAAAACTCTAAAAGATGTATTATCGTTCTATTCTTTTTATTATTCTTGAGTCTTATGGTTACCTGTATAAGTTATGCTTTACATTTATGTTTTCCTATTTCACATGTACATATGTATTCTAATGCTACAGTAGAGCACACATTTAGTGACCTGCCTCCTCACGAGTTATCCTATCGTCTTGCTATGCGTAATAACACATTTATCAGAATGTTACACTATTCACACCAGACCAGCAATGCCACTAATTGTTGGGTGTGTGGTCGACTTCCCCCTTTCCAGACACCGAAGGGAGTTCTGCCACTCTTTCCTAATCCGTTTTCACACAATGGTTCGTGTGGAGCATGGTCCACGTTAACGTCATCCTCCACTGATATGTCCCTTCTGAATAGAACATGTTTCCCAGACAAGCAAGATCTTTCCCATAGAACAGGGTTAGATCTAGAAAATGAAGTATATGATTTAGGTAATTATTCCTCGAATTTCATGGTTTTGAATGTTCAGTCCGATACTACTCCAGATTTGCCTGCTATTTCAGTCCTACCCGTCAAAGGCGAATTATGTGTCAGAAAGAATGGTTCCGCACATGTAGGACATAGTGATTGTACTACTGTGGTCGAGTATAGTGACAGTGGGAAATCTATTTTCAAAGCCTCACGTCATTCTTATTTTGTTTGTGGTCAGACCGCATATGTTCGTCTGCCCCTCGATTGGGATGGAACTTGTTACATTGCCTTCCTACTGCCACCAGTTTTTCTAGCCCCATCCGATTATCACAGAAACACACATCTAGTACACGTTAGACATAGAAGGGAGACTGAGTCCCCAATTGTCGATCAAACTGAAACTACTCTAGAACAATATCAAGACTTCAATAAAGGTTTCTTTTTCTTTATAGGCCCTGTCCAGAATAGTAAGTTAATACGTAGGTTAACCAGAACCCTTGAAGCAGTAGTGAATGAGACTACTTCCGCTCTAGGTAACTTAACCGAAGAGCAATCTGCCATTAGATTAGTCGTGCTCCAAAATCGTCTCGTTCTTGACGTCATATTGGCCGATAGAGGAGGAGCTTGTAGAGTCATCGGATCTAGTTGCTGCATTTTCATTCCTAATAACGCGCCGTCTGTTTATTCAGCTATAACCAGACTTCATAAAATTGCCCATCAGTTACACCAAGATCCAGGCACCTGGACATGGTCCGGTTGGCTCTGGAGTATCATATCTGCCTGGGGATGGAAAGTATTGTCATTCCTAGGTATAGCAGTAATGATCATATTCAGTTGCTGCCTCTGTTTACAATGTGGCCCTGCGATTTGCGGCTTGTGTGCTACATCCTGTATTCCTAGTCCTAAATCCCGTTCCAAAACAATTCGAGACGAGCAAATGATGCTATATGAACAGATAGATGGTATCATGAATAGTGATGTTTCCTGATGGAAACGTAGGGCACAAGGAGGGAATGTGGAAAAGTAAATTTTGCCATGCTATATGTGCCTACGTGTTCCCCATCCTATGTTATATGTGCATGATTAATATGCATATGTATCCCCCTATGATCGATTAAAGACGCAATTATAGTTGTGTCCAACTCTAGTATGCCAATTTCCAGTTCTCGTGAAAGCAACGAGTATTAGGTCTATGTTGCCACGTTTACAGTGTGCACGTTAATTCACCGCATTGTCCCCGTTTCTAGGCCTCGAAAGGGCCCGGACACCAGATTCAAGCTCCAGTCTCCTGAACTCACTCCGAGGAGCGATGCAGCCCCCACCTGCATCCCTGACCCTTCACTCACTTCCTTTCGCGCAGCGCGGTGCCCAGCTCTGCCTGCCAGTCTGCCAAGAGTATGTTATGCTTCTAGTTATCAGTTCAACTCCTCGTCTTTGCATTCCTTAGCTACTGAACCGTATAAACAGCTTCAGCTATAGTCTAGTCTTTATGTCTCCATGCAAGAGAATTACTGTATTAATATTCATAGAAGATTCATAGCCCACGCATTACACGAAGAATATATGCATGCACCAGCCTTAGAGTCAAGTAGCCTCTGCCCTGATAGCTTTTAGTTTCTATCAACATGTACTCCAAACACAAGATACCAGATATGCCATAGGTACATGTCGTCCTGACACCGTAGACTTTAGTCTCCTCTTCTAGTGCAGAAGTCATAGCCCCCAGTTCTCCCTGGTAACACGTCATTGCCCGTTTGCGCGCACCACTAGGTTAAAGGTCCCAGCTGCTCTCAGGTAGCCCCCTCCATGTTTCCGCCCACTCATGACATTTCTATGACGTTTCACATCACATGTCTCAGTGCACGCCCTGTACACGCCTTCTTCTTCCATCAATGTGTCCTTATCTTTCGCGACTGCTACGCCTACTGCTACGCCTATTGTATGCAATGTAATGTAATGTATGATACTATATATATGCTGCACTGTCGATGAGGCATTGCAGCTGCCATCCATTCTATTTCCGTGCAGGCTATCCCGTTCCTGTCCCTTCCCTCATGCCTGATTAAAGCCTGTTAGACTCAGATACCTCGAATCCTGTCTCTTATTTATTGAGCTATCTGTTTTATTCAATGTATTCAAAAATAGTACCGGTAATTAATTATTTATTTACCACAAGGGGAAAAAGGAAGGAGGTCCAAATCCACAAAAGCAGGGGCATGGTCAGAAAGGAGAATGGAACCTATTTCGGAACGAATGGCATGTTGGGAAAGGGATTTGCTGAGGAAAATATGATCAATGCGTGATTGGGATTGGTGCGGGGGAGAGTAAAAACTATATTCCCTGAGGTCTGGGTTGCATAATCTCCAGATGTCTACTAAAGCATTATTTTGGGAGGTTTTAACAAATTGGGAGTGCATCTTGGAGGGTATAAACCTAGCTTTAGAATGGCGATCAAGGAAAGGGTCCATAATTTGATTACAGTCTCCACCGAATACAATATAATCCCCGGAAAGGGAAGCAAGTTTGTAGGAAATAAAGGGCCAAAATGATTTGTCGATTCCAGTAGGAGCATAAATATTGAAAAGGATGAGGGGAATATTGTCAATCAACATATTAACAAGGACCCAACGGCCATTAACATCACAATCATGAGAAACTGAAGTAACATGTAACTTTTTATGTAGTAGAATTACAACCCCATTTTTCTTATCAACAGTAGGGGAACAAAAAACATGACCCACCCAACAACGTTTAAGCTTAAGAGCTTCTTCCTCCGAAAGGTGAGATTCTTGGAGGAGGGCAATGTCAGTATGAAGTCTAGCAAGGTGAGACAGTACCCTTTGCCTTTTAATGGGGTTAGTTAACCCCTTAATATTCCATGTTGTAACTCGGAATGAAACAGTATATAAAAGTGAATAACGATAACATGCTCATTAAATGTAAAAATCGAGAAGAGAAGAAACTGATAAAAGGAGAAAAGAGAAAAGGAGTAGAAGAAGAAAGAAACAAGTTCATTGAGATCAGAAATCGGGGGAAGAGGGACAAGAACATTGCCAATTTCAAAAGAAAAGACAGCATGGTGCAGAAAAAAGAAAGGAAAAGAAGAAGAAAAGAGAAGGGCGTAGAAAGGGTGAAAGAGCTCATGAAGAAAAGGACAGAAATAGAAACAAACAAGAAGACAGTACACGTTCGAAACGAACGACTGAAAGACATACCTTCGGGATAGCTCCACGTGTAGACTCCGATTTTGAGGCCATGTCATCAACCAAGTCCTGAGGAGGGGAGTCTGAATCTGAGCCAACCGGCAACTTCGCAGCAGCGGCCAGTAGCAAACCACAGGGTTCCTCCATGAAAGAGCAAGAAGTCCTATGAAAGATAGCGAAGTGCCAGTGATGAGGGAACAGGAAATCAGTCAGCAGTAGACCAAACTGCAAGGCCAGCGAGGAGGGGAAAGAGCCGCAAAAACTCCAATTAGGTAGTTGTGGAAAAATAAAGCAAGGCACAGGAGAAGAGTCACAAAAAGAAGCAAAAGCAGCAGCTGCACAAAACTGTGTTTAAAGATGTAAGAGCCTCCTGGGGAAAAGGAAGCAATGTGTGAAAAACCAACATATTATGACAGGTTAAGCATTGTTCTCAGCGAGAATTGTAGTCTCCGCGCATGCTGTAGAAGTTTCGCAGCCCCACAAGGGGACCACGCTGGGGAATCCACAACAGGTAAGGGGGAGATATCCACAAGTGGAGAGTATTTAAACGCCAAGGGCTGAAGACATTGCAAGCATAAGGAATAGTCCACAAAAATAGAAGTTGTTGTAGCGCTTGAGTAAGGGTGTTGGTCGACAGTCAATGCGTTGAGCTGACTGAAGAAAAAAGAAACTCCACAAAATGGCTGTCCCAGCAGCACTTAGCGGGTCGCAACAGTGAGGGGGAAGAGAAATGGCCAAAGAGGATTCATGAACCCCTATGAAGGCTCACCTTATCGAAAATGTCTGACAGAAGAAGGTGCAGGCTCCGCATGAGTTCCGCGATAATCCTTCAGCCGGCCGCCGTAAGGAAAACGCGGCCGGCAGTTAAAATGGCGGAATGCGACGCGGAAGCCAGTGTCGCCGAACTGCATGAAAGAAACGCGGAACTGGGAATCAATGAGGGTGCGAAGCTCACCTCATGTTCCGGACCGCGTGTCAGCCGCTGTAATGAAGAAAAGCCTCCAGCTGCTGCGGGGATAAGTTGTTGAGAGGAGGCTCGGTCCGGAGCTCCGGTATCAAGCCGCCATCTTTGCCGGCGGTTCAGCCACACCTCCATTAAGTCTTCATCTTCAATCAAGAACAAGGAAGATTGCCAAGGAGGTTCTACTGCCCTTTGAAGTTTCTCCTCCTAAATGGGACCCTTCATACCTTTCACATGTATATTAAGTACACTGTGGACCCATGGCATCACGGAAGATTCACCTTTTTGTCAGGCAATATATAAGGAATCTTAATAGACATTCACAGCGGCCTGTGCCTGTCATTATCAAGGATTTTTCTTCTAAATGTACAGCAAGGTCGATTTTGTATATACATGTGCATGTACACCTAAATTTTTGCTTCTAAATGTGTTGTTGCTGCTAAACGTCTCTAAATGATCTTCATGTTGCATTGGGGAAGTTTTACAGCTACATGTGATTTTGTATCTAAATGTGTTCTTGCACCTACACGTGTCTCAGTACTCCTGTTGATGCTATATCAATGTCCATTTGTACCTAAATGTGATTGTTGCACCTAAATCTAATGCTGTTCATACATTTGATAACAAAATGCTGCTTAATGAGCAGTAGGTGTAATGTGATTCCTAAAAGTGATTTTCTCCTAAAAGTGATTTTGCACCTAAATGTTACTTTGCAGATACATGTGAACTGTGCTTTTTCACATGCATGCTGATTTTGCACCAAGGGTGATTTCCCACCTCAGTGTGCTGTCAAGCAAATGTGATGTAATCCTGGTGCCTACTATTTACACCTAATGTGACATTGTGGTAGTTAGGTGCAATATGGAGAGTCATAGGTGAAGTATTTGAGAAGTAGGTTTAGTGGCCACAGTCATAGCAAAGCACCTCCAACAACTGTCCCACTTAAAACCTCCAATTCCTTCAACACCCTACATTCCATATTCCGTGAAGAGGATGCATTGGAACATGGAATGTGAAGGACATGATCATATCACCACAACATCTTCCCCTTGTGTTGTGTGGTAACGTGAAGGTCCATACCTACCTGCTGTAGAATGTCTGGGAAGTAAGATCAATCAGCCAGGTTTTCTCCGGGAGAAGGTGGCAGATGGGGCATGTTAGAGAACATACTTAGAAAATAGAAAAGAAAGGTGTTCTTCTAAAAATAATTAGTAAAATGTACCAAATTGTTTAAGCCAAATCTACTGACTTTTACTCAGCGGCAGGAAAGGCAGCCAGCAACAGGAAACTCAGATGAGGCGTGTGTTCTAGTGAAATGCTGCAATCGCCCAGTCAGTGAATCACATATACAAACATATGGCTAGAAAATAAGATGCATTTTTGGCTAGGGCGGTCGACCTCGGAGCTGGGGAACCGGGTTCGAGTCTCAGCAGGGATGCTCAACATTCTGTAATTCTGGGCAAATCACTTAATCTCCCTGTGCCTAACAAAAATGAATGTGTCCTTCAGTAACTGGGAGAGGATGTGGTCCATCGGCTAGACTGCCGACTTTGGTGCTGGAAACCAGGGTTCGAGCCTCGGGGTCGCATCCACATTCTGAGTAAATCACTTAGGCCTAGATGTATCAAGCTGTTTGCGAATCGCCGGCCTTTGCGAATCGCAAACGGTCTATTTGCATGTTTTGGCATGCATCAAAAATTCGCAAATAAGGAATTGCAAATATTTGCGATTCCTTATTTTGCCATAGCATTTAAGGAATCGCAATTTTGCGATTCCTTAAATGCTATGTATGTAGCATTTTTCAATTGCGAATTTTGGTTAAGAAATCGCAAATTACCACCAACTTGTAGTTGATGTTAATTTGCGAATTCTTTTAAAAATGGACTATTTGGCATTTTTTAAGGTGGCATGTGACGCACACACATGCCCATAGGGCATGTATGTGTGCCATATGCACACACATGTAAATTTCAGGGGTGCAGCAGGGTGTCTTTGAGACACCCCTGCACCCTTGAAATTATTCTCAATTTGCGAATTCACAAAATGCGAATCGCAAATTGAGAAATATTTCGCAATCATTCCTATGGGCCTCCTGGCCCATAGGAATGCATGGGAAATTATTCCTTATTTGCGAATTCGCGAATAAGGAAGACTAAGAAATCGCTAAAAAATAGCCATTTTTTACATACATTCCATTTTGCGAATTCTAAATAGCGATTCCTTAAAAATCGCTATTAAGAAATCGCAAAATGGAATTTTGATACATCTACCCCTTAATCTCTCTGTACCTGAATGTGTAATGTAAAGCGCTCCCATACCTTCGGGGCAAGTTCGCGCTATATAAATATACCAAAAAAAAATAATGGAACTGGTGCTCTTGAAAAGCTCTCTGATAACTATATAAACCTCCACAAAAAATATACCATTTACCCAGGACTATTCCTTATTGCGTTTGAAAGTCAGCCGCGGCCGTGGAGGGAGTTACGGTGGGGCAGAGAGGAGGGCAGAGTGGGGGTGTGCTAAAAACCGGAATATGGAAAATTGGAGGTAAGTAAACAATGTAATTAATAAAACGAATTTCGTAGCGAGCTCTGCATCACGAAATGCGATGCATGGCGCTCTACGAAATTCATGTTATTTATTAAATTGTTTACTTACCTCCAATTATCCATGTTCCGGTTTTTAGCACCCCCCACCCTGCCCCTCCCCCACCAGCCTCTCTGCCCCACCGTAACTCCCTCCACGGGCACGGCTGTTGAAAGTTATGCCTCTTTCAAAAGGGAAGTATAATAAATAGCCCCATCGAGTACGACGAAAGATATAGATGCAATTCTCAAGAGTTGCAAGTTATGTATAGTTTAGTAATCAGTTTCCTATGTTTACATTTTGGTTCAGTTGAAGAAGACTGAATATGGTTTTACCCCAGCATGAGGGTTTTCTTGATTTTTCAAATATTATCCTGAGCACATTGATATCACTTTCTAGTGTTCCTATTGCTTTCTTCAGGCAGGGTCTGTTTTTTATTGTAAACGAAAGAAACAGTCTGACAAAGCCAAGTCATTCCTTTCTATAATATATCCTAATAGTATGTTTTCCTTTTGAAACAGTCCATGGATAAGAAAGATGTACAGCTCAGTAAAGACTTCTGGTTTTATGATGGCTCAGCCCTTTCTAAAATCCAAAGCAGTAAACGGCAGTATTAAAGGTCTATTTTTACCCATTGTTTGTGAATTCACCAAGCCTTAGCCCAGGCCTAAATCCGAAGTCATTACTAAATGCTGGTGGTGGGTCTGCTTGAGAAAGCACAGGGGCGGCCTGGAACTCAGCCCATTTCCAAACACAGACTAAGCCTTTGTGGATTAGACACAAACCCCAAATGTACAATATGGCGTGCAAAAGAAATATTCCCATACACACATCTTCCCATGAACTTAGCTTGGAGCTCTCTACTGTTCTTGGCAAAAAGAAGTCATTCCACAAAGTTACTTCTTTGTGTGTTAAATGGTTTGCCAAGGACACCAAGGCTGTCTTTGTAATTCTTGTCTAACAAAATAGTGTCTCCAACGTCATTACTGATCCCAAGCCACACTTTTGATGTGATGGGTGATATTTAAAGAGATCTGCTCAGTGAGGTTTCTAGACAGGGGCAAGGCGCGGAACAGTCTGCTTTTGCACTAAAAAAAGGTTTGGTACTTTTTCAGCCGCTCATTTGCGAAATGTATGTACCATGTGGCACGTAAAGTTGCACTCCTTGCTCAACAAATGTTCTGCTTGTTGCAGATCCAAAATGCACATTGGTTCACTGAAGCAGCGAGCTTCAAAAGCAACCAATGGTAAAAAAATTCAAATTGCACCTGCAAACTGCAGCAATCATTTTTTGCCTCCAATGCTACAAAGGAATCCTTGAGCCATATATGTTTTTTGATCAATGTCACTTGCTTAATGTACTTTTGTGTGCCCCATTTGCCACTACATTTGCTCCCATCGCTTTCAGTGCATGTGGGCTAACCACATAAAGATCACAAGGAATGTTTAAATCATTTAAGCCCTACTCTTGCTTTCATTAGGACTCTGTGTTACTGCATATTAGGACACCAGCTAAGCTAACCATCAGTTACACTTTTTCACTTACATGCAGCACCAAGGGTGAACTTTGACCTCAGTGTGTTGTCAACGAAATGTGATGTAATCCTGATGCATACTATTTGCAGCTAATGTGACATCTTACAACTGCATTTTCTATTTATACAGAGTGAGCTTATATAAGTAGTTTTTATGTATTTATTTGACACTTTTTTTAAACTGCTCAGTTACTGAACAAGTTAACAAAGTGCACTTAATCAGGTGATGACTGCTTACTGTTATAACAAATTATGCGGCAAAGTTATAAATGCTTTCTGTTATTCTGGCTATCATTATACTGTTCAGCCCTTTAAAATTTGCTACAGAGTAACTATCAATATAGAATGCTAATCTTTACTGCCCCAGATTAGTAAGGGGTGCAACACAATTGCATACTTTTATCAAACATTTTTGCTTTGTATTGATTATTTGCTGTCTCCCTTCATACATAATGAAAGTACACTTCCTTGATATCCTAACATGTTCTTCAAGTAACTTATGATAGCAGAAATGTTCAAGGAAGTATCACAAAGCTATTTTCAGATGTAAGCCGATGATTGGAGCCAAAATGAGTCCATTTATCACACTTGTCAGGTATCTACAAAAGGATACCAGGCAGGCATAGTTTTACTGCTGTATACCTGTATGCTATGATTTCCTGTAATTCTTCAGTACTGAACAAAGGTTGTGGA
Organism: Lissotriton helveticus; assembly: GCF_964261635.1. NCBI lineage: Eukaryota > Metazoa > Chordata > Amphibia > Caudata > Salamandridae > Lissotriton > Lissotriton helveticus. The sequence continues at coordinate 1,379,590,207 of NC_136063.1, read as the reverse complement.
AACAAACTGGAGCATGGCGTGATTTACCTCTCCAAAGAGATTTACTCCTGAAAAAGTGTCCAGTAACTCGCCTTCTGTGGTAGGTATGTAAATAGAACAAGCCCTGATTTCTTGTTGTGTAATGGTGGGAATAAAATATTTTCCTACCATAAAGAAAAAAAAGGAAAAGGAAAAAAATTGCATTTCCACCGTAGACTACATTTGGCCAATGTTGACTTGTACTGTGCTTATTTTTTTTGAAAATCTGTTTATTAGCATAGTAATTGGAGCAGTTACATACACATTCAGGCATATCAATAATCAGAATTGTGCAGTCATATGTCTGCTCAGTATTTACAGGTGCATAGTACCATTGATTTTCAATTTCGTGTAGAACCATAGCGACTGAACATTTCCCTAACCTACCCACCCCCCCCCCCACCCGCATTGAACCCTCCCGGCACTCCACAAACATGCGTATAATTGCGATATTTACATCCTGGTCACTAGATGCCCCGTATATTACAGTTCCTTGGTGTTCGCTTTTTCCCACACACTTGGGCAGGCTGGGATAGAATCGTCAATGGTACGGGGTCCGCCGTACCTCAACACAGTGCACCTTATATCATGAATGACCTGAGGGGTTGGGCCCAATCAGCCCGTGTGTATTGAGTTATCCGTATCTCCTCCGCCCTCCTCCTCCTCCCCAGCCTCAAAGGTCCCCAGCACAGTGAACCAGTCTAGGGAGATCAGTGTTTTCCTGAGACCTCTACTTTCCTCTCGCTGCAGCGCCTCGCCTTCCGCCTTGCCCCACCTTATTACCTCTGCTTTCCATAAGTCCGGGTCAGGGGGTCTGGGGGATTTCCACCTCATGGTGATTGCTCGCTTCGCTAGTAATAGGGCTAAGTCTGTGAAACGTGTCGCCACGGTCCTAGTGCGTGTCGACGGTCCCAGGCCTAATAGTGTATGTTCTATGGTGAGTGGTTGGGACCGGGCACCAGCACCCTCAAGCGTGTCAGCGATGGTGGCCCAGTAACGGCCCAACTTGGGGCATTGCCATAGCATATGTAGTAGTGATGCGTCGTCAGCGTCGCATCGGGGGCAGTTACTACTCGCGTCGGGGAACATCACGTGCAGGCGATGCGGAGTCAGGTAGGCCCTATGTAGTACCATCAGCTGGATAAACTTGTACTTGGGGTTTCTGGCTACCCTCTTGGGAAACTGGAGGATGCGTTCCCATTCTTTGTCTCGCAGTGGCCTACCAATGTCACCTTCCCATGCTGCCCTGAGTGGTTCTAGCGAGACCGCCCTTCCGGTTTTTATGCTAGCTGTGAGCCATTTGGTTAAATGGCCGCCCGTGCCCATAAGGTAGTGCATCGTTACCAGGGGGTTAGTAGTTGGCTCCTGTCCTTCAGGCGCCCAGGTGTGTGTTATATAGTGACTAAGGCCTGCGTGCAGAAGGAATGAGCCTCTGGGAACGCTGTGCATAGTCCTGAAATCCGTAAAGGACAGTAGGTGCCCTTCCGCGAACAGGTCTCCCACATGCGTCACACCTGCGTCCAGCCACGGCGTTAGCCTGGTTGTCGTGAGCGTGCCCGAGCCCAGCGGGATGCCCAGAAGTGGGATCGTGGGAGCATACGAAGTCACGGGGGAAGTGTACCTCACTGCCTTCCGCCAATATGTCACCGCCAGCCGGAGGAGTGGCGGGGCATCTCTCGGTATGTCCGAACGGGGGAGGAGCAACTTGTGCACGTCCCCTCTTTCGTGTTCCCTCTCTGTCATATTGATCTCGTGAAGGTTACGGCCCGCCACCCAGTAGGCTAGCCATTGCAGCTGGCACGCATAGTTGTATGCCCTAAAGTCCGGAAGGCCCATACCACCGGAGCTTGAGGGGAGCTGCAGTTTAGCTAGGCCAATACGTCTGCGCCCGTGACCCCATACAAGTTCCGTAAGTAGTGAGTCGAGGTGTTTAAATGTCGCGGCTGGGATCAGGAACGGCAGGTTGGTGAAGTGGTAAACAAGGCGAGGGAGCATTACCATTTTGGAAATGGCCACTCTGCCAGCAACTGAGAGGGGCAGTGTCCGCCAGAATTGGATCTGTGACTTCAATGCTCTCAGGGTCCTGCCAAGGTTGCCGTCAATCATCATGCCAGCCTCTCTGTATATGTGCATCCCTAGATACCGGAAGGTGGTTCCCGCTATCTGAAACTCGTGCGGGGTGAAGGGTAGGGGAGCGGAAGAGTCTGTAGTCCCGAAGGCGAAACCATAAGACTTGGGCTCGCTTATGGTAAGGCCTGAGATCTCCCGGAAGTCCTCAAATATTTGGGGTATGGGGCCCATGGCGCCCCGCAGGTCCCGAAGGTACAATATGATGTCGTCGGCATAGGCGGACACAATATGTGCCGTCCCATGTCTCAGGATACCATAACGGGGGGCCAGTGCCCTGAGTCTGCAAAGCAACGGTTCGAGGGCGAGGATAAACAGAAGAGGGGAGAGCGGGCAACCCTGCCGGGTGCCCCTGGCTATAGCTATAGGTCCCGAAATGTGCCTGGAAGTGCGCACTCTCGCTGTAGGGAGAGTGTACAAAAGCCTGACCCAGGCAACGAATTCGGGCGGTATCACAAATTTTAAGAGCGTGGCAAACATGTAGTCCCATCTAAGGGAGTCAAATGCCTGCCTCAAATCTAGTGATATGCAGCCCTCCGGATCCGTATCCGCCCTGCTTCCCAGCATCAGCTGGGCCAAGCGTCTGAGATTCATGGCCGTGCTCCGGCCTGGCACAAAACCACATTGGTCGGGATGGATCAACTGCGGCACATATTGTATTAGACGCGTCGCCAGTACTTTGCTCAGGATCTTCGAATCAGTATTCAGAAGGGACAGGGGTCTGTAGTCGGCCAGCTGTATCCCGCTTTTGCCTGGTTTTAAGAGGGATGTGATCAACGCTTGCATAGACGATTGTGGCAGGGAGGCCGACCGCAAGGCTTCCAAATAGAGAGCATGCAAACGCGGGGCAAGGAGATCTATGAATGTTGTGTAGAATTCGGCTGGTAGGCCATCTGTGCCAGGGACCTTATTTCTAGGGAGTGCCCGTATCGCCTGTCTAATTTCCGCTAGAGAGATGTTGCGCTGAAGATCTTTACTTTGCATGTCGGTGAGTCGGGGCAGGAGCAGTTCCCCCATGAATGTCTCATAGGTGAACTCTGACTGTGGCGGTGGGGGGCTATACAGCGTGGTATAATAGTCTTTGAAAGCCGTATTAATCCCAAATTGGGAGGTGGCCAGCTTACCAGTTTGGTCCAGTATTTCTAAGATTGGGTGGCAAGGTGGGGAGTCTTGTAGGAGTCGGGCCAGGAGGGTGCCAGCTCGGTCCGCCTGTGTATGCTGCCTATTCGTGTGTTCTCTGTAGTCTATGAGCCTCAGGTCTTCTAGTAGCTCTGCGTGTCGTATGTGAGCCTCCTGTAACGGTGTGAAGTGTGCATTGGTGCCCGCCGCCTCACTCTCCAGAGATGCTAGGGAACCCTCCACTTCGCTTAGTTGACTGATGACCTCTCTCTTTCTACCCACTCGGGCTGCCATCGCCTCCCCCCTTAGGCAAACTTTAAATGCGTCCCATTCGATCTGCCGGGTACTGGCTGTGTTCGCATTCGTGGTAAAGTAGGTGTCTATAGTGTCGGATAGGGATGAACGGAAGACTGTGTCTTCAAGCAAGTCGGGGGGTAGTCTCCAAGCCGGGATAGGAGGCAGCAGCTTGCCCCACTGCCAGGTGAGCTCAACGGGGTTGTGATCGGACAGGGTTTTCCCCATGTGTTGGGTTTGGACAATGGAGGTCGCCAGGGAGCGGGAACAGAAGATATGGTCAATTCTGGTGTGGAGCTGGTGGGGCGGGGAGAAAAAGGTATATTCCCTCTCCTGCGGGTGTGTGCTGCGCCATGCGTCCGCCAAATCCCAGCCCTCAGCCCAGCGTGTCAGGGCGCCCGCCTGTTTCCTGCTCTCAGTGGCCAATAGGGGGGGGTGGGACCTATCTAATGTAATATCGAGTACAGCATTGAAATCCCCGCCAATGATCCACCGATGGTCAGCCCAAGCAGCAAGTATCCCATTGAAAGTGAGCAGAAATTCCGACTGGCCTGCGTTCGGTGAGTACACACAACCTAGTACAATGGCATCCCCATCTAGTAAACCCCTCACAAATACATAACGCCCCTCTTTATCAATCAATTGTTCTATCGCCTTGAAGGGGACAGAATTGCGAAGCCAGATCGCCGCCCCCCTGGAGAACGCAGAATAGGAGGTGGCAAAGAGCTGTCCGCGCCACTTTTTGCGCATTTTTACGTTTTCAGCATTGTTCAAATGTGTCTCTTGCAAACAAGCTATCTGCATCCCTCTACGGTTAAGTTGTGCTAAAATCCTGTGGCGTTTGTGTACCGAGCCCAGTCCCCTTACATTCCAGGTGCACAAATTATAGGCATTAAGCGGTCCCATAACCTTTTGTGTGTGGTGGTAGAGCGGAGCTCATGAGTGACCATGGCAGGTTCGTCGTGGTATTATGTGAGAGTGCCCCGTGAACGTATATCCCCTTAACTAAAGGGTCCCCAGGCCAACGGGCTCGGGAGCCAAACAAGGGTGCCCAACGTGGGCACAAGTCAATGTGTTCCATATTCAGAACGGGGGGAGTAGGCCTCCGTTGACTGTCACTTTATAGCCCGCTCTGGCTTGGTAGCCCTTGATAGAGTGTGCCCTTCTGCAACCCACCAGTCATGAGAAAGGGGGGGGGTCGGTCATACGTTACCACCCGGAGAGGACCAATCGTGTCGCCAATCAAAACTCCGCTGCCATCTGGGCTGTGATCTTTGGGAGCAGTTGCAGACTGTCCACCGACCCGGAAACTTCAGTGTGGGTGTCGGTGGTGACGGTGACCCCATCCTCGGCTGCCACCGCGTCGTGCGCGGCAAGGGCCTCCTCTGTCAGCTGCATCCCTGAGGAATGACCCGTTGTCCGGTCCCTTGTGGTCTGCGCCGTCGCCGGCGACCTCCCGGAGGGGGGGTTCGGCTGGCGTTGGAGGTAGTGCCCCTCTGGTCTGGCGGGTTCCTCTGTCTGTCGCTTCCAGCGTCGGCAAATGGGTCCCGCGAAGCCGGTGGTGCAAGCGAGACCTCCATCCATTCCTCCGCCTCCTCTGGCGAGTCGAAGAAGTGGGATTTGTTGCCATGTAGGATCTTGAGTCGTGCGGGGAACAGGAGCGCATACTTCATGTCTCTCTCCCGCAGTTTGCGCTTCACACCCATGAAGGTGGATCTGGCTCGCTGGACCGTGGGCGTGAAATCGGGATATATAGAGATGGTCTTGTCGTCATAGCGTATTGACGCCTTCTCTCGAGCCACCCTCAGCACAGTGTCACGATCTTTGTAGTGGAGAAGGCGCGCAATCAGAGGACGGGGGGGTGCTCCCGGTTGTGGGGGTCTCGACGGCATCCTGTGCGCCCGTTCCACACTGTACAGGGCTGTAAGATCCTCCGGGCCCACCATTTTCCGTAGCCAATCTTCCACGAATTGGGTGGGGTTCCTCTCCTCGCTCCGTTCCGGAATGCCCAGGATGCGGACGTTGTTGCGGCGGGCACGTCCTTCCGCATCGTCCACCCTGTCCCATAGCTGTTTGAGTTGTTTCTCCACGCCCTCCAGCTTTGCAGAGTGTTCCGTCTGTTGGGGGATGAGGTCGTTCAGCGCAATTTTTTGTTCTGAGACTCGCTCCGCCAATTTGTTATGATCCGCTCGGAGCAGGGAGAGTCCCGTCGCCATGTTGTCTATACGTGTTTCCAGCGCTTCACGCGTGGCGCGTATTTCGTTGAGGATAAGGTCCAGCTTGGCGTCTTGTGATCCCATCCCTGTCGGTGGGATAATGTCCACATTAGAGGAGGCCAGTGGGTCCTCTGAGCCCGTGGACTGCATGTCCGTCGGAGCACCCCGGTCCTGGGTCTTGCCCCTATTTCTGCCCATCGATCTGGTTTGCAGGGTGGCGCTATAGAAGGCGCACTCACCGGTCCGGAGGGTGGTCTCGCCGCTCCCCAAACTAGCGGGAGGGAAGCAAGAGTTAGCAGGGTCCCAGCGCAAGGAGGGTCAACGGCGCCGCGGCAATGATAGCGCCCCTGGCGGGTGTGTCGTCGCCCCGCGGAGGGCCCCGCGCCCTGCCACAGTCCTGGCTCCAGCAAGGTGCCGGGGGGGGGTCACGGTCTGCAGGTAGGGGGGTCACAGCAGAGGCCGGGAGGACGGAAGGCACCCCTTGCCCGGTCTAGCAGCAGGGATCACGTGGACTGTGGTCCGCACGCAGGTCGCCGTGTGGTTGAACCCTGTGGAGGTGCATGGGGGCCCCCACCTTGGCGACGAGTGCAGGGGCCGTGTGCGGGTGTCTCAAAGTGTCTTCGGTGCCTCTGCCCTCAGGTTAACGCAGCGCACGCCAGACAGTGCGGGGCGCCGTGTCAGTCGCTCAGGGCATCCGGGGCCCAAAGGGAAGAAGGCGGGTGTGTGGCTCAGGCAGCCGCCCCGGTCTCCTGATGCCAGTGGTTGTCCCCGTGCACCCCCGGCCCCACTTGCCTCGCCAATGCTCGTGTCCGTGCGAGTGCCTCCTCACAGTGCAGGCGGGCGTCGGGACGGTCCAGGTGTCTCCCGCGGTCGCGGGCGGCCGCCCGGCAGAGCAGGTCCGTCAGGGGATCTCAGCGCCAGTGGGGAGGTATCAGGGTAGTAAATGGGGGCGGATGCCCGCCGACGTCCACGGGTCAGCCAGCTGATTCCGAGGCTCGCTCCGGCGCGGGTCCCTCACACAGGGCGCCGGCAGCAGTGCGGTCTGTCGGCCAATCGAGGCCGTGGCTCGCCACGTTGCAGCAGGCCCCAGCAGGCTCTCCAGTTCCCCAGTGTCTCCGGCAATGTCCGAGGGGGGCGGCTTTCCGTTGCTGCACGCCGCTCACCTCCTGAGGCTCCGGGCGCAATCTCTAGGTGGGTCGCACTTCGGGTAGGCAGGATATTATGCTGGTATCGAGGGCTTAGGACGGAGCTCCGCAACTACACGTCCGCCATGTTCAGCTCTTGGCCACGCCCACCGACTTGTACTGTGCTTAAAACTCTACATTTGGTTAATTGCAATTGCCACATGACATTCCCAGTGGTATCCCTGAAAGGATGTTTAGACAAACTAGTGTATGGACAATATATTGTGTCAAGACTAATGAAGACAAAAATGTGAAGGTAAGTTTCTCTAGGTAAGCAAAGTTTTACTATATATAACTCAACATATATGAACATTGACAATATATCTTTATGACACGTAGAGGTGGAGCTAAGAATAGTAAGTTTATATTTAGCCATTTGCACTTACCTTCTCAATATTTTTGACACAATATTCTGTCCACATGATATTTTTGTTTCCTATATTCTGTCAGTGATCCCCTGGAAAGCTGTGTCTGGCACAACATTCCTGGTTGTTACTGGGAAAGTATGTGTATTCCAAAATCATGTGACTCTACACCCAAGACTAGGAGTACATGCATAATTCTTTTTTACATATAGTGTACATTTACCTTCGTGAATCAGGCCCATAAAATCAAATTCCCAATATCACTTCTAATAAAAAAGTCTCAATTTATTATTTTCGTCAAAATGATACCTTGCAGGTATAAATGTATTTACTGCTACATAATTGTACAGTATGCCAGTATACAATTACATATCCATAAACCCAATGCAAGGGGTGGAGAATAGGTAGATCAAAAAGCGGTTTGCAATGAAGGTTTGTGAACATCAACAAACGTATGCATTTGTTGACATTCATATACTCCCCTCTACTGACCCTTTCTCACCCTGGAAAGGATCAAATAATCGGTCTAAAAAATGGATTGAGTAAATCTCCTTCTAGTGTGGGAAGAAGAGCCAAACAACCCCAAATTTCATGAGAGGGTATAAGAAGTGACTTCTCAATGTGGAAATATATTTTCCCAGTGGAAGAAAAGAAAGAAGAAAAAAGGTGCAATTGCACAGGGGGGCTAACTTTTCTCAATATGCAACTGCACTATATCAACATATAGAAGTGTCATATGACATTGCCAGTTTTACTCCTGCAAACTTTCTGAATAATAAAAGTAAATCTGCAGCCATTTGTAGAGGTACTGCTGCACTATATATAAATGTGTCAGTTTAACTTTCTCTCTATACAGGTTTATCACATTCTTTGTTCTGCGCTTCAACTTTCACGCATCTACTATAATAACCCCAAGATGCACCTTGTGCTTAGTGGACTTGAAAACATCACTATCCATCCTGTAATGGGATGTCTACAGTGCTCATATACTTAAGTAGACGCCTATGCATTTTGTTGCACTGCATCAATAGTGCCACCACCAGCAGCGGCCCGTGCAGGTAAGAGCGGGGGTCCGAGTGGGGGGAGGAGAGTTCAACTAACCACGACGAGGGAAAAATAATTATTTATTTAATTTCCCCTCCTGGTCGCCTGTCAAATTCCCCCCCAACCTAGTCCCACCACCTCACCTCTCTTGGGTCGCACCTGGCCACCACTATCAACAATGGTGTAATTTTTGTGGATTTGCAACCAAGAGCAGATTATTTTCTCTTCTGTTACAAAGTTTGTGCCTATTGGCCCACCTGCATTGCAACTTATGACCCTTGCCAAACACTGAACTCAGCTTAGGCATGCGTAGTGGTGTTTCAACTAGTGTTACGGTACGCAATGACGTTGTAAATCCCTATGCAAACAAGGAAAAGGCAGTACTGGCCACACCGAATCCCCTCCCGTTAGACATAAACAAGTAATGGAAGGCCATGAATGGGTTGCAATAGGCCTCTCACTTCCTCCAGCCCAGGGGCACCTGCTCGATTAAAGGTAGCTACACCCCTAGAATTAGAAGAACTTTTGGCCTTAAGTGCTAGAAAAATAAACTTCAACCTAGTTTGAATATTTTTCTGGAGAGCAACATTGAGGGCAGTGGTAGTTCCTTGGTACACCACACGTTCCTGCTACCGGCGATAACAACACTCCTTTTGAAATTATTTGCATCACGTGTTTCTGAGGAAAATATGAGACTTACATGGATGGCACGTCTGAAAGTGGAAAGGCTTTTCTACATGAGTCAATGGCCAGTCTACTGACCTGTCTGAAGTAAATCAACGTTACAAGGTCTGACATTTATTGCAGAGCGTGTAGGCAAGTGCAACTTTCAAAATGTAGCTAAATAATTATGGATCCTTCAACGTGCAAAGATTTATTGGCGGTGAGATAACACAGATAAATCCGGCATAAACATTGACAAATGTACTCAACAGGAATGGATTTACTGCCAGTGACATGAAATCTTCTTTTGAAGAATGAGCGTTTGGGTGGTTGCAGTTGATTTTCGACAGTGAATAGAGCGTGCCAGCAGACAGGGAGCTCGCAATCCATCATGGCTGACGCTTCAGTCATTAGCATGCGGCTAACTTATGGAAGCTTCCAGTATCGCGTCAAGCTGTTGCCCCCTTAAAAGGAAAATACAATTATATATTAGGTAAATAGTTAACTATACTGGGCTTTTATATTTTCAATAAAGTTCTGGAGCGGGGGAAAAAACCTTGACGTTACGGCCTCATGTTCTTGGTGCCAGAATATTGTTTTTCAAAAGGCAAGGTGTGGCGTAAAATACTTCGGGGCACATTTACAATTACTGGCGCATCCCTGCAAATTAGCAGGGATTCGCCAGTAATTGTGCGCCGCAGCTCCGCCACCCATGATGCGCTGCATTTACAATGCGGCGCACCCTGGGGCAAAAACGGCACAGATGCGTCACACATCTGTGCCGTAAAGGCGGCGCATTGCTGGAGTTGCATCACAAGCGTGACGCAGCTCCAGCAATGCTCTGGGGGGCCTATTCATCCAATGCTGCGTCAAGCCTTACGCCTGCTTCAAGCAGGCACAGGGTTTTGACGCAGCATTGGCCTAAAAGTGACTGAGAGAAATCTTGTAGATTTCACTCAGCCACTTTTAGGAGGCGTTCCTGCGCAGGAATGCCCCCCCCCCTACGCCGGAACGCCTCCTTATGGCGCAGGGCTTTACAACGTGACGCATCTCCCAGATGCGTCACGTTGTAAATACCCCGCACCATGGCGCATCTTTTGCGCCACCGCTGCATCACAAAAGTGACGCATCGGCAGCGTAAAAGAGGCGCAAGGGGCTTGTAAATCTGCCCCTTCATATTGAGCTCCATTGAGACAGTTTATTTAGTCATAGACAGAAACAGGACATTCTTTGGGAATTCTTTGGGAATCCAATGATGAGCAGTAGAAAATTGATAGAAGCTAAGTGGAGAAGTGTGGCTCAATGGTTAGAGCGGCAGACCCTGATGCAGAGGTCTGACCTGGGACCAGGGTTCAATTCCCGCCTCGGCGGGTCTTGGGCTCAATTTCCTTGGACCTGATCATTCTCGCCTCGGTGCCTATTCTAATCATGGGTCCCATTCTGCAACTCTGGGCAATAGCTTGCTTAATCTCCACAACGGCCCAAACGGCGCTGGGATGCCTGGCTTCACCTTGGGGGTGCCCAGGAGTGGGCATTTCACAGGGAAAGCCAGGAAGGGTTCCACAGCAGTATGCGTACAACACCAAGACACCTCAGGGTATAAGTGTGCTATACAAGTACGAATTCATTCATTCATTCATCTCGAACTGTGTGCAGCAGCCACTTTACTCTAAAATGACAGAACCACATGACTGTTATAATCATCACTAGCAGAGTGTTTTTCTCTGTAAATGTATCTATGAATCTCTAAAATAAACCTACATATGTTTGGAAACTTCAGAGGATGAACGTGAAATGCGAGGTAAGAGTAAATGACATCACAAGCTTGACCCCTTTCAACTCTTCAGCCACTCACCGACCTCCTATTGCAGAAAAGACCTATCCTGTGGTGGAACTACAGAAGGTAAACAATACACCTAGGGCCTTATTTATGAAGGCCTTGCGCCGCCGTTGCGTCACTTTTTCCCATGTTAAAAGTGACGCACCGGCGGCGCAAGGCCTTCATAAATAAGGCCCCTAGAACCTTGTTGGCGTTCTATTGATGCTGTGGTCTTCATAACCCCTGACGTGAGAGGTCGCAAATTCAGTTCCAAAACCAACTAAAGGAAAGCCAATTGTTGCAACTGCTACCGCTGGCTACACCTATTTAAAGTCCAGGCTGCAGAGTGAAAGTACTATGGGATAACTATGTAGTTTCAACACATTTTGAACAATTTTAATACGTTTTTCCGTATTGAGAAGCAACAGTACACAAAAACACAATATCTGCCAGTTGTACAGTCAAGGAAATCACTGTACATTGTGAAGGTGGAGTTTTAGCCAAGCACCACTAGTTTTGCTGCCATTTAAATATGATGACGTTTTTCTGACATCTAAATATTATTTCAGATGCTGCAAAATATCAGTATATGTTCACCTTTCTTAAAATAGCGCAGAACCAGTAAGTGACTGAGGGGCATATTATCAAGTAAGGGCATTACATTATCGCCGCTTTTATCGGCAGGAAACTGACGATAAAGCAGCGATAATGTGCTTGATAATATGCTCTATGAATTCCAATCGAAGCCCATGTTAGATGTCTTCACATCTAACATGGGCTTCGATTGAAATTCATAGAGCATATTATCAAGCCCATCATCGCCGCTTTATCAGCAGTTTCCTGCTGATAAAAGCGGCGATAATGTAACGCCCTTACTTGATAATATGCCCCTTAAAGTCTTATATCACTATTTCCTGGGCCAAAAAAAGAGTTAAGATTAATCTCAGTTGGGGACAGTTCCTGCGACTGCACGCCATGCCTAATTTGGTAGAGATGACCAAAAGGAAGACTTCTCTAGCAAGTGTGAAGAGTATACATGATCCATTAAAGAGCAAGTGGAGGACCAGGTGTGACATATACTATTTCAGGCGACACTATATTTTTTATGCCAAAAATGCTGTAGCATGAAGAATCTCTACTTGCAATGCTGATTAGAGTTATCCCACCAATATTTGTATGACACTACAAATCAATCCCTGTACTTATGCCAAAGTTCAAATCTATCAAAAAAATCACGCACCAAGGAGTAGTAGGGCCGAATTACAAAAGCATTTATGGGCACGGGAAATAGTACTGCAGGAGTACTCCTTTTCATACTCCTAAATGTCTGATAGTTGGCCCTTAAACATCCACATCCCTGCTAGCAAATGTGCAATTGTGCAATGATGGCATAGTTCTTTCTATTTGTATTAATTGCATGCATTGCTCTATATGTTTTAGAACAAGTTCACAAAGCTATGTCAAAGTAAATAAAAGAATACTACACAGGAGTACTCTTTTCGAAACTCTTGCACAACGTTGTGGATCAACCTGTTAACGTGCTAAAAATAGTCACTTGTAAAAAGGATGGTGTTTCAAGAGAATTAGTATCAAAAGTTATGTGCCATTCATAAAACATACTTACATTATTCATGAACACCCATTTCTACTATTGTGCAATGAAGTAATGATTAGGATCGTCACACAATTTGTCAAATTTGTCTCAAAAACTTCCTATGCCATTCTAGACGGTTTACATAAATAAATAGATTAATGTGTATTAATAGAAGCACCGATGATCAGGAAATGAGAGGGCGCCATGGAATCAGGCAAGAGTTAAACAGTGGTGCAAAAATAATATATTTTAAGCTTTGCACACAGTTCAGAATTAAATATTGATGTAAATCTTAGAGATTGTTCTGCACAAATAACTACACAAATTGCAGAGTGAGGATGTCAGCATACGGTACAAAATATCCACGTCTTATAAAGTCACTTACAGGTCCCTTACACAGTGAATCAGTAGGATGACAGAGCAATGCTGCATATGTATGTAATCTAATAATAAATATCAGACATGCACCAAAAATTGCCTTCTCTCTACAAAATCCAAACAATGGGAGCAGGCCCCTGTTTCTCCGAATGGCAGAGCCATAATCGAAAGATAACCTCCAGTGGAAAATCACTAGATTTTCCCTACACCATCCTACCCCAAAAAAATGCATTTAAATGTAATCCCTTGCGGAGCTTGCAGAGTGCCGCTACGCGGAGTTCCACGTAGTTGGGGGGAAACTCCATGGAACTCTGCTCCGCTCTGCCACCCGCCTCCACCCCGCATAAATTAAATACTAGGAAAATTAATTTAAAAAGAAAAAAGTAACTTACCTTATTGCGGCGTCCTTCTCCTACTCACGTACATCTTGCACAAACTGGCCATGCGTGCGCAAGCATGCTCTATTACTTGCCGGTAATCTTCTTTACTCCGGGTCCCATTGTCCTCGTCCCATTCATTAACAAAGTGGATATAACCATCTCCCGACAGAAAAAAAGACAAGAGGATTGCTGGGACCCTAACCCCTCCTCTCCCACTGTGAGTACATAAGCAGCACTCACCTAGAATTCTGCCTGAACCACCAAGCCCCTCGAGGAAGGCCGGTCATCTAGGAGGGAGGGCGGGCGTATGAATGGGACGAGGACAACGGGACTCGGAGTAATCAAGATTACCAGTAAGTAATAGAGCATTACCCCCAGGTCCGTTATGTCCTCATCCCATTCATTAACAAAGTGGAGAATACCAAAGCAGAAAACCCAGCCTTCCAAACCTTCACGCACACCCAGGAAACCAAACCAAAGGCAGCAACCCAAGGGAAGCAAAAAGGGGGGAACCGCAGGAAGTAACCGTCCAGCAAGCCAGAATAGGCCAGCAGGGAAACAACCAAGGACCAGAAACCGAGCCAAGAAAAACAGAAGGCCACTACCACAACAAGGAGGCAGCCAACCAGAGGAACCGGAAACAGAGCAACCAGGCCAAAAAAGGAAAACCCCAACCCAACAGCATATGGCCAAAGGAACGCACCGGACAAAGGCCAACAAGCCCAGCACCACCAGGAAGGAACACAGGACATGGCAGCAGCACATACAGAGAGCAAACCCCAACCACACCAGAGAAAGAAAAAGGAAAAAGGAAAAAGGCCAAGGCCGGCCAACAGGGCGCAGGCACAACCACCCAGACCAAACCAGGAAGGAGGGAAGCATCAGCCAGCCACCAGTCCCCTCCCCCAACCAGGACGACCAGGCACCCAGAGAGCCCAGAGGACAAAGTCCATGAAACCCCGCAGAGGAGTTGATGGCCCCAGGAAAGAACGGTCAGCACCACCAGGGCTGCCAAACAACAACGACCAAGCACCCATCCCAGAAGGCGGAGCCAGAGCGAGAGTCCAGGAGCGGGCCAAGAGCCATGAAAGGCCAACGGACGGATACACAAGAAAGCTGGGGAAACAGGAACACAACCCCAGGAATGTCGCCGCACAAGGCCACAGAGCCAGCGGGGAGCAGGCCCGCGAACCCAACAGAGAACAGCCGCCGAAAGAGCAAAACACCAACCAGGAGGACCAGACAGCCAGACCCCAACCAAACAGAAAAGGACTGGGAAAGTGCCATAGACCAGAAACCCATAAGGCCAAAAACCCCACAGGGAATGAGAACGCATACCGAACCAGGGCCCAACACGAAACCCCAGAGCATCAGGGGCAGGGGAGACCAACCCAAAAGGCACTAGGACTAGGACATACCTCAATGGCAGAAGAACAAGCCAACAAGAGATGCCCCCAGAAAGACCAGGCAGACAGCCGACCAAACAACAGAGAGGCCAGCAAAGACCAGGGACCAACAATATGGAACCGCACAGACACAGAAGGGGTGGGACAGGGCCAACGGCACAACCCCGAAAACCCCCAACCCCAAAGGAAGGGAAAACAAACCCCAAAACCAGCAAGCCAGAGAGGCAACAGAAGCCCATACGGAAGCCAAATGTACTGCACAAGCACACAAACTCCATGGACCAGCACGCAGCACAGCAAGGGTGGGTAGGAGCAGCAAAAAAAAAAACCAGGGCACACAGCACCCCCGACCAGGAACTTACCAGGTCCGACTCAACCCAACTCCGCAAAGGAGACAAGAGCAGGAGCTGGCAGGGACAAAAGGCCGCAGGACCAAGAAAACAACCAAAACCAGTGCAACAAACGTAAAAGGAACCAGGAAGCCAGGGCCGAAGCCAAGCAACCAGCCGATGCAGGAGGACTCACCGGCTCAACCTGCCCCCGGAAGAAGCCCATGCAGCGCACAGGCCGAAGCAAAGGGCAGAGAGGCCGACAGAGACCCCCAGCACACAACTGTCGGACCACACAGCAGGCCGGACAAAAACAAACAGAGCTAACTGCCAAAGCGGAAGCCGGAGGAAGCAGAGAAGCCAGAGGCACAAGCAGCGCCAGACCCTGAAAAACCAGCAGCAAGGAGGGCAGTTCCCCCCCCAGTGGCAAGATAAACACCACAGGACAGAACCCCGACAGGGGAGGGGTGCAGAGAGGGGCACGCCAAACAACAGACTCACACACAGACCAGGTCCCGGGAGAGGGAACAGGGGAGACAGGAGTGGGCCAGGACACCGGCACCAGGAAAAGGACTGGGGATGTCAGGCAAAACACACCACAGAGCTGGCACGGAAGCCACAGCATAGCCAGCAAAACCAAGGAGGCACAGCCGCAGGCCAAGCCAAACCAGCAGCAGGCCAGCAGACATGGAGCGACTGGAGGCAATCCCAGATATGCCAACCCAGAAGCACAGAACACCAGGGCCCCACAGAGGCCCGAACAAGGTGAGACGAAGCCCAGGGGCAAATAGGGCAGAAAGGCCGCCAGCCACAAGAAGGGCCAACGAAGGAGGAGCACCGGGGGCAACAGAGGAAAACCTGAAGCCCAACACCAGCCAGCAGAACCAGGAAGAAAAACGTGGGCACCCAGCCAGAGGCGAACCAAGCCTGGGAAGAGAACAGCCGGCAGGAGCAGACCCAGAAGGGCACGCAAGGGCACGGCTGAAACCACTGGCGCTCCACGCCAGGACACCCAGAGAGCGCACAGGCAAGGTTGCAGGGCCGAAGACGGCGACCAACAGGCAGACCCCCAACAGGGAGAACTGCAGAGAAGAGAGGAAACCAGGCACCAACAACCAGGACACAGCAACCGCAAAAGACAGCCTGGCACAAACCCGGACTCCCAGGGACCATCGGAAAACGGAATCCAAACATGCGAACTGACACACCGAATGCACCCCATGGGGGGGACGGGAGAAAAGAACAACGCCCCCCCAGCCCAAGGCACGCCACCAGGGCAGGGCAGGAGGATCAACCATCCCAGGAGCCAGGCACACCGGGGGCAGAAAAGACCAACCCACAGCCAACAGCCAGGCTGCGAGAGGCACCCAATGAACAACCGGAGGCAGACCCCAAGTGGCACCGCACACCAAAGGAAGAACAGGAGCCCAACCACACCAGCCATAAAAAACATAGTAAGCCACCGCACCCTGTAGGCCCGGCAGACACCCATACAAGCACCAACCAGGCCAGACCGCGCCAAACTCTGAGACCCGACAAGGATAGGCGCATTCAGGGCGGGATGACCGCAGGCCACCCAGAAGGCCCAGCAACAGAGTTCCACAACCAACACCAAAGACACAACCCCCGAAAGGGATAGCACCGAGCGGCACCGCGACCCAAAGGGAGCAAGGGCCGAACACCAGCACCAGCCGCGAAACAGGAGGACACAGGCACCAGGCAAAAGCATCCAGCAGAAAGGGGGCCACAGTAGGAGCAGCCGCAGACTGATCAGCACCGCCGGTGGAACCAGGAGACAGGCAAAGCCAGACCCAAGGAGAAGGGCCAGAGCAGGACCCGCTGAAGCAAGCTAAAGGCAACAGGCATGCACAGGAAACAAAGCAGAGTCTGCAAAGTCAAGGCCAGAAGACCCACCAGGGCATCCCCTGAGAAGCAAGTGGAGTGCAGCAGCAGCCGGGGAACACAAGGACCACGCCAAGGATGCCACAGAAGCCAGGAACAGTGCAACAAAAGATAGCAGCACCCAGCACGGATAGGCAAGCAGCCAGACACTGCACCAGCCAGCCAGCCCACACAAAGCAGCCCAAAGGCAGAGGACAAGCCAAACACGCAGGAGGCCATGGGACATATACTGGCAGCCCTACGTCACATAAAGCCAGATCCATTGCGAGGAAGGAAGAGAAGGGCTCCGTACACTTAGGGGGCCCCAGGCAGAAACCCTGGCATCCCCAGGCTGTACAGTGCCCAAACCAGGAGCACACACAGGGCGCAGCAGAAGCATGCAGCGACAGAGACCACAGGACTAGCCGCCAGGGCAAGTGCTAGGAGCAGGGCAACAGCCAACCGCAGGAACAGTTTTGCAAAGAAGGAGCAGCCCGGTCCCCCAATAAGCAGACCGGCCATGCCAAGGCACGCCCTCCGGGCAAAGCGGTACACCCTGGCAGGAACTGCCAGCTGGCACAAACTGCCAGCTGGCACAAAACCAGAACCAAGGCAACTGGGCTGTGGCACCGGAAGACCGGGTCTGGCACCACCGGAGATGCATGCAAAGCGCTGCAGAAGAGGTGGGGCCGAAGGCTGAAGGTCTGCGCAGCAGGGCTCCAGATCATAAAGCACGCAAACATAGTGACCCAGCCAGAAACACAGGAAGCGGAGTCGACCCTGAGGCTTGAACCTTGGCTTGAACCTTGGCCTCCAAGCTCCAAGGCCGGCAGTCTAGCCGTGAGCCACATCCTCTCCCCTACAAACAAACACCCGCAGGAAGAGAGAAAATATCGCTATGTGGAATTCACTTGGAGTGGGGGCCAGGACACAACCGGGAACAACGCCCCCACTCCAACAGCCAGCCCAAGGCAAACACCAAGACACGCCAGAGCTGGGAAGGCCAGGAGCACCTCAAGAGCGGCGCATCTTCCAACCAGCCAGGACACAGGAAGACGTGCTCGTGACCAGGAAGCAACCGGGAATCCACGCACCAGCCGCAAAGAGCCTGCCGGCAGGGCCGGCCACATACATCCCTGCCTCCCAGCAAGCCCGACAGGCCAGGAGGCAGACCAGGAAACCCCCCGCCCGCACAGCCGGGGAGCCGGGCGGGGGGGAAGGAGCGAAGAAACGCCACCCCAGCCCAGCAGGAGCAGCACCATCATCCACATCCATTCTCTCGACAGACAGAAAAAAGGAACAGGGTGAATGCTGGGCTAGTGCTGCTTAGGTATTCCCAGTTGGAGGGGCGGGGTTAGGGTCCCAGCATTCCTCTGGTCTTTTTTTCTGTCGGGAGATAGTTATCTCTACTTTGTTCAAGTTCAAGTTCAAAAGACCTTTATTCGAATTTCATAAAATTCATAAAAGTACCACATAAAACAATTCAATTACATGACAGATCAAAAATTACAGTGTTCATAATTGTTAAAAACCTAATACAACTCTCAAAAGACTATTTTCACGGATTTTCCATCATTTTACGTACACGTGCTATAAGTCTCAAAAAAGTGCTAGTACGGAAGATTAATTCATCTGTATCCAGGGAGAGCAGCATTATATAAGACTCCCCCAATAAAAGGGGTCTTTGTTTTCTAAAATAAGGAGTTAAAAACAATTTCATGTATTTTAGATAAAATTTACAGAAGAATAGAAAGTGCAGATCATTCTGTTTGCTAATACCATCACACGGGCATGGATTGTATTGTGTTGTATGTTGGTAACCCAAGGGGAAGCCCAGTAAAAATTTCACTGAGCCCGCCCTTAGGCGAAACAACAATGATCTCTCCCAGTTGGTCATGGGTAAAGTAAGGTAGGGCGGAAGTGGTCTCCTACATAATTCATTCCCCATGTAGTTCGCAACAGTTGATTTGAGCATTTCACTTTCCATTCGTTCAGAGTTATAAAGTGCATACAGTGCTTGTTTGACCTCAGTTTTATATTTGGGCTCAATCCTGCTTGGGTCGGAGAAAAGATCTCCTTTGTCCACGGCACTCAATGTTTTTGAAACACCCGCGAGCCAGGGGATCGCCAAGCCATGGTCACATTTAAGACAGTCTTTTATAATATTTTGCGTTAAAGTGGCTGAGTTGTATCTCCAAATCCTGATCCAGAATAGAGCTGGTCTAGTTCTAATAAAGTCACATACATAGGGGAGGTTTAATTCCTCATGACAAATAAATTCAGAAGATGAGATTGGGGCGCCCAGTATTTTCCTGCAAAATCGGCTTTCTTCTCGCTGGATACTTGGACTTTTTCCCAGTCCCCAGACCTCAGCCTTGTATGTAGCCACAGGTAAACACTGTAATTTAAAAAAAATTAAAATAGCTCTGGTGGCACCTATTCTTTTTGGGCGAGATAGACTCAAAATGGAATTGTTGGCTTTCGAGAATTTGCCCATGGCATGGGCCAAATGCCCACCCCATGAGCCGTTCTTACCCCCCTACCAATGTTGATAGGTCCAGATACTTCTCCACCCATCCCAATTCTAACTTGTGCCTTGAGATCAGTGTGGAGGTAGGCCAGGAAGTTAACAAGGGCCTCATCCAGTCCATAATTCAAGAGGATTGCCCACAGTTTAGATCTATTTACTAGATCAAAGGCAGATGAAAGATCCATAAACGCAAGGTAAATGGGAGATGATCGGGCAACACTATATTTATCTATTATCAATTTTAAATTCAAGCATTGCTCAACCGTCCCCACCTTGCTCCTGAATCCCATCTGGCACTGGTCCAATATGCCTGTATCTTCAGTCCACTCAACCACCCTATTGTAGATGACTCGCCCCAGAATTTTTAAGGTATTATCCAAGAGGGAGATCGGACGGTAGTTCACTGGGTCCGACCTATCGCCCTTTTTAAAAATTGGGACTATGATGCTAGTTGCCCAAGTAGTGGGCATAGGCACTGTTGGCAGACTGTTGAAGACATTAAGGAGGATTGGTGCCCATAGATCTGGACTATGTTTGATAACATCAATGGGCAGTCCATCAGGACCGGGGGCCTTGTTACCAAGGCTCTCTTTAATAGCTATTACCACCTCCTGGAGATCGATCCCTAGGCCGCAGAGCTGTCCTGGGGCAAAGCTAGTTAATTCTTCAAGAGGTGGAGCATAGATTTTGGAGAAATGGGCCTCCCAAGAACTGCTGGTTATATTGCTGCTAATTGGGGCTAGTTGTTTACCCATTTCTCGCGTTTTTCTAACAGCTGACCAGAAGGGGCCACTGCTTTTCTGGTTTGCACTTCCAACCAGCGACTCACACTGTTCTGTCAATAGAGCAGCCTTTCTTTCAACTATTTTAAGTTTATAGTATTTCCTGGCTACCTGTACCTCCATTATGCACCTTGGTTCGGTGGTTAGTGCCCTGCGTAGTTCCCTGTTTGCTGATGAGTGGGCGGAGTCAAACCACCTTGGCTCTTTCCCTTCCTTTGGTAATGGAACTGACAAGGACGTTTTTATAACTAGACACAATTTACCAAAGTCGGCGATTATCCTATGGCAGTTCCCATCCATAGATAAACAGGAGTTGATTAACTGGGGATGTTCCCTTTTTACACTTTCCAATAATACCCCACTGTCAACTCCCCTCCATTTTAGTCGCAGGCCATCACCCGAGGGTGTAATGTCTCTTGCGCCATTTAAATTAGCGTATACCTGGCTAGGGCCTAGGTGCAGAGTCACTGTTAGGGGATTATGATCCCCGAACGATGTTTCTGTCACTGTGGATTTTGTTACGCGGTCTATCAAATGGGGGGACATAAAGATAAAATCAATGGTGGAAGAACAATACCTGCCTCTGAACGTGGGAGCATAATATGTGCTAGGAGTGTGATATTTGTCCATAGCATTACTGAGAGTATGCTCAGTTAATATATTAACTAATTCAATACCCCTTCGTTCAGCTTGATCTAGATGATTTCTATCCTCAGTCCAGCAATTCTTTAAAATTTTCGCATTAAAATCCCCCCCCCCCGATTAAAATCCCTATCTCCTCCTCTATTTCTAAGCTGGTTTCAAGGTTTCGTAAGGTCTTAGAGAGTGCATCAAAATTCGTATTGGGTACAGAATGAAAATCATTATTATAACAATTAATTAAATAAATCTTGGTCTTTCGCTTGAATTCCAAGATCTGTATGTTCGGGTTCCCTCTCGATAAATCTCTAATTGTGCCACCGGTCAATATCTTAATCCCAATAAACAAGCCTCCCACTGTGCGACCAAAATCAGGCTTACGTGCTGTCACACTAAAACAATGGTAGCCCTCTATATATAAATTCCCAACAGCCCATGTCTCCTGAAACATAATGATATCTTTTCCATCCATTAGCTGGACCCATTGTGGATCTGACAATCTTGGTTCTAACCCCGCCACGTTCCAGCTAAGAATTGACAAGTCACAGCAATTGGGGTGGCTAGTTGGCTTGCTCCTAACACTCGTAACTATACTCCGCTTAGAGTTAGTTAGTGTAGGAGTTACATCATCTTGTGTGGCTATGGGTGTGACAGTATGGTGGTGCGCTACTATTTCCTGGGTTGTGTTAGCTTGTGTTGGTAATAGATATTCCTCATTATCAATGCTCGGTTCTTGACATCCAGTATTACCTCCCCTATTGCCCAGTCAGTCCTGATCTTCTAGAATTGAGAAGGCGTGTTCAAACCGGTTATGGGTTGGGATGTTATATATAGGCCTCAGCTCGTTTTGAGGCAAATTCCGGTTTAGATTGGTCTTTAAATATGGCCTCTCTCCAGGGTTATAATGGCGCATAATGGGAGGGTTTGGGTGTGGCATCGGGTAGGCTGAAAATGTGGTCTGGTGGCACTGAGCAGGGCCGTTCATAAAACTAGGATCTTGGTTCAGTTGATACATTGGGAATTTATTCCTAATACCAAAATTCGGATCCTGATAGTACTCAGCCGGGTTGTTCCCAGGGTTGGAATTTGGGGCTATTAGATGTCTGTAGAAATAGCCCAGGGGGAGCAAAGTCGTATTAAATTCCCAAGGTGAGGGCAGTGGGGCGTTAGCAAGTGTTTTTTGGGCCCATTGTGGGGACCTAAAATTTATAATTATGCAATCCCCCTCAAACTTTTTTCTCAACGGGCCCACCAACCCCACTCTTTGTGCTTGGATAATCTCTCATGCTCCTTCCATTGGGAAATTACAGTTTACAGATAACCAATGGAGGATCCTATTTTTAAGGGTGATGGGGCTTTCCTCTTGGCCCTCCCTTAGTTTGGTCACATTGACTAGGACCAACACATATGCCCCGCACTCAGGCGGTAAGCTGATGCGGGTGGGTATCTTCCTCGTGTTGGTTGCCATGTTTTGTTCAGATTGGGTTGTTGGGCGATTTTGGGCATCATTCTTGGTTTGTCTAGTTGGGACCCTTTTGCTTTTCTCAATATTTTCTCCCGTGCCTTCTGAACTAACTGTCTTAGTCATATTAGGGTTACGGGCGTGTTTGGCTGGAGGTGGATTTTTACTTGTACTTGGTATTGGCAACGGGGGAGTGGGTTTGTTACGACCTTCTGTGTTCATATTAACCCCATTATTTTTGGGCTTTGAAGAACCGGGTTATTTAAGACCCGGCGGCGCCAGGGGCACGCCCAAAGTCTTCGGGTATCACCTGTCTTAGAACACAGAGAAACGGAAAATTCGAAAGATCGAATTTATTGGCTGCAGCCAGTAACAGAAGTCCTAGAAGTCAACACGATATGAGTTCTCAGGAGACTGCTCAATTTTACAAAGCCAGTCATCCCTTTTTATGCCAAAAATCACATTCCAGACAAATACCTTACATTTACAAACTGTCCAATCACATGTATTCACACCAGAGGTATCGCATGACGGTAAAACCCACTTTTCAGTTGCCCAGCCCATCTCAATTTTTGGTCAAACCCAACATTCTTCTTAAGACAGGTCGAACGAACCAATAATACAGCCAGGTTCTGAAACTGGGATGGTGCAATGAGCTAAAAAATGGTGTTGGATCTAGCCCTGATCTCTTGACTGGGTGAGAGTACTCTGCTTAATTCAGAGACTCTGTCCATCACCACCCCTTGTTGTAAACAATTTTGTCCACCCTAAGCGTGGAAGGGTATACTCAGATGTGAGTCCCTTGCTCATTGCACCATCAGGATTCAAGCAAGCCGGGCCGAAGACGGCTGAAATGCCAGAAACCGGTCCCCGGAAGCTTGTTTCCTTCCCAGTGTAAGAATTGGCTTTTGTAGTCTGGTCTGCCCTGTTCCCATGATGCACTGGGCCAGGGACAGACTAATTTGCATACAGCCAGGTTCTGAAACTGGGATGGTGCAATGAGCTAAAAAACGGTGTTGGATCTAGCCCTGATCTCTTGACTGGGTGAGAGTACTCTACTTAATTCAGAGACTCTGTCCATCACCACCCCTTGTTGTAAATAATTTTGTCCACCCTAAGCGTGGAAGGGTATACTCAGATGTGAGTCCCTTGCTCATTGCACCATCAGGATTCAAGCAAGCCGGGCCGAAGACGGCTGAAATGCCAGACACCGGTCCCCGGAAGCTGGTTTCCTTCCCAGTGTAAGAATTGGCTTTTGTAGTCTGGTCTGCCCTGTTCCCATGATGCACTGGGCCAGGGACAGACTAATTTGCATACAGCCAGGTTCTGAAACTGGGATGGTGCAATGAGCTAAAAAACGGTGTTGGATCTAGCCCTGATCTCTTGACTGGGTGAGAGTACTCTGCTTAATTCAGAGACTCTGTCCATCACCACCCCTTGTTGTAAACAATAATAAAAAAGGGCACATCCCCATCGTAAATAGACCATAATGAAAGGAGCAGAAACAGGTGTGAGTAGGATAAGGCATATTTGTGTGCAATAAAGATTTACAATGTCCTGCGCTTTGATCCTCAATCTTGATCAGCTACTGAGAAAGGAACTGGCCTAACAAGTTTGGCTTCAGGCAAGAGGGTCAGTTCGTTCAGGTCATTCAGAAGTCAGCTAAAGTGTACGTGTGCTAAAGAGTCGTTCGGCCGTAGTCATCGGCCTATGTGAGGGCAACCACAAAATGGCTGCCATACACAAAATGGAACCCAAGGGTTCAGAACGAAATTCCTAAATACGTAGTGAATCCATCGGTCTAACGTGACAAAAACACTCATCTTTGTCGTACTAACTAGTTACGGTACGCTAATATCAAATTTGTAACGAAACCATGACCTTTATGAAACGGGTTCAGAATTCACAGAACCTCAGCTTAGTCCCACTTAGTGTCTCCACATTGGACTTATTTGTTACAGTCTGCCCTATTCCTAGTTTTGTTACATGGTCATCTAACACTCTCAGCCTCTTATCCATGTTTAGGATTTGTTGGTTGATCGGCCCTAGAAGGGTAGTCAATAGGGTCTCCATCCTCCCCCAGAAAGCTTAATTCCCCGTCCCTATACTGGTTTCTACGGTGTGGGTGTCTCTTTCATTAACTATTTCGTTAAATTGGTCTACTCCCTTATCCCTTCTCCGCTCTACGGAGGCCGGAATCCTCAGATGTTGCTTACGCCCACCCTTGCTTCTCTGTTTTTTTGGCGATAGCTCAGTGTCTAAGTGTTTCAGTTTTCGCTTGGCTTTTTGCCCCCTAGTTCGCACAGGAATACTATCACTTTCAGCCCTCTCAGTGTTTGACATATCAAGGTCCGAGCATGGGCCAGTGCCATCTAGATTTGCCAGGTCAATAGCCAGTGGTGCACGAGAGTCTTGACTTATGTTCGTATCAGACCTGAGCATGGTGGGAGTTGATGATAGCCTGCTACCACTGATAAAATGTTCAGGTGAGGCCGTGCCCGCAATTATGCAGTTCTCATTAGAGTCTATGCCTGGAAGCCCTGCATAGGATGCGGCAAGTATAGAATCCTGTGAATTTTCTGGGATCACAAGAGGGGGCAAGTTTGATGGAAGCGAGAAGCGCCTTTCAGTATTCTGGATAGCTGTTGCAACTACGTCAATAGTCTTCTGGAGCATTATATCAATGGCAGTCAGACTTGGCCGTGGAGTGGTGGAAGTTGTTGCAGCCAATTTATGGGCGTCTTTGGGCTTAGGCACTGCCGGTATTCTTTTCTCCATGATATTAATTTGATCAGGATTTACTGTGGGGCAAATGTTTATACAGTTTAGTGTTCTCTTGTCACTGACCTGATAACAATGGGGGTAATCCAGTTGGCGATGTCCTAATAAGGGGGGTGGCCCAGCCCAGCCTCCTCCGGCTTCTGACGGCTGCAGAGGGCCCGCCCTTTGCCCGGGCTTAGCCCGGCGTGTCCCGTGCGCGTCCTCACAGGACGAAGGAGCAGGCGAGTCTTTATGCGCCTCCTGGCGCGTAGGAAATGCGTGTTCTGCCACTGAGGCTCCTGGGGCTTGTAGTCAGGCGATGTAGTCCAGAACGCTGGACCGGCGGAGCGAAGCCCGGCCGGTCAGTGAAGGCGGGGGGCGGAGCTAAGCCCGGCCGCGAGGAAGGGAAACCGCACAGTAACGAACACCAAGGGACTCTGCAACAGGCGAGTCTTTGTGCACCTCCTGGCGCGTAGGAAATGCGTGTTCTGCCCTTGAGGCTCCTGGGGCTTGTAGTCAGGCGATGTAGTCCAGAACGCTGGACCGGCGGAGCGAAGCCCGGCCGGTCGGTGAAGGCGGGGGGCGGAGCTAAGCCCGGCCGCGAGGAAGGGAAACCGCACAGCAACGAACACCAAGGGACTCCGCAACAGGCGAATCTTTATGCGCCTCCTGGCGCGTAGGAAATGCGTGTTCTGCCCCTGAGGCTCCTGGGGCTTGTAGTCAGGCGATGTAGTCCAGAACGCTGGACCGGCGGAGCGAAGCTCGGCCGGTCGGTGAAGGCGGGGGCGGAGCTAAGCCCGGCCGCGAGGAAGGGAAACCGCACAGCAACAAACATCTACTTTGTTAATGAATGGGTCAAGGACATAAGGGACCTGGGGGTAATGTAAAGTTTGTGCAAGATGTCCACGAGGAGGAGGAGGGCAGCCCGGGAACGCCACAGTAAGGTAAGTTACTTTTATTTCTTTTTAAATAATGTTGTCCTAGTATTTTAAATTATGCGGGGTGGAGGCGGGGGTTGGCTAACTCCGCTCCGCTGCGGAGTAAGAGTTTTTTTCTCTACTCCACGTACTCAGTGGAGCACGGGTATGGCAATCTCCGCAGACTCCGCTGGCAGAGCGGAGTACTCCACCCGCCTGTTTAAATGATTTTTGTACTGCAATGTGTAGACTGTAAATGAAGTACTTTGTGTGTCTTGAGCTTTTAAAAAACACATCCAGAGCAAAATAAAAGTTAGCTTAGTTAAAACCCCCCACTTAATCTGTTCCCTGAAACTTGGGGCTAGCCTGCTTTTCCAGTAACTCAAGATCAGGGTTCAGGCTAACAAATAAGCAAGCATTGGTAAAGTCAGTAGGTCTGGCTAACGTCAGAGGTATTGACTTTGTCACTGCGTGTACCTCCTAATCATCAGCCTTAGGATGGGAGAGGTCTGAGAGAAATCTGATCAAAAGCTGGACCCAAAAGGTTCAAAGCTACTTGACAGGGGGTTACTAAGACTGGGAACACTTTGAGGGCAGTGCGTGACAAATATTAATGAATTAATCAGATGATCAAAGTACTGCAAGATACAGCCATTAAGGTTCAAGGAAAATGAAAAATATATAATGTGGACCATGAATGTTAATTATCAACTCATGTGTCACAAAGAGAAAAGGAGACCCAATAGAGATGACTGCAGACCATTTCTCACCATCAGTATGGGGGGGAAGGAAATGTATACCTTGATAAGTGTTTCTCAAAGGTTTGGAAGTGCTTCCAATCAAGCGAGTAGGGGAACTGGATTACTAAGTGGTAGATTTACAAACATTTTATGCTGGGTTTGCGCTGGGGACACAAGCCAAAATAAAATGTTTTGTCGTTTTACTATCCTTAACAAAACTTGTTTTGAGCTGAAAATTTGGTTAAAAATAGCGCAAAACAGCACTGCACTGTACAGCACACATGTAAAAGTAGAAATGTGGCAACACTGGTCTAGGCATAGTATCTTGTACTGGATTGGCCCTTCCAGTACAAAACCTATGCTAGACTCACTCAGACAACCTTGCACTGTGGCACAAAGAGTTGTATGTGGTTTCATAGAGAAACAATTTCATTGACCACAATTACCCAAAAAACATGTCATCTACATTTTTAAAGGAAATTTCATAGAAACCAGTTCATCTCATATCTATTTGGTCAAAATTGACTTTCAATTGCTTGTTTTCGAAGGTGTAAATCAATGGCTGCAGGTCTTACTTTCGTAAAAATTTTTAACCTTAAAAGCCCTTTCTATCCCACAAATCCACACATCCCTGAACCACAAAACCCCTCTCTACCCCTAACTGCACCCACTCCTGAACCCTAAAAAAGCCCTCCACGCCCTCAAACACCACCCTACCATGACCTATAATGACTCCTCATTATCCTAACCTTTACCCATCCCATAACCCTTAAACCCCTTTAAACATATAAACCCCACCCATTAATTTATCTTTAAAGCCCCTCACCACCCTAATCTCCACCCCATCCTGAACCCTAAAAAAGTCACCACTGCAATCTCTACCCATAACTGAACCGTAAAAACCCTCACCAGCCCTAAACAATGCCTATCCTTGAATGCTTAAACCCCTCAACATCCTTACACTCCACCCATCCTAAAAAAACCTCACACACCTAAACTCCACTCATTCGTGAACCCTAAAAAACAATTGTAACGCCTAAACTCTCACCAACCCTACACTGCATCCATCCCTGAACCTTATAATCCTTTTCTATACCCAAACTCAAATTGTTCCTGATCTCTAATACCCCCTCAATATTTTAAGATTACACATGCTTTACCCCAAATACGATTCAGAAAAGGGGGTGGTGATGAACAGAGTGTCTGAATTAAGCAGACCACTCTTACCCAGTCCAAAGATCAGGGCTTGATCCATCACCATTATTTAGCTCACTGCCCCATCCCAGCTCAGAACCTGGCTATATGCAAATTAGTCTGTCCCTGGCCCAGTGCATCATTGGAACAGGGCAGACCAAACTACCAAGCCAATTCTTCACCAGAAAGGAGACAAGCTTCCGGGGACCGGTTTCTGCCATTTCAGGCGTCATCGGCCGGCTTGCTTGAATCCTGATGGAGCAGTGAGCATGGGACTCATGTCTGAGTATACCCTTCCACGCTTATGGTGGACAAAATGATTCAGAAAAGGGGGTGGTGATGAACAGAGTGTCTGAATTAAGCAGACCACTCTTACCCAGTCCAAAGATCAGGGCTTGATCCATCACCGTTATTTAGCTCACTGCCCCATCCCAGCTCAGAACCTGGCTATATGCAAATTAGTCTGTCCCTGGCCCAGTGCATCATGGGAACAAGGCAGACCAAACTACCAAGCCAATTCTTCACCAGAAAGGAGACAAGCTTCCGGGGACCGGTTTCTGCCATTTCAGGCGTCGTCGGCCCGGCTTGCTTGAATCCTGATGGAGCAGTGAGCAAGGGACTCATGTCTGAGTATACCCTTCCACGCTTATGGTGGACAAAATGATTCAGAAAAGGGGGTGGTGATGAACAGAGTGTCTGAATTAAGCAGACCACTCTTACCCAGTCCAAAGATCAGGGCTTGATCCAGCACCGTTATTTAGCTCACTGCCCCATCCCAGCTCAGAACCTGGCTATATGCAAATTAGTCTGTCCCTGGCCCAGTGCATCATGGGAACAGGGCAGACCAAACTACCAAGCCAATTCTTCACCAGAAAGGAGACAAGCTTCCGGGGACCGGTTTCTGCCATTTCAGGCGTCGTCGGCCCGGCTTGCTTGAATCCTGATGGAGCAGTGAGCAAATACCTCACACTAATTTTAAATTACAGCCAAGTTTAATGTACTTTTGGATTTCTCATTATAATTATCTTTTTTTGAAATTTTTTCCCTTAATATCAATTTTAATATATTTCCTTAAAATTGCCTTAAAATGTTTTTTCCATGAATTGCTATCCTCCAATTTGCTTGCTAGATAGGAGAGGAGAGTGTCACATCTCTATAGATATGGCGTTCTTCTCTCTCACACAATGCAGCACTGAGTTTTTGGCTGCTGCGCTGCATTGTGTGACACTTTTGTAAATCTGGGACTAAAAGTGTATAATGGGGCGAGCTTGTCTCGAAAACAGAAACGGGTCACTTTTGTGCTCAAGGCTGTCATTTCTGTTTCACTGCTGTGACTGATGACTTTGGCCAATGCACCTCACATCAAGCAACATTCCACACATGTAAGGAAACACAAAGTAAGGCACTATTTGAAACAATTACATTTGCTCCTCATCGTAATTGGCAATTGGCACAGGTGAAGGTTCACCTGTCACCTTACTCAGCTCAGTGATATCCCTGAGTCGAGGAGTTTATTATGAAAGTAACTTTTCCTTTGTGATGGGTGACCGAATGTTCCTTGGGCTCTGCGTCATATAGAAGAGATTATCTGCCACGGATGAATGTTTCGTTCCACCAATGAAGTTTTTCTAATGGTCTACAGTCTACAACTTCCCGAAATTGCTACATTTTACATCGGTGCCAACCTTAGGGTGCAATTGAAATTTAACACCAACAAAATGTTTACATGATAGCTTTCCAGGCTTTATTTCTGGTTGGAAGAGTCTATCGCAAGAAATAGCTGGCATGGCTATTTTCTTCAATAACAGAAAAAATTGTGGGGTTTTTGTCCAGCCGTTTTTTCAAACATTTTTCAGCCTTTTGAAGTTGGCAATGATGAAGAAAAAGTTCGTAAATTTGGTGAAGTACCTGTTCTGAAATTGTCAGTGAAATGCATTCATTTGTTTCGCACGAAATGGACTACAGACGTCTAAGAGAAACTGGCTATAACCATTACCTTATAATACCTCAGTAGAATTTAATTATAAACAATAGTGCCAGCGAAAATGACAATAGGTAGTATTGTCGTACCCTTCCAAATTATGCACCAGATCCTCCAACTGAGACTCGTGAGTTATCTCAAAACAAGGCATAATAACATCGAGAGATTAACTGTCTAAGGGAAGAGATGTAGTGAAAAAAGGAGGGCTTGCAACATAGTGAAGCAAGTGTTTGGATAACCCCACACTAGGAGCAGTTGGCAGGATCCCGAGGATATGTTTATGCTGAGAGACAGCATTCTGCCTAAAGATAGAGATGCAGTTATCTCGATGTGATCTCTTATTGCAAAACCTCGCGAGAGGTATGAGCAGGGAGATTATATTTGGTTAAGTGTTCCTATGCAACCATGAAGAGCACGGATTAATCTATTTCCAAAAGCTTCATTTGAAACTGTTCATGGAAAAAAGCTCATGACTGGATTAAATAGCTATCTTGTAGCTGCAAAATGTTGTTCAGAAACAGTTCTTGGTGAGAGAGAAAGGAAAAGAGAGATATCCACTGTGGGCAGGGCCGGACTGGCCATAGCGGGCACCGGGCAATCCCCCGGTGCGCCGCACGGGTAGAGGCTGGTTTTGGGCTCCTGGGAGATGTTTTTGTTATAGGGCTGTTTTTGCAGCATAGCTGAAAAATCGGCCCTTTACCAAAATCGGCCGAAAACTGGCCCCGGCAAAGCGCTCGGCGGCACCAACAGTGGGGGGCCAAGCACTTTGCCAGGGCCGGTTGAGGTTCCCAGTCCGGCCCTGACTGTGGGGACTGTCTTGGTCTTAGTGTGGGTTATCCTGCGTGGGTTATGCTTCTCAGACCCAGACAAACACTATCTTTGTGAGGACCGGTGCATTGTGAGGACCAGTCTCAGAAGTCCGTTAAGGTACGTTTGAGCTAGTGTATCAAAATGTAAGGGCCTCATTTACTAAAAAATTATGCAGCACGACTTACAAGCCATTGGTGTTCTGTCAACAAGAGGATCACCTTCAAGCTCCTCACCCACGCACACAAGGCACACAACAACACCGGACCAGCATACCTCAAAAGACGACTCACCTTCTACACCACGAACTGGCAGCACAGGGATGCATCATATTAACAACAATACGATGCATCGGTGTGCTTTCCCCTGCACTCGTACACGATTGGCTGCTATGCGCCAGTGCAGGCACCCTTGCGTCATGTTACTTGCGTTGTGGGGCTGATTGGTTTTGTGCTGGAAGGGACATCTTCCTGCACAAAAACAATAATTGATGGCGATGTCATCTTTCTATGCGTGCTGCAGCAAAATTAAAGTATTTCTCCTCATTGCGACACTCCTACGCCTCTCCTGATTCTGACGCATTCCCAGCTTTAGAAAATTGTGTAAATCTGGGAATCTGTCAGGCTCCATGGATGTTGAGTGGGAACACCCACAGCAACACCCATGGAACGTCCCTTTCACACAGAGTAGTGCGTGAAAGGGGCCCATATTTATTAGGCTATGAAACGTCATGCAGGGTGACCTTACAAGGCCTTGTAAATATATGTTTTGACTCACACTACACCGCCGGTGTGTCATAAAAGTGACATTGTACATGAAGTCATAAAAGTGCAGTTAGATTTGCTTCAGTCTGCTTTATAACCTACCCTACTATCAAAGTGCGCATGGAGTTAGAATAGTAATTACACACTTCATTACGGTCAATGACCGGTCCTCATAATAATAGGTATTTTATGATGTGTGTGTGTGTGTGTGGGGGTGGGGGCGGTGTTTGTTTGTGTGCTGTATTAAATTTTAACGTGGTCCTGAATGCTGTGCAGCTAATTAAAATAACAGCTAAAACCCTTACATACCTGACAAACATGAACTAAAAGGGTGCCAACGTCCTCTGGTCAGGTGGCGATCTTTAATAGTGGAGAGCTTTAATATTTGACTTCAAGTGCGGAAAGTTAAGCAGAGCAAGTGAGCCTACCTTCCACAAAAAGGATTAAGAGAGAGGGTTTGCCCCTCAAGAAAATGTTGAAAAATGAAGTAAAATTAATACATTTTTACTTACTAAATAGCAGTCTGCTTGGAAAAGGGCACTAACGAATCATTCCATTACTTTCGTGGTGTGTCAGCCAGTAGAGTTACAGAACTACCCACCCCAAGATAACTCTGAGAATACAATGGCAAATTGGTGCATTTTACTATAAACTTCTTAAAACCCAAAGGTTACACAGACAGATTAGAAAAATAAATTCCACATAGCTTTCCGTTTACTATTGAATTTATCAACACATCACATTTTAATTTTTCATCCTGCTCTTTCCAAGTGGATTCTCATTCATATGTTATGATTGAAGACCTTCATACAAGGGACAGGGTGGAAAATTAAACAAATACACAGATCTTGCAATAATAGGCAGGAATGCAGAGCTATTAAGTTGTTTAGGCTCATACAGCACTACTGCCCCTTTAGTTAAGTGTTTGTCATTTTTTTATAAACAATATACCAGTGTCTACCAGGGTCAGCAATAAACCAGGGGAGGACACCCTCATTTCACGAATGTTTACAATAGAGCAGTAATTACTATCAATAAACTGTGACCAGCATCAGACCTTGACGTGGATCATCATGTCTGTTGCTGCTTTATTCCCATATAACCCTGTGCTCGATGAACATCTAAAGCAAACGAGACCATCCAACCTTGGCTATGTAGCTGTGCCATCCACTGCTGTAAACAACAAAATAACATTTCTATAGAAAAGCCAGAAATAAAGCCAGTCCTTAGATCTGAAGGACAGCAAATATAAATCACTTTATGTGTGTCCAAGTCTTGTGTTCTGACATAAGGCAGCTCTGATTCCTGTTCCTTTTTATCACATTCTCTGCTTTTTATTTGTTTTTCTCTCTGTGTTTCCTCAGATCTGCTGCTATCTGTTATGAAGTTACTGTGCAGAGAGACAGAGAAACATTATAGTAGGATGAGGGAAGAGGTGAACGGATCATATATGTGTAATAGGTGACACATTCATTTATGTTCAATAATAGTCATTCATTATTAAACATTAAAATTATATTGAAAACATCTCCCTGCTACATGACGACACTGTTAAAAACAATGTAAGAATTACAAAGCATTTGACATCCACCATTGCAATGCTTTTGAATCCATTGTTGCAGGGTGAAGGTTTGGGGCTATAATCCATAGGATCAAGGGCACAACTTGTGCTTTGTACTGGTATGCTATCTTTTTGGAAGATTAACATGTCCTTGGTGGGTTAGCTGTAGATTTAAGGTTTATATTAAGTATTGGATTAATGGACATAAGTCATGGCCTGAGTTCAACAGGAATGATAAGTTATAATTGCTGTAGGCAGTTATCTGGTATGATGGTAGTTCTGGATTTGATTTGCCCAGGATGGGCATTCAAGGTAGTTAAGAGCTTGTCATTTCAGGGGTTCAGCACTCCAAACCTGTGCCCCATTCTGCCACTTTGCGCTATTTCCTTGCACTTATTTGGGAGATGCAGAAAGTTACAGCACACGTGTCCTCCTTGACACCACTGGCACTGTAAGACAATTGATTATTTGTTATTATAAGGGTGCTTTAAATGAAGTGTAATAATATTGCCGTACAAAAATGAATGTCTCCTCAAGTAATGCAACTGGTGCTATGTTAAGCGCTCTGATACCCGATTCGTGTCAAGTTCGCGCTATATAAAGCTCTGTAAAAACAAAAAACAAAAGAGAAATGTTGTAAAAATAACTTTATCACATTTTTCTAAGCTTATGCATAATGGTGTGTGTTAATCATGGTGGTTTTTATGTGGTTTACACATAAAATCTGCTATTAAAGGCACATGCAATATAGATCTCAAACAGAATCCAAAATACTCAGCAATTATATATGAAAATATGACGAAGTGCAGCAAGTACTTGTGTCGTTACCAATTTGCCTCATTTGGTATAGCTGACTATACGTAAGACTTTTCTTGATCCATCGTTTGATGTTGAGATTCTCTTCTCAATTCACAATATTGCTCTGGCCATCAACTGTGAGAGACCTCCGACTCTGGTCACTGAGGTTAAATCCTTAGGAGATATTTTGGGTCAATGCTCTGATTAATTAAGTCATCATAGCATTCTTCTTCTACCAGCTGCATTTGATCTGGAAGATCTCACCTATCCTTAATCATTAAAACCATGGCCTTACTGCAACAGTCTCCTACATGGTCTTCCTTCATATGCTCTGGCTAAACTATGAAAAGTACAGAGTTTGAACATTTTGGTTTGAATTGTCTCAGGGCTCAAAACACGCAATCATCTTTAGGGTGCTTTCAAACTTTGCACTGGTTTCCTACCAAACAAAGTCACTTGTTCCAGAGTCTGTGAGTTTGTCAAAAAGCTTTCGATCGACAAGGGTTTTCTTGCCTGTCTGACTGCATCTCTCACCATAGGTCACACAGACTTCTCTGGTTACTGGTTTCTTCAACTCTTCATTATAAAGCCCTTTCAAAGCCGCTGTAGGTCACTCAGTTGTACATTTATTTTAAAATACAGCTTCAACAAATGGAAGACACCATGGATTGTGTTTTGCTATGTAATAGGAGTTTCTTGGGCAGTAACTCCCTACTTTTTATTTGCTTCCTCCTTGTAAGGAACTCTGCATACTGCCACCAGCCCAAATTAGCCATTTGTTGGTATTTACATTTTAGAAATTCTGAAATCAAGGCACATCAAATCAATACCTAAGTATATTTGAGATATAATGACTTGTGCATTCTCTGAGTGTGTTGCCTAAACTACGAATTTGGCATAGTTCTGCAAATTTTGCTTTCCCATCCAAGGGTGACACAGGTAAACCCGGTTCAAAGCACAAGTGCTGAATGTGAAAGACAAGTTATTGTATCCCCACAGAACTCTACCAAATACATAGTTGGAGTAGAGTTACAGGTTTGGGTTAGTAACAAACCTTGCAACAGGACCAGGGGTATCATGCTATGATAAACAAAACGATTTCTTTATTCACAGTATCACGCACATTTTGAATTAAGAAAAATAGACAATATTAACTAAAAGTATTATTAGAACAGGGTGAACCTGTTTCTCAGCACATCAAAAATAACTATGCAGGGTGTCATAAAAATAGCAAGAAGGCCCATTGTGAACATTGAGAATAATATGAACATTTCGAGCCAGAACGGAGGGGAGGAAGCACTGGACACACAGAGCAGCACGCCCACCTCCACCTCATGAAAAATGTGGCAGGGCTGCACCCCTGGATGGTGTCGGCCCCCAAAGGGTGCGCGAGTGGCACTGTCCCCGCAGCTGCTGCATGCTTCTGCCATGAGGCTGGGTGACGAAAAAGAAGTAGGACAACACAATCGTAAAGCAGAAAGGAAGAGCTGAAAGAAGTGGAACAAAAGGAAAGGGAAAATAAAAAAAGTTTAGAAAGTCCAGAAAAAGTAAAAAGAAAACACAAAAACGTAAAATACAAACACAGGAAAAAACACACTGATAAAAAAATAAGTAAATGACGGGGAGGATTGGCACAGATTCAAAATTAGGCACAGCAGCAAGCACAGAACACAAAAATCAGAAAGCAGGTAAAACAGAATGGCCACGCAAATGCAAACTGCGTGGTGAAATTCATGCTGATTTTCAGCATGAAATAAACTACCAGTGTGAACAAAATTGTGCGAAGAGCCGGATGAGTATTTTTCTGCTTGTTCGCAGAGTTTCGCAGAATTCTCTGAGTTTTTTATAGCTCTACAGAACTCTGAGTAGCAAAACTCTACGACTTCTACCCATATATATTCATTTGTAGAACTCAGGGTTCTGCACAGAGTGATGCTCTTAAATATCCCCAACAGGGAACTTGAACTAGTAATGTTACTTCTTTGTTTAAGGGGTAATGTATTCAGAGTAGAGAGAGGTTGATAGGCACTATTCTGAATACTTCTTGGTGTCTGCAAATGTATGTTATCGAGGCCAGGCCACATAGTGCTTTTTCACATGGTTAATAGACACATGTATATTTCTGCTTGAGCCACGCAAAGGAGGCAGAATGACAACCCCAAGAACAGTGACAGGTGATCTGTAGGAAGGTTCAAATGTCTGCTTGTCATGCACTTTTTTCATGAACTAGGTCCCCAACTTTTGGAAACGACCCATCAGTAGAAGAGATAACTTTCTCTCCCAAGGTGGCAGTGTCGGAGTGGCTCACACTACACAGCTCAACTCTGACTTCTCGGATACTCTGCAAAACATTAAAATGTTTCTCCAAGTCAAATCTTTCTTCATCCCCCACCTTCCCAGGATTATCTAAGCCAGGCACACACAGGAACGCCAAAGAAAACCTCATATGGAGTGCATCCTCCCAATACTTTTCTAGGCAAGCTATTCAAAGCTCTCTGGACTCCATACAGATTGTGGTACAACTAAGAATTGAACTTAGCACCCTAGCAGTTAAGGCGTGTTTAATTATGTCATTAGCACATTCAACAATGATGTTAGATTTGGCTTTGAACGGGTTGCTGAATAGTAGGCAAACTCCCAGGGCAGACACTGAATTCTTGCCTGTCATTATCTGAATAAAATATAGGTACTGCCCTAATCACAATTAGGCACTACAAATCTTATACTACTGCTGAAGCTCTCCCAATTCTCTGTGGCCAAATCCATAGGAAGGAAGAGCATGAATTGATTTCCACCAATATGTACTTATATCGGTTTACTGAATGAAATGGAGTGATATAATCCAAATAAATCACAAGCAAGGGGATGTTAGAGACTGTGATAGGAGTTGGCGAGGATCTCTTTGACAAATGTCACACTGCCTAACAAATCTTAGTCTGTTTAAATAAACCAGGCCACCAGTAGTGTTGCTGTAGCATTGCTATGGTTGCAATTACCCCCGGTTGGCTGGTGCAAATCCCTCATGTGCTTTTTTGACTAAATCCAATCTGGACAGCTTCCTAGGTATTATTCTATCCCCTATTCCTGATAGAGTGACTATAAGAATGTTGTCTGAATTAAGGGTGTATCTGTATTTGGGAGGGAAGTCTGGAGGAGGTTTCCCACATTGCTTGGTGGTATTTATAGCTTTTAAGATATCTTTGTCAATCTTAGTTTGAGATATGTTTAGGACTGCTACTCTAATACTCTGAATTGGAGTGTTAGCAGCTAAGTCAGCGGCACAGTTCCCTTTAGTGTGAACACCATCACGCCGATCACCCAAAGTGTGCCCCACGTGGAACGGTGGAAGCTTATCTTGTAAGACAGCTACCTTGCCCCAAAGCAGTTTATTCTATATAGATTTTCCCTTTGAATCCTTGAATCCAACTACATAATAACTGTGCACACAAAAGGATAAGTCAGAGACTATGAGTGTGGAAACGGATGAGCCAGGCTTTTGTAAGGAAAGTAACAGGGCATGTAGTTCTGCATGCTGTGCAGTGCTGTCGCCTAACATTTTAGTGTGGGTGTGCTGTAGATGGAATTCACCATCTTTCACTATACCTTGCACTGCTGCACAGGCTGCTGAGTACTTGTATTTTGTTACACCGCTGATTGAGAAGAGCCATCCAGGTAGAATAGGTCTGAATGGGAAAAGTGTTTGGAGATCAAGCAAAATATTCATATTTGAGAAAAGATTGTAAATGAGGTGTCGGATCATACTGAAAATTTAGAGCCACTGTACTTAAAGAAGAGGCCCACTGCACCCACCTCAGGTGTAGAGCATGAGCATTTGGAAAGCTTGCCTTGGTGGCCACCTCTTTTACCGGTATGGGAGAAACAACAATATGTTTTTCCTGTGCCAAAGGGTGCTCCTACGGGATAGTTGTTTGCACAGCTGCAAATATTTTTTCAATGGAAGCAAAACCTGCTTCGGCTAAGTGATACAAGTGAGACTTGCAAGAAATAGGAATGGTCTGTCCTTTGTTGTAGGTCACATAGGTATAACCATAGTGAGTAGGAATTACTCTGATAACTAGGTTGACTTATTGTACCTAGTCTGTACAATTTTAGTCTCAAGCAACTCTGATTGTAGAGAACAAAAGAAATCAGTGTGCGTTTGGCCATTGTTTGGATTGAAACGTGAGAGAAATCAAGTCAATAAAAGGGGCTTTATTCATTCAGCATAGTACAGCAAGTAAGTACATAGTTGAGAAATCCCACAGGTGATTGCAACTTCTTCAGTGTGTCAGGAGTCTATAAGATAGCACGCTTCTGAAGGAAATCAGGAGGTAAAACCTTGTGTTCACTGGGTAGCTCATATTCTAGGAAGTTCAACGAGAGGTAGGCAATCTTCGTTTCTTAAAATTAATTTTTGTAACCATGTGAAGTTAATATGGTCACATCTTTCCCCCCTAGTTAGGTGTAGATCTAAATCATAATCGGTAATAATAGATATCATCAGTGTATGACAATACCCCAGGATCTGGTTGTAGGATATACTTGATGCATGCTGAGAATAAGCCAGGACTGTTCTTCAGCTCATAGGCAAGCGTTAAAATGAAAATTGCAACCCATTGAAACTAAAGGGGGTTAGACACTCACTTAAAGGCACTGAGGGGCACTTGCATCAACGTGGGCTTTTGCAAGTCCTTAATTGCGATTATGAAGGAATCACAATTAAGGACTCGAAAAAGCCTTTGCATGAAGGAATCACTATAAAAATAGCGATTCCTGAACGTTCCTTAATTGTGACTTGCAAATTACGAATAGCAATTAAAGAACGGCTTCCAATTCATGCGCAATTTGCGAGTACCAATAGGGACTCACAAATTGGTCATGCAATTTTAAGGGTGCAAGGGTGTTAAAAGGACACCCTGTTGCACTCCTGAAATTGTGATATGCACCCATGTTGCGCACACACATGCCCCAAGGGCATGTGTGTGTGTAACCTGAAACTTTGAAGAATGCACTTTAGTGTATTTTTCAAAGTTTCCGCTTAATACCATCAGGTTGAAATAATTGGTATTCAGCGGTCCATAATAGTGAAATCGCTATTTTAAATGCAAACGTAAATTGCGATTTTTGCATTTGGTATGATGCATTCCAAATGCAGAAATTGTGGTTGCAAAGGGTCAGATTGGCAGAATTGTCCCCTTTACGAATGCAATTTCAAATGATGCATGTGCCCCTATATTTTTTACTGAAAAAACCATTGAGGATGTCAAGGGTCGATTTGCAATTTTCTGAACCAGGTTGGTCATTAAACATGTGCGATGCACATTTTGCCCGTGTAGCTTCACATATGCAAATTTAGATTCCTGCTTTCAAATGGAAGTATTACTTTCAGGAATAACATCAGCCCTTTTGGATGTGAAGGGGAAATGTTACGCGAAAATTCTTTACACAAATTTGGAGGCCTGGGCACAACTTAATAAAAGAATTCCCGCCACACAAACTGGATTTCGAAAGGGGCAGGGCACCGAGTTCAATCTACTATGCATGTCCATCTTAATCAATAGTGCGACTAGAAGGGGGGCTGGCCAGCTTTATAGTGCATTTATTGATTTTGTAGCAGCTTTCGACAAAATAGACAGAAACGAGCTGTGGGCCAAACTGGCTGCATGGGATATACTATCGCATCTATTGGATGCAATTATGAGTCTTTATACAAATGCATTGGTCAAAGTACGAATTTCCAGCAAATGTGC
The DNA here is from genome assembly GCF_964261635.1 of Lissotriton helveticus. Classification (NCBI taxonomy): domain Eukaryota; kingdom Metazoa; phylum Chordata; class Amphibia; order Caudata; family Salamandridae; genus Lissotriton; species Lissotriton helveticus. The sequence continues at coordinate 1,379,550,705 of NC_136063.1, read as the reverse complement.
CAACTCATTTAAGATTCATACCAACTGGGGTCTTAAACAAGGCTTGATTTTGCCTCCTTTACTCTCTAATTTGTATCTTGAGGAACTGAATGATCACATCGGTAGAGTAAAATGCTTTTCACCAAAACTCTAAGGGAAGAGGGTGCATATGCTACAATATGCTGATGATACAATATTGTTGGACCAAACAGCAATTGGTCTTCAAAGAGCCCTGACATGCCTGGCTGAATATTGTGAGATAAACCAACTCAGCATCAATACATCGAAAACTAAGGGGCATATTATCAAGGGGTTTTATCTCCGCTTTTTTGGCTTTAAAAGCCAAGAAAGCGGAGATAAAATTATCTCCCTATTACCAAGCTGTCGCTAACACCAGTTAGCGACAGCTAATAGGAGATAGCGACCATCATGTGCCCCACTTTGCATGTCAGTGATATTTATCACTAATGACATGCAAAGTGGGCGTGCCAAGATGTTAGCGCCTGGAAACAGTCGCTAACATCGCTATCTCCTATTACCAACTTTTGGAGATATTCGCGCTAAGCGCGAATATCTCCAAAAGCTAACACCTGCCCTGAGCAGTTCTTAGCCATGTTACCCAATGGGAGGTGGATAACATGGCTAAGAGCATTTGCTCGATAATGCATGAATATCGCTGACTTTTCAGCGATATTCATGCATTGCGGCCGTTTTTTATCGCATTTGCGATAAACCTTGCTAATAGCAAGGTTTATCTGCGATAAAAATCGCCGATGTGCGGCGATAATTTTTGTCTCTAAACAAGTTAGAGACAAAAATTATCGCTAGTTGTTGGTAATATGCCCCTAAGATCTTAATATATGGCAATAGGAGAATCAAAAAAGGAGTTTGGTTTATAAATGCCGAGAAAATTAAAAGAGTATCTAGTATCAAGTACCTGGGAATTTGGATGAATGAACTCGCCCTTCCAACTCTGCAAATCAAGGCTTAGGCAACATCAGCAAAGGCTCTTACCTTCGCCTTCCAGTGCCTTCTTCAGAATATTTCGGGTACGGACCTGATAGCAATCCGCAAAGTCATCAAAAGTAAATTGATGCTCCCACTAGCATAGTGTGCATTTGCTTATTTAAATCGCATTACAAGCTGGGTTGATCAGGCTCAATATCAATATTACAGGTATGTATTCAATCTACCCGTCCATACTGTACAAGCACAAAGTCACCTGGAGTTTATTCTTGCTTGTTAAAGCTATGTTTTAAACTCCAGCTTTCTCTCTGTATGCTCAGAGTTTGCAATAGCTGAGCAGGGATCATTATTAAGACTCCTGTGGGATATTACACAAGATCTGAAAGCACACGCCTACAAGCTTGTCCAGGCAGTCATTGACTGACTTGCTGCCAGAGACCTCTTGAAGACTGTACTACCCCATCAAAGTTACTGATGAAGCAAGCAATGCTTTTATCAGACCAAGAGGACAAAAGTTTAAATAATACCAAAAAGTATGCTGACCTGAAAACTTTCCTATATCACCCAGTGACTCTCCCAATGTACTTCTTATTTTCTATAACTTTTTAAGTGAAGTCATGACTGCTGCGCCTGAGACTCTGCTTGATACCACTCAAAGTGCACAAGTACTGCTGCCTAACTTGCACACTGGACGCTTCATGTAGGGGCTGTAGTTTTAATCAAGAATCACTTTTACACATTTTAGGTTTTTGCCAGTTTTTACCTCTACTTAGATGCTATTATCTCGTTTCAGTTTTCAGGCAATTGAGCAATTGGGCCTGAAACACAGCTGTGATTGAGTGTCTGAAAAGTGACTCATGCCAATTGACCGCAAGATTCATAAAGTTCATGGTGATTGCCTCATCAATGCTTAAAAATGTTACACCTTGAAAGTAAAGTTTAAAACTCAATGATTATTTCAACAAGCATTTACAATGCAATGGTCTCGGCATTATTAAAGGTAGAGCTATTGGCATTGCTCATGACATTTTCTTTTTTAAATCATAAATAAATGGCATTGTCATTTACATTGCCAATAGTTTAATCGTTGAATAAATGGCAGTCATTTACAATGCCAATAGCTTAATTGCTCGCAAATGCATGACCTATTGCATTTACACCAACACAGAGCCACACACACAAAGCCACCCACACACACATACAGAGCCACTCACACGGAGCCACAGACACTCACACAGAGCCACAGACACACACACAGAGCCACAGACACACACACAGAGCCACAGACACACACACGGAGTGCACCACACACACACAGCCCCACACACACACACAGACAGCCCCACACACACACACAGAGAGCCCCACACACGCACACAGACAGCCCCCCACACACAGACAGCCCCACACACACACAGACAGCCCCACACACACACAGACAGCCCCACTCACACAGACAGCCCCACACACACACACACACAGAGAGCCAGGGGGCAGGGAAGCAAGCACAGTGAGGGGGCAGGGAAGCAAGCACAGCGAGGGGGCTCCTCGACATTGGCATTCACCCTTGTATAGTGCTGGCTAGTCCTGCAAGTATCAGAGCGCTTTACCGTAGGAACAAAGCAAGGGAGAAACAAACTCTGTGTGCCCAATTATAGACCACCTGGAGCACGGCGCCCTGTGCTGTTCAAAGAGATTTTAATTTAAAAAAAATGCTTCTACCCTTGTGCTTCTACCTACAAGGGAATCACCAATTCACGCTTAGGCAGGCAACAGCATTCTGGGGGTGGTAGCGCCACTATTTCCATTACACGTGTGGAACTACATGTCCCAACATGCAGAGCGCTTTGGGCTGAAAACTAGGAGTGGCTGAAAGGCACAAATGACTTCATTGTTTAAGGCAAGTTCCACCTAATACAAAGACACACTTTACCGTGGTGACTCCGTTGTGACAGGAAACATATGAAACAATGCGATTTTGTTGCTTCTCTTTGTGTTACTCCACACGAAGCCCCGTGGCGAGTGTCACGTGAAGAAAATGGCAATTTAAGCCTGCTGCTGTAGCATAGCTGTTGTAAATCCCGAAAAGAGATCTAACATAATATAGTTCCCCTACAACGAGTAAAGGAAGCAATGGCACGAAAATACAAGCATGTTTATGTCTTATGTTATTGTCGTGTAATCATTTGGAACATGGAGCTCCATATGACCCGGACTCTTCAAGTAACTTTATATGTACTCCGGGGTGTGCTGCGGTTGTATTTTGTCCGGAGGGGTCATTTCATTCTCTTACCTTTATCGAGAAGACGAGGACCATGAAGCCCAGGCAGCAGAAGTAGTTGAGAAAGATGGCGCTGAAGAGGGACCAGATGACAAAGTCCCTGGGGGGGCTCTGGAACCGAAACAGGGGGGTATGTGTCTTCCGGCAGCCGTCCCAGAGCTGCAGCGCCACGGGCTCCGGGGCATGTGCCATGCTGTCCTGGGGCAGAGCTAAACACTAGACTAGACGGGTTGGAGACACGAGGGCAGAACCCGGCGGGGGCAGGGCACGGGAGGGAATAAAAAACAGGTAATGAGGAGGGAGGGTGAGGGAAAGGGAGGAGATCTAAAAATGTGCAGAGGAGAGTGGGCGGGGAGGGGAAAACGGTTATTTAGAGGAAAAGGAAGAGAGGGTCCTGTGGTGAGGGCGGGAAACAAAGACGAGGGTGAGCGGAGGGGAAAGTGGTCATGGTGAAGAAAATAGAAATGGTGCAGAAGAGAAAGGAGAAACGTGGGATAGGTTCACAAGGGAATCACCAATTCACTATTAGGCAGGCAACAGCATTCTGGGGGTGGTAGCGCCACTATTTCCATTACATGTGTGGAACTACATGTCCCAACATGCAGAGCGCTTTGGGCTGGAAGTTAAAAGTGGCTGAAAGGCACAAATTACTTAATTGTTTAGGGCAAGTGTCACCTAATACAAAGACACAATTTACCGTAGTGACTCCGTTGTGACAGGAAACATATGAAACAAAGCGATTTTGTTGCTTCTGTTTGTGTTACGCCACACGAAGCCCCGTGGCGAGTGTCACGTGAAGAAAATGGCAATTTAAGCCTGCTGCTGTAGCATAGCTGTTGTAAATCCCGAAAAGAGATCTAACATGAAAATTCCAAGATCGCTCCATGAGGTGACTGCAGCGCTATACTATGTACAGCGCATGTATTCATTCATCTCCCGATGCTAGAGACGGCCTTTCCAAGCTGCTGTGCCTAGCATTCCCGAGAACTTGGCATACTTGAGCAAACACAGCTCTCTGTAACTCAAACAGTGCAGGTTTTTCCTTATGTATGTTGGGAATTTTCTCCGATTTTATAAATACACGAATAAGACTACAAATCCCAGAATGCAGAGGCAAACTTGTGGATGGGCCAAGTGTTGTGTTAACGTGCTTGTTTATTGATGGTGAAATTATATATGTGTCTGTTTGTGAATATTGGTAAATGAGTGACTGAGTGGGTTTGTAAATGGATGGCAAAATAGATGAGTCAGTTATTTGAAGGGTTAATTTGTGTACGTATGAATTGGGGATTTATCGGATGGATGAAGTACTGCTGACTGAAGAATTGTGTGTTTGTTGATTGATGCTTGAGTTTACGAGCATGTCTGAATGCGTAGATTGGTAAATGATTGGGTGCATAAGTTAGTGGGTGGGTGAATTCATGGATGACTGAATGAATTTATGAGTGAGAGCTGGCCAGTAAATGGAATGATTGATGGGTGAATGAATAAGTGTGTGGATGGACGGATAAATTACTTAACAGAGGGGCGAGTGAAGAAGTATTGATGGGTGAATGAATGGGTGAGTTATTGGGTGGGTGTGGATGTGGTGGACAGATGTTTAGGTGTATGAGTGAGTGAGTCGGTACTGCACCCTAGCAGTCACTGCTCATCATCCATAGCAGTAAGTGCTGTGCCCCCATTCCAGCAATCACAACTCTATGGCCCAGGCCTCAGCAGTCACTGCTCTATCAATCTAAAACCAGCAATCTCAGTCCGCTAGCCAGAAACGTCCCCACTATTCCATCACTGCTCACAACAGTCAACCCCCATTGCCTCTCACAACAGCATGAGGTGCTCATCGTGCATGCCAGGCAACCACGGTTCTCACAGTGGTCGGCCACCGCAGCGGACTCTTCCTGAACCGCCATTGTTTATTCCATGCCTGTCACTCGCCTCAGCAGTCAGCATTAACCCTTGGAGTGGCCAAGCTTCCCTCACGAGTCCCCGTCCCTGCGGCCCCTTAGACATAAACAGGAAAACAGGATGCTCCGGGTGTGCTAAGAACAGAACAAGGATAAACGTTGTGAAGCTATTGGGGGGGGGGGCTCAAAGGGTGTGTGACGTCACCTCTGAAACCCCTGGCATTTAAGTGAATGGACATCCATGGTAGCAAACAGCACACCGCACCGAGGACACGAGACACATCTCCACTCCCAGGTGCAACAGTGGGCGGTGCACCCACCCAGAAGATACGTCAGATGCGGGCAGAGTCGACTCATCCCAACCTGTGTTTGAAGACATCAGACGCCCAGAGCTCGGTGAATGAGATACAGCCCCCAACCTGAGAATATGAGCAGAACCCAGTAGGATAGCACGTCACAGGAGGGCCGGCACAAGCCTCCGGCCTGCGGTGGGGCTCACACTGCTATTGGAAGACCCCAGGCAGAAGAAAGCGCTGCAAGGGCCAACAATAACTGCGTGCAACAATTCCACAAATCGTAAACTACAGCACGAAAACTGGACCAACAATAACTGCCTGAAAAAATTCCACAAAGCATTGACTACAGCACAAAAACTGTACAAATAATCCAACCGCTTTCTTACTCAGCTTGATCTGTACTTGTATCTGATTTATGTGCTAGGCTCCCTAAGGCGCTATGTTCACCAGTACTCTACGGTGTACAATCCCTACATACATTGCACCTCTCTCGCTGTGATATACCTCTGCCATGCTCGAATACCGCAATCACACGCAGCAAAGTCAGCTGTAGATCAAACTCCGTTGTATATAAAATCTACTCGTAATGCACCAGTGCTGTACAGCACTTCAACGCCCAAGCGCTCTGCTTAGCGCTTTTCAAAACTGTTAAATAAGAACAATGGGAATGAAGAAATAGAAAGCATTCCTCCTCCTCCCCCGAGAGGAAGCGCCCCCTGGAGCCGCGCTCCGAGCTTCAACTGTTACCCATCTGCCTGCCCTCGCTCGACCCTGGCACTGCTCTGTCCTCGCTAATCAAGCCTTTTATTGTGCAATCACTAACAAACAAAACAAAACGAGCTGCCTATGCAGAGCCAGGGAAGGTGGGTGAGCCGGGCGGAGGGCAGGGGGTTGGGATCCCAAGAGCCGGAGCTGCCTGTGAAACCATGCCTGGGGAGGGGGGGGGGGAGAACAGGACGAAGGAGCAATCAGGGGGCAGAAGGCAAGAAAACAAGCACAATTAGAAGGCATAAGGCAAGAAAAAAAACGGCAGGATACTTACCTCATGTCCTCTCCTGGTTTACCGAGGAGAAAAATGGCGCCGCAAAGCTCCGAAAATTTTCGGATTCGGGGGCGTGTTTTGCGTTCTGAGTGACAGATGACGTCACCGGCTAAACAGCAAAATACACACCCCCGAATCCAAAAGAGACGTGGCTAAATTGGAGTGACGGCCCTCTCCTCCAATGGCTGGCCTCCGTTTAGGAAGCCAGCCAATGGAGGAGAGAGGCGGGTTAAACCACACTACTAAGAGACATAAGATCTCCTCCCGGAAGCTGGCAAGCCAGCATTTCCGGTCCTCGACCTAAAAAGCAATAGAAACCCTACCTGGTCAGGCAAGCTCTCCCCTTTACAGTCTGAGTGGCCCTATAGTTAATTATCATTAGTATTTCTTGCACTTTAACTACGGCATATGTAGGATGAGGATCTTTCCTTTTTTGTAGGCTCTGATATGTACTTACACTTTTTGCACTTTTCTTAGCCCGTCTGTGACCACTTGCTGCTGCTAGAACGAGTAGATGTTTTTGATGCATTTTTTATACTTTTAATCGTGATATTGTTTATTCTCCTTGTTTGTGATAATTCCTATAATTGGTATGATACAGTCCTTATATATTTTCATACTAATTTATGTTTACATACTTGCTGTGATTTTAATTACTCGTGCAATCAGGAAAAACTTTGAACTTTGACATCAACACGAGCATGTAATGGTCACGGTGGACTGGCTTCCAAACCTGAGGTTGGCAGAGGTGATTCCGAAAGGGGAAGCTGTATTCTACTTTTGCAAATCAGATACCATCCTCAATTAGGTACCAGTTTGTTTTATCAATGGTTGGCTTGTGCAATTGTGGTCACAAAGCACTAATACATACCATAGAATCTCCCAGATAGGTGGGGGCACACCTTCCATTCCACCTCCTATTTTTGATTTGTAATTTTTCAAAAATCAACTAAGTTAGACTGAACTTAGTTCTGGGCATAGCAAAACTCTATTTTGCACTAGCAAAACCTCTGTTAATACAATTTGCAGGCTTTCTGACTGCAAATGTGTTTTCTGCATCCGGCTCATATATGTAGTAATTATAATATTCTCTACAATTACTATCTTTTCATTGTTAATTTTGCATTTTGCCTACTGTCCCATCCATCGCCTCTTGATTTCTCACTCCTCGATATTGTCATTCACCCAAACTGTTCATCTAACCCACGTACTTTTACATGATCCAATGCAAAACTTTTGCACCCTAAATATATAAATTTGCCAACAAAATGTAAGTCCCGCATTTGTCAACTTATAGAAAAGCACATATACATCATGGAAAAATTAGAAATACAAGATTCATTGTCATTAACAGACATCCTATTGGGATAACATGGGAAGTAGTAGTTCTGGAAAAATTGTGACAAATTCTATTAATTTGTTCCCAAGCCTCAATTGTCATATCTGCATTTTGCTTTGTTCTCTGTGATCTGTTTCAGTTTGATACCATTTCAGTTGAGACCCTTCTCTGAATAATACAGCCAGATTAGGCGAAGTTGGCACTGCTTTAAAACCCATGGCGACATTTTTTCATCATTGTTTCTGTCTGCCTGCAATTATGGGCGATGCAGCATTTCCTACCATTTCATATCACAAAACCATTTCTTCACCCAGTCAAATAAATGGAGCACATACAATCTGCTATCATTTTATCGTATTGAAATACATTATAATGAAACAAAAACACGTTATGTCGCATGGTCTGGAGCACGTTCTATTCCTCTGTTTTCTTACGCACAAACAGCACAAATCAAACAAAAACATGGCCTGCATTTTCGCAGAAGTGCACATTTTATTTACTTTGGCACTTATGTATCCTATATTCCAGGAAAAGATTCTACATCTATCTGTTTTGCGCTCAAATGGGGGTATCTTGGGATCCTCTTGATTTGCAAAAGAAGATTGTTATTAACTTTATTTAAATATAAACACTTTCTCAATTTTGTAAAAATGCTTCTCCTGGCAAGTCCAAGATATACAATATTTTGATTTGAATGATTTTCCCTACATTGTTTTTCAGTAGCTCGCTGTGCAATAGTTCCTCACATGTGCTTTAAAAAGCCTAAATTCTTTCAGTACAATTACCCAGCACAATTTGCCTTACTTATGGAGTATGAAAGATGTAATTAAGCTCTTAACCTCTTCGAGGCTCATGACGAGCTGAGCTTGTCATGAGTCACGGCGCTCCGGTGCTCATGACGAGCTCAGCTCGTCATGAGCCGTGGAACGCTCAGGTGCGGGGAGAATTCCCCTCCTGTGCTGAGCGTTCCACGGGAGGTAATGCACCTGTGACGAGCTGAGCTCGTCATGAGCACCGGTGCGCCTTAGCTCATGATGAGCTCAGCTCGTCATGAGCATGGGGGCGCTGTGTGCGCCCCCCTCCCCCCCCCAGCACAGCGGGGGAATAACCCCCGCAGCGAAGGGGCTAGTAACACTATAAAACATTACATAGTTTGTAAGGTTCATATATTTTTAAAATGCTAATACTGTTTGGAAATCTGTTAACTGCCCAGCTCTGGGATGACATTCCTTTTAAGTGGCATATGGCCTCACATCATGGACTTGATAGTCCATGCCATGCAGGAACTGCCTTTGATGCTCCCATTGCAGGGCCTTTTTTGTAGGCACCACAGTGGGACCACCATAGAACCACCCACCAAGGACAAAAAAATTAATAATCTGGCGGTGGATTCTTATGGCTTTGGTGGTCTTGCAGCAGGGCGGTTGCATGGCGGCCCCAATCCAAGACGGCCAAAGTCATAATAAGGCCGTTATGCCTGCTACAATAGGAAGAGTCCAGCTCGAACTTCTACAGATGATTACTTCTAGAGAAGATTCCATTTAGATGGAAACATCAACAATCACAGACCTTTTTCAGGATCCTTTAGCCTAATCCCTGAGGTGCAGTATGAGTGATGCGGCATAGAGAGCATCGAACCCGCATTTGGGAATAATTAGGGCATCACACTGAAACACAAAAGGTGATAGGTAGAATGGTTGAAAAAGCAGCTATTGGCAATGGTTATTTTTTACTGTTTGTTTGTTAATTAAATGGACATGAACTAGGAGGAAAAATCTTTTTGCTTCCATTTAGTACATCGAAGGCACAGCTGCATGTATCACAAAATAAGGTTAATAACCAGAATTAGGATTGGTGGGGTGGAATCCAAGTTAGTTTTCTAAAATAACTATATCCTATCTTTTAAATCTAATCAGCATCAGATGGTTCTGTAATTACCCTGTATTTCTAGAGATCTAGAAATATATTAGGCCAAGGGCAGAATCTTAAAATACCTAGATATTCCCTAAGTGAAGCATGATTTTTCTGAACATAGACCTGATGAGCTCCAGAACTGAATTATCTGGGTCTTTAGATTTCTCCAGACAGCACTTATCTTTTCAACAGGTCTCTTTTTTTTTGGTAGAACTAAGCAGTCCAAATGTATATGATTTATACATCCTCTTTCACTTCTGAGATGCATTGATTTAAAAAATAATAATAATCAAGGTAGAGGGCGTGGCTAACAACATAGCCGGGTAAGAAGTAAACCTGAAAGCTCCTGGCTACCATCGATGATCCGACTTACATATCGGCGGCCTTGAGTCCCGATATTGGAATATTCTGGATGACTGCAAGCCCCTTCTCCTTCTGGATGCTGGTGGGTGCGCTCCGGGGAGGCGAGTGTCCCATTTTCGGGAGAAGACAGAGAGTGGTCCAGAGGCCTGACGGGCAAGCTAAGATGGCGGCTGCGGCAATGCTGGAGGCTCCGAGAGGTGCAGGGTGCGCTGGGCCTTGAGCGGCGCTCACTGGTCTATCGGATCAGATGGCAGAGGAAGCCTGTGACCCCGGTGCACTGTGGGGCTATGACCGGAGATCTGTCCCACACCCTAGAGGGACGTGAAGGTCTGCGGAGGTTCCGGGGCCCGACCGCGGCCTGTTGAGCCCCGACTGCTGCAGTGGCATGAGCGGCCTGTCGGCTGGTGGTGGCGGGCTGCACCCGACCCGCAGGAGGCTCGGCGGGAGAAGAGAGGAGGCTGCCCAGGATGCTGCGGCGCGGACACCCCGGGATGTCGTGTGGTGAGCGGGGGTGATCCATGAGCGGCTGTGCATGGGCTGATGCAGGCCAGATGGGAAAGGAGGGCCGGCCCTAGGGAGAGAGGCCTCCATGGATAACGCCCAGGACGAGGTTGGACAGAGCCTAGATCTGTAAAGGTGTTGAATGTGGGTGGAAGTTGCACTCTTATTCCTCAGGGTGAACCGTTCCGTCGGTATGTGTGCTGTGCTGAATTAATGCCTGCTAAGCATTTGTGTAAAATCTGAAAGTGGCCTAACCCCAAATAATGGCTGCTAGGGCTCCGGCACGCAACCACAAATTATGTTTTTAGAACATTAAACATTTTTTATTCATTTTTCCATAACAATCCATGTATGTCATCAATTTTACATAATAACTTTTTCATACATCATCTTTGTTACACTACAGTTGTGTGCATACATAAATTAAATTAGAAAGCGCGGTGGAATAAAGTTTTGTTTGAAACTGAAGCATCGGGAATACAGTCTGTCTTTTATTTTGAGTGGCGGAATAGCGAAAGTTCGGGATCTTAAGGGAGGAGGGTGACGTGGAAGTGCATCCACCTCCATCTGAGAACGTGAAAGGAAGACTCTGGATCGGGCGGTGTATAACGGTAAGTGGCTCATGTAATATCGGGTCATAAGTTACCCAGGAAGCGTCCGTAAGCACTTTTGTAAAACCGCGGTGTGCTTTTGTTTTTTAGACGCTTGTAGAACTTCGCTCCTGACGTGCCTGAGCTCGAACATTTTTCAGCAGGTGAGATTCATTGTTCAAGAAAAGCAAAGAACGCTTTTATGCTAGTTAGTTCGTATTTTTTAATATGCCTACAGATTTCATGAATATTTATGTGCTTTTGACAGGTCTTGTTAATGGCACCGTGGCGAACACAGAAATAGGTGAGCATTTAATTGAGTGATGATTGACTTTAAAAACAGCACAATGAGGGTATGTCCTTCTAAGCATATTGTATTTTTTTAATTATTTCATTGTAGATTTGATGGCCTTTTAAACAAGGCTCAGTGACAGGAGTTAACCAAGAGCTGCATTTAAGAGGTGAGACTTTTTAGATATGTAAGAGTTGGACTGGTGTCAGGGCAGCAGTGCTGTATGCACATTAAGTTCAAGTTCAAGTTCAAGTTTAGCATTTGTATAGCGCACTACTTACCCAGAGGGTCTCAAGGCGCTTGAGGGAGGGGGTTACTTACTTATCGAATATCCAAGTATTTAGTTGCTTTCTGAAGGAGAGGTGGTTCTGTGTGAGGCGGAGGTGGGTGGGGAGAGAATTCCAGGTTTTGGCCCCTAAGTAGGAGAAGGATCTTCCCCCCGTGGCGGATCTATGGATGCGTGGAATTGCGGCGAGGGCTTGATTGGACGATCGTAGTTGGCGGGTGGGGGTGTAAAAAGATAGGCGCGATTTGAGGCATTCGGGTCCTAGGTCGTAGAGGGCTTTTTGTGCGTGGGTGAGGAGACGGAACGTTATTCTCTTGTTGACGGGGAGCCAGTGGAGGTCTTTCAGGTGACCGGAAATATGAGCTTGGCGGGGGATGTCAAGTATGAGTCTGGCTGAGGCGTTTTGGATGCGTTGGAGTTTTTCTGTAGTTTGGCTGTGGTTCCGGCGTAAAGGGTGTTTCCGTAGTCCAGTCGGCTTGTGACCAGTGCGTGGGTGACCGTCTTTCTTGTTTCGGTGGGGATCCAACGGAAGATTTTTTTGAACATACGTAGGATTTTGAAGCATGATGATGAGACGGCGTTGACTTGTCTGGTCATCGAGAGGGAGGAGCCCAGGATGAAGCCTAGGTTACGTGCGTGGTCCGTAGGTATGGGTGCGTTTCCCAGGGCCGGTGGCCACCATGAGTCGTCCCAGGCGGAGGGGGATGAGCCTAAGATGAGGACTTCCGTTTTGTCTGAGTTCAGTTTTAAACGGCTGTTCTTCATCCACTCGGCTACTTCTTTCATCCATTCGTGTAGATTGGTTTTGGCGGTGTTTGGGTCTTTGGTGAGGGAGAGGATCAGCTGGGTGTCGTCTGCATAGGAGATGATGTTGAGTTTGTGTTGGCGTGCGATGGATGCGAGGGGACTCATGTATACGTTGAAGAGTGTGGGACTGAGTGATGATCCTTGTGGTACGCCGCAGATGACTTCGGTGGCCTCTGATCTAAAAGGGGGGAGGCGGACTCTCTGGGTTCTTCCGGCGAGGAACGAAATGATCCAGTCTAATGCTTTGCCTTGAATTCAGACGTTGCTGAGTCGTTGTATAAGGGTGCTATGACAGACTGCGTCAAAGGCTGCGGAGAGGTCAAGTAAGATGAGGGCAGCTGTTTCTCCGCTGTCCAGTAGTGTTCGAATGTCGTCTGTTGCTGCGATGAGGGCAGTCTCGGTGCTGTGTTTCGCTCGGAAGCCGGACTGTGAAGGGTCGAGGGATTTGTTGGATTCGAGGAAGGCGGCGAGCTGACTGTTGACGGCTTTTTCAATGACTTTGGCAGGGAATGGGAGGAGCGAGATGGGGCGGTAGTTCTTAAGTTCAGTGGGGTCTGCTGTGGGTTTCTTCAGAAGGGCGCTGAGTTCGGCATGTTTCCAGCTTTCCGGGAAGGTAGCGGAGTTGAGGGAGCAGTTGATGACGTCTCGGAGATGGGGTGCGATAATGGAGTCTGCTTTGTTGAAAATGTGGTGGGGACATGGCTCAGGTGGAGATCCTGAGTGGATAGAGTTCATCAGGCGGATGGTGTCTTCAGTGGTGATAGGGTTCCAGGTGCAAAGGTTGCTGGAGGGGGGTTTAAGTTCAGAGGTGGGTGGGGTGGAATGGTCTCCGGACTGGTTTTCAAAGCTGTTGTGTATGTCAGCGATTTTGTTGTGGAAGAATGAGGCTAGGGAGTCGCAGAGGTCTTGGTAGGGAGTGATGTCGTTGGTGCCCGCAGTGGGGTTGGTAAATTCTTTGACGATGTTGAATAGTTCCTTGCTGTTGTGGGCATTGTTGTCGAGTCTATCCTTGAATGCTGATTTCCTGGTGGATCGGATCAGTTGGTGGTGTTTGCGGGTGGCGTTCTTGAAGGTGGCCATGTTGTCAGTGGTTGGGTATTTTCGCCAGGCTTTCTCGAGGGTGCGACAGAACTTCTTGGATTTCTTAAGGTCATCGTTGAACCAGGGGGCTTTTTTGCTACCTTGCTTGATTTGATGTTTTTTGAGGGGTGCTAATTCGTCAGCACTGTGGGTGATCCATTGTGTGAGGTTGGTGGCTGCAAGGTTTGGGTCCGATGATTTTGCAGGAGGGTTTTGGTGAAGCGATGTGAAGAGTTGGTCGGTGGTAATTTTGTTCCAGTTTCTGCGGGGAATTGGTTGTGGGTGGTTGTAGGTCGTGGTCTTTTTGTAGTTGAAGTGAACGCAGCTGTGGTCTGTCCAATGGAGAGCTGTGGTGTGATTGAAGGAGATGTGCTTGCTGGAGGTGAAGATTGGATCGAGCGTGTGTCCGGCATAGTGGGTGGGGGTGTTAACAAGTTGTTTGAGTCCAAGATTGGCGAGGTTGTCCAGAAGGGTGGTGGTGTTGCTGTCGTTGTTCTTTTCCAAGTGGAAGTTAAGGTCTCCCAGTAGAATATAGTCCTCGGAGGGGGGGCGTGTGGGCTGATGAAGTCAGTGATGTTTTCGCTGAATTGTGTGCGGGGTCCTGGTGGCCTGTAGATGAGAGTGCCTCTGAGTGTGGTCTTGGGGTTGGTGTGGATCTGGACGTGAAGGTGTTCGGCGGCTGCGAGGTTGTCATCGGAACTGGTCGTGATGCGGATGGTGTACTTATGGACGATGGCGATGCCTCCTCCAGTTTGGTTGATGCGGTCCTTTCGGATGATCTTGTAACCGTCCGGGATGGCTATGGCGATGTCCGGTGGTGATGAGGCGTTCATCCAGGTTTCTGTAAGAAAGGCGACGTCCGGCGATGTGGTGTCGAGTAGGTTCCAAAGGTCAATGGCGTGTCTGTGGACCGAGCGGGTGTTGAGCAGGATGCACTTTAGGTGGTTAGTGTCGGAGCTCAGTTTGGAGTTTGTGGATTTGGTGTGGGTCCTGATGCAGTCGAATTTGCAGGAGTGGCAGGTGAAGGGTCCATGGGTGTGTCCTGGGGCGGCTTGGTAGCAGTTTGGTGGTCGGCCGGGGTTGAGTGCAGAGAGGGTTGCGGCGTCAAACGTTATGCGAGTGGAGTGGGTTTTGCGAGGGACAGGGGGTCTGGCACTGGGCGCGGTCCAGGTGCTGACGGGCGTAGACGGGCTTACCTTTGACGCGCCTTTGGCGCGCATGGGGCGCGCCTGCTGCGCGTGAACGCTGCGCGCAATAGCATCTGTCATAAGTGGATAGTGGAGGGGGGCGGAGCGAGGGAGGAGCAGCTGGGAGGCGGGAGCGGGGTGGAGAGGACAGGCTCCGAGGCACAACAACAAAATGGATGGCAGCAAAAGCAAAACCGAAACAGGTTGGGGGCACAAAGTGGGATTACGCTGTGGGCAGTGGCACCGGCACAATCAGGCAATAATATTTATTTTCTCTGATGCAATACGAGCGCTACTATAATGCACCAATGAGCAATACAGCGCTATCAAATTACAAAGCACAAATGAGCAATCGAGCGCTATATGAGATTACAATTTACAACTGATTAATAGAGCGCTATGAGATCTAAGCAGGCAGCAATTTAGCACAATGAAAACTAAGCAGGCAGCAAATCTTTCAAGCAACAAGCAATGCCAATGAAGCCCAACGATACCCAAGGGAGACCAGGGAGCGTGGGAAGCGACCGCTTCTGATATAGTCAGGACGGTCACAGCGCTACTGAGGACGGGGCGAACCTTAGGAGTCAGTGGGAGGGAGGAGCAGCTGGGAGGCGGGAGCGGGGTGGAGAGGACGGGCTCCGAGGCACAACAACAAAATGGATGGCAGCAAAAGCAAAACCAAAACAGGTTGGGGGCACAAAGTGGGATTACGCTGTGGGCAGTGGCACGGGCACAATCAGGCAATAATATTTATTTTCTGTGATGCAATACGAGCGCTACTATAATGCACCAATGAGCAATACAGCGCTATCAAATTACAAAGCACAAATGAGCAATCGAGCGCTATATGAGATTACAATTTACAACTGATTAATAGAGCGCTATGAGATCTAAGCAGGCAGCAATTGAGCGCTATGAAAACTAAGCAGGCAGCAATTCTTTCAAGCAACAAGCAATGCCAATGAAGCCCAACGATACCCAAGGGAGACCAGGGAACGTGGGGAGCGACCGCTTCCGATATAGTCAGGACGGTCATTAAGGTGACATATGATTGTGTTGGAATAGGATAAACACTCGTGATTGATGACAGACATGGTATGAAGGAATTGTTGACCTATGGATCTCTTTGAAAGACTTTGTTTAGTGAACATAAGAGGCATTGGATAAATAGTTTCCTTTTTCTGTTTCTTCTTGTCAGGAACCCCTGACGAAGGGACAAGGAAGTCCCGAAATGCATTGGGTGCTCAGTTAATGTGGTTCCCCATTGAATTAATGTGTATAATTTAATTTATGTATGCACAGAACTGTAGTGTAACAAAGATGATGTATGAAAAAGTTATTATGTAAAATTGATGACATACATGGATTGTTATGGAAAAATGATTTAAAAATTTTGAATGTTCTAAAAACATAATTTGTGGTTGCGTGCTGGAGCCCTAGCAGCCATTATTTGGGGTTAGGCCACTTTCCGATTAGATCTGTAAAGGGACATTTCTCCTGCTTGCAGTGGGTGAGCCCCCGAGGAGCTGCGGTGCCCAGAATAAGTGTGTGCGTTTGCGGCGGCCTGTGGAGCGGCGTGGCAGAGGTGAGAGGGGCTGGGGAGAGGGGGTAATTGCCTGGTGCAAGGACTGGACTAGAGAACTGGGGCGACCCCCCCTCCTGAATGGGCTGGTGTGTCGGACGGAAGATGGGGTGGCCCAGTGGACTGTGGTTGCAAGGGACTGGGGCGAGCCTCCGTACACTGATCCGCGACCAGGCCTGCGGGCCCCCTTGGGCGTGGACACGGAGCGGGGGCTGGTGCCTCTTGTTGGGGCCTGGAGGTGGTGAGTGCCTTTGCGCCACCCGAGGTGCTTGAGCGGACGCTGGCATGGAACGGCGACAACTGGGGGCATTGCAGGCAGCAGTCTGTGGCACGCGGCACAGCGAGACTTGGAGGACTACGGCCCTGAGCAGGGAGATCCCTGTGGGAGAGAGAGAGTCCCGCTGGACAAGATGGGCAAGAAGAACCTGGAACCCAAGACCCCCAAACAGGGCACCCTGGACCGGTACGCTGTGGCCCCTTCTATGGCAGAAGGTGAAACCGCTGGAGCAAGATCGGACATGGCCCTCCTGATGAGCGCAATACAAGCGTCTCATGATGTCATTCAAGCTTCTTGTGAGGCCCTGGAAAACAAAATCAGAGAGGTGGGTACGGAGGTGACGCTCCTGCGGCAGGACCGCCGCAATCTAGCCAAGTGAGTGACGGCCTCGGAGACCAGGATAGGGGAGGCAGAAGACAACATACAGGACTTGAAGAAGGGCCTGGTGGACCTACAGGCCTTGCATAGACAACTTTTGTGGAAGGTGGATGACGTGGAAAATAGGGCGAGACGCAACAACCTCCGCTTCTTGGGCTTTAGGGAAGGACTTAAGGGGGCAAACATGGCAGAGTTCCTTCACTCCTGGCTTCTTCGTACATTCCAAAAAGACAAATTCTCCACTTGTTTCGCCTTTGAGAGGGCGCACAGAGTGCTGATGGCGAGACCTCCGGCCGGGGCACGGCCTCGACCAGTCATTGGCAGTTTCTTGAATTTTTAGATCGGGACATGTTCCTCCGGGAGGCTAGGAAGCTTGGCGATATCCGGCACAAAAATGCACACATAATGATCTTTCCTGATTACAGCCAAGAGGTACTGAAGCAATGGCGCTCCTTTGACTCGGTCAAAGCCAAGCTGCGAGCCCTCCAAATACAATATATGCTGTTATTCCCTGCAAAGCTGAAGGTGATGTACAAGGAGAAAACCTATTTTTATCAATCTCCAGAGGAAGCATGGCAGTGGCTGCAGGAGCTCCCTTCTCTGGGGCGGCAACTGACGGGGGAGCGGAGACCACCGGAGTGGGACCGCCCTGGGGGAGGTCCTCGGGGATCACCAAAGCCACAGAGATTGAGGCCGAGACGTGGCAGCCACGACCTGGTGGCTACCCCATACCCCGTATCCGGATAACTGCGGAGGAGGCGGCGGAGTTCGGCCTCCCTTGACTCGATTCGCCTGACAGGCTCCCGCTATTGCTGCCTGGCAGAGAAGACGCGATCGGAGGAGGAGGTCGAGCCTGGTGGTACTTCATCCGAGGGAGAAGATCTGGAGGGGCGCTCGTTGCACCCCTTGATGGCAACCATAAAAGACATGGAGCAGGGACGTACGCAAGACACCGAGGTCTCGCAGGGGGACCCTCAGGACCCTAATTCGTGATGAAGGGACTGTAAAGGTCAGCCAAGTGTGGACTCTGTGGCCAGGAGCACGAAAGTTGAACATCCCTCCCCCTATATTTGTTGGTCTTGACTGTATTGGATTGATTTTCTACTCGCTTTGTTTCCCTAGTTGCATGCTTGTGATTATGCCTTCTAACGAATTTCTTGTAGAGGTGTAAAGCGGGCACGTTAATAGTTGGGGCAGAGGTGGGGTGGGCGACAAACCTCCTTCACCTGGACGGCTGTATCTCTGTCTTTATGATGGTGATGGGTCTGGACGAGGGAGAGGGGTGGGGAGGGGGGAGTTCATGGGATTAACCAGTAGGGGGTTTGGGGGGAAGGAGGGGGGCCTATTGGGTTGTTTGCTGGGGGGGTTCATGGTTATGGTTATCTACTTCAAGCATGTTGCAGATGGAATTGTTCACTACACTTGTACACCCTACACCTGGGCCCTGACAGGGCATGTTCTAACCCAGTTCGATGTCCCCTGAAGTGGTGGGTGGCCTCGGGCTGGAGGCATATGACACTGGAACTGTCAAAATCCTTACATGGAATGTGAACGGCTTGGGCACTAAGATAAAACGGGGATTGGTTATGGCCTTTGTCAAGAGAATGGCCCCAGACATAGTACTACTCCAAGAAACACACTTACATGGGACACGGTGTGGGTTTTTAGCTAGAGGGGCGTATAAGGTACTGGCCCGTGCAGGGTACACATTGGGCTCCAGAGGGGTGGCCATTCTAGTTAGGAAGTCCCCCCCTTTCACAGTTACAGACACTTGGACGGACTCACAGGGTACGTGGAGACGTCAGAAGATTACAGTTCTGTCAGTGTACGCACCCCCTAGGTTGCAGGCTAGAACCCTCGCAGGGGTAGCTGAAATTATTCTGAACACGCCAGACACTCTACACATGGTGGGAGGGGATTTTAATGATGTTGTACACCCCCCTCTAGATAGGTCAGGGGTACGGACGGCCTCCTCGGTATAGTCCCCCTTAGCGCAGTTTCTTGACATGGTGGGTTTGACGGATGCCTGGAGATGGCTTCATCTGGATGCTAGGATGTACTCTTTTTTTTCTGGGGCACACAAGGTGTATTCCAGACTGGACTATGTCTTTTTACCCCGTCGAGCACTTGATGTTGCTAGTCGGGCAGAATACCTGGCACGAGGTATCTGGGATCACTCGCCGATGTTGTTGACCGTGGGGACGAGACTCGGGAAGAGGGGTAAGAGGTGGAGATTGGCAGCCTGGGATCTCCAGAATAAGGTCTTGTTGCAGGGATTTAGGGCTGATGTGAAGGTGTACCTAGCGGACAATCTGGGCTCAGTGCAGTCTGGGTGACGATATGGAAAGCTCTGAAGGCTGTCTTGCACGATAAAGTGCAGAATAGGATAGCGGCAGAAAAGAGGAGTAGGCAGGGTGATTTGTGTGACCTTGAGGCTCGCATTTTGGAGCTCGAGCAGCGCCATGTAATGGATGGGGGGGACTCGTTTACTACAGCAAGTGCTGGATGCCCAGCAGCAATACAAAGCCCTGATGAGTGACAAAGCCAAGACGCAGGGGACCTTGCACAGGCTCTACGATGTGGGGGACAAATCTGGGAAACTTTTGGCGTGGCTAAGTCGTAGGGAACAGGTGGCGAGGTGGGTAGACCAAGTGGTGGACACTAAAGGCCACACCAGAAGAACGGATGAACAGAAAGCACAGACATTTGCAGCTTATTATGAGAAGTTCTTTGAGGCTAGGGACCTAGGCTCAGCGGACGAGCTCGGTCAGTACTTAGACACGATCGAGACCCCCAGTTTGGAGATGGAGGCCCGAGAAAGCCTAGAGGCAGAGATCACAGTAGCTGAGGGAAGGGAGGCGATAGCTAAACTGCGCCCGGGGAAGTCTCCTGGTCCCAATGGGTTCCCCGCGGAATAAAAAAAAACGGCGGACCTACTCACTACTCACATACTGGCTTTGTTCAAGGGGACGATAGAGGAGGGAACGCTCCCCCCAGATCTCCGTATGGCCACAATAGTACCTATCTATAAGCAGGGTAAGCGTGTGCATCTTACCACCCCATATCGTTGCTGAATGTAGAGGTAAAACTTCTAGCGACAATCCTGGAGTTGCGACTGAGAAAGGTGATAACAGAACTGATACACCTGGATCAGACGGGCTTCCTGCCAGACAGGGCAACTAGACAAAACTTGAGGAGGACTCATAACTGTCTGATGGAGGTGTGTGATCGCAGGGAGCCCCATGTATTTTTATCCCTCGACGCTGAAAAGGCATTTGACGCGGTGCATCGGCCCTTTTTAGATGGAGTGTTGCTCAAGTTTGGATTTGGCCAGAAGTTTCGGAAATGGGTTATCCTTCTTTATACAGATCCACGAGCAAGGGTCAAGGTTAATGGAGTGCTATCAAGAGACTTCCCGATAAGGAGAGGGACCAGTCAGGGGTGCCCTCTGTCACCGCTCTTGTTCACCCTCACTATAGAAGTAGTGGCATGTGAAATACACCAAGATAGAAGTATAAGGGGTGTTAAAATTGACCAAGGTGATGAATACAAAGAGAAAATCTCGCTGTACGCAGATGACATCCTGTTATACATCACAACTCCGGAGGTCACGGAACCGCGTTTGTTCACTTTGTTAGGCCGGTATGGGTCACGCTCAGGCTATACTATCAATTGGCACAATTCGGTCCTATACAGCCCCAGGGGTGAGAGCATGGGGCTCGCCTTGTCTGCGGCACTACGGGTGACGTCTGAGGGGTTTACATACTTGTGGATCTTTATGACAAAGGACCGCTCTATCTCGTACACGAAAAATATCCACGAGTTCTCGCAAATTTTGCGGAGGACGCACTCAGATGGAAGGCCCTCCCCCTCACAATACTAGGTCGGGCGGCAATGTATAAAATGATTACCCTGCCGCGGTTCCTGTACGCATTGCAAAACAAGTACTTCCCCCTTCCTCAGCAGGTATTTCAAGAGATAAATGAGGGGCTCCGAACTTTGCTTTGGCTTGGGAAACAGCCTAGGATAGCCCTCGAGACCCTACAGAGGAACCAGTATAATGGGGGGATCTCCCTACCCAATATAGAGGCCTTTAATTGGGCGGAACACCTGGCGCCGATAAATGACTGGCTTCATGCCCCGGCGGATCACCCCACTTATAGACTGGAACGGGGAAAATTGGAGCGTCACACATGTCTACATTATATATATGGTGGTAGGGGTAAAAACGCTACTATCCGCGACATGGGTGACTGTAGAGCTGTGGGAAAAGGTGACAAGAAAGATCGGTTGGCGGCACAAACCGTCAAGACAAACCCCGATATGGCACTGCACGTGGCTACGGGAGCTAGATAAGTTGAGGGGGTTCAAAAGGTGGGACGACATAGGTATTTGAGCATTGGGCGGCCTACAGAAACAGGGAGCTCTGAAATCCTTTCAGGTGTTGAGGGCGGAATATGGTTTGCACCACACTCAGTTTCTGAAATATGCACAAGTACGTCACGCCTGGCGGGCGGAAGAGGCGCTCTCGGGCCCCTTGCCGGAGTATTCCCCACTAGAGGGTCGCCTACTACAGGACCAGGTCTCGACTAAATTAGTTTCCTTGACTTACAAAACCCTTCTTAACAATATGCCGGACGGGCTGGTGAAGCTGAAAAGTACATGGGAATCGAACCTGGGGTACATGGACACACTTGACTGGGAGACTGCCCTGATGCACCTTAGGGAAGTGGCAATAAAATCCCGGCTCTGACTCATCCAATTTAAAATTCTCCATAGAGTTTATTACAATAGATATCGCTTGCATCGGATGGGGCCAGCCAGTGACCCTAATTGTCTGCGGTGTGGGCATGCCGAGGGAAATTTTTATCATACCATCTGGGACTGTGGGGTCCTCCGGAGCTACTGGGCCAAGATACTAAGGGAGCTTGGTGAGATACTTGAAGCGACCCTACCGTTGGAGCCTAAACTGGTTTTATTGGGGATAACGAATGAAGTGGATTTGACCCAACCCCTTTTAATTTTTCTAACACTGGCCCTAGTGGTGGCAAAGAGGGATGTGGCTCCGGCCTGAAGAGCACCAGAACCCCCGAGATTAGACGAATGGAGGAGGGGAATGGATATTTATATGGCAGCCGAACGGTTTACATATAAAGCTAGAGGCTGACGAAGAAGTTTAATAGAGTGTGGGGGAAATGGCGATGTTACCATCGTTTTGATGGGGGGGCTTTGAGGGAGTGAGAACTGTCCTGTTTGCAGCCCTGGCGCTCGGAGTGGGACTCGGATGCAGCTGCATGTTCTAGGAGTAGGTGGCGTGTTATCATATACAGATTAAGTGATATGTTTTGTGCAACGCCGGCGATGGAGGGTGGTGGATGGGGGGAGGGCAGGGCATGATGGACAATTTTATTTGACATGCTTGATATGTTTCTATGGTTTGAAAATGCAAATAAAAATAATTATAAAAAAAATAATAATAATAATAATCAAGTGAGTATACAGTTTTTTTTATTCTACTGTAATGCATGGCTCTCACAGTGAGCCTCTATTGTTTATTTACGTCTCTAAAACTCATAACTTACTGCTATGATGTAGCAACAGTTCACAACAAAACTTGATACACACTGTTTCTTCCATAAAGATTTTTCAGGACAGGCTGACATGGTTCTCTGAAAGCATGTCAATGCAGCACTGCTCGTCTTCTTTGAATGAAGGCAGAATGTGTAGTTAAATGAGGCAGAAGGAAGGCAGGGAACATGGTGCAGGTTTGCCAAGGATAGCAGGTAAGTTTTTATTTCATCTTTGAGGTTTGGGGTCAGGGATACATAACACAGGCTCTGTTATCTATTGCTCCTCTGCCCCTGCATAACAGCTGATGGCAGGTACAGATGATTTTGGGACCATACATAACATAAAATTATATAGATCGGTAAAAATTTAGTTACGGGGATGTTTTTGGTTCCAACCAGTACCCCTCAGTGCAAAACATCCCCGTAATTCACTGTCACTCACCTATAATTCTATATGTTTGCCACACAGTTTCTAAACTGTGTTTCATTCGAAGGTGTCTGTGGTGACTAAATGTGTTTTTCCATAAGAAAAACAAAGGATTGGAGTCTATAAAATGGACAGCACTTTAGCAGATTAAGGAATCTCATTCTCCAGGAAAAGATTCTCAAGTTATTGATTTAAATCTGAAGTGATGTGCTTTTAAATAGTTTTGCATTTAAATATGGTAAAACAAGTCCATTATGAGTAATATTAAGGGGCCTATTAGGATGGAGGCCGGACCTGAGTCCGCCCACCATCCTAACGGTGTTGGGACCCACCTCCAGACATGCGGCGTTCCCGCACCTCAAATTAGGATGCGGCCGCCACCCTGGAGGTCGCATTCTGCATTTTAACATTGTGATGGGTGCTGCTTACAGAAGCACCCGCAACGATGTAAAAAAACGCTCGCTTGGCATTTCCGTGCACCACGTGGCAGGCACCATGCGGTGCCTGCCACTTAGTGCAGAGAAATGCAGGGGGTACCATGGGTACCCCCTAAGTGCACTCACCCATCGCCCACCCCCTCAGGGGCCCGTAACAGGCCTCAAAGCCAATATTCACCAGCCTTTTTATGGCGGCATCACCGCCATGGAAAGGTGTGTTTGCAAGCCACATTGTAATATGGCTGGCGGTGCCTGCTACGCACCGCCACCATGTTACTGGCCCCGGCTCTACCCGGACGGCAACTTTTGCCGACTGGCAGAAAAGCGGCAGACGGACTTTGCATTCGCAGTGATACCCACTGCCATCATAATATGGCGGGGGGATTTCATGTTATGATGGCATAACAGTTGGCGGTGGCGACCGTTACGCCATCATAATGAGCCCCTTAGTTGTCATGTGCTATGCCCCATTTAAATTTATTTTTAGGATTTGGCTGACATTCCAATAACAAATGCTCACTAACATAAAGACCATAAAATACTTAAAACAATCTGGTTTTAGAAGAAAGTCTCTAGCTGCTATGCAAAGCTTAAAAATTGGTAAACTATAAGTAGCTATCAGGTATTCTCAGTGAAGACATTAACAACTAAATATAAGATTGAACCTTGGGTGTCCGAGGTCAACATATTGTCTGAAAGGTGCCTGTTAAAATGAAATTAATCCAACTTGGCAATAATAGTTGGTGTCTCAAAGGCATAGCACTTGGACAAATGTGCAGATATGCAAGTCGGACACAACACAAGAAACTATGCAGAGACCTGGGATAGATATAATCATTTACGTTTATTACAATAGAAAAGCAAATAATGAAAGTACGTATATTCAATAACTTACTACATGAGAAATAGAAAGATATCTATAGCAAATTAAATAACCCATCAAATACTTCCTATTGTTGCCTTGCTCCTCGTTGCATTGCTTTGTTTTGCATTGGTGTGAAAAGACTCCCTCCGCCATCCAGGTCCAAGGAGATACACACAAAGGTAGAGCCCTGACCTGCATCCAAATGCAAGTAGCAAGTATCTAAAACCTTTAGCCCCTTGCTGTACATTTCCATTCAACATGTGCCTGTGTGGGTGTTTCCCCCAATGGATATATTCTCACTCTTTCTTAATGATTAGAGGGGCTGTTCAAAAAGCCTGTCTCTAGCCAAGATAGCATTCTTAGCCTGTGGACATGAAAGCTATATGCATGAATCTAGGATAATGTCACAGCTTCTGCTGATCTCATGGCATTTTTCAGTTAAGTTATGAAAGGGCATTGTAACAAGTGACTCTGGATGTTTTGGCACTTCTTCACAGAGGCAATAATCTTTTCTGATAGTATTGTTAACACTTCATAGTCATGCCTTTGCTCACAACTCACAATCAAATCTGTTTAGGAAAAGTAACATACTTATGCTACTCGTAAGCTTAATCTTTATTCCTACTGCTCCTATGTGATATCCCTATATGTCAATGAGCAGCGGCAAGTATCACAAAAAAACAACGATATGTGCTAACAAGTTCCAGCAAGGGCAAGTGAGCACCAACAAAGCACCAACAGTCTTTATCAAGTGCCAATCAGGATAGGCTCAAAGAAGCAGTCCCAGGTGCCATCTGCAGAGAGGAGGCAGCAGCATCAGTCACCAGTAAGGATGTCCCACAGAGCTGCTGAACTCACACATACTCCCCTGCAGAAGACCTGAATCCCGCACACTAGCAACCAGCTGACCCAGACCAGAGGGTTCAAGTGGGGTCTTCTTGGGGACATGGTGAGAGTGGTGAATGCTCATAGACACAGTCCATTGTTCCATCATTTAGTGGTAGAGATTGGCTGCAAACTGAGCATCAGAGGAGGGTGAAGACGGTGCGTGGAAAGAACAGACAGTGTGACCAAGTGTAGAGTGGACTGGCCCTCAGTGAGTTTCCCGGGGATGACACTGACCCCAGGAGGCTCTCAGAGAGCTCCTCAGTGATGGTAGTGACACTAAAAGGCCCTAAGAGATCTCCCCAAGGATTACAGTGACCCTAAAGAGTCTTAGGTAAGGTATTGACTTTAACTGGACCTCAGAGAGCTCTCAGGCGATGGCAGTTATTGCAGGAGGCCATCAGGGCGCTCCTTGGGGATAGCAGTGACCCCAGGAGGCCCTCATGGATCTCACCTGGAAAGGCAGTGCATTACAGGAGCTTCTCAGGGTGCTCCTCTGGGATAGCAGTAATACCAAGAAGCCTCAGAGAGCTCTACAGGGAAGATATTGACCACAGGAGGCCCTCAGATAGCTCCCAGGGGAAGGCAGGTACTCCGAGAGGCCTTCTGAGAGCTTCTGAGGGAGGGCAATGACCCCTGGTGTCCCTCAGGGAGCTCATCAGCAAAGGCAGTGTCTCCGGAAGGCCCTCAGGGAGCTCCCAATAGATAGCGATGGCCCCAGGAGGTTGCAGCCCTGTTCAAACAAGTTCCCTATTTTACCTAGCAGTGAAAGACTGTAAACCTATACAGACAATTAAATATTAATCCCTATAGGTGAAAGGCTGTTACCCTGTACAGAACATTCACTATTAAAACTAAAGGTGAAAGTCTGTACACCTGTACACCATTCAACTTTGAACCCTAGGGTTGAAAGACTGTAACCTTGTTCAGAACATTCACTATTAAACCTAGAGTTAAAAGGATGCAACTCTATAGAGATTATTCACCATTGAACCTAGAGATGAAAAGCTGTAACCCAGTACAGATCATTCACTTTTAAACCCAGAGGTAAAATGCTGTAAACATCTCGGTATAAAGAGTTCACCATTAAAACCAGCATTAAAGGCTGTAGCCCTGTAAAGACCATTATCTATAAAGAGAAAGAGTCGCACTGCTTCGAAACACTGTTGACAGCATTGTTTACACACCATAGAGGCGAAAGGTTCTGCAAAACTCAAAAACATTCAGAATTAAAACCTAAGAGTGAAAGGCTCTAACCCTGTGCAAACCATTGTAGTGTAGTTCCTATTATCCCAATAGGCTCTGCGCATTGGAATAATACCTTCAATAGTATAGACCTAGGACGGAGGTTAACTAGGTCTTCTACTGACGATATTAGACTTAAAGTTTTGGGTTTGCCAGCTAGCTCAGAGTTCACTAGAAACTTTCTCGAATAGGCAAGGAGGAGTTTAACCTCCCTGGATAGACAAGAAGGGATTTAGTTTCTGACAACCATAGAACATGACAACTTTGCTCTCCCCTAATCAAGAGTGTATCTCTAGAGTCGTGTGAAAACAAAAGACAACTTATTTTACTCAGTCAGTTCAGTGCATTCTTAGTTTCACCAGATTGTAGAGAAAAGGAAGAGACGGGCGTGTTCAATAAAAGATGTTATTTATTGATCAGTCTCTTTTCTCGTACAAGAGAAATGAATTGATATTATTGCAATACTTATGGTTAAGTAAAGTGCATACAATAAAAGCAGAAGTATAAAATAATACTGAGGAAGCATTGATATGGTTTCTAAGCCATATGATATTTAAAATGGATAAAATAGATACATACATATATACATTTGACTAATCATACTCAACTGGTGCTTCTAACTACGCCTACCCCAGTGTACCTGACCTAAGCCTAATACGTGGGCGGGAGTAGATAAGTAGCAGTTTAAGTTAAGTTTGTTTTGCCAAGTGACTGACTCAAGAATTCTCTGCAAGGGGTTATTCAGTTCTGTACCTGAGATCTAGAATGGTTGAGGGCTGGTATCTCTCGTCTTTGGTCTTGATATTCCAGGCTGCCTGCAAGGGCCGCTTGGAAGCGCCGGAGCTGGATTTCTCGGCAGGAGAAAGCAGCGTCTCGTTCTCAGCACGTCAGGAAGGCGGGGCAGCTCCAGCGGGGTCCGCTCTGTGCTGGCCTCTTCGGCAAGTCTCGCTGCTCCGATCTCGTCACCACCGCGTGTGTTTGCTTAAGGCAATGTCGGTAATATTTATACCTGTAAGGTGCCGAGATTGACGTAAGGATGGACATAGATACGTCAATAAGGATGTCATACGAACTGGTTGTTAGCACATTCTTTACTGAAGTTCTCGGTGAAATCAAAACAATGGCCGCAGGGATTTTCCCAGGTTGTCATAGGTTTGATTTGTTTTGAGAACTCCGTATGCCTTATCAGGGGCTGGAGGAATAGTGCTTACCTAATTAGATGGCAAGCGTTATGACCTAATCAGATAACGCGTTCCTGTGCCGTGGTGTGGCTTAATCAGATAACGGTTTTTGCATCATGGGATGGCTGCTAGTTAATTGTTAACCAGAACAGGGTCAGGAATAGGGGGATCGATACAGAACCTATAGGAATACATCACACCCACTCCATGCTAACTATGTCCATGTTTACAAATCTAGGCATAGTAAATATACAGTGACGTATGTGTATACCGTACCACCCCAAAATACATCCATATGCATTTTGAAATTATGTAATACACGAGAAAAATATAATCATATGCACTATATGCACATAAGCAGTAGAGAAATGCTAAATTAATCACGCATATTCATATATCATTATTAATAAGATATGAAAATAACACATGAAATGGCTCTTAATACAGAAGAAAAAATGCGAGACCATTTCATCACAAAATAAAATATCCATGAACATGCCTGAAGACAGCTAATGTCTCTAAAGTTCCTAAATTAGAAATTTAGTTCTCTAAGAATAGTTTCTACCTTAAGCAGAAGATAAGTGTCCCGAAAAAACCATGAAAATATTTTGGGGGTTATGAAAAACTCTGCTGTTCGTAGACTGGAGAAAAAATTGTTCATGTTACTTTATCATTAAAGTTGAAGGCCAAATTCAGGGTGATGGGAATGCCGTGTGCTAGCTTGCCCAAAAGTCATTATTTCTGCTCTGGTGAGAACATCATATCATTTAGACTGTCGAAAAAGCTGTCAACAGCTTCCTGTGAAAGTTCCACTAACTCTGAAAAAGTGGTCACCATGCATTCATGAGCATGATTGCCTCCATTGATGTTTTGATCAGCATAGCTGACAGAAGGTCGTACCTGATCGATGCTGCTTTCATCTTGAACTTCACTACCCCTCAATCGTATTGGTGAAGTCTCCACGAATGCCGTCATCAGGATTGGTAGCCGCTGGGGACAGCACAATGCATGAGCCGTGACCGGACCCAACAAAGTTTCTGCATCCATTGGCGCATCCGATTGTAGCGTCAGACAGGTGTCCAACACGCATTCTTCTCCGCATAGCAAGCACCTTAATACAGGTAAAACACATCGTTGCCACATTGGTCGAAATGAAAGAAACCAAGTCATGTTCAGGTCTCTAAGATAGTCCAAGGATTTTAGATATCCGGTCCCGGTATCCAATGGCTAGGATTGTTTCTTCCCTTGTCGCAGGTGTTTTGTCTATGACACGGTCTGCCATAGCGAAATAACAGGATCAAAAATAGGATTCCTGCCACTAGTCCCAAAAGGAGAGGAAGTCCACCAAAGATGGAATGGACAAAGTCCGGAAAAATACCCAGAATGGCTTTAAATGGTGTTAAAGCCCCCGAAAACACTGTCTTAAATACATTTGAGACCCCACTGGTATCAGAAATATTTAAGATTTCGTTCAGGATTTCTGCGAAATGTATGGGGGAATTAGTTGATAACAATGAATGAATCTCTGCCGTTGTCCTTGCAACTTGGAGATCATACGTTTCTTTTGATGACGTGAGCCTGGTCGGCGTCTGAAGGAGCACTGTTTTCATTCTGCTTAAAGTATCAATTCGAATAGAAGCAATTTTCAAATTCGGCCATAACCTTGCCTCCCTGTCTGGCATTGCGTTGGGGAACAATACTCGTTCACAGCACATGACCTTCGCAGTCGTAGTTATGAGATAAGGTATTCCGGGCACCAAACTACAACATCTGCGGTCTACAATTACAATGTAACTCCCGTTCGATAGTCTCCTAAAGAATGGTTCTATTTGTGTTGCAGGTGTGCCTAGCTGGTGGCATGAAAGATTATTTGAGGACCCTTCACAGGCTCCGTGTAAACTAATACCATTACACAGAAGTGTACCGCTTAGTGACATCGCACAATTATTGCCAATAAGAAACACTTTCTGGCCTTTATTACTGACACATGCATGTGAATAGGGCAAGTTCCATGTTGACTTAATGTACCCTTTTCCCAATTGTTCGTACATGCCAGCCTGTATATATTTTTGGCAGTATTGAAACCTGAAAGTAGATATTGGAATATTAATTATCCCATGTATTATCCATTCACTGACACGTCGTTCTGACATTGTCAATGGTAATCTCTCGAGTTTCTCAATGCTCAGGATTGTATAATCAGCACCCTTCTGTGCCATACTGATTTGTTTATCAGTAAGGTTAAAGATATTGAATAGTGACGTTGTGTTGATTAAACGCCAAGGCACATAGCCTGAACGCAGATTTTGTAACGTCCAGCCAAGCTGTACAATAGAACGCAATTGGGACTGACCGTGTTGTAACAACAGTAAGTCTTGCGATATTATGTTGATTGCTGAAGACACAATGCTGTCCAAAGAGTATATTCTGGAGGACAGAGTCATTAACCCATTGTCCACTACAGAAAGTGATTTTTCCAAATTAATACAGTCAATTTCCCGTATTCTCTCTGATGTTTCAATTTGAGTTATTTTCCAGGCTTCGTTATAAGCTGCATATACAGAGGCTGCTATGAAGCGTTTCTGATGCTGTTTGCGCGGTCCCATAATGAAATCACGCAAGTCAGCACCATCAGTAAGTAAAGTTAGGTGTTGCTTAATTTCTGTCAGTGTGGATGTTTGTAGCCATTGAAGGCGGAGCTTGCCCACACTGTACGTGGTAAATATCCCTGGGTGTTGTCTTTGGGAATATCTAGGGTCTGGCCTGGTCAATGTGAACCCCTGTATTTTGTTCAGGAATCTGTCTTGACAGTTATTAGTATCTGTGGGCCAGATCAACCACTGTTTCCAATCAGGATGTGTTCTGTTTTGGCTTAATATATGGTTTACGTCTATCTCCTCATCTATAGAGCTATTACTGTTCATTGTTGGCTTTGGAATAGACGGTTTGTTTAAGTCTTTAATTTTGGCTAGGCCAAGACAGGTAGTTTGTTGAATAGTGTCATTCAAAAATATAATTTGTTCTGGGATCATGCAGGCTCTAAACAATGATTCTATACCTTGTACTTGCCATTCTTTTGTACCCCAAACGCTTTTTACTTCAACATTTTTGTCCCAATAATCAAAACCAAATGTACTCATTTGCTCAAAAAATGAGTCTGAATATATCAATTTAGTGTTTGTAAGCATGGTCTTTGTACCTGTCTTATTTGACAATTTGAAATAAAATGTTTCTGCATTACTCCTGTTGAACCCTGAAAAATATGAATATTTGTCATAAAAAGTTCTTGAGCAACTTTTGGCGGGGTTGCACAGTGTTCCCATTGATTATAATTTAAAACATTTCTAGGTTGTGCAGATTTATGCAGATAATGGTTACCAAAGTGATTATAGCAGAACATCTTATCATAATTAGACGAACCCTGCAAATAATCATGTTTTGTAAATTTAGCAGACATTACTAGGTCAGACATCATATCATTAATACTTTCAAAGTCCCAATCATCAGCAAATGAGCTTGGTTTTACAAAGTCACTCAATGAGATCTTAATTTGATGTGGATACTTCAGGATTTCCACCGGACCATAGATTTCATAATCAGTATTGTCCCATGCTACCCCGCCGGGTATAGGATTGGCTGTGAAGTTGACTGAAGAAAGTTCTCTTTTCTCGACGTGTGAAGACGTGTGTGGTTTGAGGACCAAGTTGATTTTCTGGCTTGCTGTGTCCATTTTAGCATATTTTCCCTCAATGAAATGTCCCAAACATAGTACCATGATGAGCCAAAGTATGAGGATAAGTGCACCTAAGGCCACCCAGAATTCAATCCATGGAGAAATCAGATAGGTTTCTTTCAGTTCTTTAAAAAGTTCCTTAGCTTTATCTTTAAAGGTTTTTGTTGATGTCTGTTCCTTTGATTCACTCAGATCTTCAGATGAATCATTGAAGTTGATGAAGTAGCCGGATGCCGTTCTGTCTATTGTTCCAATTGCTTCAGGATTACTGTTTGCTTTATTAGTGTGTTTTGTTGCAGCAGCATAGTCATTTGTTACTTCATTGTAGATTGGTGTGTCTTTGCTAAATGTTTTTATTTGGGTTTTTAGAGGTTTAAGTTCCATAGCATTGTTGCATAGTCCTTGTTGTTGTTCTGTAGGCATTTCAAATGTGAGTAGCCTCTTAGATTGAACCTCTGTGTTGGTAGCAAACCTTGGTGTTCTACTACTTATCGGGAGTCCACTTGGCCTACTGTTTGTTATCGGCCACATGATTGTGGTTTTACCAGGTCGATTGATACAACTCTGTTCTCCTTTTTACCAGCAAGGGGCGGTAGTACTACTGATCTCGTCCTGTTGATAGACAAGACAGGAACTGCTTTTCTGTAAGAAGGCCCAAATTCCTTCTTTACCGCGATCTTTTCTCTGACTAGATCCCCGACTTTTGGAATCCAGACAGGTCTTGCTGGGACAGGTGGTTTTTCTTCAGTGGTTGTTGGCTGTTGTTTCAAGTTTATGTTGCTCAGGTCTTTCCTTGTTTCGTTTAAGTCCTGCAAAATAGCCAAACGATCTTTGATATCAAAGCTTTTTTCTTTAACCACTGAAGTCTGACTGTCAAGATTTAAGACCATCATTCTAGTCCCAAACAATAATTCGTACGGACTGAATCCCCTCAGAGAATTTCTTGGCAGGTTGTTTAGACTACGTTGGACACTTATTAGATGTTTGACCCACCCAGCTCCCGAACCTAATACCTTCGCTGTTATAGATTGCTCTATGCCTTTGGTTTTTTCTTTACACCATCCCGTTCCCTCAGGTAGGAAGTGAGAAGAGTCCCGCTATGCTATGCTCATTTGACCATGTTTTGCCACACGCTTTATGGCAAGAGGAAAAAACATTAGCCAAACGTAGCATGCTTCTAGCGTATATGCCATTATAGACTCGCAAATCTTTTATTACAGTCCAGACGTCAGCCGAGTGCTGGGGATCTACATTACAAGTGGAAACTAGTCTTCATATGTTAATTGGACGCATTAATTTTTATTGTTGATCCATTCTGGAGTGAAACGCCATGGTAATATACCGTTTCTCTCGCCACTGCGTTCTCTGTTGCAGTTAGGGCATTTCTTTACAAAAATGTGATGCTGCAGGCTCATGCCTGGCCACCATTACTTTGATTGTAATTCTTCCAGAGAATCTTTTAGTTTGAGGTGTCTGAGACCCTCACCCATATGTGCGTCTGCTATTAACAAGCCTCTCCTGTCCGTGTTTGGAGTTACTCTGTCCCCCACTCCAGGGATTCGAGCAAAAGGAATGGAGTTTGCATCGATCATGTATGTATATTTGAGTGGATAGTTGATCGGTAGCGCTGAGCAGTCGCCTTTGATGACGTTTTCACCGCCAGCACTGTTTCACCGTCAATGTATTTTACTGCACGCTATTTTCTAACTACGGAAGCTGATTCAGTTGCTACCGCTGTGGCTGTCTCAGCCAATGAATTCCCTGCAACGTGAACGCCATCACGCTGATGACTCACTGAGTGTATCACGTGAGTTTTTGGTAGTTCTTTCTGCAAAAGAACTATTTGTTTCCAAAGCACTTTTTGCTTTATTGTTGCACCTGTGTCATCTTTGTAACCGTTTTGAATCCATTTCTGCAAATCGTTGTTATATGATTTGACGCAGTAATATGAATTGGACACTATAAGTGTCGGGAATTCGCGATCTGCATTATCTAGCGCCATTTTCAATGCTATTATTTCAGTTTGTTCTTCTGAATTAGTTTCTACTGAGTGTGTTTTTATTAGCAGAGGTCTCAGTTTCCCTCCGTGCCACACTTCTTTTGTGATTTCACATGTGGGGTTATATGCTTGTTCTCCCCACCCTGGTGGTTGAGCATGGCCGTCTGTATATATTACACAGGCGTACTGTCGTAAGGGCCGAATGTCGATTGGCAGAGGGTATGTCATTTCATATTCTAGATATTTTAATTCTTTTAATTCTGGATCAAAAGTAGTATTTTACTCTGTCCGTTGTAATTGAATTCACCCATTGTATCCATTCTGGATTCAACGCTGTTGTTGGTAAATTACATGGGGTTGTTAATGCCTCAAAGGCTGATTCCGCTGTTCTGACTGTGATACGTCTACCGTCAGCGTTGTCTTTTTCTCTGACTATAGCCGTTTGAACTGCAGAACAATGTTTTCTTTCATACTGAAACTCTTTTCAGCTTCTGTGTACAAGTGTGATTTATATGCAATTGGTACCTTTTCTCCCTCATTACAGGTCAGGTACGTGAATCCGCATCTTCCTGGGATGACTCGAATCACAAGATTGCGTGTGTTATCACGTGTTTCTAATTTTGTTTTAATTAACATGTCTGTTTGTAAAGATCTCAAAATTTCTGTGTGTTTTTGAGTCCAATTGATTCTTTTAAAATCTGGTTTTATTGGATCATAAAGGGGTTTTACCCTTTCTGCGTAATTTGCAATGTATGTTCTTCAGAAATTTAGGAAGCCTAGAATTGATTGTAGGTTTTTTAGTGTTCTAGGTGCTTGGAGTACCGCACATTTCTCTAGGAAATTGTCAGCCAGGCTTTTGCCTTCACTTGATAATTCATATCCTAAAAACAGGACTGTCAGATGGGCAATTCTTGACTTTTTAAAGTTGAATTTGTAACCCTCTGATGCGAACCCAAGTATTATGGTGTTCACTCTCTTCAAGTGAGTATCCAAGTCATCATCTGTTAGGTAAATGTCGTCGACATAGGATAATGCCTCGTCATCATATGTTTGTAGTAATTCTGTTACTCTCGCTGAGAATAATCCTGGGCTGTTCTTGTGCCCCTGGGGTAAACGGCAGAAACTTTTTTGCGAGCCATTTACCGAGAACGCAGTCAAATATCTGCTCTCTGGTGCTATATTTTGACAAAAGAATCCATTAGAGATGTCTAATGTTGTTTTGTATTTTTTGCGCACTATGTTATTCATTAGTGCAGCACTATGCGAGTTTTGCACTGCAAAAGTTTTGCAACATGAGTTAAGGTGTCTGTAATCCAAAACTAGACGATATGAGTTGTCTGGTTTGGAGACAGGAAACAAAGGGTTGTTCATTTGTGAGGTGCAAGTTTCAATCACCCCCTGGTATTCAAGTTGATCTAGGATCTCTTTTACCTGTTTTTTAGCTTCTTGCTTAATTGGGTACTGCCTTTGTGCAGTAGGTTGTGATTTTAACTGGATTTTATGAGGAGGAGAGTCCTTATCCCATCCTACATGATTTTTATATAAAGCAGGAGCTAGAGCTACTGCCCACTTTCTTGCAAGTGTATATTTTTTATGAATTGGAATATGATTTGAGAAAGCAGGCATAATTATTTCTTCGCCATGAGGGCACTCCCTGACAAACTCGGGTGGCCAGTCTCGGTCAGCTAGAAGGATGTCATAGCCCTGGGAGAGATTATCCCAAAATAGACCCCTTATTTTTCTAGTCTTATCCCCCTCTATACGTAATGTTATTTCATATATTTTGTGAGGTTTGCTAACTGTGGTATCGGCAGTCTCCACCTGAATGTATTCATTCGTGTCCACTGTCTCCAGATGATTCATAAGGACTTTGCGAGCTATGCTCACTTCTGCTGCGCTGTCTAGCATTGTCTGAGCCCATTCTCTGTTTTTCAGTTGTGTCCTCAGTATTCCCGGCATTATTGATTATTTTAATGCTGGCTACCTTCTTTTTTGGAAATTGTAATTTTTTATTTGGATGAGCTGGTTCCTTGTCTTTGGACTTGACGTGCTCTTCCCTGTGTTCTGATCGTCCTCTTCTTTCCGATTTCTGCGAGGAAGTCTGAAAAGATTGAGAGGGACGTGTATCAATTTCTTGATATCTATCAGGTTTTTTTATATTATCCCTATTTCTAAGGTTGTATTTTTTCCCAGAGGGCTCACTTTGGGGAGACCTGCGTCCTTGGTTCGGAGATCTTTCTCTCCGCCGAGGAGACCTTCCTCTGGATTGGAATCTTTTTTCTTTAGGATAGGATTGTTTATTTCCTTCCCAGCTCTTTTTTTGTGTTGTTAAATTATTTTTAATAAATATTTTTTCTGGACTTTCAATTAGTTGGGGTTTCATCGGTATTCCACCCAGACTATCTCTTCCTAGTTCTTCATAGGATTTTTCTATGATTCTGGCAATTTCAGTTGGTTGGTCTGCTATATCTGTTTCTTTTAACCTTTGGCGGATCGCCACGTTTGCTGCTTCTCCCTTTATGTTGGCTAATAATATAGCCGAGACCTGCTTGAAGTCTTTCAGTAATTTCATACCAAGAGTTAAAGCGGGTTCTGGACCATATTCATCTTGAATTTGTTTTAGCACATCTGGTATTACTGACATGGATGGTACACCATGTGTTTTTGTGTAGATGGAAGCAAAGACTGTACCCCAAGTGTCACAGTCCTCCACGTGTGGTGCGATTCCCATTGGAAGACAGATAGTCAGGATCCTGTGTTTCTCAAGAGGAGTGGTGTCTGGAAACACCGCCTCTATTTGAGTGATTTTTTGTGCTAGCCAGAAAGGTATTTGTTCCCGTTTTGCGGGTACTTTACCTAGACAGGACTGTATGTTCTGTGGTGTAATTTTATTTGTGTTCCCCTGATGAGGGGTCAGCTGTGGAATTTTGATTGCTGGTTGGATTGTTGAAGTCCGCATTACATATTGGACTAATTGTCTATGTACTTTTATTAATTGTTTTAGTTCTACTAAAAGAGCTGCTGCAGACATTCCTTCGATGTCTGGATGTGGTGTGTATCCGGCTAGGACCGGCCACGTTGCTCCTGGTCTACCTAGTGGACCGAGCCTGGTGATGTGATTATTATGTTTTAGGGCGCCATTAAACAAGAGCAGGTGCTCTTGGAATTTGAGTGGTACTTCCACCTCCTCGAAAGGAGTGTACTCATTAGGAGGTTCCTCTGTTTTGTAATAGTGGAAGACCTTTGTTACAGCATTAGCTGCTGGAAAGTTTATCCATGAATAGAATACCTCTGTCTGCCGATATTCGTGTGCCTCTATTACGAATATGACTGTGCCACCTCTAGGTGTCAGTCCATTTTCTATACGTTTTAAAGTTACAGATTTTCTTATGTTGACCGGGATCAGTATTATATCCGGGTCTGCTTCTTGCATAGTATTATCAGCTGCTACGAGTTCAGCTGCCATTCTAGCTGCCTCTCTTTCTCCTTCACTGTCTGACATTGTACTGTCCAGAAGGTTATTCCGTTTGTTTGCAGATCAGGTTTCTTATGGAAACAAAGATTAGATGCACAATATTTTGGAACAGTGTATCCTTCAACGTTGACTAAACCAAGAACCATACATAGGAGTCTCCCCCTGCGAGGTTTGGCGGATATGACCTTTCACCCACTCCAGACGTCTTTGGAGTATTATGGGAAAAAAAGGGGTTCTGTGTGAAAAAGCACGACTGAGTTACTCTAATGTCTTGCGTTAGTTTTATCGCCTTTCCAAACGTTGGGCGCCATGTAGTGTAGTTCCTATTATCCCAATAGGCACTGCGCATTGGAATAATACCTTCAATAGTATAGACCTAGGACGGAGGTTAACTAGGTCTTCTACTGACGATATTAGACTTAAAGTTTTGGGTTTGCCAGCTAGCTCAGAGTTCACTAGAAACTTTCTTGAATAGGCAAGGAGGAGTTTAACCTCCCTGGATAGACAAGAAGGGATTTAGTTTCTGACAACCATAGAACATGACAACTTTGCTCTCCCCTAATCAAGAGTGTATCTCTAGAGTCGTGTGAAAACAAAAGACAACTTATTTTACTCAGTCAGTTCAGTGCATTCTTAGTTTCACCAGATTGTAGAGAAAAGGAAGAGACGGGCGTGTTCAATAAAAGATGTTATTTATTGATCAGTCTCTTTTCTCGTACAAGAGAAATGAATCGATATTATTGCAATACTTATGGTTAAGTAAAGTGCATACAATAAAAGCAGAAGTATAAAATAATACTGAGGAAGCATTGATATGGTTTCTAAGCCATATGATATTTAAAATGGATAAAATAGATACATACATATATACATTTGACTAATCGTACTCAACTGGTGCTTCTAACTACGCCTACCCCAGTGTACCTGACCTAAGCCTAATACGTGGGCGGGAGTAGATAAGTAGCAGTTTAAGTTAAGTTTGTTTTGCCAAGTGACTGACTCAAGAATTCTCTGCAGGGGGTTATTCAGGTCTGTACCTGAGATCTAGAATGGTTGAGGGCTGGTATCTCTCGTCTTTGGTCTTGATATTCCAGGCTGCCTGCAAGGGCCGATTGGAAGCGCCGGAGCTGGATTTCTCGGCAGGAGAAAGCAGCGTCTCGTTCTCAGCGCGTCAGGAAGGCGGGACAGCGCCAGCGGGGTCCGCTCTGTGCTGGCCTCTTCGGCAAGTCTCGCTGCTCCGATCTCGTCACCACCGCGTGTGTTTGCTTAAGGCAATGTTGGTAATATTTATACCTGTAAGGTGCCGAGATTGACGTAAGGATGGACATAGATACGTCAATAAGGATGTCATACGAACTGGTCGTTAGCACATTCAAGTCAAGTCAAGTCAAAATTTATATAGCGCACTACATACCCAGAGGGTCTCAAGGCACTTGAGGAAGGGGGGGTTTATTTATCGAAAATCCAGGTTTTGAGCTGTTTTCTGAATGCTAGGTGGTTTTGAGTGAGGCGGAGGTGGATGGGAAGGGAATTCCAGGTTTTGGCCGCTAAGAAGGAGAAGGATCTTCCCCCCATGGTGGTTTTGTGGATGCGCGGGACGTTGGCGAGGGCTTGGTTGGACGATCGCAGCTGGCGGGTGGGGGTGTAGAAGGAAAGGCGTGTGTTGAGGCAATCTGGTCCGAGTTTGTAGAGGGCTTTGTGTGCGTGGGTGAGGAGACGGAACGTTATCCTTTTGTTGATGGGGAGCCAGTGCAGGTCTCTCAGGTGACCGGAGATGTGGTCTCTGCGAGAGATGTTTAGTATGAGTCTGGCTGAAGCATTTTGGATGCATTGGAGTTTTTTCTGCAGTTTTGCGGTGGTACCGGCGTATAGGGTATTTCCGTAGTCTAGACGGCTAGTAATCAGTGCGTGGGTGACCGTTTTTCTTGTTTCAGTGGGGATCCAGCGAAATGTTTTTTTGAGCATACAAAGGATGTTGAAGCAAGATGATGAGACGGCATTAACTTGTCTGGTCATCGAGAGTGAGGAGTCCAGGATGATGCCCGGGTTCCGTGCGTGGTCAGTCGGTATAGGGGCTTTTCCTAGGGTCGTTGGCCACCAAGAGTCGTCCCAGGCGGAAGGGGATGCACCTAAGATGAGGACTTCCGTTTTGTCCGAGTTCAATTTCAGGCGGCTGTGTTCCATCCATTCGGCTACTTTCTTCATCCCTTCATGTAAGTTTGTTTTGGCGGTGTTTGGGTCTTTGGTGAGTGAGAGGATCAGCTGAGTGTCATCAGCGTAGGAGATGATGTTGAGGTTGTGTTGACGTGCGATGGTTGCGAGGGGGCTCATGTATACGTTGAAGAGGGTGGGGCTAAGTGATGATCCTTGCGGGACGCCGCAGATGACTTCGGAGGCTTCTGACTTGAAAGGGGGGAGGCGGACTCTCTGAGTTCTTCCAGTGAGGAATGAGATGATCCAGTCCAAAGCTTTTCCTTGAATTCCGATGTTTCTGATGCGTTGTATCAGGGTGCTATGGCAGACTGTGTCGAAGGCTGCAGAGAGGTCAAGGAGGATGAGGGCGACTGTGTCTCCGTTGTCCAGTAGAGTACGGATGTCGTCTGTTGCTGCGATGAGGGCGGTCTCGGTGCTGTGTTTGGCTCGGAAGCCAGATTGTGAGGAGTCAAGTGCTTTGTTCGTTTCGAGGAAGTTGGCGAGTTGGATGTTGATGGCTTTCTCAATGACTTTGGCAGGGAAAGGGAGGAGCGAGATGGGGCGGTAGTTTTTGAGTTCGGTGGGGTCTGCTGTGGGTTTCTTCAGAAGGGCGCTGAGTTCGGCGTGTTTCCAGCTTTCTGGGAATGTGGCGGAGTTGAGGGAGCAATTGATGACGTCTCGGAGATGGGGTGCGATAACGGAGTTTGCTTTGTTGAAGATGTGATGGGGGCATGGGTCTGTAGGGGATCCGGAATGGATGGAGTTCATCAGGTGAATGGTGTCTTCTGTGATTATTGGGTTCCAATTAAGAAGGTTATTCGGAAGAGGTGCAGGTTCGGAGGTGCGAGGGGTGGACTGTTTTACAGGTTGGTTGTTAAAGCTGTTATGAATGTCGGCTATTTTGTCATGGAAGAATGAGGCGAGGGAGTCGCAGAGGACTTGAGAGGGGGTGATGTCGTTGGAGCTGGCGGTAGGGTTGGTGAATTCTTTGATGATGTTGAAAAGTTCCTTGCTGTTGCGAGCGTTGTTGTCTAGTCTGTCTCTGAGTGCTGATTTCTTGGCTGTCCGGATAAGTTGGTGGTGTTTGCGGATGGCGTTTTTGAAGGCGGCTAGGGTGGTATTGTTTGGGTCTTTTTTCCAGGTTTTCTCGAGGGAGCGACAGAGCTTCTTGGATTTCTTAAGGTCATCGTTGAACCAGAAGTTCTGACCTTTTTCTTTTTTTTTTTTAAACTTGATTTCACCGAGAACTGAAGTTCTCGGTGAAATCAAAACAATGGCCGCAGGGATTTTCCCAGGTTGTCATAGGTTTGATTTGTTTTGAGAACTCCGTATGCCTTATCAGGGGCTGGAGGAATAGTGCTTACCTAATTAGATGGCAAGCGTTATGACCTAATCAGATAACGCGTTCCTGTGCCGTGGTGTGGCTTAATCAGATAACGGTTTTTGCATCATGGGATGGCTGCTAGTTAATTGTTAACCAGAACAGGGTCAGGAATAGGGGGATCGATACAGAACCTATAGGAATACATCACACCATGGGCCATTAAACCTATAGGTGAAAGGCTCTAACGAGGTAAAGACCATTACCTATACAGATACAGAGCGGAACTGCTTCATAGACCTGTACAGAAAATTGTCTACCCACCCCAGAGTTGAAAGGCTCTGCAACACTGTATAGACATTCACCAGCTAGCGATAGTGGTGAAAGGCTCTAATCCTGTATGGACCTTAATATATAGAGCTAAAGAGCTGACATGCCCCATAACCCTTTGAAAGCTTTCTCCATTCACGCTATTGGTGAAAAGGCTGTGACAATCTACTGACCATTATCTTTCTAGTCTTGAGGGCGAGAGGCTCTACTTCTGTACAAACAATACAGCATTAAATCTTAGAAGTGATCCGGGATAGGGACGCTATCCTTAGGGAGGCACGGGCCCAAGGCCCCCTGAACTATCACAACAGTACAATAATGGTTTTCCCAGATTACACGAGGGAAGTACAGGCCCAACATCATACATATTCAGATGTCGAGCAAAAGCTCCGCAAACTGGGATTGCGGTACGGTCTCCTCTTTCCGACCTGTCTCAGAATAGTCTTCCAGGGCAAAGTGAACTTCTTCGACACCCCGCAGGCGGCCTGGACTAGGCTTACGAAGGAGCGACCCCTGCTGTCCCGGCCATCTTCTCCCCCCACCCTGTTGGCACCCCCACGTCTCCCTTGTCTCCTCCCAAGCCACAGCGGAGGCACAATCCATCCCGCAGGAGAGGGGACCGGCGGGGTGGGTCGTCCCGGTCATCGGGCGCTGGATCCCGACTGCTGATCCTCTCTGAGGTTCCTCCGGCTCTTGATGACCACAGCCGAGCCAGCTCACTGACTGATCTCAACCATGGCCGCGACCCACCAGGGACACTGCGTCCCACCATATCAGACTCTGATCTATCTAGAAGTCCCCGTCCTACGAGGATCCAGAGGCGACGCGGGCCCCTGAATGTTGGGGTCCATGGGACAGGACCGGGGTCTGAACTTTTGGAACATTCTACGCTTTTAAGCAGCTGATAACATTATGTTATCCACCTATATGGAGGGGTCTATCATTGCCACAAACTGCCCTGCTAAATGTTTTAGCTTAGCTGTATGTTGCAGTTATTGTTTTTTGGGTGACAGATGCTGCAGTTCCGGAAGTATAGGGTGGGGGCACACGGAGGGGTTGGGGGGGCCATTGCTCTCCACACTCATTGCACCTTGGCTTTGGTTGAGTCACTGTTTTTTTATTTTCAAGGACAGCCTACTTGCACACTTCTCTACCACCGACAGATGACACACAACCCTGCACATACTACATCTCTCTATCCTGGCCATGATGCCCCATTTCCCCTAGGATCCAGGTCCCTTCGGTCCTCGATGTCTCCCTCCTAATTACTACCCAGATGCACACTTATGGTAGACCCCTCCATGTTTTGTCATGGAACGTGAACGGTCTCCTGGACTGCATCATATGCGCAGCAGTCCTCAAGTACGGCCAACACCATGTGCTCGACATTTTCCTCCTTCAGGAGACCCATCTCCTGGGAACCCAATGTTCTTTTCTCGCAAGATACGTATTTGACAAAGTGTGGCACTCCGGCTTCACACGGGGCTCCAGAGGGGTGGGCGTGTTGACTCGAAGAGGCCTTCCCTTCACCCCGTGCACTTGATGACTGATGC
This sequence comes from Lissotriton helveticus, assembly GCF_964261635.1. Lineage (NCBI taxonomy): Eukaryota > Metazoa > Chordata > Amphibia > Caudata > Salamandridae > Lissotriton > Lissotriton helveticus. The sequence continues at coordinate 1,379,508,427 of NC_136063.1, read as the reverse complement.
GCAAGGTCGCTATATGGTCGTGTCCGGTAGGCCTGAGGGCCAGGTCCTAAATCTATTGTCAGCATTCATCCCTCCTGGCACGCTTCCCTCTACTCCCCATTGCCTCACAGAGATAATCTCCTCCCTGCCTCAGGGTCAGACAATAATTGTGGGAGGTTTTAATGCAGTAATGCAACCAACATTATACACAACGGGTGACCCATTCTCGTCGTGCCTAGCGGGCTCGAAGCAGCTATCAGACTGATCTGCTGCCCTTGGTCTGTGTGACACCTGGAGGATTTGGTAGCCCCGGGGGAGGCAATAGACTCACACTTCAGCAGAACACCATACCCACTCTCGAATTGACTTGGTCCTCCTACCCGCTGCCGACTGCCCAAAGGTCTTCAGCGTCTCCATTCTTGCCCACGGAATCTCAGAACACTCTGCCATTTCTTCCGCTTGGGAAGCACCACTGGTGGGACACGGACGGTCTGGCAACTGAACGCGTGGTTCTTAAAGGATACAGAGATTAAGGATGCGCTTGCTGTGGAGATGCAGCACTATTTTCTTACTAACCAAGGTTCGGTCCCTTCCCCCGGCACACTCCGGGAGGTGACGTGCTAGACCGAGCGGCAACCCAGCTACTATGCCTTACTCAGGCCGAATCGGCGGACCTCGACCTTCCCCTTACCCCAGAGAAGGTACACGGGGCTATCTCTCTACTACATTCCGGGAAGACACTGGGACCAGACGGCATCCCACAAGAGTATTATGCGACATATCGAGATTTATTGGTGCCCCATTTGGTCGCTCTCTTCTGGCATGTGGCCGAGAAGGGCTCCTTCCCCTCTGAGACTAATTGGTCCCCACCACAGTGGTCATCACGAAGACCCAACCGCCTTCTCTCTCCTGTGCGGACTACCTTCCGATTTCCTTAATTAATACAGAAATTAAAATCTTTGCCACAGTCCTGGCCCAACATCTCCGCACCCTGCTACACAATATGATCCACCCAGACCAGTCTGGCTTCATGCCGGCGTGTGGCACTCGGCACTGCATACAGCGTCTCCACCTTGCCTTGGCTAACCGCCATCTCCTCACACCATACTTGGCCCTGCTGCTCATTAATTTTAAGAAGGCCTTTGACATGGTTGACTGGAGTTACCTGGAGGACGTTCTCACCATGATTGGTTTCGGCCCCCATTTTAGATCCCTCATTCAAATTCTGTACTCCCACCCCAAAGCAAGAGTTCTGACCAAAGGTGCCCTCTCGGAGGCATTCCCGATCCAAAGAGGCATGCGTCAAGGGTGCCCTCTTTCACCACTCCTTTTTGCGCTCGCAATGGAGCCAATGGCCTGCCTTATACGTAACGACCCCCAAATCCAAGGGTGGTCCTGGGACCCCCACCAGGTGGATAAAATTGCCCTATACGCAGATGACGTTCTCCTCTACTTATCAGACCCAGAAACCTCCGGTCTGTGCTATCTGGAGGTGCTCCAAGTCTTTGAGACCATATCAGGTCTGCAACTCAACCCGAAGAAGTCCACTCTGTTTCCCCTCCATCCCTTGAGGGGGCATGCTTCGATTGGCAATCCACTATCCCCTTGTGGAGACAATTGTTTAAGTATCTAGGGATCTGGGTGACTCTGCTACCCGGAGCTGGAATGGGCCCTTAATATTAGACCCCTGATCACGAAAGCTAAAACCGACCATAAGTGTTAGCAATCCCTCCCCTCAACCCCCTTGGAAGAGGGGCACTATTTAAAATGATGATCCTCCCCCGCTTCCTCTACATTCTTCACAATACCAACTTTCACCTCCCGGGTAGTTGGTTCCGAGACTTTGGGGGTAATCACCAGGTTCTTGTGGGGGGGTGGGCGACCTCGTATAGCCTTGGCTCGTTGCCGGATCCCTAACTTTGACGTGGGCATGAGCATGACAAATCTTCATCCCTACTATCTGGCCACCAAACTCATAGTCGTCCACGACTGGTTCACTGGCGGCTGATCTGACCCGGCCTACCAGATTGAGCTTCGCAATATGGACTTCCCGCAAATCCAGGCACACATATATGGGACTCGCATTCCACAAGCCATCTCTCCTATCAGCAGAGCGGTTCTAGTGGCCTGGCGCTCTGCCTTGCGCTACACAGGATGGGAAAGGAGACTTACCCAATACACACCGTTGTGGCATGGCACATGGCTCCATGAAACATTGACTCTCGGGGGGTTCCAGCGGTGGGGATGTCTGGAGGGGAGACCATGTTAGAGCCTTCTCCGATCTGCAGCAGCATCATTCCCTTCACTCTAACCCAATTCTATAAGTATTTACAACTCTACCATGCCTTTAATCTGCATATCCCACGGGCACTTCGCTTCCTGAGTTCAGCCCACTAGAAACCCAGGTCATGATGGGAAACTTGGGCAGAGGTGGGGTGTCACGGATCTACTGCTCCCTTGTGAACAAGAGCCCTATCACCCTAGACTTGCTGCAAGCCGGCTGGGAGGGGTGGCTGGGTCCCCTGGAGGAGACAGACTGGCACAACGCCATTATGGCTCCAAAAACCTTGACAACCTCCTCCAAACTACGTCTCATCCAACTCTATTACCTCCACGCGGCTTACCTTACCCCTGCGTGCCTCCACAGGGCAGGATTGCGCCCCTCCCCGGACTGGCCACAATGCGGCCACAGCCCAGCTGATTTTTATCACATGGTCTGGTCATGCCCCAATCTCGTTCCCTTCTGGTCGGGGGTGGAGTCCGAACTTACACAAACTCTGGGATGGCAGGTACCTCATGATCCTCTACGCCTTCTTTTGGGGGTCTTTGATGGGCTGGACGGCTCTAGAGCCGACAAACTCTTCTTGGGCACAGCGGTGATGGTGGCTAAGCGAGATATCGCTGCGGTCTGGGCTCAGGCCAAACCTCCTACCATACGAAAGTGGAGCAGAGGGGTGGATTGGTGTGCGGCCCAGGAGGAACTCCTCTTTGAGGTCCAGGGTTGTCCTCAGAAATTTCAGAAGATATGGGGCAATTGGCTGAACCTGCCATCTTGAGAAGTGTATTTGTATCTCCTCTTACCTCGTTACACTGTCTTTCCGATGGGGTGGCTTTTCCGAAGGCGCTCAATTACGGCTGGGATTTGTACTGTCTGTCAACAATGGAATTTGTTATACCATGCAATCACGAGCTGTCCTTTGTATGTTTGGTTTTTTCAAATGCAAATAAATTTGATTATCAAAAAAAATAATCTTAGAAGTGAACAGCTCTAACCCTGTACAGACCTTTCAACATTAAAGACTGTAACCCTGTATGCACCATTATCATTTGAGATACAGAGGACGTCTAATGCCCATTTACCTTATACTGGGCCTTGTCTATGCAGCCTAGAGGTGAAAGTCTCTGCAACTCTGTACAAAGCATATATCATTAAACACTTGAGGTGAAAAGGTAAATCTAACCCTCTACACGCCATTCACTATTAAACCCTAGCGATGAGAGGGTATCACCAGGTTAAGACCATTATTTATCCAGCCCTAGAGGTAAACGCTTCTAAGCCTGTATACACTTTATCAATTCAGATAAAGAGGGGTACCGCTATTGTAACCCTTAACAGAGCACTGTCCTTCCAGACAAGAGGTGGAATTCTTTAACTCTATGCTAACTTACCCTGCATTAGAGGTGAAAGGCTCCTTCCCAGTACACTCCATTAACAATTCAACCCTTTTGGTGAAAAGTTTTAAGCACGTACACACTTTATCATTCCAGGTACAGAGGGATGCACAGCTGTGTAACCCTGCACAGAACACTGCCCATCCAGACCAGTGGTAGAAGTCTTTAACTCTGTACAAATGAAAAAAGGACAATTGATGGACAGAATGTTGAACACTGTCAAACATTCCCCCCAGTACAGAGATCTGGGCCTAAACCCATTGTTTTTTTGCTACCCATGCCATTCCAGTTTAATCCCATCCATATGCTATCAGTCTTAACCCTGATCCCTATGGGAACAGTCCAGTCCCAGCTGCAAGGCCTGGACTGGAAACAAGCATCCTGGGACCGGTTTCTGTGTTTTACCCCTCATCAGCCAGGCTAGCTTGACTTTAGTGGCATGGAGAGCACTGGACACACGTCTGGGCATACCCATCCCACTCGGGGTGACAAATGCAAAAAGAACAATTGATGGTTAGAATGTTGAACAATGTCAAACATTCACCCCTGATGGAGCAGGGTTTTGCTAAATAAAACCTGCTCGGATAAAACTTCCCTATGTGTTGATTCTTAACAAGAGTCGTGTGAAATTAACAGTGAAGAATTAAACTGGGGACATGAAACTGCGCAAATGCGTGCTGGAAGAAGATCAGTATTTCCAATGTTTTCTAAGTAGGCTGCAAATGTGAATGATTAATGCAGAAATAATAGCCAAAGAAAATAATGATAAAAGCCACAAGTTTAAAAGAGACATAGCATTTTCTTTTTCACTAACTGTCTGAAAACATGTACATAACGTTAAGAGAAATGCAACGCATTAATAGAGCCATTATAATGAAGTTTTGTTGTGGTATGATAATCATTTGTGTATTTGTTTTTCCTAGAGAAAAATAATATTTTACTGTTCTGCAAAGAAGGCTTCAAGAATCTTCTTAGATTTAATTTTCTCTCTAAAATGTAGGCTGCAAATAAATGTATTTTGTCCTTTGTGAGTTCCTGAGAAGTAATGAACGTTATTAATGGAATTTCCTTGTCGACCAGAGTATGTGGACACTTGTGCTGCAAGTTTGATACATTAGTGAGTTGGAGATATTTGAAAACTGAGGAAGAGATTATCCTTCCTCTGCTGAAGGATGATGATGAAAGTTCTCTAAAGACAAAGGCACTGTTGAGAGTCAGGTGCACTGGAAGTGGAGTGATCAGACACCCCGTGGCCTATTCAAATTGGATTTGAGAATTTTTTGGGTTTTGATAAATGGGGTGGGGTTCGATCAATAGTGAATTAGGGTATAATTACTAGTGTTAGAATTTTAAGTCAGAAAGGGAAAGACTTTGACTTTGCGAGAGGAGAGAGCAGTATCACTGTTTCCTTTCTTAACTGGCTGTCTGTTGTTCTGCTGATCCTGATTCTTTATCTTTGCTCCTCATACCTTTGCGTGGGTGCTCCAGCTTACTCTTCTGGCTGGAGGGTAGCTTTCAGACTATTAGCACTTCGTGCTATAGTCATTTCTAGGTTTGTATGATATTCTGAATTTGCATTAATATTATTTTGCAAATGTTCTTTATTCTGTCGTCTCTACGCCTATCCACTCCCTCATGAAACGGTTTGGGATGTTACTATGAATTACTGTATTGTTGTTTCTCTTGTATGTTGATCTATGATCCAAGCTGTATTGTACTTGATGAACATTCACATTAATTTACATGAAAGCATGTTGATAAGTAATCAGTCTGTCATTATGAATGTCATTTGGGTATATTAAATTAATTATTTCTTTGTTTAGGTCCTCATAAGTTAGGATTCTGTCAATCTTTTGCCAATCCCTGATATCGCTCAAAGGTCCATCGGAAAGAGAGGACCACATAGATAAGATAAGTATTGGTAACTTGTTTTAAACTCACGCAGTGTGAAAGGGACTGCTAGGTGTTAAAATTGTTTCCTGATGGTAAAATTTGGCAAAGCCACATTTCCACTGCATCACCCCAGTACAGAGATCTGGGCCTCAATCCATCTTTTTTTTGCTCCTCACGCCATTCCAGTTTAAGCCCATCCATATGCAAATCAGGCTTGACCCTGCTCCCCATGGGAACAGTCAAGCCAGAACTGCCAGGCATTGTGTTTGCTTTAACTCTGCATAGGCAATTATCTTAACCTGCTTAGAGGTAAAAGGCTCCTTTTCTGTAAGACCCATTAACAGGTCAGCCCTTGAGGTGAAAGGTTCTAAGCCTTTGCTAACCACTGGCCACCAAATCATACAGGTTAAATTATCTGTACCTCAGTTTAAACTGCTAACGATCATCTCCAGACTATGTACCCTCTTGATTTTCGAGCCATGTCCCATCCAGCCTTTACAAACCATTCATCATCCAATCAGAAAGATGAAATGATCCCTAGCCTTTCGGAAACCATTTACAATTCCAACCAAAAAGATCAAAGGTGCTGTAACCCCTTACAAGCTATTTACCATCTAGCTTAGAAAAGTTTGCCAAACATTTACAAGCCATTGACTAGCCAGCCCAAAAGATAAAAACATATGTAACACTTTACAAACCATTTACTTCCCAGCCCAAAAGTAGCCCCATACACATGAAAGATGTGTAACTCTGTGGAGACTTTTAGGGAACTGTGGCCAAGGCCTCTATCAAAGAGACGTTTATAAACACACCTGTTTATAGGGGAAGAGGTTTAGATGAGGTGATGTCTATATTATAAATGTCCAGCCATGCTTCTCCTGTGGCCGTCACTCGCCCTTCATGAAGTGAAAACATATATTAAATGCATTCTCTCCCATATATCAATCCAGTACTGTTCTCCAGGTCCACCTCTCAGCCAGGATCTTGGGATCACTGATTGATTCAATGCCAGAGTCCTAACCAATTAGAAGGTGACAGCACTTTCCATGCCCAGGATATTTTCAATTTCTGGCTCTTACCTATGTTTCCATGGGAACGACATGCAAGAAGACAGGTCCCCACTTCCCTTGTTCACTCACTATAGCCAACAAAGTCAAAGCATCAGGAGTAAACTAGGGGTAAAAGGGAAAACAGGTAGAGAAGACGACAGTGTCTACCGACGTTTCCCACTCAACGGACAGCGCCAGGCAGCCAGGAGAATTCCATAATCAGAAGAGATAAAATATATATGAGTTTATGTAGAAATTATTATACAAAGTAATAATGTAGGAGCAATGGTTTTTACTATAAACTACATGGGTTATTCCCTTCTTCAATTATGTAGTGGCAGGCTATCTGATTGGGATTTGTGGTTTGTGTCTGCAAAACAGGGAAGAAAGAGCACCAATAGGGTTATCAACAAGGCAGTGTAAAAGAAATGAAAAAGCTCAATAGCACCCACCTATGCACTGTGTGGAATGGCCCAAGAAATCAGGAGAGGTATAATAAAATGAGTACCTCAGCACCTTGCTAACACAAATATAAAACATGTTCTGCTTTTGGGTTTATCTTTAATTCCTCCTTAACATCAGGATTTCTTCCACAAATGTTTGTTATCGTTAAGTAGTCCCTCCATGATGCATATATAGGTTGTTCAACATGATATAAAACAGACTTATGATGTGGGATGCGCTAATTACATGGGTTTACTAACTTTACTTACAGAAATAAGTGTGTCTCCTGGGTTCCCTGACCTCTGACTATAATGTAATTCCTTCCACTGTGGTGAACACCTCTGTGTGCTGCACAAGGTGTTTATTACATGTGAAGGTACAACATTGATCTACTGGTGAGAAACCAGGCCCCTGGCTGGTGTCCCACTATCCAGTCTGCCCTAAGGAGACCATGACATCCTGATATGTAACGAAACATCGACAAAATACAACAAACTTGCTTGATCTAAATTAGACATAGATGTGGGCAAATTCTGCCTTGTGCACTATGAGAATATCTGTCATTTGTTTGTTTCTGAAGCACACAACTCATGATTATCTCCAACATTCTGGACTCTTTGGGGCATATTATCAAGGCGGGCGATAAGAGATTATCGCCGTTTTAGCGGCCGTTTTCAGCCACTAAGCGGTGATAATTCTATTGCCCTATTAGCAAGCAGTCGCTAACAGCAGTTAGCCACAGCTTGTAGGCGATAGCGAGCGGTTAGGGGCCCGCTTTGCATGTCAGCGATATTTATCGCTAATGACATACAAAGTGGGCGTACCCAACCTGTTAGCGACAGAAAGCAGTCTCTAACATCGCTATCGCCTATTATCAACGCAGGCGTAGCAATGGAAATATTCGCGCTAAGCGCGAATATCTCCAAAACCTAATGCCTGCTCAGACCAGTTCTTAGTTTGTATATCCAATGGGAGGTGGATATTCAGGCTAAGTCCCTGTTAGCGATAATGCCTGAATATCGCTGGATTTACAGCGATATTCACACATTTCGCAGCTATCGCCGGAAATGTTATCGCTTCAGAGATAAATGTTGCTAATAGCTCGTTATCTCTGCGATAAAATCTGGTGATGATCGGCGATAAAAAAAATATCGCTAAGCCTATTTAGCGATAAATATTGCTAGTTGTTGATAATAGGCCCCTGTTTCTTTGTGGTTCTCTTCTTCCTTCACTTTGGACACATTTTGCCTTGCATACATCCATTCATTCAACTAACATGCTTTCAGGCTCATCCCAAACCTCTTCATTCCTATGAACTCTGTACTAACCCTTTCCAAACGTTTCCCTCTTCTATCCCTCCTTTATCCTATTTATCCAACTAACAGAGCAGACTCACATGTCTACTACTCCCACCACTCGCAATAACAATTTACATTGCTCCCTACTAAACACCACTAATCCTCGTTTGGGCTCCAGGTTAGTGTGCTACTCACTAAAAAGTAATTCGAGAGCTCATCAGGGGTAGTAAGCACTATATAAATACAATTACATGCTTTACCTTGTTAACAACAGATAGGAAAGGATACTGTACGCAGCCTCAACAGAAATTGGAATTTGGAATTAGATACATTTATCCACAGATCAAGACTGGATATTGGTCTGCTCTAAAGAAGAAACACTTTCTGGTGTTTGTTTCAATTTAAGAATGAATAGGGCTCAATGTTCTTGTAAAGTGAGGCATTAATATCTGAAATTTGCAAGGTGGAAACACATGAATGCTGCACCTTTTTGAAAGAAAAAAAAAGTCGGTGTTTTACATGGTGCAAGCTTGACCCTAAGGTATCCGGCCGGTATCAGAGCGCTTTACATGAGCACCAGTTGCGTTACACAAGGACACATTTTTTTTTTCAGTTAGGCACGGGGAAATTAAGTAATTTGCCCAGAATCACAGGATGTTGAGTGTCGTTGCCAGACTCGAACCCGGGGGCATATTACCAACAAATAGCGATATTTATCGCTAAGTAGCTTAGCGGCAATATTTTTATCGCCGCGCATCACCGTTTTTTATCGACGCGATAACTTGCTATTAGCAAGGTTTATCTCAAAAGTGATAAAAATCCAGGCGATAGCAGCGAAATGCGTGAATATCAGTGAGAATACACCGATATTCACGCATTAGCATCGAAATGCTCTTAGCCATGTTATCCACCTCCCATTGGATAACATGGCTAAGAACTGGTCTGGGCAGGTGTTAGTATTTGGAGATATTCACGCTTAGCGCAAATATTTCCATCGCTACACCTGCCTTGCTAATAGGCGATAGTGACGTTAGTGACTGCTTTCAGTCGCTAACTGGTTGGGTACGCCCACTTTGCATGTCATTAGCGATAAACATCGCTGACATGCAAAGCGGGCCCCAAACCGCTCGTTATCGCCTAAAAGCTGTCGCTAACATCAGTTAGCGACAGCTTGCTAATAGGGCGATAGAATTATCGCCGCTTAGCGGCCGAAAACGGCCGCTAAATCTGCGATAATTGCCTATTGCCCCCCTTGGTAATATGCCCCCCGCTTCCCTCCCCAGATTTGAGGTTGACCGCCCTAGCCGTTAGGCACCATCCTAAGTTCTCCCCTCTCAACCCCTCTTTTCCCATCCTTTGCTCCTCCACTCCCTTCCACCCCTCTCCTAGTTCGACCAGACTTTAAGTATAATTCACATGTAATTGCATTTATGAAGTCAATACGTCCATGCATGTTCTAAACAAATGTATTGCTTTTCTCTACAACTTCTGAAATCACAATTTACACATATTCATAGATTCAACATTATTCTTGTCGGTGTTCATGAACATATTCATTGTGCTCTTGTATAGAATATTGGTATGTAAGAATGTGTGTTGCCATTTTATGAGGCTAATGGAAATCTGTCCTTGTGTTTTTTCAATATCTTTTATACATCCGCTACGATTGTGAAATTAAATAAATACAGCGAACATTTGCGAATTGGCAAGTTTTGTATATGTTAACAGCATTCTCAAGTGGCCTTTTTGAGAAATGGTCTGCCACTTTCAATTACCGAACGTCCTTGGCTGATAACGAGCATACCAAAACAGTTTTGAAAGACTATATTTGCTATGAATAAACAGAATTGATAAAAGGATTTGATTATTTGCTTCAATGTCTTTGTTTCCTTTTCGTCTGTACATCAAATAAAAGAAGCACTGGGAGGAAAAGGAGAAAAAAAAAACAGCCGGGCAATTATTTAGACAAACATGGGAGAGTACTTTAATTATTAGTGACAGAATACAAAGAGGAATAGGGAGGCTTTTGGGATGATTGTAGTATATGCATTTACTTGCACTTCGGTAGCACTTTACAGCAGTTCCGTTTTCTATGTGTTTCATATAAGCAGTCATTTGTGAAGTAATTATCTTTTTGTTGATTCATTTGGGGTAATAGCTGGATTTACCTTGTATGTGCGGCAAAATAAACCATTATGGCCTCTTATTTAAATGATTTCCAGGGACAAAAAAATAATCAAAAAAATAATGACAGCGGCGTATCTACACAGATACAGCCAGTCATCACAGAATACGGCTCTGTGACAGTGTAACGTTCATTAGTACATGCAAACATAAGAGCACATAGCACCTAAAAATATAACTATAATAATATAGTTTTTGTTTTTGTTTGTGGTCTTCTATTGAGGCTTGAGAGTGCTGCAGGAAAAGAGAATTTATTTTTTCTTGGGTTCTAGTTATAATTACTTCATTATAATATTACATATATCTATATATTTCACTGATTATGATTAGAGAAAATGTGCAATTTTTCTCCTGTTACAGTTTATTTGATTGCATACTCTTTTTGTGAGAGTTTTCTATTATTATGTGCCATCTCCTTAGGTGTACAGTTAAAGTTCTTTACCAACAACAGATGCAGTCCTCCTTACTCTAGATGTCAACATCGGGGAGTCTGCAAGAATTTTGCTACCCTATTTTCATATATTGTAAGTGTATCCAGGGCTGGATTTAGGTCGATGCGACCGGTGCAGCCGCACCTGGCACTGACCCGGGAGGGGAGCACTATGTTTAGAAATAAAATGGTTTTAAAAGCACCTGCTGCTGAGTTGCTTGTGCTTCCAGCAGTTTTCAGGCAACAATAAAAATGTCAAGATAACTCTGACAATCAATGCTCCTGCTGGAGAGATCCAAGGTTTGTCTAGGGGCATTTTCGATTCATCATAAAGTAGCACCGAGGGTTTATATGCCTGCTGCAAAAAACACGTACTTTGCAGATCACACAACTGTAGTTTACTTGGATAGGTCAGTGGGTCACTGTTTTTTTCACATAGATCTTTTTGTTACAGCAGTTCATAAATTACAATCCTAATGTAGGACAGTGACTTATGAACTGGCATCAAAGACCTGCATGCAAAATGCATAGTAAAAGTTAGGATGTTATGTTTTTGTTCCCAGCCTTTCATTATCTATTTTAATGTTGCTAAAAGTGTTAATTTTGGTAGATATACATTGTTATTAGGAAAGCCAACCACCAAACAGTGCTTTAAAAGAGATTAAATGTATGTGAGAGGGGGGCTATGGAAAGATGAGAGATAGTGCTTGAGGGTGGTAGTAAGGGAATCCCTGAAGACGTCATTGATGGGGGGTGCCAAGAACGATTGTCACACCGGGCTCCACTAGCACTAAAGCCCGCACTGTATGTATCACACTAGTCCATTAATCTCCTGCTCGCAGGAATGATGTGTAATAAAAATTGATACCATACTAACCATGACTACGGGAGAGCACAGCAGGTTTAAGGCGGGACACTCTCCTATACCAAGTAAGGTAGCGCATCCTTTTCCACTCCCTAGACACACGAGCACGTACGGACTTCCGTGCTCACTGTGCCTCTACCTTTCTCATTTCCTTTAGATTGGGACATCGGAAGATACCCCTCCCGAGCCTCGATTAGCTGCCCAAAACGTTAATCTAGTGTAACTATGACTTACCTGCTTATTGGCAATCTAAATGTACTATTGTTTTTATCTACTCACGATGTCACGTGACCGCATGTCATCTTTCCTTGAGTGCCCATCCTTCGCTAAATACAGCGCGCCACAGGACCGCATGTTAATTGTGCACGTGTAGTGATCCAGCGCTCTCACCAAAATATTGCACAAATGACACTATCTACTACCACAAAACTTACACTACAACACTAGGCCCATAACAACAATAGAGCGCTTGAATCATGAGGCGATAAGATCTAAATATAGTTGTTTAAACCATCTGCAATAATCAAGACCAGCTTGTCATTTTAGAAAGTTTATTTTAACACATCTAGAAAAACTTAGGTTTTGGTATTTTATTAAACAAGCATTAGAAAATGTCATAAAGAAAGATTTATTTAGAATTAATAAAAAGAGCATAAATCAAGAATTATTATTCATTAGCAGAAATAAGTAAAATTAAGCATTTCCAAAATCCTAACTATCTCTTTGTCTCTACCCTCATCACCTAGTAATAAAGTAATTAATAAAAACTCCTGTCCTCACGTGTAAAGTCCATCAGCATAACATCGTCCTCCAGATTTCTCGAGCGTAAGCCAACTATGTGTTCTCTGAACCTATTCTTATACCCTAATTTAAGCTGAGCTAACTATTTTTCACATTCCAGCAGACGAATTCTAGTTCTTCATTGGCTGAGCCACCTCGTACCACAGTAAACTGTGACACCTCCTTCTTACATGCCCGGGCAAATTCACTAGTCCATTGTTCATTTAGAAGTCTTGGCAGCTTCTTCTTAGGCTGCTACATTTTGTAGCGACAGCTTCCTTTTAACCTTGAGCTAGTCAGCTCTGAACTCCCGTGGCACGTTAGCAAACGTTAGCAAATTTCTCCAAAAAGTCATCTTTTTAGCAGTTTAATCCAAAACCTTTCAAAATAAAAGCTCAGAGGTCTTTTCCATCCTTCTCAGAATTATTTTCACTTGAGCCATTTTCATCATTAGGCCTCTTTCAGAAAGCGTCAATTTTCTGCGCCACTGTCCCTGCGTCACTTTTAAAAGGGTACTAATTTTCTGCAGCCATCTCTAAGCTTCACTTGTAAAACTATTATATAAACAAACACAAAGAATAATTAATGAAAGAAATACAGTTTGTTCTGTTGCCTCCCATCATTGCTAATTATTAACCCATTAGTCTAAATTACCTAGCAGTAAAGCACAAATAAAGCAGCATTTTATATCTACCAGTCTTCATAAATCCATAAAACCTAGAATAGTAGAAATGACATCACATAGACAAGGGAAGCAAAATAAGCACATGCCATTATTTTAAAAACAGCTGCTATTAGTTATGACATGACAATAGACAGGATTAATTTATTATTTTCCACATACATAAGAATGCAACATAATGCACATTTATGAGCACACATGTTAGTTTCCCGCGTGTTCTGTGAAAATGCAACTTTAAACTAGGTTGAATTATTATACACACAGCACAAATTGTTAGCATTATTAATTTATTTATGGAAGTGTGACTTCACGGATTTAAACAAATTTTTGTTTTCTATCCCGCTCCATCAACTCCCTCATCTGGTGATTAACAAATCACCACACCACCACCCAAAATTTTAGCAAAGAATTTATCTAAAATGAACATGATTCAATTTCACCTGTGTTAGTATTTCTAAAGACTTATCTCATCAGTTTATCTACAATTCTCATATTGAGTCTTAAGAAACCCCTCTAGTTCTATTTCATTCTCTTGTGTAACATACAACTAAGCTTCAAAAAAAATGTTGCAAAAACTATAACTAATAAAATGTCAGTATTATACTATGTTTGTCTTGACTAGCTGAAACTTTGCTTGTCCTATTGACCTTAAACTTCTCTTTGTTAATTTCTAAAGGAAAAGTAACCTAAATTAACCAAAGCAGAATTATATTTTCATTAAGCTTGCAAAGAAAAATAAAACAAAAATTTTAAAAATTTTACCTAAATTTTCTAAAAATTTCTAACACCCCCCTTTTTCAAAAAATTATTATTTTTTTTTTTTATACTCTTTAAACCTTCTAACAGTTTTTCTTCGACCTAATGTCACAAATTAATTTTTCAGCTAACAGAATTTCTTCGACCTTGTGTCATCTAACACATTTTCTTCAGCCTTATGCCAAAAACAGAGAACCTAAAAATTTAACAGGTATGCACCTCAATCATTGTCACTTTTGTTTTCAATCTCTTTCTGACTGTGACTATTTACCTCCATTACAGGTATCACTTCTATTTTCTTTCCTGCCTCACTTTTCTTTACAAAATCTTTTTGACTTGATATCTCATCAATCTGTTTCTTTGATCTGTATCTCAATTTGAATTTTAGGCCTTCATTTTCTTCTGGCCAGTTATCACTTTTTCTTAGTAATTTCTTCTTTTGCTTGGTCTTATTACATTCTGTTCTCCAAGCTCCTTTTCTGAATTTTCTTATTTCAGAATCTTCATCACTCTCATCAGTTACAGTGTCAGAAATTTTAACTTCAGACTCAGGTACTTCTTTACTCGGCAGCTTCACTCCGTTAGGAACGTCATCTTTGTAGCTGGTACTTGGCAATTCATTTTCTTCTTCAATTACCTTCAACTTCCCAGTTTCACAATTCTTGTTCCTGCTTTCAGAGTTACTTTTCTGCTTTTCAATACTCTCCTGGTCTTGAATCACAATCTGATCACATTCTTCTTCTGCTTCTTTTTCTGGCAGATTTCCATCATTTTCTGAGTCTTCAGTTATAACTTTCAAGTCTTCTTCAATCAAGGCTTGTTTTCTATTCATGTTCTCCAGATGTCGACCAACTTGTCGATCTTCAAGATCTGGATTCTCTTCAGGCTCTTCTTCAGAATCTGAATCATCAATTGTGACACTATCCTCATCAGGATTTTCAGGTGTAGATACACGAAAAGTATGGCCAGTGTCAATCCACCTCTTCAGTCTTTTACACTTCTCTGCATTTGTCGTGACAAGACTGATTGGCCTCCTTTTCTGCCACCTTGGCACTAGAGAATTTCTTTTAAGACGAACCTTTTTCCTGATCCTTTTACCTGGTAACAGATCAAATACTTGCTCTTTTTCTCTTGTTTGCACTTCAGTTTCATCTTCATCAAACACAGAAATCATTTCATCTGATAAATTCCTGCAGTTCTCCAATTTGATGCTATCATTGATAGTTATCATCCTTTTCTCTGGTATGAATGTCTGTCTCATGACCTTGTCCATCATAATCTCACGTGGACTTAAATCTGTCTTTTTATCAGTAGTGTTTCTCAGAAACATCAAAACAAGTGGAAGGATATCTGTCCACTTTGTACCTGCAGCTAGGTACATTTTTGTATCTCTGTTTTTTATAATAACATTCTCATGCTCCTCAACATCTGAAATTTCTATTCTATCTGTACAATGGAGTAATCTGTTTTCAATATGTCTTCTGTTATCTGATAACTTTGCAACAGTAATTTCATCATCATGTCGCATCTGAAATGTTTCAAACCATTTTGTAATCAAACAGATAATCACAAAAATGTAGCACAGTTTGACATGCAGTGACATCTCACAAAAATCCATTTGTAATCTGGTCAATGAACCACTCTCCTGTAATTCTGTTCCCAATCTCACAATTGTTCTCTTAATTGTGTTCACTTGCTGATATGTCAGACACCTCTGGTAAAGAAATTCTACAAATCTATGGTACATACTGTCCATATCAGTAATCATGCTATTTAGCAAAACTACTCTGTCATCTTTGTGTATCCAAATCTCATCCTTATCTTGTTGTTTATAATCTGCACTCAACCATGTGTTTCTCAACCATGTGTTTTTCTCCTCATGTGATGCATCATCTTGTAAGTCTTTAACTACCTGCCATGTTTCAACTACAGATGTTAGTATTAGTGAACTCAAAGCATGTTCATCATTCATTTTGTATGCTACACATATCACGACAGCAAACCTTTCTGCCAATTGAATGTTATCAATCAACCCTTTAATCAAATTTGCATTTCTGAAAAGTGAACCTGCATAAGTCAATGTTTCAATCTGTTGATCAATTGCATCCTTTACTTTGATGTCTTCACTCAAAAGAACATCATTTTTATACCAACATTCTGGAAGTGCATTTAATCTTTTTGGACTGTTTTCTTGTTCTTTATTTAATCCTGTATCCGTTTTGACTGACTGTTCATTAATAAAATTTTGCAATGGCAATGAAGCCATCTCAATCTCTTGAATCATTACCTGTCGCTGTATTTGTAGCTGTTCATTCAGCTCATTTATTTCAATCTCCTTTCCCTTTGAGTATAATTTTGACTCATCAGACTGTATCAAATTAATTAGATCAGTATCAGACTTCTCATTTGCTAGAACTGAAGTCATCTCTGTTTCTTGTTCGGTAGCAATCCCTACTAATTCAATTTCAAGTACAATAGAATAAACCTTTTCAGTTAATGGGACCTTTAAAACTGCGGAACTAATTTCATCCTTTCCCAGCACAGGGACTATCTCTGTTTCCATAATTTTCATGGACTCCTTTAAATCATTTGTTGAATTCACATAACCAGGAATATTAATTCTAGATGTACTCGGCATTTCATCATACTTTTCTGTCACGTTAATTTGAGAAGAAGTTTGAACTGGGACTCTTTTAATCTGATCTGGTATTTTTGGCTTTACATTAATTTGTTCTGGGGGTCTTCTTGAATTCCTGTTCTGATCCATATTTACAACATCAATTTTACACTGATCTATATTTTCTACTCTGACACCTTTATTATTTATTTTCACTAATTTGGGAAATTTTAATTTACTCTCACATTTAGCTACAACCTTTTTCATTTTCTTATACAAAGAAGACATTTTCTTTAATAAATTTGGTAAATATACTCTTTAAATTTGCCTTGCAGCCCTTGCTGATCAATTAATTAATTAATTAATTTAACACTATCAGGTGTAGAAAACCCTATAATTTGGTCAATTTAATATATCTCCTAATTTACCTGTATCACTAAAATTTTATAAACCTGTAAAGAAAAACATCAATTTGCAAAAACAGTAGCAACGCAAAATTTTTATTTATAACAATAATACTATCATATAATCACATGTGTTTTAAATGTACTTAATTTTTCACTTACACACCTTCTGCAACATATACCTGTGGAAAAAGAAAACCTAATCTGTTTGCCTTTAATTTAAATAAAAATGTTTTGCTTGTAAATAACCTTTAGACTCCTTCTATTAATTTATTTAAACTAATAATTTAATTTGACTTAAAATTCATAATTCACCAAATATAATACAATGTTGCTGTTGAAGACAATTTAACTGTTATTACTGCTATACATTTTATTTAATTTACAATTCAAATAGTAACTTTTTATTATTTGCCTTTTATTTACCAGGTTCTAATCACCTTTACTGCTATTGTTAATTAATCAGGATAACTGCTATGATATTCAATACAAAAAAATTATGTCATCTTCCCAATGTCATGGTCAAATATAAAAACGAAATTCTGGGCACTACTAACACGGAAATTAAAGCTCTCGGTATAAGTAAACAATGGGTATTAAATGCCTGGGCCAATCACTACTGTTGTTTTACGCTCAGCCAATCACAGCGTTTCTCTAGCAACACTCAACCTATTACAGTGCATCTATCACTGTGATGTGTACACTATTGCTGGTGTTTCCCCTCACACTCCCACAACCCAAGCAGCCCTTTTTCCACAAAATGCGATCTCAATGGCTGCAGCTTCAACGCTATGCCGCTGCTGCAGTCCCTCTCTCCCCTCGTGCGCTTGTCACACATCAGCTGTCACCCTAAAATAATAGCGCGGCAAGAAAGGAATTCAAAGCGGCAATATTTTATTTTCTTTCTACAATTTACTCAATCTTTGAAGCAATCACACGCTTCAGCCAATCACGGAGTTGATAGCGATGCACCAACCAATTACAGCACGGCCTTGCTGTGATTCGCCAAGCCTCTTCAACCAATCAGAACGCTCCCTCGCCCCGATGCTCCAGACGCCTTTACCCTGACACTCCGGTGTTCCAACAAATCAGAGCGCTGTCGCTCATGACAAATACTGCTATTGCTTTTCTAAGTTCCCTGCGCTCTGCCTCTCTTTTGGGAAATCAAATTTAAACACAGCGCGTAGTCGCTTTTAATTTATTTTGTTTATGCAAAATTTTATTTAGACTGCACTTGCATCATCTACTACAGGCTTGTCTTTTATAACATTAACGCATTTAGGGAAAAGATGTTAAAACGGAGGACGGTGTTTTATTTTTATTTTAAGATATCTACACAGTTACAGAGCCTCGCCCAATCAGAGCGCAGCTCACGGAGCCTCGCCCAATCACAGCGCGACTCTGCCTATGACGCGTCGGCCTCTGGACCAATAGGAGCGCGGCTTTGGCTATGACGCGACGGTGTCTCAGCCAATGGCAGCGCGGCGGCTTTTACACACTCGGCGCTGCTTCTACAGGTCTCTCCTTTCGCGCGCTCACTCGCAAACAGCCCCTCCCTTACGAAATATGATTTTAGCACATTGCGCTATGCTTTTCACATGCATCAGCTTTAATACTCCTCTTTTAACAACAGAGTTATTATATCGAGGGAAACGCTTGTACCACAGTCTATGTCTCCTCACGCTCATGTATCACGCTTCGTTTTTTATCAATTTTCCAATCCAAAGAGGAAATTAAATCGGGGACAATAATTTTATAAACAACTTGAACATTTGTGGTAACATATATCAACTATTAACGTGTAGTTACTTTTAATAATTTGAAACTATTTTCACTGAATTATAGCTCGACGCTCTAGCCCAATCAGAGCGCGGCTTTGCTCAGACACTCCTGACGTCTTTGGCCAATCAGGGCGTCTTCTCCCTATGACGAGCCTTAAGTTTCAGCGAATCAGAGCGCGGTTGTTTTGACGTAAGCAGCTGCTGCAGCTGCAGGCTCTCTCCCCACACTTTCTCACTCCTAAAACCAGCCCCTCCCTTACAATTTTCGATCGGGGCACTTTTTAATCGTTTTAAACTACGGAGAACAATTTATTATTATATTTAAAGTGTGGAATGTTTATAAAATGAATACTAATCACTTTTTACTTACTTAAACATGTTTAACAACGTGGAATACCTTAATTATAGCCTAATTAACACAGAACATTCTAAAATGCTCCTGAATGTTTTAAAATAGCACAGTTCACCTTTTTATACTTTTCAACTATGCTGAACACTTTTGAATTGAATTTTATTAGCGTGCAGAGCTTTTAAATGTATTTAAACAGTGCACAATATCATAAAAGTCTTAGAATGGTACAGACTTTATTCTAAACTTTCCTAAGTACCTAAGAATTACTTTTGGTACATTTTAGTAAATACATAAAACGAAACTCATCTGTCTGCTTCTCTAATTAGGATAGTTTACATACATTCAAGTATCCACACTTCGGAATAGTCGGCGCTATTCACACTAAGGATAATTTCCATTTGCCAGTAGAGCAACTCTTACCCTACCCTTCTAACACGTAAAAATATGAACTCATTTTCCTCTGAACGCACCGCGAAGTGACAGTATCTAAGAGTTCCACTTGAACATACCTTTACAAAACAATCACGCACTTTCACACTGAAAATTCCCTAACTTCAGTCACACATGAAATCCGTACAGGACTCTCACCTGTTTATAGAAATCATGCACCGTTAGCAAAATAACACCGTTATCCGTACAGGACTCTCACCTGTTTATAGATATAAAACATGTACCCGTACAGGACTCTCACCTGTTTATAGATAATCATGCACCGACATTACCCTGCCCTTCACTCAAGCTCGAATATAACTAATACTCTTATCACAGTGAGTTTTATGGAAGGCGCTTTGTCCCTATTCTCATGCTGCTCTAATTTCTTAGAAAACCCTCACTATTACAAGATTCACACCTAGCCCTAAAACTGTGTTGCACGGCGACAACACTGTATTGCACGGCGACAATACTTCTGGTACACGGCGATACCAACAGTGATACTCGGCGATATCACAGAAACAGATCAGATATTCTGCATGACTACCTTCTCATCACACAGTTTTTGTACCGGTACACACATAGCACAAAATAAACAAACTCAACATGTGTTAAAACTTAATCCTATGATTTTACCAACATATATGTATCATGCATGTAACATGTATGTCAAAAACAACATATATGAACCGTCCGATGGCTACCAGAAATTGATCCAGCGCTCTCACCAAAATATTGCACAAATGACACTATCTACTACCACAAAACGTACACTACAACACTAGGCCCATAACAACAATAGAGCGCTTGAATCATGAGGCGATAAGATCTAAATATAGTTGTTTAAACCATCTGCAATAATCAAGACCAGCTTGTCATTTTAGAAAGTTTATTTTAACACATCTAGAAAAACTTAGGTTTTGGTATTTTATTAAACAAGCATTAGAAAATGTCATAAAGAAAGATTTATTTAGAATTAATAAAAAGAGCATAAATCAAGAATTATTATTCATTAGCAGAAATAAGTAAAATTAAGCATTTGCAAAATCCTAACTATCTCTTTGTCTCTACCCTCATCACCTAGTAATAAAGTAATTAATAAAAACTCCTGTCCTCACGTGTAAAGTCCATCAGCATAACATCGTCCTCCAGATTTCTCGAGCGTAAGCCAACTATGTGTTCTCTGAACCTATTCTTATACCCTAATTTAAGCTGAGCTAACTATTTTTCACATTCCAGCAGACGAATTCTAGTTCTTCATTGGCTGAGCCACCTCGTACCACAGTAAACTGTGACACCTCCTTCTTACATGCCCGGGCAAATTCACTAGTCCATTGTTCATTTAGAAGTCTTGGCAGCTTCTTCTTAGGCTGCTACATTTTGTAGCGACAGCTTCCTTTTAACCTTGAGCTAGTCAGCTCTGAACTCCCGTGGCACGTTAGCAAACGTTAGCAAATTTCTCCAAAAAGTCATCTTTTTAGCAGTTTAATCCAAAACCTTTCAAAATAAAAGCTCAGAGGCCTTTTCCATCCTTCTCAGAATTATTTTCACTTGAGCCATTTTCATCATTAGGCCTCTTTCAGAAAGCGTCAATTTTCTGCGCCACTGTCCCTGCGTCACTTTTAAAAGGGTACTAATTTTCTGCAGCCATCTCTAAGCTTCACTTGTAAAACTATTATATAAACAAACACAAAGAATAATTAATGAAAGAAATACAGTTTGTTCTGTTGCCTCCCATCATTGCTAATTATTAACCCATTAGTCTAAATTACCTAGCAGTAAAGCACAAATAAAGCAGCATTTTATATCTACCAGTCTTCATAAATCCATAAAACCTTATGTGCACCTAGAATAGTAGAAATGACATCACATAGACAAGGGAAGCAAAATAAGCACATGCCATTATTTTAAAAACAGCTGCTATTAGTTATGACATGACAATAGACAGGATTAATTTATTATTTTCCACATACATAAGAATGCAACATAATGCACATTTATGAGCACACATGTTAGTTTCCCGCGTGTTCTGTGAAAATGCAACTTTAAACTAGGTTGAATTATTATACACACAGCACAAATTGTTAGCATTATTAATTTATTTATGGAAGTGTGACTTCACGGATTTAAACAAATTTTTGTTTTCTATCCCGCTCCATCAGTAGCCACCTCTAGCTCTATACAGCGCGCACCTAGCTCACCTGAAGTGAAATTAGATCTCTGTGAGCTATTCATTTTCATGTGCTTTCTTGTAACTAAAAACGGCCAGCGATGTAAACAATCCGATTTACGCCATTCCCAGTATTGGAGCTCTGCGCTGCATGTCACCTACCCAGCGCACATCGTCGGCAGCATGCGTCTCCACTTCTTCAAGGCAAGATATACAATCACTGTGGTAGTCACTCCACCAAGACTATGACTACAGCACCCTCTTAAGATTACACTTAATGTTGCTAAATATATGTGTCTTGTCTGTAAGTATGCCGACACTTGGACCACACACCTTAACGCATGCATAGGTACTTCACTTTTTCATGTGGCCCTTTCATCTTTGCCACTCACCATTCTCACTAACCCAGTCCTGAAGAAAGCCCACTTAATTCATCTTTTTCGGGCTGAAACATGTAGACCACATCACATAGTCAACTAAGGGTAATAACCTCCTAGTAGTTGCATCACATATTTTTAATTGTATCCTGAGCCGCCATTAATACATTTTACAGGCAAGGATTCTCAGAGGTATTTTTAATAAAATTCACAACACATCACATATTCACACCACACCAGCTTGGCTGTAATCAGGCGTTGTAGCACAACCGCGAGGCATTCAGCCACCCGGCTGGGACCCCAATGATGAAGCATGACACCAACCAGGTTGGTGTGTGAGGGGTCTTTTAAGTACACCTAATGGGTACATGTACTTACTATAGTAGTGATTGTAACACACATATCTAGTGGGGTCTTCCACATTGTTTAGTCTAATAAAAATTGATCACTTGCGATGTGTGCTGCCTCTATAGGTAATTATAATTTAGTTCACCTGCATCTGACGACCCCCTTTAGTTAAGTATATGTAAAGTACATGTGTAACTCAGATTGAATCAACGTTTGCACCGCGAGAATAGCACAAAAAATATTTTTTCTGTGGTCAGTCAGTACCCCTTTCCAGGCCAATTGCCATTCATGCATGGATAATTATCAGGCTTTGGAGCAATTGGCTCAGGTGTGTATGTACAGACAGGCTCTCAAATCCTAGAGAAATGGTTTTAAATAACCCCTTCACAACTGGGGTGCAGGTAGTGTTGCTAAATACAAAATACAGTACAAAACATATTCCCCATATAATGACATTGTCATCGACTAATAAAAATCTCACTACAGTGTACAAAGTCATGTTTCATATTGCATGTGCCTGCCCAGGTATGTTTATAATGCTCCATAGATATATACAGTATCTCGAGATACTTTGAATGTAGCACATTTGGTCTTGGGGGTATACTTACAGTTTGGTAATGATACATGTTCCTCAATAGGAGTCTAATTAGGGCAGTCATTTAAAGTTTAGACTGATCAACTTCCTAGAGCAACCTAATACCGTACTTTTCATTTGGGAGTCTTGGCTAAAATTAATGCATTACACTTTAATCCAAAGCCTTTAACCAACATCATTAATAATAGGGAAAATTGTATAATATGGCCCGATGGAAATTAAACAAATGGAAGCATATGGTTCTAAATTTAAACCCTTCAAAGATAATAAATTGGCTCATCTTCAATTCCTTCTTGAGCAATTTATGCAAAAAGGTGGCACATGCATCCATATAATTAATTTATTTTTATGTTACTGGGACAGATGCAAAGATATCCCTAAGTCTTTAGTTAATGAATGCTAGAATACATGGAATAAATCTTACGTGTGGACTTGAAAAGGCATCTTGAAAGGTCATATATTAAATATTCACTGTAAAAGGTGTACCTTGTCAAAATCGAGTAAAACTCTGAATCAAATGAAACTAGCAGCACTTTGATATTTTATCTCTTGCGGCTGTTCACTTAAGTGCACAACTACCTTCATTCGTGGGTGGAAATTTCCATTCCAGGTTCACAGGAAAAGGATTGGTCTGATTTTGTTACAGAGGAATTTACACCAATATGGCCGAATTTCCATATAAGCAAACTGAAGCAATTCCAGGGTGTGACTATCTGCAAAAGTAAGTGAACACCAATAACTCCCATGCTTGTGGCATATAACAACTCAAGAGTTTATGGGCATTCAGCACACTTTTAAAGATAATTTCCCAGCTTGAATTTAGTCAAAGGTTTCTTCCTGTGAAGGTAAAGAGAATTTCCATTGTCAAGAGAATGACAATTATTTATCCCAGATTTTGAAAGAAGTTAGGAGAATTTAATTCTCCACCAGTAAAAGTATTTTGCCTTGGAGAAACACTAAAAACATGGTCTGAGGGTGTTGTGTACAGTAAAAGATACCATTGCTTATGAGGCAAATCAAATGCATACTCGTATTAAAGAGAATTAAGTCTACAGAATCCCCCACTGCTCAGTCGCTCTCAGATGCTAAATTTGCAAATGTGGTTATGATTCTAACTTTCGAAAACAGCCAACCACATAATTCTCAGTGATCTAAATACCCCGAAGACGAGCCAACCCCCTTGCAGAATTCCAAAAGATGAGGAGCCGAAGAATAAGCAACTTAAACAGCGTAACGGGCAGTGTAACGGGCGCATAGGAAAGACC
The DNA here is from genome assembly GCF_964261635.1 of Lissotriton helveticus. Taxonomy (NCBI): domain Eukaryota; kingdom Metazoa; phylum Chordata; class Amphibia; order Caudata; family Salamandridae; genus Lissotriton; species Lissotriton helveticus. The sequence goes on along the minus strand of NC_136063.1, from coordinate 1,379,484,054 downwards.
GGTCAGCAAACAACGGACACCGGACACACACTGACCTGGAAGAAAGAGAACCTCCGGAGGCGGACTGCTTAGAAATGATGCCTGGTGGAAGCTGGACGAAGCTTGCTTAAAATGCCAGCAAGCCAGCCCCAATAGTAACGAGGCGGCAACGGAGACCCATCAGCGCGAGAGGAAGCGATCCAACTCGTCGGATACTTCAGCAAACACCTCCGAAGCCACGATCAGAGGAAAGATGCGAGGCGGCAACTGAAGCAAGGGCCTGTGGAGGTTCCCGCACTCTGCGGTGAGGAGGAAGCGGGAAAGCGGGAAAGCGGGACCTTTCATTTTATTTTCATTTTCATAAAAATAATCTTAAAGAGTAAACAACCCGGGAGCCAAATACCGCCCTGCCTGACCTTAAAATGGCGCCCAAACCGGACATGAAAAACAATAACCCGGTTAAGGCGAAATAAGCGCGCGATTAATCAAGGCAGGGGCTTTCAATGCAATACTAATCAAGAAAGGTAACATCCGGAACAGTGCAAATCTAGTACCCCCTGGATATAACCAATAACGAAAGAAAATATTTGTCGAATTGTGAAGAGGGACTCACTCGAAGTAGTGGAAAGAGAGAAAGTCTTCTCTGCTCAATGAAGGAAGAAGTGGAAAGAGAGAAAGTCTTCTTTGCCCAATGAGGAAAGCAGTGGAAAGAGAGAAAGTCTTCTCTGCTAAATGAAGAACCAGCTCGACAGCAGCCATCTTACAATGTCTGTTTACTATATTGCTCAACCCAGAGACATTACAACTAAGAGATAACGAAAGAACTAAGAGATCTCCAATTGCTACCACCAGGAATTACAAAGACAATAAGATAATCAGAAGCAAACGGAGGTGAAAGTGGAAATTGCATCCACCACTACATAACAAAGTTTCTATCCATACACGCCTAGATTCGGAAAGATAGCACAAAACTGGAACAAAGCATCACCAGTAGCCACTCTACCCGGAGACAAGCTGAGGAAAGAGACACTTGAAGACCTGCTACACAGTGCCAATATGAGCGGGCGATACCTAGAGACGGTAGGCTCGAAAGCTCAGATTATAAAATACCCACCTAATCTATCCAAAAATGCAGCCAAAAAATTTAAACACGACACCCTGAGAAAAAACCACGACATACTATTTATGGACCTATATTTCAATATAACCAAAGGCACATCAATGAATGACCTCATATTCCACACGAACAAAACAACAATTTGGCGCAATACCTTCTCAAGGATGCTTACCATAAAAACGACCACAAACATCCCTCATGGCACAAAAATGATGATCTCACCATCACACAGATGTAGAGCAGAACTAAGTATCACCATATATAAATCGGGTATTGTGCTGATTCAAGCAGCAAACCGAGAACTGGAGAAATTTGCCAAGATATTCCAAATAATGAAAGATTCTTTAGAAGACCCAAGACACCAACTACTCCAGACCCCACCAGAAGTCATTCCCGTCACTAATGATAACATCAGAGGAGACATTAGAATCAGGGAACACCATGCTCAAAGCTCTGAACGAGAAATTAGACCTGAGATGGTAATGTCCAAGCCTGAGAACACGACAGAAAGAACGGAGAGGTTTAGCAAACACGCGAATAAGGACAAGGACCAGCCCCAAAGAGAAGAGCAGCCCTCGCTCAGGAACGAAGAGACCCCCCAGGTTGAGCATACATCGGACTCGAGAAGAATGCCCCAGGACGACCAGGAAGTGGACAAGGGAGAAGGTGTCTACCCCCCTACACCCCCCTCGAGTACAATACCAACGTCATGCAGACTATCACCCTCAAAGGCACTCACAACAACACAGAACGGAGCGAACAATGACGACATCTCCAACAGTAACGGAAGGGCCAATCAAACATGGGTTACAAAGGGAAAGGAGGTTGAACTAAGAACAGATCCAAAAAAGAGAAGAACAAAATACAAATCCCGGATAAACAGATCTGTCTACCCTAAGAAATCACATCAGAACAAGAAAGATATTAATATGCTCCAGAAACTAATAAACAAGATGGCACAAATCACTATAAATACCTCACAGGCAATTGAAAAAATCGAGGAGTTGACGACGAGCATTCACGCCAAGGTCACGCACATCCAAAACGTTGTAAATTGTTCACAAAAAAAGAATAACGAAACGGTCTGGCAGCTGAAACATAATGACAACCGACCGAATAGGACAAAACCATTATTAAAAGAGGAAACTCTGGCCTTAACCCGATCGTATGAAATACTGGACCACGAGAGAGAGGAAAGAATCAAAACAGTACCACTCGACCCTAACAGAACATCGAGAAAGAATGATAGAACATCTAACCCTCACAATCTACAACAGATACAGTTCACAGCAACAGAGAATAAGATTGGCGACCTTAGCAACAAAGAAAAACCTCTGACATGTCTACTACTCAACTGTCGGTCGGCAACCAAACATTCCTCGGATATAGCTGACCTCATCATTAACAAGGACATTGATATAGCAGTCCTCACTGAAACATGGCTCACGGAATCCTCATCCCCTTCCATGGATCTCCTAGTACCACCCCAATACAACATTTTGAGACTTGATAGACCCATAAAGTTAGGAGGAGGTATAGCCTGCATTCACAGATCTGATATTGAGGTCAAACAAATCCTAACCGACCCTCTAGAATCCAGCGAATACCTAGGTCTTAATATAAGAACAACTAACAACCAAAGATGCAACCTGCACTCTTTTTACCATCCACCAGGAGACAGCGCAAAGTTTACAGAGGAGCTGATGGAGATCATAACGACCAACTCCAACGACGGCGCTAACAACATATTTCTTGGTGATTTCAACTTACATTGGGAGGACCACAACGACAAACTGGTCAAATCGCTGAAAGACTTCCTTGATGAACTGAACCTTACTCAACTATGCACACAACCCACTCACTCGAAAGGAGCGACGTTAGACTGGATTATCTCACGAAACAAAGAGACATCAATCCTCTCTATAACACCATGTGACTGGTCGCACCATCATGCCATAACATTCGTGATACCTATAACGGTAAAAGGCATGACCAGACAACCCCTCAAGACCAAAAAATGGGTTAGAGACACAAGAGATGCAAACTTAAAGCTACTAGTTGAAAGCTGTGAAAGAGACCTAAAACCTCATAACAACCTGCAAAATGTGAACGAGCTGACCGACCACTACATAACAACGGTCGAAAATATTGTCAACAACACCATGCCCCTAAAACTGAAAAATATTTCGGAGAAGACAAAAAATCCATGGTTTAATGAATCACTAAATGAAGAAAGGCGCAAATTGAGAATGGCCGAAAGAAAATGGAGACAACACCCTTCATCCCCAGAGCTGAAAGCACTCAGGAAAATTAGAGGCCAATATAACAAAAAGATCATCAACTCAAAACAAGAATTCATACGGTCAGAACTGGACAGTGCCAAAAACAGACCACGGAAACTCTTTGAAATCCTAAAGCAACAATCAAACAAACTAGCCAAATCAGTCCATGAGAACTCCAAAACACCTCTAAATTGTGAAGAATTTTCTACATTTTTCACAGAGAAGGCGAAATCGCTAGAAGTAGAGCTCAAAAACGCCGTGGCAAACCTTCCCATAGATCCAATGCCTACGAGAGATACTGCTGCGACAACGGAGAGTACCATGACAAAAAATGAGGCAAGGTGGGATACGTTCGAACTATATGACCAGCACAGTATCGCCAAAATGCTTTCCGAAATAAAGCCAAACAACCACTACCAAGACCCATTACCTGCAAAATGTGTAAAAGAAATCAATCACGTTTTGGTTCCAATATGGACTGAAATTATAAATGCTTCACTATCACAAGGGATCCTCACTGACTGCCTGAAAACAGGTCAAGTTGCTCCCATAATCAAAAAACCCTCAGCAGATAGATCAGACCCAAACAACTTTCGCCCAGTGACCAACATCCCGCTACTGGCCAAACTAATTGAGAAATGCGTTCAGAACCAACTAAGCCGACACATCACCAAGTTCTCATTGCTTGATGAATGCCAATCAGGATTCAGAGCAGGGCACAGCACTGAAACAGCGATCCTCCATATTGTCGATGATGCTCTACAGGCACTTGACCAAAACAAAGCATGTCTACTGATTCTCCTAGATCTGTCCTCGGCCTTCGACACGGTAAACCACGAAGCTCTATTGACCAGGTTACGGGACAGGATGGGTCTGTCAGGAACCGTGCTGGAATGGTTTATCTCTTTTCTACAGAACAGGACACAGCGATTCCTGGTCAACCAGTCTATCTCACCTCCATGCCCTATTTCAATTGGAGTCCCTCAAGGATCATCATTATCCCCAGATCTGTTTAACCTTTACGTCGAACCGCTCACAGAAATTCTCCAAAAATCACAGATATCCTATCACATGTATGCAGACGACACGCAAATATACTTAAAGATCTCTTCCCTAAAAGACATGGAGCTAATGAACGAGACTCTAAAAATGGCTCTACAATGGCTAACCACCAACCAGCTGAAGTTGAACGCTCACAAAACAGAGTTCCTACTAATCTCACCAGCTAGGAGCCATACAGAAATAAAGGAATGGACGAAAGTGGTGACTGCGCTAAACTGCACCCCAACACTAATCAAGTCAGCGAAATCGCTAGGAATCACTCTGGACGAGAATCTGGACATGAAAGCCCATATCAACTCAATGGCTAAAAATGCCCGGTTCCACCTGAACTACTTAAGAAAATTGAAACCATTCATCTCAGAAGCGGATCTCAAATTAGCAATCCAATCCTTAGTTATCTCGAGGATTGAATATGGCTGCACCACCTTAGCGGGACTACCAAAATTGTCCACAGCGCCATTGAAAGCATGCCTAAACGCTGCGGCAAGAATTATCACCGGATCAAGAAAATACGATCATATATCGCCACACTTGAAAGCTTTAAGCTGGCTACCCTATGAAGCGAGGATCCAAATGAAGATGGCATGTATCACCCATAAAGCGCTACACCACAACACCCCAAGATACCTAGCGAAGAAAATCCAGCTATCGGGAGGTAATCGACCAGCGAGGAGTACTGAGGAATTCCTACTACGGTCAGCCCTTTTCCACAAGAAAAAAACCTATGACAGAGCGTTCTCAGGAGCTGCCCCCAGAATATGGAACTCACTCCCTCCTAACATCAGGAAGATCCAAAATGTGGCATCATTTAAGCGAGAAGTGAAGAGCTTTCTGTTGAAGAAATACACTACCTAGAATAGAACATTCACGATCTGAGAATGACCTAACTGTCAGACTTGCTTATACATTTTACTTAAGATAGAAGTACACCCACCATTGACTATCAACGCTAACTGCACACGTGATATTGTATATTTATCATCTACCTCATATTTGTTGTCCGTATAACTGTCGTATATATATGTCTTTCTCATATGCCTCTATGTTAAGCGCTCTGATACCCACGGGTCTTGTTCGCGCTATACAAAACTCTATAATGATACACATGATACGGCAAATGGCCGCTGTAGGGGAGCTCTAGTGAGGAGCTCCGGGGCAAGGGATCTCCAAATAAGGATTAAATCCCTGAATAACCCCTGAACATCCCCTAAGACGACCCAGGTCCCAGCGGAACCACTGCTACACGATCGGAAGAACAGAAAACTCAAAGTAACGTAGGAGAAGCAAGACGCGGGGGAAAATCCTATACCTGGTCAGTAGAGAAGACTGCCTCCGCGCTTCGGACCCCTCGGACGTCGGACACCGCGTGAGATGAACGTCCTGATGTGGAGCGGTTGTGGAAGACATTAAACAGCCTCCGGATGCCACCCTGGACTGCGCGTGTCGGAGATCCCTGAAAAACCATCGCCAGCAGCTCCGGTGCCTGTAGACGGACTGGTCATCTCGGAAGGCGGAGCGGAGTGGCCTCGGTTGTCCGGACCGTCGGAAAAAAGGTATGGTCATCCTCAATACCTACGCGGCCCTACCAGCTCGCAACTCGCAACTCCCCTAGTACACGGAAAGGGGAAACGCAGGATAACTGAAGCGAAGGGACTGAGAAGCGACGCGCCTGACCTTAACATGGCGGCCGCGTAAGACGTCTGCACTAATAATACACAAATGACTCCACCGATCAACACCACAGGGGCAGAATCGGTGTAAAAGGACGGGCGACCTGAGGAAAGGGAGTGAGACATCACAGACACCCCCCCTAACAGATGAGGAAAAGGGATATGGGACCAACCAATACTTAGGACTGAAAAGAAAGAAAGGACAAGGAAAACGGAAAAGGGACTACACAATCCCAAGAGGAATAGAGAGAAAGGACAAGGAAAACTGAAAAGGGACTACACAAGCTCAAGGGAAAAGAGAGAAAGTCCTCTCCCCCCCAGGAAATCATCAGGGCAGATTTGGCTGACATCTTGCACTGGCCAACCTATCCCAAGAGGGAAAAGAGAGAAAGGACAAGGAAAACTGAAAAGGGGCTACACAATCTCATGAGGAAAAAGAGAGAAAGTTCTCTCCCCCTCAGGAAAGCATCAGGGCAGATTTGGCTGACATCTTGCACTGGCCAACATATCACCAGATAACTCTTGCTCACAAAGAAGGAGAGTCAATTAATTGATTAATTACTGGTGAGAGCACCATAATTACAAAGGATTGATTAGAAGAAGTAACACTATTACAAAGGATTAACTAAAGAATCTTCAGACAACTCCTTTCACAAAGAGGGATAGTCAATTAATTAATTATTTACTGTTGATGGCACCTTAAGTACAAAGGATTGATTAGAATAAGGTAACATAACTATAAAGGAGTAATTAGAGGATTCCCACTACAGAGCAACGACACCTACCATTACGAAATAGTAGTCCGGAAGTCACTTAAACCTCTTTATCTTCCAAGTTTACAAAGGTATTATAAAAGCAAACGGAACTACAAAGTAACTATACCTACCAACACGAAACAGCAGTACTGGGGATACTTAGAAACTACTCAGTACAATTAGGCAAAGGCTTTTTGAAGACTTACAACGTAAAGGTGAAGCGGAAATGGATGAAAGACACAGAGGATCGACGGGGTCTAATGCAAAGAATATAGAATATCCTCCGACTCTATCCAAACATGCTGCCAAAAAATTCAAACATAACACCTTGAGAAAAAACCTGAACATCCTGTTCTCCGACCCATATTTCGATAGAGTTAAAGGCGTCATGATGAATGACCTGATATTCTACACAGACAAAACAGCCAAATGGCGCAATACCATTACAAATAGGCTGTTCACAAAAACCATAAAAAACATACCACATGGCACAAAAATAACGACTTCACTAACTAAAGGATGTAGCTCAGAATTATTCATTACTATGTACAAAACGGGAATAGTGCTGATACAAGCAACTAACAAAGAACTCGAGAAATTTGAGGCAGCTTTCCAAACCTTAAAGGAATGCATAGAAGGACAAAATTACCAGCAAAACATGACCCCACCAGTGATCACAACTGACAACAACGACTCTATCACTAGAGATGCTAATCAAACCAACTGCCAGAACAATCAAATCTCTAACGCCGGAGATTTACCTGAAACTGCGAAGGCAACACCGGAGAAGGAGAGTGAAAGGATTGCGACGTCTAATAACCTTGGAAACAAAGAAAAGAAAGTGGCCCCAATGGAAGAGCGGTTGCCGCTATCAATTGATGCCACTTCGCTTGAAGAGGGTAACTCAACACCTAACGAGTCCCCCTATGAAGATAACCACGAAATGAACAAAGCAGAAGATATCTACCTTCCTCAACCTCCCTCGAATTCGAGACTGGATCCCCTAGATCCCTATCCACAAAGGCACCCGTTACACCTCGCAACATAGGAAACAATGGGGACACTCCTAATAGAGTCAGGAACAACAACCAAACTAAGGAGTCAATGGAAAGATCTGGGGCTACGAGAACTGATCATTCACGAAGAAGAGCAAAATGCAGAACCCAAACAGCCAAGTCTAGCTCACATAAGAAATCATCCCGAACCCAGAAAGAAGTCAAGGAACTCAAGAAACTAGTAGGAAACCTGGCACAAGACTCGCTGAAAGTCGCACAGACAATTGGAAAAATCTGGGAGATGACGATAAGTACGCACACTAAGGTTTCACACATCCAGAATCTTGCACTCCGACCCAACAGACCTAACAGGACCTATCCCTTGTCAAATGAAGAAACCCTGGCCTTACTTCGATCTTATGAACAACCGGCCCGGGGAAGAGAGGAGAATATCAAAATAGTACCCATTGACTCCAATAGAATGTCCAGAAAGAATGACAGGAAAGCAATACACCACAACCTACAACATATCCAGTTAACTGCAACGGAAACCGAAAATAGTAACGTCGATAACTCACAGAAAACTCTGAATTGCCTACTACTCAACTGCCGTTCGGCAAATAAACATGCATCAGACATAGCCGCACTCATCATTAACAAGGATATCGACCTGGCCATCCTCACAGAAACATGGCTCAATGAATCATCATCTCCTACCATTGATCTCCTAGTACCACCACAATATAACATCGTCAGGTTAGACAGACCAAGGAAAGTGGGAGGAGGTATAGCGTGCATTCACCGCTCGGAGATCGAGGTCAGCCAATTCCAATCTGACCCCATAGAGTCCTGTGAATACCTTGGTCTTAATATAAGAGCACTAAATAAGCAAAGTTGCAACCTGCATGCGTTCTACCACCCACCTGGGGATAACGCAAAGTTCACAGAGGAACTAATAGAGATCATAACGGCCAACTCTAACTCGGATGCCAACAATATATTCCTAGGTGACTTTAACCTACACTGGGACGACGACAATGACAAGCTGGTTAACTCGATGAAAGACTTCCTCAGTGAGCTAAACCTTACTCAAGCATGCACCCAGCCCACTCACTCACAAGGAGCGACGTTAGACTGGATTATCTCAAGAAATAATGAGACGTCAATCCTTGCTATAGACCCATGCGATTGGTCTGACCATCACGCCATAACATTCGCGATACCTACAATAAAAAAGGGCAGGACCGTGCAACCCCGCAAGTTCAAAAAACTGATCCGTGAGACAAAAGAAGCCAATATTCAACTATTGGTTGAAAGATGTGAGAAAGACCTGAAGCCACCTAATAACAGGCAGAATGTCAATGAGCTGACTGACCATTACATAACCTCAATCGGTAACATCGTCAATGACACCATGCCTCAAAAACTGAAAAACGTCTCAGAGAAGCCAAAAAATCCCTGGTTTAATGAGGCACTGAACGAGGACAGGCGAAAACTGAGAATGGCCGAAAGGAAATGGAGACAACATCCCTCCTCCCCCGAGTTGAAAGCCCTCAGAAAAACCAGAAAACAATATAACAAAAAGATAATCAACTCCAAAAAAGAATTTATAAGGGCTGAACTGGATAATGCCATAAACAGACCACGAAAACTCTTCGAGATCCTAAAACAACAGTCAAACAAACTAGCCAAAACGACCCAAGAGAACTCAAAAACTCCCATAAGCTGCGAGGAATTCTCCTCATTTTTCACGGAAAAAACCAAACTACTAGAAGTTGAGCTCACAAGTGCAGCGGCCAACCTTGTGACCCTTCCTTCACCTAAAAATGAGGCTAATGAGACAACAGAGGGTCCTCAAACAAAAAATAAAGCAAATTGGGACACATTTGACCTATATGACCAGGGTAAGATCGCCAAAAAGCTAGCCGAACTTAGACCGAACAACCACTATCAAGACCCTCTACCGTCAAAGTGTGTAAGAGAAATCAGCCACACTCTAGTTCCGATCTGGACCGAGATAATAAATGCTTCACTTACACAAGGGACCCTCCCTGACTGCCTAAAAACGGGGCAGGTAGTGCCCATCATCAAAAAACCAACAGCGGATGCGACAGACCCGAATAACTATCGACCAGTGACCAACATACCTTTACTGGCCAAACATATTGAGAAATGCGTACAGGGCCAACTGAGTCAACACATCGCTAAGTTCTCATTACTAGACGACTGCCAATCAGGATTTAGAACAGGGCATAGTACTGAAACTGCGATCCTGCATATTGTTGATGACGCCTTACAAGCCCTAGACCAAAATCAGGCATGCCTACTGATCCTACTAGACCTTGTCATCAGCTTTTGACACGGTAAATCACGAAATACTAATGACCAGGCTTCAAGACAGGATGGGTTTGTCCGGAAACGTACTGAAATGGTTCAATTCTTTCCTACAGAACAGGACTCAACTATTCCTGATCAACCAAGCAACCTCCTCCCCATGCCCTAACACAATCGGGGTCCCACAAGGTTCAACATTATCCCCAGATCTATTCAACTTGTATGTAGAACCTCTTACGGAGATTCTTCAAAAATCACGGATATCCTATCACATGTATGCAGACGACACGCAAATATATATAAAGATCGCCTCCCGTGATGACGTCGACCGAATGAATGACACACTAAAGAAAGCGTTGCAATGGTTAACAACTAATCATCTGAAACTAAATGCCCACAAAACAGAATTCCTGCTAATCTCACCAACAAGGAGCCAACCTGAGGTAAAGGAATGGGTGAAATTGGTGACTGCGCTAAACTGCACTCCGACCCTAGTTAACTCAGCTAAATCACTAGGAATTACGTTAGATGAGAACCTCGACATGAAAGACCACATTAACTCAATGGCCAAGAGCGCCCGCTTCCATTTGAACTATTTAAGAAAACTAAAACCCTTTATCTCTGAGGCGGATCTAAAACTGGCCACCCAATCGCTAGTTATCTTGAGGATTGAATATGGTTGTACCACGTTAGCTGGCCTACCCAAGACATCCATAGCACCACTAAAAGCCTGTCTCAACGCAGCGGCAAGACTCATCACGGGAACGAAGAAATTCGATCATATATCGCCCCACCTGAAAGCCCTAAACTGGCTACCCTACGAGGCCAGAATTCAAATGAAAATGGCCTGTATTACCCACAAAGCGGTTCACTACAACATGCCTAGATACCTAGCCAAGAAAATTAAACTTTCGGGAGGCAACAGACCAACCAGAAGCGCCAAAGAGCTGCTATTGCGGCCGGCCTTCTTCCGTAAGAAAAGGACCTACGATCGAGCCTTCTCCGGAGCCGCACCCAGAGTCTGGAATTCACTCCCTCCAAACATCAGGAAGATTCAAAATACGGTAACATTCAAACGGGAACTAAAGAGCCACTTGATGAGTAAATACCCTACGTAGAGAAAACTACAGACCATTGATATGAACATCTACGCCAAAGAGGGGGTACTCATCATGAATAATTTGAAGTTCAATATCAAACAAATGAAAGATTCCCGTCCAAGCCTCGGCTACACACTGTACTGCTACCTCATATATTTGGGAGCTTATACACTGTATCTCACAGCTTAAACTATATAACCTCTACCTCACTTTATTATCTTTATGATTATTATGACAAGCTAAACCTACTCAACTCTTAACTGCTAATTATATAGGTAATTGTATTGATAATGTTATGTAACCCTACCTCAACGAGCTTGAAGATATGACTATGACATAAGTTGAGACTAATGCACCTCTCAATGCCTTTTATCTAGTCACCCTTGTACCATACCGCTTCTACCTCATAACTGTTTTGTTGTTATAACTGGTGTGATAATGTCAATTCTGTAATCTTTTTTATGTTCAGCGCTCTGATACCCACGGGTCTTGTTCGCGCTATACAAAACACTATAAATAAATAAATAAATAAATATAATAAATAAATAAATAAAATGGATAGATTGTGGAATATTCAGAAGGACTAAAAGTTTCTCAGATGTTATACCTATACTTCTCAAACAGAAAACAATTGGATCGTCACACAAAACGGATGACACCTTGGCTCAGATACTTCAAGCCAAAATTCTTAACTGTCATACATTTTTCCATACCTCACTGATAGTCGGACCACTGTGCTCTCCTCATGTTTCTACAGTTCCACAACTAAAAGCAATGTATGTGGAGAGTAGGTTAGAATAAGTAAAAACTGGAAAATGTGAACATTAGGAGCAATTCTCCTCAGAATCTGTCAAATGGGGTGAATCGCGCTTGCTCAACCTTGATTAGCACATTTCTTTTTCAAAGATATGAAACACTTAGAAGACAAGAGAAAACTGGTTTACTGAGAGTAACTAAATCTAAGGCACTCAAAAGAAATCTTGAAAGAAAATGGAAATGGCATTATAACCCTATCAGTTAAATGGAGTTTCAATTTCACTGCTAACCTCAAAATAGGCGAATCTTAAAATTGAGAATGAAGAATATTTGCCCTTAATTATTAAAAATAATTCCAATCCACAAAACAAATTTGGACATTAATTAGAAACATTTGGAAAATCCACATTTTTGAAAGGTTCCCCAGATTTTAAAAATTTTATCAGACCTAATTATCTGGTACTTTTGATCACTAGGAGGCCAGGAATGTCTGCTAACCAAATCCTAACAGTGTGTCTTCTACCTCTATGAATAGTGTCAGACTGGAAAACACAAAGGGGCATATTCACAAGGAGCTATCGCCGAATTAGCGGCACTTTTGTGCAGCCAAAGCCGTGATAAATTTACCCCACCATTCACAAGCAGGTGCTAACAGTCCACAGCACCAGTTTTCCCACAATAACAGCCGCAAAAAACATCACCACAGAAGACCCCCGCAACTATTGCTAATGAGATGCAGAGTAGGCGTTCCTGTGCCAAAACTCGTGACAACACCACACCTCAACATTCTCAATGACCAGACAGATAGGCGATAAGCCGCGTAAGCAGTAGGAATTTTACACCTGCTCTGACCTGGTGTAAAGTCAGACGTCAGCCTGCACCAAAATAGGGAGCCCTGCCCAGGGCGTCATCAGGTGGGCAACAGATGCCATGGAGCAACTGAACATGCAGCACAGACACCCAAGAGGCCCACAACACCCCCCCCTGGACCACCACAGAGGCAGCGCAGACAAAGACAGCGGCCCCCCCAGAAAACGCACCTGCTTCAAAGGCACAACACCTGACAATGTCACTGTCCACTAGAAGCTGAAAGGAACAACCATCCTACGCATTCTGGCCATCATCACCCAACAGGCCAACTGCACCAACACAGCGGACAACCAACATCCCACCCCACACCAAGCTGTTGACTGTGCAGCACCTGTTGGCCTCTGGCACACCCCAACCAACACCCGCCAGAGTCAGCGGAGTCTCACAGACAGCCCCATCCAAGACCTCACCTGTCCTGGACATCATCATCACCCTATCACCCCAGTCCCCGTACGGCCAACACAATGCACAGGAACCGCTGGAGACCAAGCAAGGACCATACGCCATACCCGGATGCACGCACGTGTTGGGGGCAAACCACTGCATACATGTCCCACCTGTGCCCCCTGGTGACACAGCACACAATCAACACAACAGGAAGCACACATCACACATCAATGTGCAGGCAACATTAGAACACCGTGGGACCTACACCAATCTCGCCTCCAAATACACTTCCAGTGTGCATGATCCCTTCACCCTCCGACAGTCCAACAGCAACCAGCCGTCCCAGGATGGCACCAAGGGAAATGTACAGCCCCTTGGCAACTTCCCAATAACACCCCACTCTTCTCAAATCCACAACCATGCAATCCACAACTCTGGCAATTCACACGTCACAAGTCCACAACCAAGATGCACAACAACATGCCCACCCATCAGACACGATAGAACAACTCACAATGGTATCCTGGGCAAGCCGTGAACATGACCAATCAACGGCATGGCACCTCAGCCACACAATAGACGAATGTGGGGAGAGGAGGCAACCAGGCGTGTGTGAAGGATGCAGGAGTACCATGATTGGGAAAGTACACAATGTCAAGAGTGGCAGCGAAGTGCTGAACAGACAGCAGTATGCAGAACATACAAATATCCACAGAGACATACACCTCTGGTAAATGGAGTGTAGTGGACAGTGGACGCAACCATGTCACCCAAGCCAGTGGGGGTCCTTGTGGAAATGTTGCCTGTTATGCCCCCCGCGTAAGCGTGAGCATAGTGGGATGGGCCGGCGTACGCCAGGCCATTGTAGGGGTGTGAATAAAAAGTACGTAGCCCTGGGCGTTGTCCTCTACTGGAAAGCCCAACGTCTCTACCAGGGCAGCACCTCCCACCCCGCCATGAGGATGATGCCATACTCATTAGCGGAGTTGCCTGAGATCCTATGCGCCTGCCATACCCCAGCCCGGTGGGCCACAAACCTCTGTCAGGCCCGACCCTACGCAGCCAGCCACACTAATCAGCATCCCCCGACACCAGCGTGTGTCATGGAGATCCCACCATGGGCCAGTGTAAGTTTCAAGCCCAAGGCCGGCGACGCGGCCAGCCTTTCAGACCATGCTGTCCCCCCCGACTCTGGCTCACATTACTCCTTTCTCGTTTACATGTTCTACAGGTGACCTCTGTGACCTAGTGGATCCCATATGTGAGACTGTGTCCTGGCTCCTGAATGGCAGTGATCCCAGATCTGGGACACCTGCCACAGCACTAGACCCACTTCGATCCATGAGGCATAGTGCCATATGCACATCTTGCGACAAATACTGCCATAAACCCTGTCCAACGCCATCCGGGGACACGTGGATGAGGGACCAGGACTACCATGTGGACCAGTTGGTCTCACATCCAGCACCTAGTCGTGAATCACGAATTGTTGAGTCCACACCAGTGGTTGCATGAGGAGAAGATGCAGCTCAGTCTGTATAGATGCTGGGTCACAGAGGATCCCAAATACGTGGTGCCACTAAACCTGAACTGCGCAAGCCGGTGGGGCCACCAACCTATGCCAGTGACACTCACTGAATGGCCCATGCTGACCGCTGCCTAAGGCCTACACTGCGGTCCAGGAGGTCACAGAGTCATGAGTCAGCAATGGCGGAGTCCATATCAATGTACCAACATAATCGCAGTCGGCATCCCCACTCAGCCCTGGTGCCAGTAAGTCTGTTCCCCGACATTCATGGACACTCTCTGGTCAAACAGTGGTGGCATCTGAGCCTATAGACTAGGGGGGCAGTTTTCACCCCATGTAGCTGATATGGATTTGGTGGTGGCAACGGCATTCCACTCCTCATTTGCTGCTTCCGGGTAAAATCAAACCTTTCGAAGTCTTTCCCTGGAGGACACCTTCCACTGTCCCCCAAAACACTACGATACATACACCTCAGACAATGATGGTTACCCGCTGAGGACACATGGCTCATCTGACTGCACTGCAAGTCACCATCCCGTAGCTGGGCGTCTGTGCCAGCCGCAGTGGATCCGGGGACACTAACTCAAGGCTGGTCCTGTCCGGGACTCCTTCTCCGGGGACATAGGCTGGCCCCAGAGGCGTAGGCCTTGGGGTCATCAATGCCATGACTCTGTGGCCATGCCCTGTATGCAGCCTCCGGGCCCAAATGCATCCCACCAGGACCCACACACCAAAGCGAGTCCAGACCGGCCCGGATGATGCATCACCGCAGGAGGCACATGCCACCACCGCAAGGACCACCTCCAAACTCCATCTGCCAGAGTTGAAGCAGTGGTCCTGACAGACTTCGGGGTTGCTCAGGCCTAGCGTGGATGCCATCATCGGCCTGATTCCCTGCTCAGCATTCCAGGTGCCAGTGACTCAGTGCACCGCAGGCCATTGTCCGTTGCTGATTGTGTTTTGTGCTGTGGAGCGGTTGCGCAGGTATGTCACCTCAAACAGTGTGGGGGCCCTGAGATGTTGATGGTGAAGATGATGCAGGTCTGACACACCAGACTGCATCTGCATCAGGAATGTATAGAATGGACACAATCCGAGACTTTTCTGCACATGAGCGTGCTCATTTCTAGTGTCCACAGCCCAGTGCACTTCAACTCACAGACACTTCTGTTTGCATGTCGGCTGTCCTCTGGACTGTATCCGGCTCACCCCATGCTGCTCAGCAGTTGACTGTGTATTGCATGTGTTTTTTGTTTCTGTTGCACTGGAGTCCAATGTCCAAGTGGTTGCCAACACCAGACATTTCATGTGGGTTGGCTTACACTCACCGCACACACATCCATCACTGGTCTTCACTGAACATGTGGCCTTGCCAATAAAGGTACTGGGCGCAAGTGCCCATAGCCAGTTCAACATGATCTCTGCATGTGTCCCTGTGGTGTTGTAGTGTGCATGTGGGCCCTGGGCCCTACGACTTTACATTGTGCGGTGTACATTGAATGCAGACATGTCACCGGAGGCAGCGGGTTGGGGCTTGGACATGTAGCTTTGTCGTCACCCACTCAATTCGTGAGAGTAGTGGCCAGGGCCGTCGTACACACAGCCAACATCGATGTGTGACTGCTATTTGTGTGCCCCTTGGCATGGTTCTGTGCTGTGATTGTGCATCTGCATGTGTCTCTATGGCAGCGTGGGTCTCCTTTGTGGGGTGTGGGTGGGCCCTGAAGGGCGATAGACCCCTACGTATGTGTCCTGGTTCGCATTCCATGGGTTCGGCCCCCACCCTCACCTGTTGGGCCACCTCCTTTTGGCGTGCTGACACATGCCATTGGGGGGCCATGTGTGGGTGGGTGAAGTGTCGTGAGTAAGCTGTGCTTGTGGGTGCTTCTGGCTGTGTGGTCTTGTGGTCTGTTGCAGGCTCAGTGTTCTCGTCTGAGTAACTTGGCTGTCAGGGTCCTGTGGGGGGTTGCGTGGGATATCCATGGGCTGTTGTAGGGCATCGGTGTCAATGGTGTGGTGGTCCTCTCCAGTATCACTGATGTGTTGTATTATGTGCTCTGCTGCAGATGTTTTGTGCCCCTCTGTGATGTGAAGGGGAGTTGCGTGTTGCCTTTGTGTTGACATATATATTGGCGCATTGTGCTAGTTTGCATGCAGACTGTATGGCAATGTACATTGTGACTGTTTGGGGGTGCTGGATTCTTCTGCGGGTAAGCGTACATTTGCACTACATGACGAATGTGAGGTCATATGCGTACATTACCATTTCACTGTTACCGGCTCTGTCAGCTGTAGTGGGCATGTTTCGGTGCATGTGCGGAGCCAGTTGTGTCCTCTGTTCTGCAGTGTCAGCTATGTCCATAGTTCCACGTTGTCGTCAATGTGGGTGTGCTGTTCGTGCTATGTGTGTGTGCTGCAGTGTGCCAAGGGGCTCTGGGACATGATCCTGGGTGTTTGTGGGTGTGCAGTGTGCTACGCTTCGTTGTGCATGTATGCCATTGTGCCGATCACCCCCGGTCCCCCCTGGCCCTGTTCGTTGCACTCCCTGTTGGTGTTGTGTCAGGTCCTCTCGAGCTGTGTCCATACTCCCTACTCCTTGCACCATCCCCACACTGATGACTGTGGGCAGGGTTTCCTCCAGCTCCTCCAGTGGCGCTGGAATGCCACCTCCTGTCGCCGTTGCTGCCTTCCTGTTGACAGCGGGTTGGTGCCTGGTTTAGGTTGTCACGTCATGCCATCACCTATTGGCCTCCTCAATTGGCCTCCTCTGCACTCCGACTGCATTCCAGGTGGTCTGCTTGTGGGTCAGTTGCTTGCAGTGATCTGTTACCTCTGTGACGCTGGTCTTGTTTTCCTGTGGTCTGCACCCCGTCCTCCTCTACCTCTTCTCCTTGGCCTTCCCCGACCCCGTTATTCCTTGCTGGTAGTCTGTGGGGGTTGTGGGGTTCAAGTTGGCCTCTAACCTGGGTCAGGGTGCATCCATATTGAACGTGCTTTGGCTTGTTTCTGGTGTATTTTTTCCGTGGTTTTTATTGTGCATTGTCCCGCCAGACGCGTAGTATTTGCAGGCCTGTGGTTGGTTTTCGCTACTTTTTAAGCCGCGGTTAGCCTCATCGCTTTTATTTTGCATTCGTTTATCGCATTTTTACAGCGTGGCATTGATTTTGACGTGGACATTTTCAGCGTTATCTGGTGTCTATCGCCTGCTACCGCCTATCTGGTGTCTATCGCCTGCTACCGCCTTCTTGTGAATTCCATGTTGACACAGGGTTATTTTCCCGTGATAGGCTGCGATGTTGAAAGTTGCGTTACGCTACTCTTGCGGTAGTTATCACACGTTCTTGTGAATCTACACCAAAGTGGATTACTTGACTTTCATCATAATAACCAAAAAGGGTCTGAGAGGGGTGTTTAGAAAGGTGAGTGGATCTATTCGCTGCAATATTCAAGCAGCGTAAAGTTTGCATTAATCTATGGATAGGCTCCGATATAGTCCCTTGCAATTGGTGAAAGAATATAGAACAATGTTAATTCATCATCCAAATTGACTAAATGTAACACTATTGGGAGAGAACCTGTGATTTTCAAGAAAAAAACTCAATCACAGATTTATATGGAAAAATAGGTTAAATCCCCGCCAGTGTACCACAAAGGCTCCTCTTTTTTCATATGGTAAACATCTAATAATTTAGTATGAATGGGGTTAATTAACTGATGGAAGATGTAAATAGGACCTGATAACCAACTGCTATCAAACATATTAGCCTACTGCACACAATGATAATGATGTCTTGATAGTGTACTGTACTATTACCCTGAGCTTTTTCATGGTTGAGGTCAGGTGAAAAAAGTGCATCAATCCCACTTATCATGTAACATTGGATCTAGATTGGTGTGAAACCATTTAGTTGTAACCCATTTTCACACACTTAAAAAATAAGTGTACCAGTACCACTAAATAATTCCTGTATGTCAATAGTTTTCATTGCATTCAGGACTAGAATCTGACACTGTGAAGAGTAGAGCCAACTGCTAATAGGATTTTAACTCCTTTAAGTCTGAAATCAGATCAGACTCGTCAGGACTAATTCTGCATTGAATTTCACTGACACTGATTTTTCAGTAATTCTACTCCGGAATAGCATATTCCCTAAAAATCGTTGACCTGAAGAATGGATAAGACATAAGGAATACATTGAAGCATGTCAGTTGTTTGAAAGAGTGTAAGAGAACCCATATTTGTATATTTGAATGACTTATAAACGTATACGTCTTTCAAATGTATATTGTTTGTCTCCCACACACCCATAAAAATTCTTATGTAAAGTGAAGCTATACCATTGTTTGCAGCATATATTCTCAATTTTCTTAACAAGTGCCCAACTTGCAACAACCGTGTTCTGAGCACAATAAGCACTCATCCCCCTTAGGCACACAGTAGAGGATACGCTTTTGATTCTCTCGGCTCACCTCAAATTTTTTCCCGATAGGGATGTATGAATTTTCAGCTGCAATTCCATATCAAAGAGTCTGCGTCCCTTTAGGTCCCTAAGATAAGTTGCACGAATTTACTTAACCATCAGCTACCGAAATGGGCTTATTTTACCTCCATTTATACTAGATGTTTTGCTAATTAACAGGTCCCCTAAGAGATTGTAGTTACAGACTCGTAGAGCAGGTGAAGCCTTTAATTCATTCTGCCCACTTCTAATTGCTTGTCATGAAATTTCAGCAACAATTCTGTACTCATGAGGCTTCGCCACTCAGGGAAATAAGTTAAACTACATGATTTTTCTAACCATCAGTTACCGACATGGCCCTCATTTTACCACTATTCATAATATAATTTTACAAATTCCCAGGGCCCCCGGGTGAATCCAGGTACTCAGTTTGCCTGACATTTTTATTGATAACATCTGAGTTAGAAATATTTATGCAGTAACTAGACACACAAGACACACATGCACATGTCCATGCAGAGCCACCAAGTAAGCTATCAAAGTGACTAAGACAGATAGGTCCGTATGGTGGCATAGATAGAAAACACACCATCCCTTCCAATAGCCATCCTCTTGAGTTATCCTTCTTGAAGGGGCACACTAACGCTAGTGTATTGCAACTCAAGTGCATAATTCATCAAACAATATGGTGATATGAACATGTTTAATAACTGCTAGAGGCAAACACTATTATGACTGTGTCGCATTCATAAAATCCCACGTTATCAAAGATTAAATTCAACTCTGTATGTGTTTTATATAGGAGTATTATGAAATATACCAGAATGAATTTTTGAATTTTCCAAAACCCTTTCCTGCATGTCAATTATGCACATAACAATGGTCCTAGTTGCAGACTAACATCTGGGAGGTCGCCAAATACTACCACAAAATGAGCTTGTTACAATGTCTGCATATAATTGCTTTTTACATTGTTGTGCTACTTGGACTTCACAAATATAATCATTTGCGGTTGTACGGCACTAGATAAGTGAAGGATGTGTACATATATGAATGATGTATACAAAATACATGTAATATAGATAAAATTACATTATTGAAAGGCGATGACTGGTGTGTCCATTGAATGATGTACCCTATTTAATTTTGCTTTAGAAATGTAATTATGAGTGAGTCCTTTCATAAACCCGGATGAAGACTTTAATGCATAAATTGCCTTTATTCTGCACGAGGATTAAAGAACATTGAAGGATTTATAAACGGTGAAGTTAACACACTGGATTAATAAGAGGAAACAATATAACTCTCTGTACTAGCAGCAATATACCTCGTCCATTGCATAAATAGGCATCCACCAACGTGCTATGAAAGTAAATGGTATTACAAGGTCTTTAATTTGAAAGATCATTGAAAATTATGCAAATGTATTATATTAGATCGAGGTAGAAATTGTAATATTGTACAGATACCCAAGGAAATCGCATATAAGTAAAGGTTATATGCTAGTAAGTTCACCATGAGTGTGGAGTTTCATTTGTAAACTGATAACAAGATCAAAAAACAGTAATGGGTCTTTAAACATTGCTTACGTTTTACACAGCCAAAATTGCCACATTACTTACTCAAGTAGAACAGATAATATACAAAGTAACTATTCAAATAGGGACCATATGCAGTAAAGATTGTATGTATTATGCACTTAAAGACTTGTATAGATAAGTAGCGATTAGGGAGAGTTGTGGCGCAGCACCCAGAGCGGCTGACTCCTGCGCGGGGTTCACGATTCAATCCCCAACGGTAGCTCAGTTTATCACCATGTGACTCTGGGCAATAGCTCACTTACTCTCTCCATCAGCCCCAGTGCCTTGAAACCCATTAGGGGGTGATATGTTCGCGCTTTACAAATACAAATTATTACTTAGACACAAATTGACATTTGAAGGATTTACACGGGTCGGTCAAATGCTTGAATTAATCTGAATGACTGGTAATTATTCCGGTCCAAATTCTAGACAGTAGGTTTTTACTCACTGTGCCGCTGTAGACCGTGATGAACATTATGCAAATCAGACTTGATCTTGTTTCATTAGGAGCATTCTTCTCTAAAGTAAATGGGACCCATGACTGGATAAGCAATGGCGGTAGAGAGGTATCGTGTACAGGTGTGAAACTCTTCTGCTTAGAAATGAATGACAAGAATTGGGTGGTGTTTAATGCATGACGTCTCAAATTTAGTCCGCTTGTCTACCAGCAATCAGGCCAGTTTTAGCAACATTGGGCAACTGTGATAGTCCATGGTGTTCCTCTGCCAGATGCTGGGTCCATTGAAGCATTGTCATTAGATAGAGTAGAATGGCTTGATAAATGTTGTGGTAATAATTGAAGTTATGGAATGGGATGTCAACAATCAAAATTTCAATTTATATTTATTCTGCTTTAAAATGTTTCTAAATACTCACGTAACAACATTCAAAAGGCAATGATGAAGTCATGCATTATTATTTAAACTCCTAGAAGATTTATGCAATATAACTAAAGTTCATTAACAAAATCCCTTAAGCTTAGCTAAAGGTTGCATGTAAATGTTAAAAACAATGCCGAAATAGACTAAGCTACTTTGGGTCGCAATATACATTTCAGTTCCCTCCGACAGAAATATAGAAGTGAAAGACACTGCACTCTATAAATGGAAGGGATCAGTCACCATAAGCACAAAGCCTCCACACGTCACTTACAACCTCACCCCACTACCCCACTGCTTGGCTCAGAGCCAGCAAATGGAAAATAAAATGATGTAGAATTGTTTTATTTTTCTTTGCCGGCTGTGAGCCAGAGCTGTAGGGAGGGGTGGAGCCGAGGCATGGGAGGGGGAAGAGGAGTGCTATGTGTGCACATGTGATTTGGCCGTCCGTCTCAGGCTCCCTGACCTAAGCAGAACAACTTTTCTACCCGCTCAGGCAATCTCTGCACTGCCCTCCCAGGAGAGCAGCACAGGAATTGGCTGGGAGTCTGTCATAGAGGCTGGCAGGAAGAGAAGAGGAAGCGCGACGAGGAAGGCTAGGCGGCCATTGGCTTCAGGCTTCAGCGGGCATGGGCGTGTCGGGCGCAGCTCTGGAATGGCTGACCTCCTTCCTGGACGAGCGCTTCTTCCAGGTGTTTGAGGGCGAAGCAGTATCCTCGAAACAACCACTGAGCTGTGGGGTGCCTCAGGGCTCGGCCCTGAGCCCCACGCTCTTTAATGTCTACGAGTCCTCTAGCAGGGATAGTTCATCCCTTTGGTGTGCGTATTGTCACCTACGCGGATGATACCCAACTGGTGGTCTCCCTGGATCACATGGAGGGATCATCCAACAACGCTACCCATCCACAAACACCCCAGTGCGGTAATTTTCCTATAGTATTCCGGTACGCGGTGTCCTAGCAACCGCCAAACATTGATTTAGTCTTTCGTTTAGCTCTATGCGAGCTCGAGTGACACGTGACTCTGTTACCAGAGCAACATAACGACTCGGGATCTGAGAATCGCCATTGCGATTTCGAGCGGACTTTCTGCCAGATTCAGTCGGCACCAGGTAAGCATGTCATGAAGTTCGTCCGGTGGCTGAGGGTCTAATTCTTAATTCTTAATGTCGGATGTAGCGCCCCCTCACAATCATACTCTCCTTCTACTCATTGTACAGATATTCTTGACGATCGATCAAAGACTCCGAATATATTATTTCTTCAAACTGACGGGGTAAGTGCCAATTTGGCTCTCTGCTCTCTTCCCGTATACCGTAACAAATGCATGCCGTATATAAATGGTATGTTGGTCTCGACGTACATTAACCTGTCGGACCTCTCTCGTTTTTATGTACTCCCCACAGGAACATCGATCAGGATGTCCCCCTTAACTCCTTCAAATTCCTAATCGTTTCCTTGAAGGTAATGTTACATTCTCCCTTGCCAACTAGTACGGAATTCTCATGTTGGTCACTCTCCACTTGGTAACGGATCACCTATGTCCAACGTTCACGTTTTTAATTAGGTCTCACCATTCACGGTGAAATAATCTATTAATGACACCTGACACATGTGAAGCACTAGCAGTATTCCGCGCCCTTACTTCACTATATATGCTAAATATCCGATTGTTGGTACCCCGCATACATGGGGTCACTATTACTTCTCTAGACTGGTGCATGTTCCCTCACTTTTTAAGTGTGTGCTTTCTATCAATTAAATAATTACAATTAAATTCCGTATTTATCCGCATAATATTACCAGACATTATATATCGAAATAGGTGGTCTGCCCCCACTCCCCTGTCCTGAAGAAGACCCCGCTGCAAGGACACAATAAGACCTGCAATTTTAAGAGGGTCGAAACGTCGACAACTATTTGGTTTTTCATGATGTCAACTCCACGGCCTAACCGTTCATATGTTGTTCTATGTGGAGTATGACACATTTTGATTTGAAATCCAAAGTTCTTTTGTTCTCTTATGTACATTATATGTAACCGATATAATTATTGTGGTTCAAAATATTGATTATTCTGTCATCCTAACCCTTCCTTATCACGATACCTCACATCATCACGCACTTCCCCCCTCCTTTCGGGGCGTTGCTCCACCTGTCTATTTCCAAAACGTGATTATTGAATTTTTGTTATTTGGTACAAATCCCCAGTGTGATTAAAACATGGTGGCTTGATTCAATGTCTATGTGATTTATTATTTTATTTTTATTTATTTATATGCTTCTATAGCGCCTGAATAGACCCCCGAAGGGGTATCTCTGCGCTTTGCCATCCAGGGGAAACCTGCTGCTGTACCCGGACAGTGCTAATAGATAGTGGGGGAATGAAATTAAATGCTAGAGAAGAGGTGGGTTTTCAGGGTTTTTCGGAAAGACAGGTGGTCAGAGCTGAGCTTTAGTGAGAGGGGGAGGGTGTTCCACAGAACAGGCCCAGTGTAGGCCAGAGCCCTACCTCCTTGACGGGCTTTTTTAATTTTGGGAACCTTAAGGAGCTGGAGATTGCTCGATCGTAGTGAGCGGGCAGGCACATAGGGCGTGAAGGCTGTGCTGAGAAATTTCGGGCCTATCCCCAACAAGCATTTGTGAATTATACACAGGATTTTAAATTTGGTCCGCAGTCGCACTGGCAGCCAGTGCAGTTCCTTCAGCAGTGGCTGGGAGGGAGTCCTAGGTGGAACATTCTTGACTAACCTCGCGGCCGTGTTCTGGACCACCTGTAGTTTGTTAAAATGGCCTTCATTGGATGACAGAAGAAGGCCATTACAGTAGTCCAGTCTACTGATGACCAGAGCCTGGACCAAGGTCTTTCTGTGGTGATCTGGGAGAAAAGGAAACACCCTTCTCAACAGAGAGATAACCCCGAAACAGGTACCAGCAACCTGGTTGACATGATCTTTAAAAGTCAATGAGTGATCAAATAACACTCCCAGATTTCTTATGGTCTGTTTGGGGATGGGGGCGGGTCCCAGTTCACAAGGCCACCAATCGCTGGACCATGATGTTGCTGCTTCCCCATAGAGTACAACCTCTGTCTTGGTCACGTTGCACTGTAAGCAGTTGTTGGCCATCCATTTGGAAACTGCCCTCATTCCTTCTGCAAATGTTCGTTGTAAAGCAGGAGAGAAGGTCTTAAAGGGGAACAGAAGTTGGGTGTCATCGGCGTAGGACACCGGTATAAACCCAAACGATCTCACTAAGTCAGCCAGGGGGGCCACGTATACATTAAACAATGTAGGGCTCAAGCATGAGCCCTGTGGCACACCCCTGGTGAGCTCCCTGGCGGTGGATTTGTGGGAGCCCAATCTGACTTCTTGAGAACGACCCGAAAGAAAGCTCTCCATCCAGGACAGTGCCACGCCTCCCAACCCTATCTCTCTCAGACGGCAGAGAAGCAAATCGTGAGACACCGTGTCGAAGGCAGCGGATAAGTCCAATAGCACCAGAATCATCGACCCTCCACTGTCAAGCGTCATCCTGATGTTATTGGTGACAGCCAGTAGGGCGGATTCGGTGCTATGGTTGGGCCTAAAACCAGATTGTGAAGGATCTAGGCCATCCGCTGTCTCGATATAGTTGGAAAAGTGGGTGTTCACGTGCTTCTCTGTTAGCTTGCCGATGTAAGGCAGGAGAGAGATAGGTCGGAGGTTAGTTAGATCCGTCCAGGGTAGGGTCGCCTTCTTCCTGATTGGGTTTACTACCGCAGTCTTCCATTCCATGGGGACTTGGCCTTTGGCCAGGGAGGTGTTGATAACTGCCTGAATCGAGGGGCCTAAGATGGAAATTAAAGGGGCCACCATTTTAGCCGGAAGGAGGTCGTTGGGGGAGCCTGTTTTCATATGGCCGATAAGGGTTGCCAGGTTTTGATCTGAGACGGGGGGAATGACAAACAGGGAGTTTGTAGTCTGAGTGCTGGATTTAGCTTCGGGAATGGATGTGGGAGCCCCAGCTTTAGAGGTTAAAATTTTATCATAAATCAAATTAATTTTTTCCTCGAAGAATTCAGAAATGTCGTCACAGAGTAGTTGAGAAGCATCTTCAGTACTTTCAGTGGCTACAGGTTTAATAAAATTTTGCAAAATTTTAAACAGTTCGCGCGGACAATTTCCAGCCTCCTCCAGTTGTACGGAGAAGTGAACTTTTCTAGCTAATTTTATTTTTTTATAATATGCTGATTGTGCCTCATGAAAGGCATTCCTGGCCACTTCCTTTTTAGATGATCTCCATGTTTTTTCTAAACGCCTGCATTTTTGCTTTTCCTTTCTGAGATCAGCCGTATACCATTTCTCCTGTTTGGTATGGGGAAATTGTTTGTGTGGTTTGAGAGGAGCAAGGGTGTCGATGGCGGTTTTTAGGGACTTATTCAATTTCTCTAATGCAGACTCAGCAGTGTCTGCATCCGTGATAATCGGTTGCACCCAGTATTTGTGTAAATTGGTCACTGAAATTTTATGCCATTCTCGGCGAAGAATTGGTGGGAGCGAGGTTTTCTGTGGTCGTTTAGTCGGTCCAGCCAGATAGAACTCTACTAGAAAATGATCTGACCAAAGAATCTTTTTTGCAGGCAGACAGCGTATTTTGGTGCTGTTAGAGAATATAAGATCAAGGGCGTGGCCACCTATGTGTGTGGCACCATTGTTAATTATTTTAAGCCCCAGATTAGATAAGTCAGTTGTTAGGTGCATGGTTTCAGGCAATTCTGGAATATCCATATGTATATTAAAATCCCCAAGGAGGATGAAATCCTCCTTGGCTTTCATATGGGGGGCGAGTGTTTCCAGAAGGAGCAGGGCAAACTCGGGATTGGAGATAGGAGGACGGTACAAAAGGGCTCCTTTCCAGGAGATACTTCCTAATGTGACTTTAAAAATCATTATTTCCATCATAGGACTACATATTTTATCTAAAATGGTTGCCTTAAACATGTCTTTACATATAATTGCTAAACCACCCCCTGTTTTATTGGGCCTATCCACATGCATGATTCTGTATCCTGAGGGAACACCCAGCACAACAGCAGGTGTTGTGTGGGGTTTCATCCAGGTCTCAGTGAAAAAACAGAGATCAGGTTGTTCAGTGTGAATAAGGTCCCATATCTGTAGTTGGTGTTTAGGCATGGAACGTACATTTAAAAGAAGGCATTTGAGTTCCGGGGGAGTTGTGGTGATCGTAGCTTTGCCCTGAGTAATGTGTTTAGTCGAGTCTGACTGGAAACGACATTGGAGGCAAGAAAAACTCCCCTCAAGCTGTTTATATTGTAGCCGTGTATCACAGCTCACCCTGGGCTGCAACAGTCGGAGGGTTTGGGGTGTGTAGGTGACGTGGTTAGTACCTTCGATGTCGGGAATCATAGTGAGGCACTCTGCGACCTCTGCGCCTCTGTCTGCCTCGTCCTGTCGCGGACGGGCGCAGACGGGCAGCTCTTTGGCTGGTCTTCGGCGTGGCTCCGGCGATGCTGCGCGCGATCGCTGCGCGCTCACACGGGGCGATGGCTAAATAGGCCCTCCAGATTGGTGCACTAGAGCGCTAACCGCTCGTGTAGTGTCCCAGCAGGAAGTGACTGGCTCTCCCTGGCCCGCCCTCCGCGCAACGGTACTGGTTACCGCGTCAGAACGGGGCGGGTCAGGAGAAAAGACGAGCACAGGCTTCCTGTAAGTAAGTAAATATCGTTTCCCTCCTCCTTGTAGTCAGGAAAAAGGGCTAAAGGGCTATAAGGTTTAAATCACCCCAGAGTCAATATGTGCGTGGTGAAATGCGTGTCACAAGTAGCAGTGCTGTTTTAAAACATAGTTCGTGATTCAACAAATGTTACATTTAAAAGCGAGTATTTTTAAAAAACAGGCAATTCACTTTTACCCACCACTAATAGGGAATGCACGGGCACAAACGCAGTAGCTTGACTGGCTAAGCGGAGTAGAGACTCTGCCACCGCCTCGCATCCGCAGCTAGCACAGATCAGGGCTCCGCCTAAATAGGCCCTCCAGATTGGTGCACTAGAGCGCTAACCGCTCGTGTAGTGTCCCAGCAGGAAGTGACTGGCTCTCCCTGGCCCGCCCTCCGCGCAACGGTACTGGTTACCGCGTCAGAACGGGGCGGGTCAGGAGAAAAGACGAGCACAGGCTTCCTGTAAGTAAGTAAATATCGTTTCCCTCCTCCTTGTAGTCAGGAAAAAGGGCTAAAGGGCTATAAGGTTTAAATCACCCCAGAGTCAATATGTGCGTGGTGAAATGCGTGTCACAAGTAGCAGTGCTGTTTTAAAACATAGTTCGTGATTCAACAAATGTTACATTTAAAAGCGAGTATTTTTAAAAAACAGGCAATTCACTTTTACCCACCACTAATAGGGAATGCACGGGCACAAACGCAGTAGCTTGACTGGCTAAGCGGAGTAGAGACTCTGCCACCGCCTCGCATCCGCAGCTAGCACAGATCAGGGCTCCGCCTAAATAGGCCCTCCAGATTGGTGCACTAGAGCGCTAACCGCTCGTGTAGTGTCCCAGCAGGAAGTGACTGGCTCTCCCTGGCCCGCCCTCCGCGCAACGGTACTGGTTACCGCGTCAGAACGGGGCGGGTCAGGAGAAAAGACGAGCACAGGCTTCCTGTAAGTAAGTAAATATCGTTTCCCTCCTCCTTGTAGTCAGGAAAAAGGGCTAAAGGGCTATAAGGTTTAAATCACCCCAGAGTCAATATGTGCGTGGTGAAATGCGTGTCACAAGTAGCAGTGCTGTTTTAAAACATAGTTCGTGATTCAACAAATGTTACATTTAAAAGCGAGTATTTTTAAAAAACAGGCAATTCACTTTTACCCACCACTAATAGGGAATGCACGGGCACAAACGCAGTAGCTTGACTGGCTAAGCGGAGTAGAGACTCTGCCACCGCCTCGCATCCGCCTTGCTTTTTGTAATGAGTTATATGTGTGTTCTTCATCCTTATGGGACCCCTTCCTCATAATACGTAACTAACCCAGGTCCCAGGGACTTTATTTGGGTAAAAACCCTCCAATTATACTCTCCCAGGAGAGCAGCACAGGAATTGGCTGGGAGTCTGTCATAGAGGCTGGCAGGAAGAGAAGAGGAAGCGCGACGAGGAAGGCTAGGCGGCCATTGGCTTCAGGCTTCAGCGGGCATGGGCGTGTCGGGCGCAGCTCTGGAATGGCTGACCTCCTTCCTGGACGAGCGCTTCTTCCAGGTGTTTGAGGGCGAAGCAGTATCCTCGAAACAACCACTGAGCTGTGGGGTGCCTCAGGGCTCGGCCCTGAGCCCCACGCTCTTTAATGTCGACATGAGTCCTCTAGCAGGGATAGTCCATCCCTTTGGTGTGCGTATTGTCACCTACGCGGATGATACCCAACTGGTGGTCTCCCTGGATCACACGGAGGGATCATCCAACACCCTGGGGCCCTGTCTAGAGGCTGTAGCCAAGTGGATACATTCCTCGTGTCTCAGACTCAACGGGGAGAAGACAGAGATTATGCTGCTGGGCAATCCTGCACCGACCACTCTGGTTTCCATCTGGCCCGCCTGTCTTGGCTCCCCTCCCTCTCCTAAACCCCATATTAAGAGCCTTGGAGTCTGGCTCGATAAAGCACTAGACTTCTCTGTGCAGGCCACCAAAACGGCCTCCACTTGTGTTGGACTAATGAGAATGCTCCGGAAGATACTCCCACTGCTTCCTTTCCAGGCGAGGAGAATCATGGTTCAGGCCTTGATACTCTCTCGCCTGGATTATGGAAATGCACCATATCTAGGAGCTCCGGTAGCAGTGATCAACAGACTCCAAGTCACACAAAACTGCGCTGCCCGACTTTTGTTTAACAACCCTCGTTGGCAGTCAGCAAGGAAGGCCCTAAAAGAACTCCACTGGCTCCCAATAGCTGCTAGAACACACTTCAAGGCCATGTGCATTGTGCACAAAGCCTTCCATCGAACAGGCCCAGCCATCTTGCTCCCTGTGGTTGTACCTTATATTCCATCAAGAACCCTCCGCTCTAGCGTCTTGCATCTAGCCACCACAACTAAAATCAATAAAGCTCGCTGGGGAGGCCGGGCTTTCTCACATATGGCGGCGAAGATGTGGAATTCTCTTCCTCCGAATCTCCGGGAGATCAACAACCGGATGGTTTTCAGGAAAGCGTTGAAAACCCACCTGTTTGTTATAGCCTGTTAACTACCACGGCCCTCGCCACATTAATCAGTTGAAGCGCTGCGAGGCCTCTGGCTATGTACGCGCTATATAAATATAATATAATTTTTCATTTCATTTCAAGTTCATTTTTTTAAGTAATATTTTATCACTAACCCCCGCTAAACAATGCAAGCCCTCCTGCATTCCCTCCACCTTCCCTACCACCCCTTTGTTGTGGTGGCTGCCACTGGTCACTCAATCTGTGGAGAACATTATGGTTAACAGTTTAAAACATTTAAATTATGTCAAAAAGGATTAGTTTAGCAACAAACTCCCTATCCAAAAGAAGTGAAAAACTGTGAAAGATGGTAATACTGATTCTGTCCTTCTTCTGTGTTTAACACATATTTAGGGCCTAATTACGGCCTGACAGCAAAGTGGTGACACAGCAGTGCAAACCACCGAAGGTCACCGCCACCTCCTGTCCGCCAGATTACTACGTTTCAGTGGTGAGCGGCATGGCGGTTCCCCCTGTGGTGCACTTAAAAGGCAGCGCTGCCTTTTAAAAAGACACCACAATGGGAACGCCGCACAAGGTTTCTGCATGGCATGGACTTGTAGGTCCATGCTGTGCTGGAACCTACGTGCATGCACACAGGGGGGCAATTGTTATGTCCCCTATGCGCACCCACATATGTCTGAAACACAGGAAGGCCCTGTAGAGCCCCCCTTTTTTCCTCTCAGCCAGGCATTGCATGGCGGTGGAACCATCATGAAAAGCCTTGCTGAGAGGAAACTTGTAATTTGCTTGGCAGGACCATAGCAATCCCACTAAGCATATTGCAGCCTCTGACTGTCGCTCCTAAGCCAGGGATTGGTGGTTCCCTGG
This sequence comes from Lissotriton helveticus, assembly GCF_964261635.1. NCBI lineage: Eukaryota > Metazoa > Chordata > Amphibia > Caudata > Salamandridae > Lissotriton > Lissotriton helveticus. The sequence continues at coordinate 1,379,453,227 of NC_136063.1, read as the reverse complement.
CTGAGCCGGTGCTCCTAATGGGGTCTGACTGCCCGAGTCGTAATGGGGTGGTCGGACCGCTGGTGCGACAGCGGCTGGATCCGCACCCACCAAACCACCACGAGTATGGTGGTCCAAGGACAGCCAGACTCATATTCTGGCCCTCACTCAAATTCAAATCAGCATCATTAATGCATCAAATAATCCTAAAAATAATGCAAATGAAAGACGAATCAATATAAGGTCAACTACAAAGCAAGTAACAGCCAGAATCAAAGCATAATTAAGTAAAAGGACTAGCACAAAATTTGCTCAAATAATTTACGTATTAAGTCAGTAGACAAACTAGTTCTGTATGTGGTCTCTAGTAAGTAAGCAAACAGCGTATAAATCAACCAACAGATTAATGTGGATACTTCAGAGTGAAGAAGGCACATGCCAAAAAGGGCACATTTTATAAGCTTCAGGGAGTGAAAACTACGCTCTCGACATGGTGAGATCTTACACAATAGAGATGTTATAATAAAGCAACTTACACATAAGTCAATTGTTTTTCACTAAAATATGATACATGAAAGAAGAAACATTTGAGACCAACCTCTTTCATGCATAATTAGTATAAGGTATACATGAGAAATGGAGGAAATAACATGACATTTGATAAATAAAAACAATAGAGCAGGCAACTCCAAAGATTGGAACATGAGCCACTGGTTACTCTCCATCTATCCGTGAGAAGCTCTGCTGTGTGCAGTCCAGCTTACTAAATTAGAAACTTTTGTTCGGTTTAATCAATATACATATGTCAAACCTGAAAAAAGTGTAACATGCCACGCTGTCACACTACATTAGAACCACATGGGCACCGCAACGAACCATACCCATGCAGCATGAACTAGTACACCTCCTATATTACATGGGACCGGGAGGCCATCTAGTACGCTGCTTCATACTGGGATTAGGGCACACGCAGCATTTTCACTCCTGGCCCTCAGAAATCGCTGGGCAGAGGATTCTGTTGGGGAAATTACTGATAAAGCATGGCGGATCAAGTTGGAACATCCCAAAAGAGTATCACGTAATGCCAGACTTCAAATTATTCAAACGATGGTGCTCCATCGATCCTACCTGACCGCCAAGATAATACAACGTATGTTTCCGGATTCCCCTCACAGTTGCCCTCGTTGTAGAGGTGACGAAGCCGACTTCATCCATATGATGTGGTCTTATCCTCTGTTGCGAAGTTATTGGACAACGATTTACCATAACCTTATCACGGTGACCCAACTATCGGTCCCAGACGTAGACGTCCAAAGGTGCACAGAGCTAGGCTGAAATTCCTAGACCTTGCACTTATTTTGGCAAGTAGGGCCATAACTATGCGGTGGAAGTAACCTAGATACCCTGTCGTTGCTGTATGGCAGACAGACTTAGTACAATGGGTCGGGCGGAAGGAGCTGCTCTTAGGACGGAGGAAGAGAAAGGGCTACGTAAGCACCCTATATCTCTGGAATGGGAAACCATGCTGATCGAATTAGAAGCACTTGATTTAGTCCCATCACAAGCGGCAGGGTCCCAGTAAAACGCCTACCTTCCCAGACATTTCCTGTGATATAGGCCCTCCAATAAACACGAGTGACTATATTTGTTCCCCATACCCTACAGTTTGTGACATAAAGGAAGTCCCTCGAGGGTGGTGGCACTCTCTGGAGCAACTAGACCAGGAGTGGGTGGGGGGCGAGTGGGGTTTGGTTTAGATGGAAAGTTTTTATAATGTTCATGTTTACCTATAAAATGACAAGTCATTGTGCATTGTGTTGACATTGTAACCGTACTGCATATACTTTACAAATGATATATCGGGTCTTGACTGCAATATTTGGGTTACCTTCGGACAAGATAAACTGCATTATGATTATGTTGTGATTATGTCTACCATTCGTTTCATTTACGAGGGAGGGGTAAAATCAGAAAAGGCTGTACTGTTTATTATGTTTGTGACGCTATCATTATCATTTCTGCAGTCGATAATAAAGTGTGTTTAAAACATCAAAAAGAAAAAAATAACTGAAAAAAGTGTATTTGAGATTGAAATGTGGATATCTGTAGAATTTATAAGCTGACGTTTCGAGAAAAATGTTTGAATTTCTAAAATAAATGTATATCTGATCTTTGAGTAATGAATCACGTTGTACTGGGGAGACATTTACTCATATTATTATTATGGTACCAGGGGCATTGATGCTATGGATGTTATGTATTTCCCATGCATAGGAATTCCCAATCGATAAAGCCTTTATTAAATTACTGCTGGCAACCCCGCATGATGCTCTGAGGTGATCACTGCTGACAATATTGCATGACGTGACCACTAATGCTTTCATGTCTGGTGTGGTCACTATTACAACACTAATGATATCAGTGGCTCAGGGTGATTTTATTTCAACATAAGTAGCTCTTTCTACAGAAAAGGTTGGAGAGTTCTGCAAGAGAGAGTACAACTGTTTTAAGGAGACTCAGGTAGAGAGTTTTGAATTAGTTGCAAATACAGAAACATTCTGCACATGACTTTCTTCTTGAAGAGTACAAATTAATACATTTCACCTCAACAAATGAACAGTTCTATGAAATCAATTCTATTTCACTTATTATCCGAAATGAAAAAATACATAGAAGAGAAATATGCAGGTAGGAAACTCATTTTACAAGCACATTCTCCTCTCTGTCACTGCAAAATGAATATAGTTACAGGCTAACTTAGGCCTAGTCATGTCAACTGAAGTCAGGTTATGCTAACTAAAACATCTTTAAATCGAATATTATTTTCTATATATTAAAACAGTGTTGGGACCAAACCAATCATGAAGAGGCAAGATGTCTGACTTCAAAACACTGTACACACTTAATCTAGAGATAGTTTCTTTGGAAAGGTACAAGCACTGTCTTACTAAGTTCTTGTAAAACTTGTATTTGTTTAAACGAGCAATCGAACTTAGTTGTTATCAGAGTTATGCCAGGTTCTACAAAGAGAATTTTAATGGGTATTTTGGGTGGGTCCGAATTTTTACAATGCTAGAAAGACATCTGTATCTGTTGAGCATCTAGTAAATACAAATGCTTAAGCTATGCCAACTAATGAAGGGCATAAGTGGCAATTTGCACATTGAGCCTGCATTATTTAATGATATATAAGATGTGAACAAATAGTGGCCGTAGTTTCTGGAAAGATGTTCTGAATTTCAGTTAAGAAAAAGTGTCCTAGATGCTCTTAATGTTTCTGTGAAGGTTTCACAAATGGCACCACAATATCTTGAGGGGTGATCGACAATACCCCCCAACCCAGAGCATTACATTCTGCAGATACATATCTAATTTTATAACTTTGTTGAACCATGATGGTGAAGAGATGGGTGGATGTTTTTTTATATGGTGACAATGTTGTATTCAAAATACAAATTTGTTTGATGGCGAGATCGTAAAATGCAAATTGTCATTGAAAAGATACATGATATTGATATTTACGTAGAAATCCTGAAGAACAGAGGAGGGCTATTTCCCTTTAGAAAATGTCTCCATACTTCTGGTTATAGCTACTTGTTGGACCAAGAATAGGATCACATGTGATGGTGGATATACTTGGATGACATGCTTCTTCAAGGGAAGGTCTCTGTTTAAGTATTATTAGGGCTGGGGACTAAATTAAACAGAATTAAACCTTCCACGCGAGTGTATGGGAGAGATGAGAGACTGACATTATGCCATAGCATTGTGAACTCTATAAAGAGGTAAATTTGCTTACTCAGCCAAAGATTCTACAACACATTCTTGAAAATTTTCTTCAAACTCAGTGTTGGCACCCAGAGGTGTGTAGACGTACAAGGAAAGATACCAAGAAGAAGCTTATTGAGATTGATTAGCAAGATTAAAATATATAATGAGGCATGCCTCCCAGGGTCATTACATCCATTTTTTATGAAATTCTAGTGAGGCAGCAGCAGCGAAATCATTACAATTGTGAACTCATCTGTGACCCTTTCCTCAATAATGACTAAAACAATCTAATGCCTCATGTTTTAGGACTCATAAAGGAGTAAATCTAGCAGAATGTGTCTGATAAACAGAAGTCCTTAAAATTTGGAAACTTAAGGCCTGAATGATATTTTGAAAACTGGTTACTCCATCACACACATGAGCGATATCCAGTCTGTCTTAGTATAAGTGCCATAGGATATTACACACTTGTAAAATGGTGGCATGGAAATGGGCCACATTTGTGAAGGAGAAACACATCCAAAAACTTAAAATCAGGCCCTTAGTCCCTTAGATTTACAACTATAGTTAAAGTAATGTTCTGAATTTTATAGAATTTGTATCCAATTCACAAATGATTTCTTGGGATTATGCATCTATTCCTGATTAACAGAAGTATTCACATGCTTAATAATAATAATTCTAAACCTGGATAAAACCAATATTCTATATCTACATAAAGTTTGGTGTGTTATGGGAGTGAGTATGAGAAATCCATTGAAATGTTCTGAACAACCACTCTCTTCTTATCTTAGTAGATATTAATGAACTAGCATGTATATATTCATCATATTTTATAGCTCAGCATTTGTTTTCTTTAGTAGACTACACATACACTTGTTTGCAAACTGGTAAGTAACAAGAAAGGCACTTAAACTACATTTGAAATAACAGGAGAACTCTTCCTCCCTCCTCCTAAGTCCCACACCAGAGTACAGAGAGACCACATTCATGAACTGTAACTTAGTATCATAAATTGCTTCCTGTGTTTGTGATATTAGCATTATGTAATCTTCCCCCAGCGGGGTGCCCATCCATTATGAATGTGGATGTGAATCTCAGCACATAGAGATATTGGGGGAATATGGCTTCCTTAAATTCAGAGGAGCAATATCCCAGCCACAGGGCCGAGTCCAGCTCATATCTTTTCAATGTCCCCGATATGTGGTGTGCATGATTTTTTCCATGCGTAATACATAATGTAGTCTATAAAGCCATTAGGCATGATACAGAAGCTTTTCTTTCCTGCATAGTGAAGTGATAAACTGTTTACCAGTGCACAGCGCTAGTGATATGTGTCACCCTCTACAAGAATAGAGAGAGTATTTTTGATCATTTGGCTAGCACTAGGATGAGATATGATGAGAACCTTGGGCTGGCAGTACTAAACATTTCTGGGCATATTTACTAAAGGTTCATGCAACATAGGGCAGCAAGAAAAGTAGCTGCTCTGCGTTGCTTCCATGAGAGAGATCTGAAGAGCTCCATATCTACTACTTGGACACCACTGGTTCATGGCAGCAATTTTTGTAGCATAATGAGAATTGAATGTGGGAATCCTCAGGGATGAAAAAGGTTTGCCGTCCGGAAGGTCAGTCTCTGAGGAGACAAGACCAGCCTGCGTATTGTGTGATTTTATGTCAGGAGCGGAGGCTTCTGATTAGGCTGTCACTTTCTCCATTTATTGTACTCCAGCAGCCTGTAAAAACGTGTAAACATTATAACAAACTCCATTTCCCATGAACACCAGGGCAAATGGAAACAAAAAACGTCCCATCAGTAACTGTCCAATCCCGTGCCAGGACTCCTCATATCTTCTTGTGTTGGCACTCTATCTTTCTCTTTCTTCGCTGCTCCAGCAGCAGACAGATGAGTGCCTTTATTTTCTATGCATTTTCTGACTGAATTTGACGATTTTATGTAATTGGTTTACATGCGCAGTATACCGCGTTATGGTTTTCTTGAAGTGACTGTGTGTATTTTGCCGTGGGGACGATAGCCGTCCCTTACGCGCTAACGTTTCCTTTGGGCTCTGTGCGCGGGCGGCCTCCCGCCGCTAGGGGACCGCGCTTATGGTGCTGCCGGTCTGAGGAGCTTGACCCCCCCGTGAGGCGCGAGTCGTTGAGTGCGCTTGGTTGTACGTCGGAGAAGCGACTCGGCATTCTCGCGTATCACGGGGGAAGACCGGCGGGTATAATTGGCGGCGCCACGAATAAAATACAATACTCAGAGCCCCTGCCTGGACCCTGAACACCCGCGTTGCGGGTACGGTATTTGTTTGGCGTTTGGGACCGGCCCAGGCAGGTTTTTCTTCGTGCCTCATGACGGAGGCTGCTGGGTCCCAGTATTATTATTCTGACCCCGCTACGGTGGGAGGACGCTTATCTCTGGGCATTGTCCCATAATTAACCCCTGAATAGCTTGAAGCCCTGCTGTGGAGGCATAATGGAATATGCAGAATATTACGAGGAGGAGGAGGAGCAGCAGGTCATTTACTTACCGGTGGATGACCACTTCTGTCAGATAATGGATTCCTCCCTGTTGAAAGCAGTGACGAGGGTGGTGGCACCCCTTGAACAGAAACTTGACCAACTGCAAGCGCAGTGCCAGCCCCCAGGGCAGGGACCGCACCTTTCGGGACAAAAGGATCCTATTCCTGCGAGCCAAGTATTGCCAGGTACCACAGAACCCAAAAGGAAGCGTTCCTCGGACGCGGGGGTGGACTCTGATGCATTTTCACGTTTAAAAAAGGCCTTTTTAGAAGCTAAGACCACTGATACCCCTTCGACCTCAAAGGAGGTTCAGTCTGCGGATTTGAGGGGAGATCAAGACGATGTGGCCACAACCGACCCGGACGAGTCTCCCCAAACCTCGGATGGAGATGGGGATCCAGACCATTCGTGGCCCCCCTCCCAACTCACCCAATCGTCTAGTTCCGACCCCAGCTCGGACATGCTCAACCCGGACGAGCTGCTCCACCCACGCTCTTCACATTGGGTTCCCGCTCCCAAAGTGGCAGCTTACATGGCGGCACGACTGCGTAAGCCCCTTGACCAGCTGTCTTCGAGCCGAGTGCCCGCGCCCCTCCTTGGAGGGTAAAGTTACGGTTACCCCAGAGATTGACCCTAAGATGTCCACCTTCCTCACCAAATTTGTGAAAGACCCCAAAAAAGGCATAGACCTTTCTTGGAGGGCCTGCCAAGATAAACTTTTGGACACGGCGGGGCCGTTGGCAAAAATCTTAGACATGGCTGAAGATGCCAAAGCCTCGGGATCCCTGATTTCCCCGGAGATCCTTTCCGGTTGGGCGCAATGGGCGATCATTTTTTAGGGGAATGCCAATGTAGCCATCTCCACAGAAAGAAGAAGATCTATCCTCATTAAGATAGACCCGAAGTTGGGGGAACTGGCTACATCTGAAGCAGGTCCGATGGCGGAAGGGAACCTCTTCGGAGACCCGTTCGTCAAGGAACTGGGTAAATTCGTAAACACATTTAACTCCCTTGACAAGGCACAGACATCGGTGAAACGGATCTTCACCCCTCGTGTTTTTGGGGCAGCCAGCCGAGGAAGGGGCCGCTCGTCTGTCAGACCTTATACCAGAGGTTCCTTCAAACAAGGTGATTCCCATAGAGGCCAATACCAGGATCCCGACAAGTTCGGGAACTTCTACCAAACCAGAGGCTATCCCCGCCGCCGCCGCGGACGAGGAAGAGGTGACGGCAGCTACAACAACAACAGAGGTGAGACTCCAGAATGTAAAGGATCTGAAAGTGGGGGGCAGACTCAGATTTTTTCTTCCGGCATGGTCTTCACTTACCTCAGGTGCCTGGGTCTTGCAGACCGTCGAGGGGTTTCACATAGAATACTCGGGGCTCCCCCATCATTCCGTTCGTCCCAGACCCATCGGCTTCACGCCGGACCAAGTTGCTCTGATAGACGGAGAGGTCGCGGACCTTCTCCAGAAAGGAGCCATTGTACAGACGGAGTTGCACCCGAGGGGTTTCATCCACAACCTTTTTCTGGTAGAGAAGCAGGACGGGGGCTATCGTCCGGTGATAAATCTCAAGGAGTTCAATGGCTGGCTCATATACCGCCATTTCAAGATGGAGGGGATACATCTCCTGAGAGATCTCCTTCAGGAGGGGGACTGGATGGTCCGTTTGGACCTGAAAGACGCCTATCTCACGATTCCCATCTTCGCTCCCCACAGACGTTTTCTTCAGTTTCAGTGGGGTCCGCGGATTTACGAGTTCGCCTCCCTCCCTTTTGGACTATCGTCCGCTCCGTGGTGCTTTATCAAGGTGCTCAAACCGGTAGTAGAGCGACTGCGCACGGAGGGCATTCGCCTTATAATATATCTGGACGATATGCTCCTCCTGAATCAGTGTCCCCGAACGTTGTTGGCTCACCTTCAAAGAGCGGTCAGCCTTTTAGAATCGTTGGGGTTCATAGTCAACCAGGTCAAGTCAGATCTTGTCCCGGCACGACGAATGCAGTTCCTGGGTTTTCTGGTAGACTCAGTGGAAGCCACCTTGTCCCTGCCTTCACGGAAATTGTCCAAGATCAGGCACGAGTTGAGACGCACTCTGGCGCGTCCGACGATCCTGTTACGCCACCTGGCCAGGGTGGTCGGACTCCTGTCGTCTTCCATTCAGGTGATCTTTCCGGGGCCCCTTCATTACCGGGCCCTTCCGCGCCTCAAGGCCATGCACCTCCGCAAAGGCCTGACCTACTCACAGGCCGTTCCCCTCACGGAAGAGGCGAGAACGGAGCTTCGATGGTGGATCGAACACATGGACGCTTGGAACAGGCGGGCCATTTTCGGTTCGAAACCGGACTTAGTCATAGAATCCGACGCCAGCGGCCTGGGATGGGGGGCACGCTGCGGCGATGTCTCTACAGGCGGAGTCTGGTCATCAGCAGAAAAAGACCTTCATATCAACTGCCTGGAGTTGATGGTAGGTTCTTTTGCGGTGCGATGTTGGACGAAAGACAAGATTCAGTGCTGTGTCCTTTTGAAGATGGACAATGTGGCGGCAGTGCGCTACATCAATCATCTGGGAGGTACCCGGTCCAGGGCTTTGTCCGACCTGGCCCGGACCCTATGGGAGTACTGCCTATCCAACGAGATTTTCCTGCTGGTGGAACACCTCCCCGGCTCCGACAACCGAGTGGCAGATTGGTGGTCTTGTCACTGGAGGGACACCAGCCTATGGCAACTTCGCCCAGACGTGTTCAGGGCTGTCCGGGACAGGTGGGGCCCGTTTTCAGTGGACCTTTTTGCCTCACGACAGGACACCCAACTGGAACGCTACTTCAGTTGGCGTCCGGACCCGGAAGCAGCGGCGACAGATGCCTTTCTGCAGGACTGGGGCAAGGAGAGGGGCTATGCGTTTCCCCCCTTTGCAATGATCATGAGAGTGTCAACCCAGATGAGGAGACAGCAGGGGGATCTGGTGGTTATCACCCCGATCTGGAAATCGCAAGCCTGGTTTCCAGCTCTGATGGAACTTTCCTGGGATTTTCCAATCCCTCTACCCCGCGTTCCAGATCTCCTCAAGAATCCCCAAGGGGATCCTCACCACCTCCTCTCCACGGGCGGCATGTGTCTGATGGCCTGGCGGGTTACAGGCAACGCTGGCAAGTCCCGGGACTTTCGAAGGACGCTGCCGCTTTGTTGGCCAAATCCTGGGCAGATAGCACCAACAAGAGATATCGATCCGCATGGTCTAGGTGGAGTGGTTGGTGTCTGCGATTACAGATTGATCCATTGGGGGCGGACATTGTCCACGTCCTTAACTTCTTAGCCTCCCTAGCGAAGGAAGGCCTGGCTTACAGGTCAATCAATACTTTTAGATCGGCCATTTCAGCAGGTCATGTCCCGCTGGACAATCACCCGATTGGGGAACATGCTCTGGTCTGCAAATTGCTGCGGGGGATTAGGTTATCCGTTCCTCCGGAACCTTGTTACACAGTCTTGTGGGATGTCAATAAAGTTCTTAACTTGTTTCGGAGTTGGCCGTCCAATAAGTACCTGTCGAGAAAGTAGATTTCGGCTAAATTGGCAATGTTGCTATGTCTGATCTCATGTCGCAGGGTCTCGGATGTGAGAGCCTTGGACCTTACAGGTCGCATTTTGTCCCCGGATGGGGTGACCTTCCATGTTTCCCGGCATACTAAGAGTGATTCTCGATCTATCTCGTATCTTGCATTTCCAGATGTCCCTAAGTTATGTGTGGTGAGAGCGCTAAAGGCCTATGAAGTGGCAACGATTGATATACGCCCACAGGCTGTTAAACAGCTCTTCATTGCTCTTACTAAACCAGACGGGGCGGTTTCATCACCTACTATCGCGCGATGGGTGCGCTGGGTTATGCAGGAAGCCGGCATAGATACTTCCCAGTTTGGGGCCCATTCAGTGAGGGGGGCAATGGCATCTAAGGCTTTTTCCCTGGGGGCTCGTCTGGAAGACATTCTGAAAGCGGCAGACTGGTCTTCCGACTCCACCTTCAAAAGATTCTACTTTAAGCCAGTTGTGTCTCTGGCCTCAGTGGTGGTTGACAAGCTTTGAACTAGCCTAATCAGAAGCCTCCGCTCCTGACATAGAATGAAAAATTTCCTAGCTAACGTACAGGAAAGTTTCAATTCTATTAAGGAGGCGGAGGCGAGGATTAGCCCACCCGTTTCTTCATTCGAACCCTCCCAGAATTCGGCGTTGGGATGGTAAGTAAATCTTTTACGATGACATGTTCACAAATCTGCTGTTGCAAGCTATGACCTTTGTGGTAATTACATTGTCTGGTGCTGTTGATTGCCTTGGACAAAATTTACTTCTCGGTGGCTTAATAGGTTTCCTTGTACCGTAGGTTCTGATGCTGGCAAGCAGGAATAACGGACAAAGGACTGTGGCAGTATCGCAGGAAGAAAGAGGAGGATAGAGTGCCAACACAGGAAGATATGAGGAGTCCTGGCACGGGATTGGACAGTTACTGATGGGACGTTTTTTGTTTCCATTTGCCCTGGTGTTCATGGGAAATGGAGTTTGTTATAATGTTTACACGTTTTTACAGGCTGCTGGAGTACAATAAATGGAGAAAGTGACAGCCTAATCCTCGCCTCCGCCTCCTTAATAGAATTGAAACTTTCCTGTACGTTAGCTAGGAAATTTTTCATTAGCCCTGAGGGACATCCTGGCCCAGGGGGCACAACAGTATCTCAGGCAAACCAAACTGCAGGGCACTTCAGTCCAGAAGGATTTGAGATTTTCTCTCCTGACAGAAGAAACAACTGACATTCTTTTCAATTGTCGTAAGAGATGTTGATGAAAGCTCTTGAGGTTTTGAAATACATTTCATAGAAGTACTCACAGAACTGAAACGTGGTTCTTTAGGTGACATGGCAGGTTCTCACCAAACATGGTAAACTTCTGTTCCTGTGGGCCATGTCAACCTAGCATTTTCGTCTGTCAAATAAGACTTCTCATGACTTTAGTGAGGACAATCTTCCTATATCTGTGGCAATCTTTCCACTCTATGGTTGTCAAACCTTTTTCTGAAAGGGCAGAGATCAACACAGGGTCAGCTTATATTCTCTCAAATGGCAGCTGGGAGATCCAACTATCCAATCAGAAATATTGGCGACTTACCTTAATATTTTCAGTGTTGTTGGTACCATAGATATCGCAGGAGTCCTGCTACATTAGTTGGGCATGTGGAATCTCTTGGGACACTGCTTCAACCAATAATATACTTTTGATGTCTTTCCTCTTTTAGTGCCAGAGCTGATCTCAGGGGATGGAAACGGACTTGCATCACATCTTTGTTTTGATGTTATTAGTGACCATCCACGTGCATGTACTCTTCATGAAAGGATGCATTTTTGGAGGGTAAAGGCCGAACTGCGTAGCCTGGTATGACCCAATGAGCAAGGAGCATCCCTCACTGTTTCATTGATTTTAGTTAATTAATCCAGACACAACACAGCATGACTATAATGGCATGGGCAGTGTTAGAGATGAGTGAGCACTGCAGGGTATAGGATGTGGAACAAGAGAGAGTGTTGTCTTAGACTATGCAGTCGCGTGATGCCCATCAACCTTCTTGTGATTACACATGCACAGAAAGACCCTTTCTCATGGCACCAGATCCTCTCTCTTACACGGCAGTGTTATGACACACACACACCTTATACTCATGGGGGTGTGAGAAGTTCAAGTTTAAAACATTACACATTCTAATTACTAATTTTGCGAATTTCGCACACTCTTACTGGCACATGCATCAACCTATGTAGGAAGTGCAAACGGTGCGAATCTGTAAATTCGGCCGTTTGCACTTCCTAAATACGTTTTTGGGATGCATCAAACACATTTTCAATATTCGCATTTTTTTGCATTTCTAAAAAATGCGAATGCATTTATGGAACCCTCGATGAATATCAATTGTCTTTTAAAGAAGACAGTATTCCATCCTCACACTACTCAATCGTGGGGTGGCCATGCCTCACCACATGCGCAAATGCAAATGTGTACAGAGAATCATTTGCTTACACATTCGGGCGAATAAAAGTCAACATAACAGTAAGACACCAAAAAACATATTCAAATAAAACATACGCTGATCGAACGCACAAACAACTAGGGGCAAAAATGGCTAAATAAATACATGATCATTCAAAAAACTATTTGCTCACCAAGGGCACACTAGAAAAGACTTAAAAAAACAGGTGACCAGTCTCGTTGCCAGCAATTGCACCCTTGGCCATAATGCAAGAAATACAAAAATGGGCCCGAGGGCTAATTGGGTAGTAAGGATAGCCATAGGTGGGGTACAGGGGCCTCTCACACCTCTGGATCCTGGTGCCACTGCGCCTGCAGCACAATTGGTGGCTACCTACGTCCCTGCACATGGATGGTAATAAAAGTTAGACTCTATTAAATGTAGCTGACATCGATACCCATTTATTTCACGCATGACATTGACGTATCTTACAACCTTTGAAGTTCATTTGCAATCCATGTGAAATTGAATTTATAAACGGATATAGATTAACCGGTAAACAGGCCCTGCCACGCACATACATATGTATTCATATTACTTCCAGTCAGACAGTTCTCCCGGCGTCCCGCCTCTGGAAACATGGCTTGACGCGGGTAAATATCTGTCCGGCCCTCAGAAACCCTTGTAATTACGCACGCGCTGCGCTGCATGTGCGCACGTGCACGCAGGATAACAATCTGCATGCTTTAATTCAAAGGTCGCAGACCTCTGTCACACTAACAGCTTAGCCCGGGATAGAGAAGAGACGCGCAAGGCTGGGAATAATTGAAAAGGCAGTATGCAACAAAATGAAAAGTGTCTCTTTGTCACTTAAAGTTGTCTTCCCTTCCTGCTTGCTTGCGCGAGGTCAGCTTAAGAAGCAGGGGATGTTTCCAGCACACTGGATCAGGGGACTAAAGGATAATTTACCTCTTCACAAGAAAGGTGGCCATTTTCATATATATTTATGAAGAGAACAATCAAGAAGCTCGCTGAATGCCTCTTTCAACAGATAGCAGGTGTCCTTTGAATGGAAACACTGCAGTATTATAGGAATATGAGGTTTGCTCTCAAAGACAAACAGGCTGTAGAGGACAAGACAGACCTAATGAAATAATTCGTTGTGATATATTGAGGCAGAAGGTCTGAAGGCGGGAGAGGATTTGCTGCAAAATGAATGTTTCTGATTTGAAAAAAAGCCACTGTGGCCCCTTTCTTTGTCATATGAGCATCTGAGAAACTTCAGTCATGAGCTCACGTTGAACCCTATATCCCTGTGTCAATTTAAACCTTGATTCCCACCGCCAGACTGAAATCTCAATATACTGAACAACTCACAGACTTAGAAGATGCATCTCTGTAAAAACAAAAAAACAGCTGCTAAGATTTTTGCAGGAAGCATTTATTCCAACCGCCGCATTTTCAATTTTGATTTTCATTAAGTTTAGTCAACTTGTAAAGCGTATTTTGCTATAGATTGTGGTATGAGCTTCAGTACTGCTCTTATCAAGGGCCTAGTTGGTTTAGCCAAGAAGAGTGCACTGCATATGTTCTCTCAGTATTGTGGCTGTATTGAAATGCATTACTTGGGAGTGCTGTTTAGGTGATTGTACAGAAGCCGTAGTCATAAGGATGATTGATCGCAGTTTTGTAATCATTGTTTTTTAAGGCGCCGTGCTTTCTTATTCTTATTCCAATTTTACTTCTTATTTCACTTCTTCTTATTTGTCTTATTCTTCTTCTTCTCCTCCTCTTCTCTTACTAATTGTCCTCCTCTTCGTGTACATGTTCATCTTCATCATCTTCTCCTCTTCCTGTAATTCTTTTTCTTCTTCCTTTTCTTTTCTTTTCTTTTCTTCTCTTTCGTTTTCTTCTTCTTCTGCTCATCATCTTCTCCTCCCTCTCATCTTCTTCCTATTTTTCCAGCTCATCTTCTTCTCCTCCTCTTCACTTCATCTTCTTTTTCTTTGTCCATTTCTTCATCATCTTCTAGTCTTCATCAATATTCGTCTTCTCACTCCTCCTCCTTTTCTTCTTCTTATTGCTCTTCTTTTCGTCATTATCTTTTCATTTTCATTTTCGTCTTCTTTTTCTTATTCTTCGCTCATTTTTTGTTTTTCCCAAATGCTTTCAATCTGATACAGATGATCTGCAGAAAATTAAGGGAGCAGTTTGGCATAATACACTGAGTTTAGCTTTGCCACGTTGTCAATATTTCTACTTAGTTAATTATGCTTGTTTAGCACACATTGAATAACCTAATTGCTACTAGGTGCTCATGTGAAGAAGAAAACCCTAAAAGGTTTAAAGGCACTTCGGGCTACAGGTTATTAGCTACGGAAAGTATCATGTTATGCCTTAGACCTGTCAGCCTTAGGGTGGTCTTCCCCCCAACTTTATGCCTTTCTACTCAAATGTTTCTGACTACATTGTTGCTGATTTTAGAACGCTGCACACTTTACCACTGCTAACTAATCTGTGCTAAAGTGTTTGTGCTCTGTCCTCTAAGCACAGTAATATTGGCTTATCCCCAATTGGTGTATGTAATTTACTTGTAAGTTGTGTGCCCAGCTTTAAACTGCCATTTCGACCTTGCAAAATACACCTTTTGTCAGGCCCAAACCTTCCTTTTCATGCATAAACCTATAAAAGTCACCCATAGTAAAGGCCCTGCGTAGGCCAGAGGGCAGGCAGCCATGTATTTAAAAATGAGGACATATACTTTTAAGTTTTATATGTCCTGGTAGTGAAAAATTCTTTCATTCGATTTCCACTACTGAAAGACCTATCTCTAAGCATGGGCGGATTTTGCGGATTGGCAATCCGCGAACTTGCGTATTTACGGATTCGCAATCCGCGAAGATCCGCGAACTCTAGCGGATTTGCGGATTTTTCCGTTTTTTGCGTTGGCGCGTGTTCGCGCCGATTTTGGGACAAGTTCGCAATTGCGAACTTACTTTTCGGCTCGCAACGGCCGCGACTATGTTGTTTCTACGTCTGGTTTATCATCACAGGTTCACAGCACCCTCTGTTTCACCACTGCCACCCTCTGGGACACCCATGCCACCCTCTAGTACATCCTCACTGGCACCTATTAGGTTTATTTATCACTGTAGATTATGGTGGTTGAAAAAAGCAAGCACACCTGCCCTTCTTCAACTGCCATCAATTAATTTGTGTTTCATTAATGTGTCAGTAATTTTGAAAGTTCCAGTCTGGCTGGCACCTGCTTCCTTCCTTATCTGTAATTTGCTTTTTGTTGCAGTGAAATTTTTTTTTCACAGGACCTTTATGGTGCTATTCTATGAGCCTGCTGTTTGGGTCATAGCAGGGTCATAGAATAGTTGCAAACTCTGGAGGGGCCCATCAGGAAGCACTACCTTGAATGTTACTAATGTTAAGTTTGAACTTTTGCACCTGCTCATTGCTTTCAGTTTAGCTAAAATCGTTTTTTCTGCAATTTCGCGCGTTTTTTGGGGCGCGAATCCGTGCGAGATCGATTTCGGAAGCCGCGAATACGTGCGAATACAAAATTGTTTTTGTTGCGACGTGTATGTTCGCGTGATCTTGCGCGTGTTCGCGAGGCGCTTCTAGCTATACGTTTGCCAAGTTACCCTATCGGTCGTACACGGGCGCGGCCATCTTGTTGGCGTGACGTAATTCCGTTTCCGCCCGCTATGTGTAATCTCGCAAAGTGTGCTGCTCGCTAGTACAATTTCGCGCGTACTCGCAAGGAAAATCTCGCGCGAACTTACCCACGCGGTCGTGAACGGGCGCGGCCATCTTGTTTCTCATTCATTGCTATGGTTCTGGGCATGCTTTCTCTATCCTCTCTCAATCTCTGCCATCCTTTGCTTGTTTGAAGGTTTTTTGATCTAATTTTACTTATTATCTATCCCTCTATTTTTCTAGCTCTATATTTTTGTGTTTTCTGCAGCTTTTAGTTACTTTTAAACTACTTTTTTAAACTCTTTTCTTTTCTTCTTCACTATTCTATTTCTTCTTTATCATTTAAGTTTATTTCTGCCCAGACCATGGTAAAGGGAGCCGGGAAGCACCCTGAGAAGGGGAAGGGTCCCGCACCCCGTGCCCGGCTCCCGTGTGGGCGTTTAAGGGGGGAGCAAGTGGTCCCGAGGGAGATCTTCAGCGCGGAGGAAGTGGCGGCACTGATCTTCCACGTCCAGCGCCGCCTCCCCAAGACGATCCTGGGAGGCGGCAAGATCGCGACCGGCTATGGCATCCGGGAGCGTCGCAAGCGGTGGGAGAAGGTGTGCCGGGCCATGTACAAGATCTCTGGGGTCCGGCGCACATATAACCAGGCCACCCACCGCTGGACCGATGTCATGGACCGGGAGCGGGACTTGCTGGACGCGCTCGGCGTAGAGGTCCCCGGGCTTGGTGAGTAGTAGTAGTAGTACATTTACTACTCTGTTTTATCCTGCTCTGTTATTTGCAAATCTTTGTTCTTTACCAAGAGCAATAATGCTGCCGATTACATTGAGGTAAATTATATTTCAAAATCTTCTATGCATTTCAGGTGCACTGCTCTCCTTCTCAGTAGCCTTGCTTGCTACTATGCTTCTTTGTTTTGTATGTTGTGTTCAGAAGCATTTCATTGGCCTGAGAAATTATGTATGAGTGTACTGTAAAGAAAAGAACTGCGTAATGCTAGACAGTAAGGGTCATATTTTCAATTACCGGCGCATCCCTGCAAAGTAGCAGGGATGCGGCAGTAATTGTGTGCCATGCCACCACCACCCATTGGCCCAAAACGTCACAGAAGCCTTACGCATCTGTGCTGTAAAGGCAGCGCATTGCTGGAGTTGCGTGCCAACGATGGCGCAGCTCCAGCAATGCTCTGGGGTACCCTATCTCCCCAATGCTGCATCAAGCCGTACGTCGGCTTCAAGCGCGCAGGGTTTGAGTCATGCATCATTGTCCTAAAAGTGACTGATTGACATCTTGTAGATTTCCCTCAGCCACTTTTAGGATTCGTTCCTGCGCAGGTACGCCCTCCCTTGCGCCGGAACGCCCCCTGATGGCGCAGGGCTTTACAACGTGATGCATTGCCCATATGCCCATATGTGTTTTTTTTTTTAATATATACGCCGCACCAACACCATGGCGAGTCTTTTGTTCTGCCGCTGCGTCAGAAAAGGCACGCAACAATGGAGGAAAATCAGCCGCAACTTCCGCAAGGGACTTCTAAATCAGCCCCAACAGACTGAAGTCCAGTCCTTCCTTTAGACAGTCACATGGCTATAAGAAGAAATAGTGGCGGTGGTGGCGGGTGGATTGATAGTTTGAGTATTCACTGATCTGCAAGCAGGATGGACTTTGTCTGTCACGTGTTGCGCACTGCTGCCTGCAGTGCCAGGCCTAGGCAAACCTCTTTAGTAGTCTGTTTATTGAGTTACATAGGAACTTTCTAAGTCAACGTTCCGCAAATCAGGCAATACGAATAACGTAGTATACCACATGAGATAGATCCCGTGGAATAGTTGTCTATCTATTTGCTATTTTTCCAAAATATGTTGTTATTGTTCTTTTGAAATGTTTGATTTGGTTGAAAAATCTCATCCATGTTTTCTGGTTTTTCTTTCTTTCATGTTGTACATCAGCTCCCCCCAAGGGCAAGAGGACACAGGAGGAGGGTGCTGAGGATGCAGGCCAGGATCGGGCAGGCGAGGGCTCCTTTGCTGGCCCCAGTAAGTTTACATTTTAATAAACAGTACCTATTTTTTCCTAGCGTTCCTCATTCGATTTTTTCTAAATCGTCTTTGATCTTCTTGTAGACTGGATATAAATTCTTATCCTGCCTCGAATATGACTCCCTGTGGTATTACTAGACTATTCTTATTAGTCTGTCTGTGTAGCTAACTAAGATTGGACATTTGGCAATTCCATTGGACTCCCATTATATTCAGCAATACCTCTATGCACTGTCTCCTTACTGACTAGATAGTGTGGCAGAGTCATTCAGCTCCCGAAGTCACCGATTATAGATCCCCAATGATCTCTAGATTATCGTACGCAGGACAAGAGAGTAGTACGGAGTCACAGCACAGTCAAGAAGTGTCAGAGGCACTCATGCTTGCAAAAATTCCAAAACCTTTAGCTCATCCACTCTAGTCTAGAGGAACAAAAACCACAGAGTCTATTTAAGTTTAAAAGCTTTATTAAAAGTAAACACATTTATTAAAATCTACTTTGTCATAAAACTATTTAACTGTAAACGGAAAAGTGGTTAGTGCTGACGATTAATTGGACACATTTCTTGTGGTCGAGCCGAACTCTCACCTAGTTTGAACTTGATCCTGGTCGTGTTCTTAGGACTCAGGAGTCAAGCTTCTGTCTGTTAGGAGAAAAAGTGGTGCGTGTTAAAAATCAAAAGCAAGCATTCATCAGTTGTGCATAAAAGTGCAGCAAGACAACAGCCTTCCCTGGAAAATGGGACATTTTTACTATGGAGTAGACAGTCACAAATTATTACATTGTATTCTGTTTTTTTAACATTTCTCCTAGACCAAATATTATATAGTAGTGAGTGGTGTATTCTAACATTCTTAAATGTACTTTGTAGGTGTAACATCTGGTGACGGGGCCAGCGCGGAGGTGGCTGTGTTGGACCAGGACTCGGAGGCCTCCGGGGAGGAGGCGGCGGTAGAAGAGCTGGCGGCCGTTCCTGTGGGGGATCAAACGGTGGTGGCGGAAACAGGTAAGCTATATATTCCTTACTTATTGAGATTGAAGACTGCATAGTGTGCTTTCTGCACGGGTGTATTACAATTACAAATCAACCAGGTAGTAGCCTCCTCGAAATGTACTTCGACTTAGCTGTGAAGTTTTTGGTGAGAAGAATCCCAATAAGTTCTTAGACGAACGTGATGGATGGGATGAACGAAAAGCGAAAGAAGGGTGTAAGTAAGTGGGACGCGAACTTGTATGATGGCTGGCAAAGAAGAACGATATGTGTTTGCTTGGACCCAGAGGTGGCTGGGAAGGAAAGAATATGGTATGGTGCATGGCTGGGTCAATGATGAAGCAAGGATGGGTGGAAGGACAGCAGCCTGGGTGGGTGAAACAGAAACTGTATGTGTGCGTATACTTTGACTGAATGGATGCCTGGAGCATGGTATTCTCTGACTCTTAGATAGCACATGTGTATCTAGAGAGAGTAGATGGTCGCCAGGTGAAGTAAGTGTTACCTTGAAGAGCATGTACCACCGCACCCGCACGTCCGTCCCAGTGCAGGGAAGGCAAGGAAAAGAAATTGTAAATGTGTCCAATACTACCATGAATAGTAGCAGTACTTTGTATTGCGTTTGCATTCACAGCATATATCTGGTTATTACGGTGGACACTCCGTACCTCTCTTAATAACTTTAGTTTACTTGTAGTACGTCATTCATGTGTGGGTGTATCACTGTTCACTCAATATTAAGCAAAGCACCTAAAGTCATCTCATCTGTCATTAAATACGTCCCATGTGAAGTGATAGATAATCAAATTAGTTAGCTTCTTCAGTTTCCTTTTCTAGTACTCATTTGCACTGTAGGGTGAAAGGTAAATTAATTAAGCAGTAGCCCTTGTAACAGAGTATTCTCAGTGCCACCCGTAATAGAAAAGTAATAGCTTCACCACCTGCATGTACTGGACCGGTACAGTAACGCAAGTCTGTCTCACTCATCATGGTGTGCAACTTTTTTTCTCGGGTGCAACTTCACTGTGCTGTGTCCATGTCATTCTGCCGGCTTGCATAAGATAACGTACCCATTTCCCTAAACAAGAGAGAAGAAGAAGAATAAGACTGGTGTACTGTCATAGTCGACTGTAATGGAAGTCCATAGTGGTCGTAGAATTAGTTCATTAAACTACCACTACTGTTAGAGCAAGGATGCAGAAGTGGGAGGTTACATAGATACTGTCCTCAATAGTTATGTACTGTGCTTTCAATTTGCTACTTGTACTCTGTGACCCAACTTTCGGCTCAATCACTTTGTGTTATTAATAAGGAGCATTGGTTACAGACTATGTCTTTCTTTCTTCATATAGTTGCTCCTTCCAAATCAACAACAAGGAGGGAGCAGGCTAGATTGGCCCGGCAACGGAGGCTGGAGGCCACAGTCGCCGAGTATCGGCGGCTGGTGGCCCTGGAGGAGGAGGAGGACACGCAGTCGAGCGGGGCAACATCCTCGACTGTGACCACTGCATCCTCCTCCGTGACTAAGCCAGCGGGACCGAGCCGGGCTAAGAAAGACGACCGCCACCGCCAAGCAACCGAAATACCAGCTGCCCCCCACAGGAGCTGCAAGGAACGCCAACGCCGCCTACGAGTCCGCATGTCCAACCTGGAGCAGGAGGTCCTGAGGTATAAGAACTTGGTTAAGGGCCTCCGCTCCGAGCTTGCCACCCTCCGCAAGGAGTATGATGCCCATGCCGCATCATGCACCAGCACCAGCACCCTCCAGTAGTGGAGTGTCCCTTGCCCTTTTTTTATAGACTTTTGGGGGGTGGGATTTGGGAGTTGGGATCGTTTTGGGACGTTTCAGAGACAATCGTTGGGGTTAGGGTGGGTGAGGGAGATTATTTTGTTAGGGCTAAATAAATATATTTTTCAACTTTATCTGACCATACCTGTTTTTTACTGCTTTTCAGTCTGGTGGGTGGGGGGCGGGGGTGTAACAGTAACTTTGTTTTCCTGAACAGTCGTAGGACTTTAGTAGTACAACCGTCAATCTCTTGTCTACTCCGAAATAATACTCCATTATACTACCTCCCACCAAACGCTTATCTTACCTGTAATTTGTGTTAGAAATTAGGGCTAGGCCCAGGGCTGGCTCCAGGTGAAATGGGGATTAACGTTGTCAATCCTGGGCGGGTGACATTTCCTCATTGCGGTGGTACTAGTGGTGTGACACAGTGGCAGTTGCATGCCTATGGAAAAAAAGAAAACGAAACCTTGTTTGTCCTCCTTACTGTAGCATTACAACGGTTACGGTACGATCGAGAAAATAGCAGGTGACAGTACACTAGAACAGTGCCATAATGTAGCCTAACAAATGGTAAAGTATTTGCTTGCAAGTATAACTAGTACTTGCGTTGAATTTATTTGACATTGGCTACTACTACTAGAAGATATAGTACTGAAGCTGAGTAAGTATAGAAGATATCCTCGTATTCCTTCACCAGCCTGTTGCTGCTATGACCTTATCCTCCCCAGCAAGTGTGTGGAATTATTGATGTCATTTTAGTCAGACATCAAGCAAAACAACACAGCCCGGGGGAAGAGGGTTAGGGTTTGTAAAATGGATGGGAATGGGGGTTTCTTTTTGGGTAGGTTTTGTTGAGAGAAGAAAAAAAAAGCAGAGCATGGACAAACAATAATTGAAGATACAGAGTTTACAGACAATCTTTGGTTACAAACTAAAGGTAAGCACATGCAGTCACACTCATAGAATAAAAGACAACAATGGATACTGTATCTGTATTGCGTATGTTGTTGGAGTTGTCCTGTTGAAATTGGTAAGTAAGTTGCATGCAGCAAACAATTCCTCTTATTGGCGGCACTCCTCCATTCCAGCTGACGCTTCGTCCATCAATGTGGTGACCACTGACAGAAGAGACACTCTGTCCACTGCCTGCCTGGCGGATGTTGACTGAAACCCGGCTTGTAATTATTGAACGGAAAACAGGAAGTGCTATTACAATACCACTGATAAATAAATAAAAGGTATGTACGCTGTGTGGTTCAAAAAGTGACACTTTGATTTCCCTAATAGACAGTACAATATTTTTGAAATTGCGTGCTCTGTCTGAGTCACCTTTTTAAGGATCAATAAGTATGGCCAAAATATTATAGCGGATCTTTCCCCTCAAGGTGGGTGTACTACTGTGTTTTAGAACAAAATTTGACCTTCCCAGCAATGCTCCCACCAAGACCCTTACTAAAGCCAGTCGCAAAAATGTAGAAGAACCCCAATCATATCTCCAAAAACGATGCCTAGCAGAAAAATGGTTACAAAACGTACTTTGAAAGTAACAGTAGGCCCAAATACAGACCGTGGATTGTATTCAAACCACTTGCAAGCAAGCAAAAGTATCCATAGCCAGCATCGCTCCAACAGTGCTCTACAACAACAGAACCGCGTTGCAATAGAACCCCCCTAAACACATGCAATCCTGCTGCTAGGGCTAACCCTAACGAACCCTAACTTACAAAAAGTGCCAAAACTGGTGTTTCCTTATGGATTTTGTCCAACAAACTTCTAGCCGGTATTAGACCTTCCCAGGAATGCCCCAGGCAAGACCCGCCAACCCACCCGCAAAAAAACACCCGACACAACACCCCCAAACAGCGAAAAAGCTAAATCTCATACTTACAATGTCTCTCGGCCTTCGGTCCAAACGCGGCGCTGTGCAGCTAGGTCGTCATCATCATCAATCATCATAACTCCTGTTTTCCAACACGGATTTCCTGAAAAGCAAATGCAATCAAGATTAGACTGTCGCAGCAGTGCTTCGACAGAGACCCCGGCCGCAACCCACCCACGAACAGCAGGAAGCCCCCCAAAACGCTACATTGAGCAAGATGTCTGAAGAAATGGCAAAAAAAAGGCTGTTCCTTATGGATTTTGTCCAAAACACTTCTAGCCGGTATTAGACCTTCCCAGGAATGCCCCAGGCAAGACCCGCCAACCCACCCGCAAAAAAACACCCGACACAACACCCCCAAACAGCGAAAAAGCGAAATCTCATACTTACAATGTCTCTCGGCCTTCGGTCCAAACGCGGCGCTGTGCAGCTAGGTCGTCATCATCATCAATCATCATAACTCCTGTTTTCCACCACGGATTTCCTGAAAAGCAAATGCAATCAAGATTAGACTGTCGCAGCAGTGCTTCGACAGAGACCCCGGCCGCAACCCACCCACGAACAGCAGGAAGCCCCCAAAACGCTACATTGAGCAAGATGTCTGAAGAAATGGCAAAAAAAAGGCTGTTCCTTATGGATTTTGTCCAAAACACTTCTATCCGGTATTAGACCTTCCCAGGAATGCCCCAGGCAAGACCCGCCAACCCACCCGCAAAAAAACACCCGACACAACACCCCCAAACAGCGAAAAAGCTAAATCTCATACTTACAATATCCCTCGGCCTTCGTTCCAAATGCGGCGCTGTTCAGCTAGGTCATCATCATCAATCATCATAACTCCTGTTTTCCACCACGGATTTCCTGAAAAGCAAATGCAATCAAGATTAGACTGTCGCAGCAGTGCTTCGACAGAGACCCCGGACGCAACCCACCCACGAACAGCAGGAAGCCCCCCAAAACGCTACATTGAGCAAGATGTCAGAAGAAATAGCAAAAAAAAGGCTGTTCCTTATGGATTTTGTCCAAAACACTTCTATCCGGTATTAGACCTTCCCAGGAATGCCCCAGGCAAGACCCGCCAACCCACCCGCAAAAAACCACCCGACAACACCCCCAAACAGCGAAAAAGCTAAATCTCATACTTACAATATCTCTCGGCCTTCGTTCCAAATGCGGCGCTGTTCAGCTAGGTCATCATCATCAATCATCATAACTCCTGTTTTCCACCACGGATTTCCTGAAAAGCAAATGCAATCAAGATTAGACTGTCGCAGCAGTGCTTCGACAGACACCAAAAATTACACACAAACCCCCGGAACCCCGCTAAAGAGCACCTCAAAGGCAAGCAAGTCAGCAAAAACGGCAAGAAATTTCCACCTCATATTTGGTCCAAAACACTTTTGTCCATTATTAGAGCTTCACAGCAATGGGCCCAAATCCGTCAACTCACCCGCAAAGAAGTACAACACCCCCACAAGTGCTGAGTCTTTCTTCATTGTGCGTAATCCAGCACTCTGCTTGGAGGGAAATCGCAGTCTGGAGGAGGAGGATAGAGGAGCATGTTCTTCAGAACTTGTGAACCTGAGGAATGTAGACTGCGGCACCTTCAAATCAATAAGCAAACAAGTGAAGACAGTTCTGATGATGGTCTTGTTTTTGGGATTAGGTGATTAAAGTTTGAATTAAATTAACTGTGCAAAACAAAGAAAGAGAGACACAAAGCACACAGGAATAAAAGTGAATGAGGACGAAAAAGAAAGTTCTTGATTGATTGTCTCATTTTCAGGGCTCGGTGTCAGGGAATAAGAACAAGATTTCGTCATCATACTCTGCGAATTCAGGCTGGATGAGGTCAGTGGCACCGAACAGAGAAAAAATCCCCTCATCTACGTTGCTGTCCTCCTCGTCTTCATGCGGCGTGCTTTCTCGTACTTTGTAATCTGGTGGTATGAGGTGCTGATTCATCTTGATCATTGTCAGCCGCTCCACATTTGTGGGCGAGAGGCGGCTCCGTTTGGGAGTTACAATGCCACCAGCAGCACTGAAAACACGTTCAGAAGACACACTTGCGAGTGGGCAAGACAAATAGTTTATAGCCAGGTTGAAGAGCTGTGGCCACAATTGTTTTTTGCCATGCCAATACTGCAATGGCTCATCATTAAGGAAGACCTCTGTTGAGTCATTCAGATAGTCCTGCACCATCGACTCAAGGTCATCAACTGTTCCTCCACTTTGCTTACTTTTTGCTGTGCCTGTGACATTTTTTCGAGAACCATACCCCATCAAACTTAGCCAATCCTCCTCCCCAGCCACTGTTAGTGTTGTCATTGTGTGTGGTGCAGATGATCCAGTTGCCGGTGTCTTTAACGGCTGAGAGGTCACTTGTGCCCCAGCCACAGGTGCAGAAGTGGATTCTTGTGACTGCGGATGGCCTGCTGATGCTGATGCTGATGTACTGGCTTCTCCTTCAATAACCTGCCGTTCTTTTTCAAACCTCTTGGCTGACCAGGCTAACCAATGTTTGTACTTTTGAACATCTGCATCAGCGAAAGGAAAGAATGCGTTGTCTGCCAGCGCCTTTTTGTAGCGTGGATCCAGAATAGTAGCACAAATGTAATGCTGATCTGAGTTGATGTTTTGAAGACGTTCATCACCACGTAGGCGATGTAATAATTTCTCAGACAAAATGAAATGTTTTTTTTTTTTTCATCTTTTTCAAACTCAGAAGAAACCGCCATCAGTTGGTGCTCCAGTATGCACAACAATGGGATAGCTTTTCCCAAATTACAGTCCTCCTGGCTGACTGCACGCGTGAAGAACTCAAAAGGACGAAGCATGTCTGTCAGGCTTTTAACTATGTCCCATTGCGCCTTACTCATCCGCAGGTCCTCCTTCTGAGATGTAGCCTCTGTCAAGAAATAGTGATCGAGTACCGTATACTGCTCATACAGACGCTCAAGCATGTAGAAGGTTGAGTTCCAACGTGTTGCCACCTCCTGGATGAGTGCTTTCACTGGCATTCCACGTTGAAGTAGCAGTCTCCGCAGATGCTTCCGGGCCTTAAAAGAATGGCTGAAATGGTTGCACATTTTGCGGCAGGTGGCCATTACCTCGAACGCTGGACTCTCTTTATCACTCAAGAATTTTTGAACTACCAGGTTGATACAGTGCGCCAAACACGGCACTCTAACATGGTCACCAATGAACATGGCCTTAACTACATTGGCGCCATTATCCGTGGAAACATAACCAATCTTGCGTTTTAGGGGGGATAGCATTGTCAAGACCTTTTTGTCAAACTCTTCCAAAAGGTTTTCTGCTGTGTGACTTTTCTCCAAGCCAAACATGGCTAGTGTTGCATGTTTCCGAGCAGCTTTGAAAACTTGGTCCGGGTCAACACCTGCGTTTAGCTTTGCTTTAACACCTGAAAAAGAGACCCAGTGTGCAGTGATGCACATGTAATCATCGCCTGGGCCACTGGTCCACATGTCTGTTGTCAGATGTATTGTGTGAACAGCACTCTTCTGCAAAGCTGCCCCAATCGCCTGCAGCACATCTTCATGTAGTGCTGGAACCGCAACTCTGGCAAAATAGAACCGGCTCGGAACCTTCCATTTAGGGCAGAGCGTTGCAACTAATTCAAGAAAACCTACCGCTTCTACAAAAGAAAAAGGTAGAAGGTCCACAGCTAGCATTTTAGCCAGCTTAGTGTTATACAGACGCGTCAGTGGGTGGTTGCGTTCATATGGCACGTCTGAAGTAAGCATTGTTCTAATGTTGCCCTGGACCAAGCATTTACGGGCTGATAATGACTTCGTTGACCCAATTTTGCTCGCTGGTGAACTTTTGTGCGTTGGTGTCTCACTCGCTCCAACACTCTTAGTGTGCCTCACATTGGGTGTGCTGCTGACAGGGGTACTGGGTGTAAGGGAAGTGTTTGACACGTCTTCTTCCTGCTCGTCATCATCAGATGAAACATCAACGTTTCCTTGAATTTGGCCTTTCTTGATCGCAGCTAGGTGCGCAAACCATTTGACAGCGTGCTTTCTCTCAAGATGACCACTCTGGCCGCCGGTACCATAGTTGGTACCTGACTTACCACGACTAACTGCAAGCTTACAAAGGGTACAAATGGCAAACTTTGGATTTTTGGGACAAACAGTAAAGAAGTCCCAAACTGGGGACTTGAAGTGTCTGTGGGACCTGGAGGAGGCGGCGATACTGGTGGTGGTGGTCATGAAGCTAATGCCAGATGAAGTGGAGGATCTGGATTGCCCAACTTTTGTACGTTTTCCACTTTCACCGCCACTAATTAAGGTCGAGGTTGACGGAGGTCTCTTCTTGCCAGAAAGAAATATGGAAGCGGGACGAGTTGGTGTACTACTTAACTCCAATGATTGTGGTGTTTCCACTGCCTCCTCATCGACAACATCATCATCATCATCACGCGCAGCAGCTCTTCGGGCTAGGGTCAAAATGTCTGTTTGCTGCATGCCCGCTGGGGCTGCAGTGACCTTTATGATGACTGGGTCGTCGTTGGCAGAGTCTTCATCAGCAGCAGTATCCGCCACTTCTTGTTGAGCCTCATCACACTCCATAACTCTGAGACTTTGGACGAGCTTCCTTTTACGCTTAAGTACCTTTGTTGGATCATGGTGTGCCTCACTCTTAGACGGCTGTGGTGCTGGTTCCCAAGTTTGATCCGTATCATCAGAAGGAGGTGTGCTTGAAGAGGATGTAGACACCACCCTTGATCTCTTCCTTGCTAGGGTTGTGGAAGACAATGAAGGATCATCAGGAGGAGTGGCTTCCTCAAATGATACCTCGCCTTGATTGTCGATTTCCTGATGTGCCCCTACTTCGGGAGGAACAACTATTGTGGGCACTTGTGACCCTCCATGCACCTCTGCTTGCGCATCTCCTTGCGCTGCCTCTCCTTCCACATGTACTTGGGCTTGTACTTGCACATGTGATTGTTGTTGCGGCTGTGGTTGTTCAACACTCGTCAGATGAGCTACAACAACCTGTGTTGATTGAGGGACATTGCTGCTGCTTTCTTGCGATGAGCCAACATCACTGGTCGATGGTGATTGAAGAACTATACTGGCTGCCTCTGCAGCACTCAAGGGCTTGGACTTAAGTTGGCGTGGTGGTGGTGGTGGCAGTGAGCCCAATGGAGCGGGGGGGTGCTGCCAGCTTGGTCCCCAGCAGATCCCGCTGCTGCTGCTGCAGGCATACTTTTTTTTTTACTCCCAAAAAAAGGGGCGGGCGGCACACCAGTCTCCTTGGTAACTTGCTTCTTCTGCTCCTTACTGGCACCTTTCTTGCTAGAGGAGCTACGGGTTACTTTTTTTGGGGCCATCCTCTTCAGAGCAGGTCAGCAGGCAGCAGTTGCACGAGTTGCAGAGGGTTCTGTGTCCAGACGTGACGTCGCGTGACGTTATGCTGCACACACCGCTGCAGGACTTCTTCCTGGCACTGGTGGTTCTCTTGAGTCTTCTTGTGCACCTAAAAGCAATGGAAGACAGAGGAACATCAGTTCAGTTATACACCCCAAAAATTCGACAAAACACAGAAAAATGAGCACAATCCCATGCCATCCTTGATGTTTACATTGAAGACACCCCACAGAAAGACTACGGACATGCAAGTATGCAACACTCACTACCCCTGGGCATAATGGATGAAAAGTAGGCAAAATAAGTGCAGGCCTCAGACACTGCCTCTCCTCAAAATGGCCCCTTACACCCCAGGCACATGTTGCCTGTACCAGCCAGCACTCAAGATGGCCACCACCACCACCCACATGGCCAGTCCACATCAACAGTACACCCCCAAAAAACAGAAAAACAGCCAGAAATCACCACAATCCAACGCCATCCATGATGTTTACATTAAAGAGAGTGAGACCACACCACAGGCACACTCAGTCCATGCACCACCCACCACCCCTGGGCAAAAGGCCACACCAGCAGCCCCCCAAAAACGACAAAAAACAATAAAATAAGCCCAATCCCAGCCCATCCATGGCCTCAATTATGTTTAAATTCAAGAAGACACCCCACAGAAAGACTAGGCCCATGCAACACTCACCACCCCTGGGCAAAGGGCCCCACCAGCAGGCCCAAAAAAACGACAAAAAACAATAAAATCAGCACAATCCCAGCCCATCCATGGCCTCAATGGTGTTTAAATTCAAGAAGACACCCCTCAGAAACACTAGGCCCATGCAACACTCACTACCCCTGGGCATAATGGATGAAAAGTAGGCAAAATAAGTGCAGGCCTCAGACACTGCCTCTCCTCAAAATGGCCCCTTCTTACACCCCAAGCACATGTTGCCTGTAGCAGCCAGCACTCAAGATGGCCACCACCACCACCCACATGACCAGTCCACATCAACAGTACACCCCCAAAAAACAGAAAAACAGCCAGAAATCACCACAATCCAATGCCATCCATGATGTTTACATTAAAGAGAGTGAGACCACACCACAGGCACACTCAGTCCATGCACCACCACCCCTGGGTAAAAGGCCACACCAGCAGCCCCCCAAAAACGACAAAAAACAATAAAATAAGCACAATCCCAGCCCATCCATGGCCTCTATTATGTTTAAATTCAAGAAGACACCCCACAGAAAGACTAGGCCCATGCAACACTCACCACCCCTGGGCAAAGGGCCCCACCAGCAGGCCCAAAAAAACGACAAAAACAATAAAATCAGCACAATCCCAGCCCATCCATGGCCTCAATGGTGTTTAAATTCAAGAAGACACCCCTCAGAAACACTAGGCCCATGCAACACTCACTACCCCTGGGCATAATGGATGAAAAGTAGGCAAAATAAGTGCAGGCCTCAGACACTGCCTCTCCTCAAAATGGCCCCTTACACCCCAGGCACATGTTGCCTGTACCAGCCAGCACTCAAGATGGCCACCACCACCACCCACATGGCCAGTCCACATCAACAGTACACCCCCAAAAAACAGAAAAACAGCCAGAAATCACCACAATCCAACGCCATCCATGATGTTTACATTAAAGAGAGTGAGACCACACCACAGGCACACTCAGTCCATGCACCACCCACCACCCCTGGGCAAAAGGCCACACCAGCAGCCCCCCAAAAACGACAAAAAACAATAAAATAAGCCAAATCCCAGCCCATCCATGGCCTCAATTATGTTTAAATTCAAGAAGACACCCCACAGAAAGACTAGGCCCATGCAACACTCACCACCCCTGGGCAAAGGGCCCCACCAGCAGGCCCAAAAAAACGACAAAAAACAATAAAATCAGCACAATCCCAGCCCATCCATGGCCTCAATGGTGTTTAAATTCAAGAAGACACCCCTCAGAAACACTAGGCCCATGCAACACTCACTACCCCTGGGCATAATGGATGAAAAGTAGGCAAAATAAGTGCAGGCCTCAGACACTGCCTCTCCTCAAAATGGCCCCTTCTTACACCCCAAGCACATGTTGCCTGTAGCAGCCAGCACTCAAGATGACCACCACCACCACCCACATGACCAGTCCACATCAACAGTACACCCCCAAAAAACAGAAAAACAGCCAGAAATCACCACAATCCAATGCCATCCATGATGTTTACATTAAAGAGAGTGAGACCACACCACAGGCACACTCAGTCCATGCACCACCACCCCTGGGCAAAAGGCCACACCAGCAGCCCCCCAAAAACGACAAAAAACAATAAAATAAGCACAATCCCAGCCCATCCATGGCCTCTATTATGTTTAAATTCAAGAAGACACCCCACAGAAAGACTAGGCCCATGCAACACTCACCACCCCTGGGCAAAGGGCCCCACCAGCAGGCCCAAAAAAACGACAAAAACAATAAAATCAGCACAATCCCAGCCCATCCATGGCCTCAATGGTGTTTAAATTCAAGAAGACACCCCTCAGAAACACTAGGCCCATGCAACACTCACTACCCCTGGGCATAATGGATGAAAAGTAGGCAAAATAAGTGCAGGCCTCAGACACTGCCTCTCCTCAAAATGGCCCCTTACACCCCAGGCACATGTTGCCTGTACCAGCCAGCACTCAAGATGGCCACCACCACCACCCACATGGCCAGTCCACATCAACAGTACACCCCCAAAAAACAGAAAAACAGCCAGAAATCACCACAATCCAATGCCATCCATGATGTTTACATTAAAGAGAGTGAGACCACACCACAGGCACACTCAGTCCATGCACCACCACCCCTGGGCAAAAGGCCACACCAGCAGCCCCCCAAAAACGACAAAAAACAATAAAATAAGCACAATCCCAGCCCATCCATGGCCTCAATTATGTTTAAATTTAAGAAGACACCCCACAGAAAGACTAGGCCCATGCAACACTCACCACCCCTGGGCAAAGGGCCCCGCCAGCAGGCCCAAAAAAAGGACAAAACTCAGCACAATCCCAGCCCATCCATGGCCTAAATGGTGTTTAAATTCAACAAAACAGTTGTATCATGCACCCCTAACCAACCCTGGTCCTACTGGATACTGTGGCTACCCACAATATAATTTATTTAATGTTCTGAAAAAGTTCCAAAATTTTACTTGCAGCAACTGTAATGCCCCAAACAAACTTACTTGTGAAAGTTGATTTCTAATCCAAAAGTGATCCAAAGACAGTCAAAAAGGCCTCAAATCCAAATATCCAGCAGCACCCACAAAAAGTAATCCTTCCAGCTCCAGATCCAAATGAAAGTGACCAGGAGATGGACAAAGCACTGGGAGGAGCCTGCTGGACAGGAACAGGAAGTTGGAGACTGTGGGGCACTTCCTTCCTCCCCCCCCCCCAAAATGGACTCCTTGCAAAAAAAAGGCCATGCAAATGTCAACCTGAGGAGTGATTCTGATAAAAATCATATTTTTCTGAAGGTTTATCCTGTTTGCTGGTGATTTTCTTGTGCGAAATTGCAAAATCTCTATTTCGCAAGTGCGAGATTGTTCCTTTCCGCCGCAACTACGTGTTCGCAATTGCGAACTCTCGGGAGGTGTGCTGTGCAAGGTGGCAAGCCGCGAGTACGTATTCGCGGGCGACAAACTCCCGCGGGAACACGCAGCAAGATCTAAAATGGCGCGTCACTCGCAAAGAAAAACAACTCGGCAAACGCTAAATGACGGAAAGTGAACGCCGTGCACCACGCCGCGCGCCGCAACCAAGCAAAAAATCCGCCGCGAGCGGATTCACGGATTTTTGACAAATTCGCGAGCGTTCGCGGATTGCGGATTTGCCGAAAATCCGAAAAATCCGCGAGCGGAGCGGATTTTACGCCCATGCTTACCTATCTCTCCCATAGGATAACATTGGAGTTGCCTTATTACATTTTGTAAGTGTAATTTCAAGTAGGGAGTGTGTTCTGCCTATCATATCCACCCGGAAATTTTGCTTTTGACCACCTAGTTTCTGACCTTTTTACTGTGGGTGAGCCTCACAACTGGTGACTCACCCACGGTAAATGGTAGATCGATTGCACGTGTTTACTGCCAGGGTCCACCTTTTAAGATAAGGCTGCAACACAGTGAATGAATGAATGAAATGAAATGAAAATTAAATTTATATAGCGCATACCCTACCCTGAGGTCTCGCAGCGCTTTATCTGAAACCGAAGGAAGCAGGAATTTCGTGCTAGCAGATTGTACCAAATATGTGAGTTTTTAAAAGTTTCCTGAATGCCAACAGATTATCAGTCCTCCTAAGCAGGAGGGGAAGGTCGTTCCATAACTTTACAGCATTAAATGTAAATGAGCGACCTCCCCAACGAGCCTTGTGAATCTTGTTTGAGGTAGCCAGATGGAGTAGGCTAGAGCGCAAGGCTCTGTTGGGGAGGTATGGGGTGATCAAAGGATGCATTATAGTTGGACCCGTCTTCCAAATTGCTTTATGCGTAATGCACATAGCTTTGAACTGATCCTGGCTGTTATGGGCAACCAGTGTAGTTTCTTAAGGACAGGCTTCACAGATTGCCTCCGTGGAATTTGATAGAGCAGTCTTGCCAGTGGCGTAACGAAACTTGAGGGGGCCCCCCTGCAAACTACATGGAGGGGGCCCCCTCCCATCCTCTGTGCCAGTCTAGAGCTTTCAGGCCAGTGACCCGCCATACTGCATGCAGGGGATGCGGGGCTATTTTTACGCCACTGTCACCAATCCAGCCGTTATAAGTAACACTGGATCGTGGAGTTAAAGGTTGGGCTTAGTCTGCCAGCAGGCTATCATAGGTGGTGGTCTATTCATTACAGCGTCCCTGCCATCAGTATGCCGGGGAAGTTTGCCCAATTTTAGGTGGGTTTCCTGATGCAGACACCATCTATTCCCACAATCTCTGGTAGACCCATGCCTATACACAGCGATATTAGGTGCACTATGCTTCCACCACGCTGTCTACCCTCATGAGTGTTACTCTACAGGTCTTATACAGGCCAAAGTATGAACACCTTCCAACAATGCACTCCAAGGACACCAGGAATCCAATAGAAATAGGAGCGGTTCATGACCATGTCAGGGGTATGCAGCACTATTGAAATATTGCAGAAAAGTGCTATAGGACTCGCAAAGTGTAATAGAAATAGCTATATGAAGACCAATATAGTACTACGTTTTGAAAGACATGGATCACAACGATAGTTGAAAAACTCCTCCTTACATCACAGCGAGTGGCTGACATTTTACTAAAAACGAAACTGAAACGAGAGGCGGTGGCGTGTGTGTGATAAATTCACTGCCTGTGCCTGCAGCAAAGGCCACTTTAAAAGATTGCGTCACTCGTGGTGCAATTCAACTGGGGGGCCCTTGTGCATGGATGAAATCTGCACTAACTGATCACACAAAAAACACTTTTCCACTCCTCTCAATGTGAATGTTAACTCAAGGGCCAGTACTACGTTGCATCACCAGTTCTTGTCCTAACTTATAACAGTGCATCTGTTGGATGATCCGATTCCATACATATGGATGGACGCACAGGCTCAGGGGGTTCTTTGAAAAGTAAATGCAACTGTGGGTTAGCGGCAATGCACAATAATTCCATAAAATGCATATCATTATCTGAAATTTATATCATCTTTCTATCTTCCAATGTCCTTTGATCTAAATTAAAATTATTAACATTGATTCTATTAAAACATATTTAATCTCTTAATAATCTTGTGACAACAAAGTATTTGTGGAACAAGACGTAAGCACACTCTTATCAATAACATGTTTCTAGCTGAGTCCAAACCTTCACACTCAGAACAAAAGTGCAAGCAATACCTTTTCCTCAGTCTTACTCAATTAGGTACAACTACCAATCATCAAACAAAAGTCAGAGTCTCCATTCTAAACCTGCTCATTACAAACGAAGGGAATACTAAGATTGACCGTCTGTACCCTGTAGAATAGTCTGACCACTTCATGGACCGGTACTCGTTCGCCCCCCCCTCCCACTCTCCCCCCCTCCCCTCTATCTCGCATCGACATCCAGGCTGAGGCTCTCCACTACAGCCTGGCTTGAGCCCAGCCCTGCCAGTGCTAAAACGAGGGATATTTCTATACCACCGGCCACCAATGACCAATGCTGCCTGCGCCCTGCCCCCCTGCCCTGAGGCTGAGTGCACCATTGCGGGCACTGACGGGCAGGCAGGCAGGCTTCCTTTAAGGACTCTCCCCAATACCCCCCCCCCCCCCTCCACTCCTATCCTGACACGATGCAAAATGACATTAAAGCTTTGGAATATGGGTGAAATTGACAACACAAATAGACATCGGGGAGACCTGTTTGGCCACAAGACGACATTCTTAACACTGTAAGGCTCATGGCGGTGTCAGACGACATTCATCTTGTCTTAGACAAGAAGCTCACAACAGAGCAATAATCGTGAAACAGTCCAGTTCTGAGCGCTGCCTGTTGGCAAAGGAAAGCTTCGCTCACAGATGCTCAAGGGCAGACCGTGTTTGTCTTGTTTGTGACTCGGCTCATGTGGGTGACAGAGTGAATGTGCTTTCAGAATTCAGGATGGGTGGGGGAGTAATGTGTACCAAATAATTTCAAACTTCTGGGCAGCAATGACATAATTTAAAGAAAACATTGGTTAAAGCAACTGGTTTGGTGTTGGCTGGCAGTCTTTTGACTTGTTCAACGCTTGTTTTCTGTTTTTGTTTTTTTAAACTGGATGTTGAGGGTACTCCTAAGCCTTCAACATTAAAAATGTTAAAAAGAAGATTGGATTAAAGCAAAAATATTTTTGGGTTACAAAAATAGCTTATTGGCATTAAAGCACCTGCACTGAGAGGATATAATCTGTGATTGGGGTGTCCTGGTTAAAGGACAGAACGGCCTAACGCACAGTGAAGTTAGCCAATGGTTGAAGTGGGGGGGTGGGGACCCATTTCCCCACACAATATTGGGCTGAAAGAAAATATGAATGATAAGACAGCAGCCCAGTGGATGGTAAGGGGTGGCCAAAAGCCCTGTTAGTCCTTTTCACAGTATTTACCCCGAGAGACCACTCCACCCTTCTTCAACGGCAGGGCTGCTTGGGCCTTCATCATTCTCTAACCTCCGCCAGCTGAATATTACCTATCACTCTGTTCGGACAGCAGCGAGTACAGTCACGTGCACACTCCCTCGAGGACCCAGGATGACCCAAGATCTGTTGAACCCGTACATTACTAGCGTGTGCAGGAAGGGTCACAGCGTGGCCCCACAGCGTGTCCAGGAGGGTCTGAGCCGGTGTTGTCCTGGGGGGTGGAGGGGGTTGCGAGGGGGCGTGGGGGAGGGGGTCCCCAGGGCTCTGGTGCCAGGAGACCTACTCACCGTATAACTGATTTCCAATGAGCCATGTACATCTATCACATGTACAATGGTGTAACGCAAAATGATGGGCCGCTGCAGAATGTGTGGGGTCCCCGAGGGTCCCAATTCAGACGTAGGTTTCACGTAGATTGAATGGGGGCTGTCCTAAAAGCTGGGGCTCCCCTCTGTACTGGAGGGGGGCAGTGACCTGTGTTTCCTCTCTGTGCATTCAGTCTCTTGAACACCTTTTTCCTCCTGTAATGCACCGCTTGCTCCTCTTGTATTTTGTTTGCTCACGATTGTCACTTTTGCCTCATGAAACGTAACGTCTGCTTTTGTAAATTGTTCACTTGTAATGTTCTCTTGTATCAGTTCTGTTCCTACTGTGAAGCGCTCTGACACCTTCGGGTAAAGTCCGCGCTTAAAAACGCATAAATAAATACGAGGAGAGCCTAGGACTGCAGCCAAGCGCCTGGAGGCGAAACAGTCCTCACTGCAAGATTTAAAGTAGGGGTGGGTTTCTGCAAAATTGTGTTCTCACCATACGTTCACTCACAACCTCGGGCCACACTACTACCGATCTATCTCTTGTTGTCGTGGATGTACTAGGAACCGTTTATTGTAAAACCTCTGCTGACTTAAAATCCTTATGTTCATTACCACGAGCTTTCAGTGGCATTATAAATGAAAGGTGTTACGATTAGTCCAACTGGGTTGTTCTATCTTTATAGGCCTCGGAAGACAGAAAGATCATGATATTGCACTTAAGTGTTAGGGTGACTGCTCTGCTGTAGGCGCATGAAACCACCAAGCTAACCGCCCGTCTATCTAACACAGATAGATTGATCCGTCCTCCGTTACAGTCCGAATCTGACAGACTCCTGAGTCCTGACTGAGCAGGACACACACAGACACACGACATACATACTCGCTCACGCTCACCTTATGCCTGGAATGGATGACAGCCTGCAGCAGCTAAAGCGAGCGGGGCGGCCACACTGCACTGGGCAGCAGAACTAGACAGGGGACGACTGACTGGGCGAGGGGCTTGAAGTTGCCACCAGAGACCAGGAGGCTGCCTAGTACTAGTGCGTACTACTCTTTAGTACCACGGCGGCGGGCGGCCGCACCCGTCTGGTCCGGTTCTTCTAAAGTCACGCGCTGCACGCACTACAATGCGGCTGCGCGTGACAAAATTGGCACCCTGGTCACGAGGCGAGCACCACCCACCCAAAAGACCGCGGCACCGCGGTGCGCAGACGCACCCTGATAGGCTGATAGACAACTGCGCGCCGCCACGGGCCACCGCCACGCCCACGGACCATTTCTTTTTTTTATTTTTAAATTATGTTGTTGTGAAGACAGAGCCGTCCTGCCCAGCGCAGTGCGCGTGCGCCAACTATTTAATTAATTTAAAGGCTCGGGGCTCGGGCAGGCCGGCAGGGAGTGCGCGCGTACCGCACGCACCGCCACCATAGAGTTTAAAAAAAATAGAGGCATGCACTGTGTCACCATCGGTGCGTGCGTGCACTGTTTGGCCTGGCTAACGGAGTTCCTTACTGTCAGTGCTGAGAGTGAGGGAGAGGCCCCTGGCTGAAGCGTGGGGGCCCCCTGCGCGGGGCTGCCTGTGAACCGCCTCTAATGTTTAAATACAGGCAGTCCGGGCTGGCACGGCACCGTCCCTCGTGGTCAACGTGATGTGCTGGCTGGCTGGGGGGCTGCCGACAGGAGAGACGTGAGAGGGCCCTTGGAGCGTGTGAGGGCGGGGCCCTTGGAGCGTGCGTGGGGGCCCTGGGTCGGGGGGGGTCGGGGGGTGGGTGAGACTGTGTTAATACAGTCAGTGTTTCATTTAACCCGCTACTGTCTGCTAGCGCCTAAGCCCAATGCTGCATTGCTTGCAGCCATCATCTTCCTCTGCTGAGAGTAGTGAGGCCAGGGGGCCCCCTGACCCCCCCTGACCCGCGGGGCCCCCCCGCACTGCGGGGGCTGCGGGGGCCTGTGTTACGCCCCTGAGTCTTGCGGCACAGTTCTGTGTGACCTGAAGTTTGTTAGTTGTGGTCTTTGGAGCTCCCAGGTAAAGAGCATTACCGTAGTCCAGGCGGGAGAGTATTAGTGCCTGAACCATAACTCTCCTTGCCTGGAATGGAAGAAGGGGGAGTATTTTCCGAAGCATCCTCATCAAACCATAACAGGTAGATGAGGTCTTAGTGGCCTGGACCATGAAGTCCAGGGAACTGTCCAACCAGACTCCCAGGCTCTTTATCTGTGTCTTAGGGGAGGGAAGGGGTCCCATACAATCCGGCCACATAGGGAGCAAGATGTTGGGTGCGGGGTTCCCTAATAACATGATCTCAGTTTTTTCCCTGTTAAGTCGGAGACAGGAGAGCTCCATCCATTTGGCGACCGCCACCAGACAGGGGCCCAAGGTGCTAGACGACCCCCCAGTCTGGTTTAATGAAACCACAAGCTGGGTGTCGTCTGCATAGGTGACAATTTTGACGCCAAAGGGATGGACCACCTCCGCCAGTGGCCTCATGTAAATATTAAAAAGGGTGGGACTCAGGGCAGAGCCCTGAGGCACCCCACACATAAGTGGCTGTTTAGTGGAAACAATGTCTCCCTCAAAGACCTGGAAGAAGCGCTCTTCCAGGAAGGAGGTCAGCCATGTCAGCGCCACGCCCGACACCCCCATGCAACTCAAACGATGTAATAAGGTGGCATGGTTAACCGCGTCGAACGCGGCACTGAGATCTAGTAAAATAATGGCCGCCTTACCTCCCTGGTCCAGCAGACTCCTTGTCTCCTCTACTACTGCTAATAAGGCTGTTTCAGTCCCATGCTGGGGACGAAACCCTGTTTGGGACGTAGAGAGCAGTTGGTTAGAATCCAAATATTGGACCAATAGGTTGTTAATATGTTTCTCCGCCACTTTGCTCATCCAGGGCAAGAGAGAGATGGGTCGATAGTTGGATAAGTTACTTTGGTCCAGATTCGTTTTTTTTAATAGGGCTCTAACCATTGCACCTTTCCATGGTACTGGAACTATGCCTGAGCCAATTGAGCCATTAAGGACATCAAGGATTCCTGTACGGATTGTATCGATGACCTTGATTAAAGATTGCGGAGGCGCTGGGTCTCTCGGAGAACCCGAGGTGACCTTGGAAATTATTTTCTCCAAGGAAACAGGGTCTATGGGAGTAAATTGTTCCAGCCTGCAGCTGACCAAGGATTCGGGACTGACAGTTCTAGCTGTTTCTAGCTTGGCAATATTGGGGGTAAAGGAGGCATAGATGGTCTGAATTTTTTGCTGGAAGTAAGTTGCCTGGTTGTTGCATCGTAACAGAGCTCCCTCTGCAGAAACCAGTTCTTGGGGCGGGGTAATCAATGATTTAGCTATTTTAAAAATCTCCTTGGGCGAGTTGGCAGCTGTATTAATTTTGGTTTAGTAAAAGTGGGCTTGCGCTGCCTTACTTTCCGTTTTGTAGAGACGCACCGCAGTTCTATAATCTGCTTTCTTATCTAGAGAGTAGTCCCGTCTCCATCTCCTTTCCATCTTACGGCAAGATAATTTCAAGTCCCTTAGTCTAGCTGTGAACCATGGGGCGACCTTTTGTCTCTTTATGTGCTGCAGCCGTTCTTTGGGAAGGACTAGATCAAGAGAATTCTCAATCCAGTTATCAAAGTTACTGCTGGCCTGGTTGGGATTAGAGACTTTTAGTGGCTTGAGATCTGCAAGGGCAGATTCCCAATGAGTGGAAGAAAGTTTGGACCATTTCCTACCCCATTGTTTTTTAGGCTTCTGGATAGATATGGAGCTCCCTGTTACCCAGTTCAATGGGATGAGATAGTGGTCAGTCCAGGATAAAGGGATGGGTGTTTCTGTTGTTAATGTATCAACATTACTGTATACATGGTCCAGTAAATGGCCCTTGTTATGTGTTGGGATAAATCCTTTTTGTATCAGATCCAATGCTTGGAGACTCATCCGCAGATTATTAGCCGAAGAGTCAAGAGGGTTATCTAGATGGATATTTAGGTCACCTCGTATCGTGTAATTGGCAGATGCAAGTGCTGAGTCAGCAACTAGGTTGACCAGATTAGAAATAAACTGGCCCAGAGCACCAGGAGGGCGATAGACCAGGATACCCGAAAAGGTGTTTTTTGGAGAGAGTTCTAGTGCAAAAGACATACTCTCGCAATCTGACAGTGTAGAAGAGGTAATGCGACAGTGATATCTCTCTCTATAGATGATCGCTAATCCGCCTCCTCTACCGGAGGAACGGTCGACTCTTTTTATCGTATATCCTTGCGGAATGGCCCAAACAATGGTTGGGTCAGCTTCTGGTTGGAGCCATGTCTCTGTTAAAAAGAGAACATCAGGCTCATATTCTTCGATCAACAGAGATATCTCAGTGTAATGTTTGGATAAAGATCTGCAATTAAGAAGGAGTAGCTTCCAACGTCTATACGTGGAGTGTTTCTCAGGGATGGTATGACATAATTTTAAATTGCAGTATTTGCAGTGGTTCGTAAGATCTACGTGTATGGAATGTAGGCAGTTAGCATTGGCAGCAGGTCTTAAGT
Source organism: Lissotriton helveticus (assembly GCF_964261635.1). Lineage (NCBI taxonomy): Eukaryota > Metazoa > Chordata > Amphibia > Caudata > Salamandridae > Lissotriton > Lissotriton helveticus. Next base: position 1,379,413,132 of record NC_136063.1, on the reverse strand, counting down.
CGGTTAGTCTTACAGAGTCATAAGTAATAACATTTCTGGATCCAGAGACAGAGGTCTGGGGCCCTGGGCACGGCTGGACGCGGACTGGCGCAGACTGGCTTCTCTTAGGCGCCTCTTCGGCGCCTCTGGGGCGCTTCCGCTGCGCGTGTCCGCTGCGCGATCGCATCGCATGTTACTTATTGATTGGATGCCTATGAGAACTAGAGCGTCACCTCGCAAGATGGCCGCCCGCAAATGGCACTAACAGGAAGTGCAACACACTGTCTATTTCCCTCCACAACAAACAGCACAATGAGCTGCGGTGGAACAGGGAAACAGTGCGTGAGTACAAAAAAGTTACTGAGTGCACAGAACAGTTTTTAAAAATGTGAATATCAAATTTAAAACGATGGCAGCAGTATTACCAGTAATATCCCCCAAGCGCTAGCGCAACGAAGACCTGGGATTTCAGAGTCAACCTGCGCGTCGAGGCTCTGGACTATAAGTAGTCAGAGTGCCTATGAGAACTAGAGCGTCACCTCGCAAGATGGCCGCTCGCAAATGGCACTAACAGGAAGTGCAACACACTGTCTATTTCCCTCCACAACAAACAGCACAATGAGCTGCGGTGGAACAGGGAAACAGTGTGTGAGTATAACAAAGTTACAGAGTGCACAGAACAGTTTTTAAAAATACAGTTTTTAAAAACACAGTAACAATAAGGGACACTTGGCTGATTACACATGAAGGCGTGTGCACACGTGTGTGCACACACTTAAGGGCTGAATGTGGGAGACTCAGTGACTGCGCACAGGTAGACTGGTGCATAGAGGACTCTGCAGGATTGAGTATTGACCTGGGGTAGGCCTCATAATGTTAGTGTACACTTATATGGAAAGTCAGTGTGGTTTACTGTCTTGCCTGCAGTGGCTTTCCATTATATATCTATGGGGTGGGCTTCTTTAGATTGCAGCTTCCCTTCCCTTTGGCCTGCAGAGACCAGAGACATATCGAACTAGGGCATAACCTATATGGGGAATTGAATTATGCAAGTTCCAAAGAGATATATGTATATCTTATGGGTCACCCAGGAATGATACATTTCTCTGGCTCAGTTCATGAACAGAGATCAGGCCTTTCGTGACCGTGCTCTGCTAGGTTAATTACATTTCTCTCCAGTGACAAGAACAAAGGCTTCCCCACCCAAAGGGAACAATCAACAGTGCTTCCCTCAGCTCCTCAGGACGAAAGGGGCAGACCAGAATGCTCTACATCAATCAGTCAGCTGTCACACAGTGCCAGAGATGGGCCTGCCTAAGCACACTAAACAAAGGAGGGAGCCCAGACCTCTGGAGCTAACAAAGGAGGGGGCTCGCTTTGAATATTTACAGGGAAAGGTCCAGGTACTGATGCCAGTGAGGGGTGGAGCTCAGTCCCCAGAGTAGATGTGGCAAGTGACTCCTGGTTGATGCCATTTTGAAATATCCCAGCATGCTGTGCGGGAAGTAGGAGACTGGGTTGAAGATGAAATGTGGCACCCCAGGATAGACCCAGGATAGATGAGAGGTGCCTTATTGCTGTGCCTCATTTACAATGATTTGGCATAGGGCAGCAGTGCCACAAGTATTTTTGCTGTGCTGCTGTACCCCAAATTGAAAGGCCAGGAATGCACTGTATTTATGAGATATGGTGTATTCCTGCCCTTTTGGCCAGTGCTGGCAAACAATATGGTGCCTAGTGCAAACGCAGGCACCCTTGCACCATTGTGCAACTGCGTCTGAGTTGTTGGCAGGATTGTTTTTATGCAGGCAGGGAAACCTTCCTGCACAAAAACTATCCATGGAGTTGTTCTTCTCTTTCTATGTGTGCTGCAGAATGCATTACACAAAGAAAGAGGAAAAGAGGAAAAAAACAAGCATGATTAAACATATTTCTCCTCGTTACTCCTGCCCTGGGGAGGTGTACAGTTTTTTTTGTTTTTTTTTAGGTGTACAGTTTTGATGCATTCCCAGGTTTATTGATCCTTGTAAATCTGGGAATGTGTCAAAACCCATGGTTGTTGCTGCGGAAAGAATCATGTAACGCTAAAATCAGCTGCAAAGAACAGAAGTCCCTACACAAAGAAACCCCTGTAAGTTACGAGGAACTATTAATCACAAACTCACAAATATGTAATAGAATCTCGAAAGGGAGAAGAAAGGGAGAAGAGAAGGAGCCCCTGGCCCAAACGGCATACCTCCAATCATATTCAAACAAGAGCCAGAATACTGGGCTGCTGTCTTTAAACCAATGTTCGAAAAAATATGGCAGACCACAACAATCCCTCGTTCATCGAGGGGAGCAATTATCTCGCCAATATTTAAAAAAGGAGACAGAAACGACCCAAGAAGCTATCGCCTCAAAGCCTTACTTGATACCGAGGCAAAATACTATGCCGGCCTCTTACTCCAGGAGCTAATATCATGGGTGGAAGAAACATCAGCAATCCCATTCAACGAAACTGGTTTCAGGAAAAATATGGGGACGACTCCTAGCATGTTAGCCTTATCACTTCTGATTGACTCAGCACTAGAGGCAAAACAACCTTTATATATGTGTGCTATATCGATTATAGGTTCGCCTTCGACACCGTAAATAGAAGTCAATTGTGGCAAAAACTAAAGAGAATGAAAATCCCTTCAACACTGCTGAACCAACTAATTCTTTTGCACAGCGATACCCGGGTCCAGGTTAAATTAGGAGCAGGGGACTTCTTAACTAAGAAAATCCCAACCAGCACAGGAGTAAAGCAAGGATGCGTGCTAGCTCCAACTCTATTCAATCTTTTTATGGCCGAATTATCAACCACACTAAACTAAAATAACTCCCACGCACCTAAATTAGGGGGCATCCAGTTGTCCAATCTATTCTATGCGGACAACCCGGTGCTAATTAGCCGGACTCCGATAGGCCTACAGCGCTCCTTGACATCACCTCGCAATACTCCAAAATAGATAAACTCAGTATCAATTACTACAAAACAAAAGTCATGTGCCTTAACCATTGCAAAAAGAAATCAACACCCAGTTGGTTCATGGATACAAGGAAACTGGATGTCACAAATAAATATCGCTATCTGGGAGTAACCATAGATCACAGGGGCAGCTTTATACCACAACGAGAGGAAATAAGAAAGAGAGGTCTAATGACAGCTGTATCTTTTAGAAATTTGAAAAACAAGATCGCCGGGCCAAATCTCTCCCCACTAATAAAGCTGATCCAAGCCAAACTGATCCCATCTATTACCTATGGAAGCGAATCAATGAGAGGCAGGGACGCTGAAACAGTAGACGGAGTAATAACAAGCGCATGATTTTTGGCCTCCCGCGGTACACCTCACTGGGGCAAATTCGACTCGAATTTGGGTTGGTAAAAGAAGAGCTGGGACGCAAGGGAGGATACCTTAAAAGTTGGTACAAAATCAGCAGGGGAGAGGCAAATACCCTTAACGCACTTCTTTGGAAAGATCTACAAAGTAAAGACAACAGCCCAGCAAGGCTTTTTCTGGAGGACGCAATAAAACAACTGGGGGTGTGACAAGTGTGGGATCTACAAGGGAACAGGGCAGGCTTCAAAAAAGCAGTAAACAACATTGTCAGGAAAGAATCTCTCTTACAGGACAAAGCTTCACTGACAGAGCGAGCACACGGTTGGCTAACTGTACAAACTTACAATAAACTTACACCACAAACATATCTTCTGACCAGCTTCACCAAAAAAACAAAAGTGTAATTCCTAAAATATCGGCTAGGAGTATTGCCCTCAGGAGACCATATGGCCCCCTGACTGCGTCCCCCAAAACCAGCAAAATGCCACCTGTGCGGGAATGATGAGGAAAACATCTTACACCTCATCACTATCTGCAAGGAGCTGCAGCAAGAACACAGGAACCTGTTGAGACCACTATTTAACAAAAAAGGGACCAGGTCCTGCAGGCAAGCAGTCCTGGCTTGCTTTTCAGGTGACGAAGTCCAAATGGCTTGTCGACTGGTAAAATATATCGAAGCCGCAGAAGCCAGAATCAACACAAAGAAAGAATAAACTTATAAAGAAAGCGCATTTTCCACACCCCCAGAGCTAAAATACTCGGATTACACAGAGGCACAGTTGGCTCACAGGAACAAACATGGACAGACCACCAAAAAGCACGAGCACACGGGGAAAAGGACGGCCTGCCTCCTATAAGGAATGTGGACTGCAACGCACTCAGAAAGGGAAAGGGGGTCAGGTTAACCTTAAGAGACCTCCCCGAGGAATCGCAGAAGTGCCTTAGTGGCGGACAAACATTCCTCCCTAACTATTTTTTTAAATTGTAATTTTTAGTACTGTCTAATCGATGTTTTTTCCTTTTTTAACTTATCACAAGTACTATTCCCTAGGCTGCTATAGATATTTTTAACTGCTTTTATTGCTGCTGGTTTTTGTAATGGTTTTTATTAACTGTACAATAAAGTATTACTTACTTACCATGGTTGTTGCGTGGAAACACCCATGGAATTCCTCCCTGATGCAGTTTAAGGCAATGCAGCGACTTGCTGTGTGTTACCTTACACCATATCTATGAGGCCATGAAAAGCCACGCAAATAGATATGGGTCTGCACTCCAGTAAAACAAGGGGCTTGTAAATAAGCCCTATGTGTTTAAGCGATGTTTGCCAACAAAGAATAGGAAGTTTGGTTACTGGAGGTAGGGACGATCTGAGACCCTCCAGTAAAGCAAGTTCAGTACTCCATGCACATCAACTAGGTACAATTCCAGTCTATTGATGGGGCCTCCTCTAGCTCTGTAGAGCCAGTAATTTATTGGCATTTTTTGGCTCAAATTTTGAGGCTCAGTTATGCAATTGAATGTCTGCCGATCCCAACCTTACCCTGCATGTGAGATGCACGGAGTTTGAACTGCCTATTCATGTCTAGTAATGGAGGCCTGTAGGTCTGAGAAAAAGTTAAGCGGTAAGACCAAGGGGTACTTCTGCGGCACAAATAGGAAATGGGGAGGGCAATAATTTTGGAAAGTGTGCCTAACACAACCATTGTGAAAGGTAGGGAGACCCAAACTTTGAGATCTTGTTTAACTTTTGTAGGTGGAGAAGATATGTTTGAATCCTGGTATCTGTGTTCAGAATGGGTGATTATCATGCCAAGTTAATGGAAGCTTCCTTTCCTACACAGCAATGCATTATTGGACACGCTTTCTCCGGCATGCCAGACAGTCATACAGACATGGAGGCGGGTGGTCCAGTCCATGGGTTGGTGGGGTAGGCTGATAGGCTCCACTCCCCTTTGTCAGGGTACCTATTTACGGCCGGTTTTGGCGCTTTGTGGGTTCCGCAAATGGGACCTCATTGGTATTTCCACCTTAGGAGATTTTATGCAGGGGACCACTCTTAAATCCTTTCAAAGGCTGCAATCGAATTATGACCTACACAAATCACAGCTCCATCGCTATTTTCAGCTTCGACATGCCTTAGCTCCACAAATTCGGCAGCTGGAGTTCCACCCGCTAGAGGGCCGTCTGCTGATGGGAGACATTGGGGATCACAATCTTAGGCAAATCTACCAGACAGTCAATACACACACCAGGACCACTCTCTATAAAACCAGAGAGGTGTGAGCTGCGGACCTGCAGGCCCTTACAGATGATGATTAGGCCAAGGCCTTGGCTAGCCCTCGGTTTGCAGCTGTGTCCACCAGATACAGACTTATCCAGTTTAAATACCTCCACAGGGTATATTACACTCGTCATAGGCTATAGAAAATGGGTGCAATCCAGTCTCCTATGTGTCTCCGCTGCCACGTAGATGATGGGTCGTTTTTACACACGGTGTGGAGCTGCGCTGCAATTCAGTCGTTCTGTTCCAGTGTGTCATCTTGTTTGGGCCGCGTCCTGGCGTGGGATATTCCATTAGACCCTAGATTAGCGCTTCTACATAGCACAGAAGATATTGGGGGAACCGTTATAAGACACACCTTTTATTCTTGGGCCTTACGTTAGCTAAATGAGACAAAGCGTAGCACTGAAGGACCCATCGCCACCCAGCATCACTAATTGGAAAAAGGTGTTAGATGCATGTCTGCTGAAATCGTAGTTTTTCAGGTGAGAGGGTGCCCACAGAAGCACAAGAAGATCTGGTCTCGGTGGGCCGCTTCCAGAGATATAGATTTGTTCCCATTGTCACAGGTCGCCTCTCCTGATACCACTGAACAATTGGTTGTGAGCAATTCACCTGTTTAGTGCACTGTCATTGATGATACGTGGCTGGAAATGTATAAATCATGTACCTGTAATGTTTTTAAGTATGTTTCGTGCATTTTGGGGGAGTGGGGGAGATTCTTGTTTCCTTGGTCTGTTGTTCTGCAGACTATTCAGGGTTTTTACGATGTACCTAGAGAGTCTATCTTATGCAATTCCTTTGTACTTTCCCTGTTTGGTTACACCTATCTGGTATGCTGAAAACTGAATAAAATTAGTTGTTAAAAAAAAGGTAATGGAAGCTGTCTTGGGTCACCTAGAAATGTAGTTCCTATGAACCTTAAATAATGATTTCCTTTAATTGGGTCCAGTGTGGGTTTCTTCCAATAAAAATGAAGTCCTGAAGTGTCACCATCAATTTTTAAGCTATCTATATGGCACAGAAGTGTCACATCTGGCTGTTGGATGTATAAGAGTGTGTAATGGCATATATGGATATTCTATCTTCAAGACTCCTCCTCGCCATTTAAATCTCTACACTTGGGCATCTGCCCTGATTAGATCTGCAAGGGGTTCTATCACCAATGTGAATAGTAAGGGTGAGAACGGGCATGCCCCTCTTTAAGAAGAAGGAAGCAACAGTATTCTGTTGACTCAAACCTGCATCCATGGGTCAGTGTATAGTACTTCCACAAATCTAAAGAATTGAGGACTACATTTAAACTACATTTTCAACAAAACTGACATCATAAATGGACAAGTCAAAGTGTCAAAAGCACGTTCTATGTACACCACGAGGAAGACACTTTGGTCTGGCAGTTCTCTTGCGCGAACCAGTCCAGTGCTTCATAAAGGTCTTCTGATGAGCATAAAGCCCTTCTGGTCTTTATGCAGAACACAAGGAGACACATGGATTTGACTAGGTGGATGCTAGTACTTTAGCAAGTAGTTTCACTTCTATATTAGTTTAAATAGATGGGACAAAAAGAAGCACATTCATCTAAGGGTCTTCTAGATTTAGGATTAACCATGATATCAGCCCCTCTTAGGTCACAGGGTAGTGACCACTGCTCATAGGCATTGTTATACAGGGCTTTTAAGTGCAGGATAAGACGGGAGGAGTATTTCTTCAAACATTCCAATGAAAAACCACTGGGCCAGGAGCTTTGCCTGAGTTCATTGAAGTAATGGCTTGCTGTATTTCCTCTTCTGTGAAGGAGATGTCTAATTCTCCTCTTTCCATCCTTGGCAGGATACGCATGGAAATGTCACGTATAATGGAATGCTCATTTCCGCTAATAGCGGAGACAGGTATGTTTATAATGCTTTATACTTCGAGACAAATTCAGAGCTGCAAGGTTCTTTGTCATCATGACCACTCCCCCATCTTTAGTGAGAATTTCAGGGATCACTCTGCAAATACCATCTTTATGTGCAAGCCACATTGTTTCCTCGTCTTATCTCCCATCTTGTAAACTCTTCCCAGGGAGTGGAACCACCACAGGCAAACAGTATCTACGTAGCTTCTGCTTAAGGGTTATTCTGGAAGTCCCGATTTCTCTGGGCATCAGTTTTGGGGTTTAATGCACACATGTGTTCCAGGTCAGGGATACCTCTTTCCAACATCTCAGTTCTTGTTCATCCCTGCTATCTCCCCTTTTTAAATTGTTCCCAAATTGTTCTTCCTCCTTCATTCGTGTTTTCTGCCTTCCTCCCTTTTGCTCTGGCTCAAAGTCTAATAAAGAAAAATACGTCCCTGTTCCCAAAAACGAATTGCGGTGGCCGCCATCTTCAACAACTGGCCCAAATTAAGCAATGGACAGTAAACAGAGGTAGTACCAGTGGTTAATTTGTAAAAGAAAACAAGGCATATTTATGAGCCCCTTGCACCGCCGGAGCGTTACTTTTCCTGACCCTCCAGCAGTGCAAACTATGAGATCATATTTTTTATGTGGTCACGCAAAGCTACTTTGCAAGGCTTTGAATGGTCTCATAGATATTGAGTAAGGCAAGGCAGCGCAAATCATTGTGTTGTCTTACTCTGCGCTGGGGAGGCATTCCATGGGTGTTGCTGTGGATCTCCCCATGCAGCACCCATGATTTTTGATGCATTCGCAGATTTACAAAATCATATAAACCTGGGGATGCACCAAAATGTTACGCCTCCCTAGGGGAGGCACAACGATGAGAAATACCTTTATTTCCCCGCTTTGTTTCCTCTTTCCATGTGTGCTGCAAACTGTAGCACACATAGAAAGAGGAACACGCCTCCTGGGATTGTTTTTGTGCAGGAAGGTGCCCCTTACTGCACAAACACAATCAGCCAACAACACAGGCACCCTTACGCCATGGTGCAAGGGTGCCTGCTTTGGAGCTAGGCTGCCAAAATGACACCAGAGTAGGGGGAAAGGACAGGAATGCACCGTATTGGATAAATATGGTGCAATACTGCCCCTTCACTTTGACATAGGGTAGGGCTGCAAGGTTACATGCAATGCTGCCCTACACCAAAACCCTATAAACAAGGCCTTAAGTGTCGGGACTTTGAGTTTTTCTCAGAATCCTCTGGCCGGTACGATCCCATGACAGGGTGATGAATACCAATCCTGTGTAGTCTTGATTCCACCTCATGCCTTTTTCGTCTACCACCAGACCCTCTCTGCCTCTTTATCTCGCTGTTTCAGGTTCCTTTGCATCCCTGCTTCTTTCTTTGTCACTGCTTTTATGTCTTTCTCTTCTTCCTTGTTTCCACCATCTGTGTTTTTCCCCCCCTTACCCTAGTTCAAAAACTAATAGGAAAACTAATAGGAAATGTAAGTACTAGTCTTCAAAAACAAGTATATGTGGGCCTCTCCTTCAACCACCGTCTCAGTTTAAGCTCTGAGTAGAACCAAAGAAACCAAGGGAATATTGAAATGTATGCAGAGATCGTGTCAGTTCCGGGTTAGGGACATTAAATCTAACATTTTATTTATTTGAGTTTAATGATCTCATTTCCTCAGACCAATGATTGGTTCAGGGATCTTCTGCACTGTCCCTGTGATTGTCGCTCCTCTCAGTGAACTTTACATTTTATGTTCATGTTCTTTTGTAAATATTATAATGTTACAAGGGCTTGTCAGTTAAAACTGCTGCTTAAAAGTTACATTTTACTCAGGGTAGACCGGCACATATTTATGTACAGCAGCTACACCCTGCATTTACCAGGCAAGGACAATTAGGAAACTGTTTTAATCGTATTTATCAGTATACCTATAACAGGTCATTATTTGTTTGTTTAGTGATAAGATATAAATTGCACACCTTAAAAAATATATATTCATAATTGTATTATTTACAAATGTTCTTCTTTTAACCATTTTTTGTTATATATTGAAATTGTATGTCTTGATTAATTTGATGTTAATATCTATGTTATGTTTTTTTTATAAACCAAATAAAAATATGATTAATTGATTGAGTTTAATATTAATCATTTGCATTTTTATAAAGCACTTGCTCACAATAATGTATGTGTTTGGTAGCATTGTGCCTTAAAGATTTTACTAAAACTCAGCTCAGTGGTACTAAAGGCAATGAAACTCAAATAGATGAAAAGCAGAATTTGCTTTACATGCCCCTAAATTAAAACCTGAAATCGTGCGAGGGTTTTCAAAACTCCAGGTAAAATAAACATTTGCTAGAGCGCTCACTATGCACTTGAAAAGGGGAAAATTAGGTATTTGTCGGTAATATGCATGCCCCACTGGGTGGGGTCCTAAGTCTTCTGTACTACCTGACAAAATAGGCACACCAGGTTTAAATGAAGCATAGACTACATAATTGAGTGCTTAGCTCACTGAACTATTTTGTAAGCTTAAATGCTCCATCTTTACTACTCTTATGTCCTCTCCTGAGCCCTTCTAGACCATCTTACAAAAAAACAGTAACTACCACAAAGTACTTACTTACTATCACAAAGAATGAGAATGAAAAGTAAGCAGTCAGCTAAATAAGCATAAGAATCTGATTCAGGTAATTTTTATCAATCTCCAGATTGAAAATTTTCCACGCTTACTCAAGTAAATTTTCACCAGCATTTCTGACTAACATAGACTGAGTTTCAGAGGGTTCAGATTTCTATAAACATCATCAACACCTAACAGGTACAAAAAAAGGACCACCGAAGGAACATTTTGCACTAGTTGGTCAGTGTAAATGTCATTGTAAAACTGCTCTAGTTTAATCTATGCAATCCAGGAGAAATGTTGCACAATTAACAAAAATGATCCTGATGCAGTCTTTGTAATCAAGGGGATGAGTCTCAAAATGACCGGGTAGCATCGGGGAGAGAAAGGCGAAGGGGACTTGGAAGTATAGAATAACCAGAAGGACCAAGAACACAAGGCATACAAAAAAACAATTATGGATGAAAAGGAGCAAGAGGATCAAGTCTAGTGGGCTCAAAAGCTGAAAGAGAACTCTGACTGTGAGGACCAGGAATAGGAAGACCAGTGCTAGGCAAACCAGACTGAAAGTGAGAAAGATTAGGAGTACATTATCTTGTGAATGAAGAAGGAAGTGGCTTGGAAACCGGAGCCAACAGGAAAAACGCTAAGAGGACCAGGTCACAAAAAGAAACAGTTGGACCACTACCAATGAGAAAAGGATGATCAACTTACAGAGGCCCAGGAGTATCAGGATCTGTCAAGGAGGACCAGGACAAGGTGGAATAGGAAAACCTGGACAAGAAGGGCCAGTTTAACAGGAGCCAGGATAACCAAGCCAGTGGATGACCTGAACAAGGAAGACTAGGACTACTTGGAGAAGTTTATGCAGAACCAGGCTGATAAACAGCAGGAGGACCTCGGTTATGACAAGATGGGAGAGGACTAAGAGAACTAGTCATATCAGGAGCAGGTGGACTAGGGCCAGTAGGACCAGGGATCAGATAGGTAGGATTTGGTGGACTAAAAGGAACAGGATAAGCAGGACCAGAAATAGGGCTTGGAGGTCCAGAGACACATACAAAGGGACACAGACATAAAGTACCAAGTAGGGAAGGAAGACCCTGAACTTTAATATCTGGACTAGGGTGGCAAGGATAAGGGGTACAAGGACAAACACAGCCACAAGGACTAATGGGACTAGACCAGGATCAAAATGACCAGTTTCAGCCCAAAAGGACCTAACAAGACGGATCAAGATCAGTGGCGGTGGTACCAGCTGGACCATGAGGACAGGGCCCATGGCAAGAAGAAGCAGGTGGCTCATACGGGGAGGCTGACAATGCTAAAACTAAGAGAATCAGGTGGAAAAGGACCCAGAAGACCAACAGGATCAAGGGTTGGGAGGATCAATAGTATCATGCTCAGGAGACCAAGGAAGGGCTAATGCAAGGAATGTCCAGGAGCAGGGCCAGAAAGTCAAGGGTCAGGAAGAACTTAACTATGAGCACTAGATTCAGACTCCAGTACCAGTGTCCACGATGAGAAGCAAAATTACCACATGAGGAGCAAAACTACCAAAATGAGCAAGAAAAGCTGGACTTTGAGCAGGACTAGCAGTATAACAACACCAGAAGGGATAGAAGGACTTGGAGGAGAAGAAAGAAGATCAGGAGCAGGGGGACACCTATGTGATACTAACCCTTATGAATTGGGTTTAAGGGTGGACATAACTCATGGAATTCTGCTCTGCGGAATTCAGTGAAGTGTCCAAAGAACTCTGAGGGATTCCGCAAATTTCTGCAGGTGGGCAGAAGAGCTTGACCACCCATTTGCACTGTTTTTTTACATGCAGGAAGTGCGATGCCCGCTTCTGCACTGCAAAACCAACGTGAATGACACCATGCAATGTGCGTGGGATTTGGCATTTATTTTTACGTGCTTGCCTCTTCCGTGCTTGTGCTGGGCCTGATTTTTTTAATCTAAATTATATCTTAGCAATCCTCCCCTTATTCAGAGAGATTGGTGTCAGAGGAATGACACTTAGATGGTTTGAAAGCTTCCTTGCCGACAGATCTCAGCAAGTCCAACTTGAGTCGTTCACTTCTCAGACCTAGGCTGTGGAAAAAGGGGTACCACAGGTATCCATTCTAAGCCCCACATTATTCAACATTTATGTACCTTCTCTGGCCTCTATTATCAGCTCTTGTGGGTTTGACACCGTTTTGTATGCGGATGATACTCAACTTATCATTACCATCGATTTAGATCCCGCATCGGCCAGAGAAAGATTAAAAAAATGCATGCTAATGACGGCGGCCTGGATGACTGATAACTTTTTGTAGCTGAACACAACCAACACTGAGATTGTGTTGTTCAGGAAAGCAGAGGAGCTTTGGCCTACAGATTGGTGTCCTCCTGAGCTGGGTGACCCTCCGACACCCAAAAAATGGGTGAATAAACGTAGGTATCATGTTGTATGATAAACTCTCCATGGAGCAACACGTGAAAAGCATTTCGGGCACCTGTTTCGGCTTGATGCGTATGCTCAGAAAGATCTTACCTTGGCTCCCCTCTCTGCAAGAAAGGTGCTTATTCAGGCATTACTAGTAAGCAGGATGGATTATGGTATTTCCCTACTGGTAGGGATTAAGGAACATCTTCTCTCTAGACTGCAGGTCGTGCAGGATACTGCTGCACGTCTTGCCCTTAATCGCCCAGCCTGTTCGCCTTCGGAACCCCTCCTGCGCCAACTTCACTGGCTGTCAATTAGGAAGCGAGCATTATTCATGCTTCTGTGTCTGGTATTTAAGACTATACAGGAGCATGGCCTGGTCTACATCATCAAAAAGCTAATACCTTACATTCCATGGGCCTCATTTATGAAAAGTGACGCATCACTGCGTGAAAACAGTGATGCGTCACTTTTCACTGCGCACTCCTTGCGACACCAATGATGAGTCATATTTAATGTATGATGCATCATGTCGCAAGGAGTTACAGATACGTCAGTATTTCTGACGTATCTGTAAGCGCAAAAGTGACGCATTGCTGGAGTGTGTCACAAAAGTGACGCAACTCCAGCAATGCTCCCTTTCACATGGGGCAAGCCCCATGTGAAAGGGCCTGCGTCAGTCTTACGCCTGCTGTGAGGCAGGCACAAGATTTTGACGCAACGGTGTCCTAAAAGTGACGCAGTGAAATCTCATAGATTTCACTGCGTCACTTCTACGACCCTTCCTTGCGTCAATACGCCCCCCTTGCATACATTATACCTGGCGCAGGGGTTTACAAAGTGACTCATCTACCTAGATGCGTCACTTTGTAAATATGGTGTAACAAGGCACATTATTTACGCTGCTGGAGCGTCACAAAAAGTGACGCACCGGCGGTGTAAAAGTGACGCACGGCCTCATAAATGAGGCCCCATGTTGGCAACTGAGGTCGAGCAATCGGCGGGTGTTGTGCCCAATGAGGATCAACAAAATCAGAATTGGAGGTCGCTCATTTTCTTACCTTGCGCCCTCCCACTGGAATAAGGTGCCTGATAATATTCTTGATAGACCCTCCTTTGGGCTGTTCAAAAAATGTCTCAAACCTGGTTGGTCAGTCACTAATCAGCGGTTCCCTTGTTTACTCTTCTGATATTGTGGCGCCGAGAGATCCCTATGGGGATCATTTGTTTTGCGCTTAATAAATACTTATAATAATAAATAATTCTACTCATCCACCCCTCATTTACCTTTATTTGTTTATTGTGTGTCTTTGTGTTTGCATATTTTATGCATTAGTCATTTTTTTCTTTTTGTACTTTTTGGGGGTTTTCCCTTTACTTCCTTAGCGCTTCCTTTCTTCTTCTAAACTCCTTCCTTTTCCTATTTCTACTTTTTTACCCACCCAGCACTAAGGCAAAACAGGGCAAGGCAGGGAGAGGTGGCGCCAGTATGGCTACTACCCGCCTACCTTGCGGTCGCCGGTGCCAACAAGAGGTGCAGAACCGACACTTTGTTTCAGAGGTGCAGCCCAACACATTTTTTTGAGAGGTGTAGGTGGGGATGTATGACGTTACAACGCATGCTTTTACCACGCATGCTGTTACAACGCGGTTTTTACATCGCATACCATTACAACGCATAGCGCTTTTGGGTGCTGGATAGTGAATAGTTTAATTTACTATTCCAACTCCAGTCCCCGTGGATAGTAGGGAAGGTTATTGGATAGTAAATTAACCTATTCCCTATCCTAGAGCGCCCCCCAGCGCAATGCGTTGTAATGGTTTGCGTTGTAATGACCGTGTTGTAATGGTAGTGCGTTGTAAAAGTTTCGTTGTAAGTGATGTTTCCCGTAGGTGGCCGCACTTGTTTTTTTCATGTAACTCCAACTCACCTCCATATTGGCATCAAGCGTCAGGCCTGGGAGCAGGTAAGTCCTGCGGGAGTGTTGTTAGCTGTGGGGGAGTGTGCACCGGTGTGTGCACCGGCACACTGAAGTCCAGCTCACCCAGCTGCAGTTGATCCACAGTGGGATGGACATACTGAACAGGGAGCAGAACCTGCTCAACATGCTAGATGTCGATGTATTTATTTATTAGATTTGTAAGGCACTATGCAGAGATCGTGTCAGTTCCGGGTTAGGGACATTAAATCTAACATTTTATTTATTTGAGTTTAATGATCTCATTTCCTCAGACCAATGATTGGTTCAGGGATCTTCTGCACTGTCCCTGTGATTGTCGCTCCTCTCAGTGAACTTTACATTTTATGTTCATGTTCTTTTGTAAATATTATAATGTTACAAGGGCTTGTCAGTTAAAACTGCTGCTTAAAAGTTACATTTTACTCAGGGTAGACCGGCACATATTTATGTACAGCAGCTACACCCTGCATTTACCAGGCAAGGACAATTAGGAAACTGTTTTAATCGTATTTATCAGTATACCTATAACAGGTCATTATTTGTTTGTTTAGTGATAAGATATAAATTGCACACCTTAAAAAATATATATTCATAATTGTATTATTTACAAATGTTCTTCTTTTAACCATTTTTTGTTATATATTGAAATTGTATGTCTTGATTAATTTGATGTTAATATCTATGTTATGTTTTTTTTATAAACCAAATAAAAATATGATTAATTGATTGAGTTTAATATTAATCATTTGCATTTTTATAAAGCACTTGCTCACAATAATGTATGTGTTTGGTAGCATTGTGCCTTAAAGATTTTACTAAAACTCAGCTCAGTGGTACTAAAGGCAATGAAACTCAAATAGATGAAAAGCAGAATTTGCTTTACATGCCCCTAAATTAAAACCTGAAATCGTGCGAGGGTTTTCAAAACTCCAGGTAAAATAAACATTTGCTAGAGCGCTCACTATGCACTTGAAAAGGGGAAAATTAGGTATTTGTCGGTAATATGCATGCCCCACTGGGTGGGGTCCTAAGTCTTCTGTACTACCTGACAAAATAGGCACACCAGGTTTAAATGAAGCATAGACTACATAATTGAGTGCTTAGCTCACTGAACTATTTTGTAAGCTTAAATGCTCCATCTTTACTACTCTTATGTCCTCTCCTGAGCCCTTCTAGACCATCTTACAAAAAAACAGTAACTACCACAAAGTACTTACTTACTATCACAAAGAATGAGAATGAAAAGTAAGCAGTCAGCTAAATAAGCATAAGAATCTGATTCAGGTAATTTTTATCAATCTCCAGATTGAAAATTTTCCACGCTTACTCAAGTAAATTTTCACCAGCATTTCTGACTAACATAGACTGAGTTTCAGAGGGTTCAGATTTCTATAAACATCATCAACACCTAACAGGTACAAAAAAAGGACCACCGAAGGAACATTTTGCACTAGTTGGTCAGTGTAAATGTCATTGTAAAACTGCTCTAGTTTAATCTATGCAATCCAGGAGAAATGTTGCACAATTAACAAAAATGATCCTGATGCAGTCTTTGTAATCAAGGGGATGAGTCTCAAAATGACCGGGTAGCATCGGGGAGAGAAAGGCGAAGGGGACTTGGAAGTATAGAATAACCAGAAGGACCAAGAACACAAGGCATACAAAAAAACAATTATGGATGAAAAGGAGCAAGAGGATCAAGTCTAGTGGGCTCAAAAGCTGAAAGAGAACTCTGACTGTGAGGACCAGGAATAGGAAGACCAGTGCTAGGCAAACCAGACTGAAAGTGAGAAAGGTTAGGAGTACATTATCTTGTGAATGAAGAAGGAAGTGGCTTGGAAACCGGAGCCAACAGGAAAAACGCTAAGAGGACCAGGTCACAAAAAGAAACAGTTGGACCACTACCAATGAGAAAAGGATGATCAACTTACAGAGGCCCAGGAGTATCAGGATCTGTCAAGGAGGACCAGGACAAGGTGGAATAGGAAAACCTGGACAAGAAGGGCCAGTTTAACAGGAGCCAGGATAACCAAGCCAGTGGATGACCTGAACAAGGAAGACTAGGACTACTTGGAGAAGTTTATGCAGAACCAGGCTGATAAACAGCAGGAGGACCTCGGTTATGACAAGATGGGAGAGGACTAAGAGAACTAGTCATATCAGGAGCAGGTGGACTAGGGCCAGTAGGACCAGGGATCAGATAGGTAGGATTTGGTGGACTAAAAGGAACAGGATAAGCAGGACCAGAAATAGGGCTTGGAGGTCCAGAGACACATACAAAGGGACACAGACATAAAGTACCAAGTAGGGAAGGAAGACCCTGAACTTTAATATCTGGACTAGGGTGGCAAGGATAAGGGGTACAAGGACAAACACAGCCACAAGGACTAATGGGACTAGACCAGGATCAAAATGACCAGTTTCAGCCCAAAAGGACCTAACAAGACGGATCAAGATCAGTGGCGGTGGTACCAGCTGGACCATGAGGACAGGGCCCATGGCAAGAAGAAGCAGGTGGCTCATACGGGGAGGCTGACAATGCTAAAACTAAGAGAATCAGGTGGAAAAGGACCCAGAAGACCAACAGGATCAAGGGTTGGGAGGATCAATAGTATCATGCTCAGGAGACCAAGGAAGGGCTAATGCAAGGAATGTCCAGGAGCAGGGCCAGAAAGTCAAGGGTCAGGAAGAACTTAACTATGAGCACTAGATTCAGACTCCAGTACCAGTGTCCACGATGAGAAGCAAAATTACCACATGAGGAGCAAAACTACCAAAATGAGCAAGAAAAGCTGGACTTTGAGCAGGACTAGCAGTATAACAACACCAGAAGGGATAGAAGGACTTGGAGGAGAAGAAAGAAGATCAGGAGCAGGGGGACACCTATGTGATACTAACCCTTATGAATTGGGTTTAAGGGTGGACATAACTCATGGAATTCTGCTCTGCGGAATTCAGTGAAGTGTCCAAAGAACTCTGAGGGATTCCGCAAATTTCTGCAGGTGGGCAGAAGTGCTTGACCACCCATTTGCACTGTTTTTTTACATGCAGGAAGTGCGATGCCCGCTTCTGCACTGCAAAACCAACGTGAATGACACCATGCAATGTGCGTGGGATTTGGCATTTATTTTTACGTGCTTGCCTCTTCCGTGCTTGTGCTGGGCCTGATTTTTTTAATCTAAATTATATCTTAGCAATCCTCCCCTTATTCAGAGAGATTGGTGTCAGAGGAATGACACTTAGATGGTTTGAAAGCTTCCTTGCCGACAGATCTCAGCAAGTCCAACTTGAGTCGTTCACTTCTCAGACCTAGGCTGTGGAAAAAGGGGTACCACAGGTATCCATTCTAAGCCCCACATTATTCAACATTTATGTACCTTCTCTGGCCTCTATTATCAGCTCTTGTGGGTTTGACACCGTTTTGTATGCGGATGATACTCAACTTATCATTACCATCGATTTAGATCCCGCATCGGCCAGAGAAAGATTAAAAAAATGCATGCTAATGACGGCGGCCTGGATGACTGATAACTTTTTGTAGCTGAACACAACCAACACTGAGATTGTGTTGTTCAGGAAAGCAGAGGAGCTTTGGCCTACAGATTGGTGTCCTCCTGAGCTGGGTGACCCTCCGACACCCAAAAAATGGGTGAATAAACGTAGGTATCATGTTGTATGATAAACTCTCCATGGAGCAACACGTGAAAAGCATTTCGGGCACCTGTTTCGGCTTGATGCGTATGCTCAGAAAGATCTTACCTTGGCTCCCCTCTCTGCAAGAAAGGTGCTTATTCAGGCATTACTAGTAAGCAGGATGGATTATGGTATTTCCCTACTGGTAGGGATTAAGGAACATCTTCTCTCTAGACTGCAGGTCGTGCAGGATACTGCTGCACGTCTTGCCCTTAATCGCCCAGCCTGTTCGCCTTCGGAACCCCTCCTGCGCCAACTTCACTGGCTGTCAATTAGGAAGCGAGCATTATTCATGCTTCTGTGTCTGGTATTTAAGACTATACAGGAGCATGGCCTGGTCTACATCATCAAAAAGCTAATACCTTACATTCCATGGGCCTCATTTATGAAAAGTGACGCATCACTGCGTGAAAACAGTGATGCGTCACTTTTCACTGCGCACTCCTTGCGACACCAATGATGAGTCATATTTAATGTATGATGCATCATGTCGCAAGGAGTTACAGATACGTCAGTATTTCTGACGTATCTGTAAGCGCAAAAGTGACGCATTGCTGGAGTGTGTCACAAAAGTGACGCAACTCCAGCAATGCTCCCTTTCACATGGGGCAAGCCCCATGTGAAAGGGCCTGCGTCAGTCTTACGCCTGCTGTGAGGCAGGCACAAGATTTTGACGCAACGGTGTCCTAAAAGTGACGCAGTGAAATCTCATAGATTTCACTGCGTCACTTCTACGACCCTTCCTTGCGTCAATACGCCCCCCTTGCATACATTATACCTGGCGCAGGGGTTTACAAAGTGACTCATCTACCTAGATGCGTCACTTTGTAAATATGGTGTAACAAGGCACATTATTTACGCTGCTGGAGCGTCACAAAAAGTGACGCACCGGCGGTGTAAAAGTGACGCACGGCCTCATAAATGAGGCCCCATGTTGGCAACTGAGGTCGAGCAATCGGCGGGTGTTGTGCCCAATGAGGATCAACAAAATCAGAATTGGAGGTCGCTCATTTTCTTACCTTGCGCCCTCCCACTGGAATAAGGTGCCTGATAATATTCTTGATAGACCCTCCTTTGGGCTGTTCAAAAAATGTCTCAAACCTGGTTGGTCAGTCACTAATCAGCGGTTCCCTTGTTTACTCTTCTGATATTGTGGCGCCGAGAGATCCCTATGGGGATCATTTGTTTTGCGCTTAATAAATACTTATAATAATAAATAATTCTACTCATCCACCCCTCATTTACCTTTATTTGTTTATTGTGTGTCTTTGTGTTTGCATATTTTATGCATTAGTCATTTTTTTCTTTTTGTACTTTTTGGGGGTTTTCCCTTTACTTCCTTAGCGCTTCCTTTCTTCTTCTAAACTCCTTCCTTTTCCTATTTCTACTTTTTTACCCACCCAGCACTTAGGCAAAACAGGGCAAGGCAGGGAGAGGTGGCGCCAGTATGGCTACTACCCGCCTACCTTGCGGTCGCCGGTGCCAACAAGAGGTGCAGAACCGACACTTTGTTTCAGAGGTGCAGCCCAACACATTTTTTGAGAGGTGTAGGTGGGGATGTATGACGTTACAACGCATGCTTTTACCACGCATGCTGTTACAACGCGGTTTTTACATCGCATACCATTACAACGCATAGCGCTTTTGGGTGCTGGATAGTGAATAGTTTAATTTACTATTCCAACTCCAGTCCCCGTGGATAGTAGGGAAGGTTATTGGATAGTAAATTAACCTATTCCCTATCCTAGAGCGCCCCCCAGCGCAATGCGTTGTAATGGTTTGCGTTGTAATGACCGTGTTGTAATGGTAGTGCGTTGTAAAAGTTTCGTTGTAAGTGATGTTTCCCGTAGGTGGCCGCACTTGTTTTTTTCATGTAACTCCAACTCACCTCCATATTGGCATCAAGCGTCAGGCCTGGGAGCAGGTAAGTCCTGCGGGAGTGTTGTTAGCTGTGGGGGAGTGTGCACCGGTGTGTGCACCGGCACACTGAAGTCCAGCTCACCCAGCTGCAGTTGATCCACAGTGGGATGGACATACTGAACAGGGAGCAGAACCTGCTCAACATGCTAGATGTCGATGTATTTATTTATTAGATTTGTAAGGCACTCAGCTACCCAAAAAGGGTTTCCCGGCGCCTCCGTGACTCAGTGAATAATTTTGTTGTGTTTTGCTAATATTCTTTTTTTCAAAGAGAATGCTGCTCACACGTAGAGGTAAGTTATGTTTACATTGCGAATATTATGTCATTTAGTTTGAGCCAGTCAGGTGCTCAGCGCTACCTAATCATACTCGACGGCGCTCACTTGGGCTGATTATTTAAGAAGCCATGCTGACTCCTCTGCCCTGTCACCAAGATAGTGGTAGTAGTAAGTGATATCAGTGAGTTAGCACTCTATGTGCCTTTCTTTGTGTAGCTTGTACAGTCACAAGCAGTCTATCAGTTATGTGTAGTATGTGCATTGGAAAAAAGTGAGATTGATTTGGCCCATTAAAGGGGATTGAGAATGAGAATGAGATGAGAATCAAAGATTATTTGTTGCAATGCATTAGTAGTTCAAAATGTAGTTTAGGTTTTGGAAATATGGAACATAACTTAGGTTTAGGAAATTAAGAATAGGTCAACTCGATTGTCGATACTACTAGTACAAACTGGAGATCTGGATTTAAAAAGTACAATGTTAGTGTGTTTACCTCTGCATGTCAAAATATATTTTTCTTACATCCGCATCCAGGGACAGGAAAGGGCATCTGAGGCTGGTCAAAGAGCAGGGACTGCCACCACCAGTGCTGCGGCACGTGGAAGTTCCACCACCAGTGCCGCAGATGCAGCTGACGGATCTGCTGGCCCAAGTATGTCTTTCTGATAATATGTTATTATTATTTCCCTAACTTTTACCTCTCCCCATTTAGAGTAATTTTCCATGAGTTTTTCTTTATACTGTGACTGTCTCCTTTTTTTTTATTCCTCTTCATTGTAGGTAATGTTTGTTAAATTATTGTTATCTCTGCATTATCCTTTTTTTCTATATTTCATGTTTCTGTAGCTCATTTCCCCCTGTTTGTACTATTCTGAAGCTTTCATCTGCTTTGTTAGTAATCTTTCCCTGTCCCCTTATATATCCTGTGGACTGGTACTGTAAGACTAAGAGAACAGATTTTAGGTCTCAAAGTAATTTAGGAGCAGTCTGGGGTTGCAGCTGTGACCTGTAGCTTGCTCCCTGCTACTCCTGACACTTCCTTTGCGACCACTGGCATAGAAGAGGCCAATGTTTTGCCACTTCTGAGGCCAGGGGTCACAAAGGAAGTGCAGGGAGTAAGCTAGAGCTCACAGCTGTTACTCCTGACTTCTCCCAACTGCTGTCCACGATTTCAGGCACTCTACTCTGAAGACTGAAAGCCCAAGTAAGCCATTCTATGCATATTTGTTGAGAAGGCTTTCTTTTTCTTGCTCAGGCTCAAACAGTAAACCAAGAGAGTGGCCATGGTCGTAGTGTACTACCCCCCAATGTTGTGTTGTATTATGTATTATTATTTATTTAAACAGTATACCAGTGCGGCATGACAGGAAAGTAGTATGAGGGTAGTCTTATTGCATTTGCCAACCAAGACCATATGTCCTTCATTGACCAATTTATTCCACCATTTCATTGCGTTTGAATGACTCAGAGTTATCATAGCTCTGCCAATTCATTGCAAAAAGTTTTTGGTTGGGTACAGGGTTAGAGGGGGAGTCCCAGTGGTGCCGGAGACAGGCAGTGGTAAGTTGCATTGCTTGCTTATTGACAATTACTAGTATGCTCACTGCAGTGGTGTCATTAACCCTCCCTTTATTGGCTACAGTAAGGGGTTGAGTTCTTAATGGTCTCATCTATCTGTAAAACACACAAGATGATGGACGGAATGTTGCACAATGGCAAAACATTCACCCCCAGTCACAGATCTGGGTTTAATCCATCGTTATTTTGCTCACCAAGCCACCCCAGTTCAGACATGGCCATATGCAAATCAGTCTTGACCCTGTGCCTCATGGGAACAGTCCAGGCCGAATTGCCAAGCCATGCCTTCCCTGGACCGGAATCAAGCATCCTCGGACCGGTTTCTGGCTATTAGCCGTCTTCAGTCAGGATAGCTTGACTCCAGTGGCTTAGTGAGCACGGGACCCACGTCTGGGCATACCCTTCCCACATAGGGTGAACAGCAAAACACACAAGATGATGGACGGAATGTTGCACAATGGCAAAACATTCACCCCGAGTCACAGATCTGGGTCTAATCCATCGTTATTTTGCTCACCAAGCCACCCCAGTTCAGACATGGCCATATGCAAGTCAGTCTTGACCCTGTGCCTCATGGGAACAGTCCAGACTGAACTGCCAAGCCATGTCTTCCCTGGACCAAAATCAAGCATCCTAGGACTGGTTTCTGGCTATCAGCCATCTTCAGCCTGGATAGCTTGACTCAAGTGGCTTAGTGTGTGTTCAGCTATCCTCAACACATGAAACAATATTTATCATGACCAACAAAATGAACGACTATAACCCATTTTGATAACGATGAGGTCTTATCTGCCAGGTCCAAGTAGGGGCCGCCCAACTGATGTTAGTTGTGTACCGATCACCAGCAATCATGCCCATCCCTAGGCTCCAAGGGCGGTACTGCTCTCAGCAGAAAGAGTCATTATTCTTTACTTTAGAGGTTAGCGTCACTCCGCCATACTCCGCAAGACTGCTTTATTGTCATCGCACTCCAGAACGGAAGAGGTCTTGGCCTTGCATTTTAATGATTTTGCATAGTCCATTGCATCTTTAGGAGTGGTGAGGATTCTAGATCTGCCATTAATTTCAACGTGCAGCCGGGCAAGATACAGCAACGCATAAGGAACTTTTTCGGACATCAATATTTTCTTGGCCGGTTGAAATTCTTTTCGCGCTGCTTGTACTGCTGCGGTAAAATCCAGATAGAAGGCCAAATTGTTACCCTCATGGACAATCATTTCTTTGTCTCTGGCCATGCGGAGAACTGCATCCAGGTCTCTATAATTGAGAAGACATGCGATTATAGGGCGCGAAGGCGACCCAGTTGGTGGTCTAGCAGTCAGGGAGCCATGGGCCCGTTCCACAATCAACACAGCTGACAAATTTTCTGCCCCAAAGACCGTCTTTAGCAGGGACTCTATGAACGTTTCGAGGTGGCCCGTGTTCGTAGAGTCTGGCAGCCCCATAATGTGCAAGTTGTTGCGTCTCGAGTGTGCCTCAAGGTCTTCGTCCTTGGCCTGTATAATCTCAAGCACCCTCTCCATGGTCGACGTCTTTGTGGTCACCTGTTTTAGTCTATCCTCAGCTTTCAAAGATACGCGTCTCCGCCTCGCCAAGTCGGGGAGCATGTTTGTCCAATTTAATTGACATATGGTCCATTCTCAAGTTAAGGTTGTCTATCTTGCCATCAATGCTCTGGAGGCTGCTTTGAACCGCAGCAAGTGTTTTTTCAATTGCAGCCAAACTGTCTGTGGGCTATCTAGTTCAGAGTCGGAAGTGGCCTGGTTGTGTGTGTCTTGCTGGATTTTCTAGGCTCAAACATGAGCCGGAGCTGCCCTCAGTCCATTTTGCCCATCTTGCAGTCTGGGCGCGTGTGTTCTTTTTGCTCCCACGCAGTCGGATACGTGGGTGCGGCGCACAACAAGGATCCCTGCAACGCCGTGAAGTAAGTGTGGCTCGTGTTAGTAATGCCCAGCATGTTTTCCAGCCAGGAAGATGGATCAGGGAGCGCTACTATAAAAGTCAGGCTGGGCCCTCAAATGGCCGGTCACATGTGGTCTCAGTTGATCACACCCTCTAGGTCCCCAGTGCCACGATTGTGAAGGGAAGCTGGCACGCCCCACACCAGTGTCCAGTCATTGTATTGGGTTTATAGCCCCCGCCGCAACAGCACAGCCACTAGATACTGCTCTTTATATACTGCAACCGTTCAGCAGGTCGATTGGGGCTACACATGTATGTACAGTGTAAGATTTGGAGTGTAAGAGGCTCAGCTACACCAGCCAGTATTTGCCTCTGCCCAGCCGAGGTTCCACAGTGGTGTGGGAGTGAGGCAGCACAGGATTCAGGCGGTGCTAGTCTCGTCGGCAGCCCGTTGCTCAGAGTGGGTACAAGCTCCTTCACAGCACCATCAGGCAAGGCAGTGGGGTATGGCACCACACCCCTCTCTCCAGGAGCAGGACTTCCCGGGCACCGTAGGCCTCAGCTCTGGCTCCTGTGTCACACTCCCAGTCGTGCAGGCTCCTTTCAGTATGGGCCCTGAGTGCCGCCATGAATGGTACAGCAGTGATGCCAATTGCGGCCACGCAGGGCTGGTTGCCGAGGGAGCGCCAGGCAAGGCCACAACCCCGCAGCCTCCTGTAGCAAAGTGTCAGTGGAAGCAGGCACACGCACCTATCAGGCAGCCCGGTAACATAGTCCATGAATGTCTCAGCGGCACGCACTCACCGGCAATCCACAGTCCCCCAGATCCGCCAAGCGGTCGCTCGCCCCCAGCCTCCCTCAGCAGTCTCAGCTCCTCAGCAGTCCCGCAGGCTCTCCACGGGTATTGGTACAGTAGTTAAGCCGCCATTGTGAGAAAACAGGTCAGCAGCGAGAGACGCCTCATAAAGCTACCAAGTCTCCTCTAATGTCTGTTTTTGCTCATCGAGAGGTCTGGTGAGGTGTAGCGCAGTCATGAGACTGCTATTGTTGTGTAATTTACAGGCTGGAACTGCAAGATATTGACAAGATAATCACTCCGGTCGGCAGAGCTGCACTAAAGTGCGGCCATCTTGCCTGGCGCTCTCTAGCGCCCCCCCCCGGCTACACACTATCCTTTATTCATTGCAACACTGGTGACGAGCTGAAAAGAAACTACGCATGAGGAAAAAGAAATGAAAGAAACTAAAAGGAAACTGGAAGCGCTGCAGTAGAAACTTGAGGATTACAAAGAAAAATAAATTGAAGCCTACATTTAAGAATTGCCCCTGGTAGCACCACCAATGTTTAAGCTCATCAGACAGCCTTCTCTCCAGGGCAATTCAACAGGCCTGCGAAAAGGGCACAGCAAAGGAGAGTGCTGTAATTTAATTTACAGGCAGCATTACATGAAAAGGAGCTGATAATGAACTGGCAATATTTTTGGTAACGGAACCTATACCGTTTTTTCTGCAGTGAACTGGCAGTGTTAAATTGTACTGGTGATGAGCGGAACTCTCACTGGATTTCTGGTTTGTTTTTTCTTGGACACTACTTGCACTAGTCCAGCTTGGGCATTTACGTAGCGCTCAGTGGGATAGCACTCATCGCTGACGTTTAGCGCATTTTGTGACAATGAATACCAACCAATACTTGAGTGACAAGGTAAAGGAAGTTGGATGCATTTGATATATGCACAACTTAATGGTCAGTGCATTCAAGCTAAAATATTTTTATGAGTTGCAATCTGAGGTGCACTGGGTGTTTAGAGAAGCAACAAATATTAAACATAAGTATTATGCCATAGCTCACATGATTTATGTTGAGGGCACTTGCAACAGAACAATGTTGGATGTCGCTCACAAGAGTAGAGTGCTGTCATTTACCGGAAAAGGAGAAAATGATTATGTCCATCTTAAATTGGTAAAAAGTACTGTTGCAAGACATTTAGGGGGCAGGTTACTCATCATGCTGGAAGATTGTATATTTGGGTAAGGAGCCGCTCACCGGTGGCACTTTCTAACCTGCCTATTATTAATTTATTTTAATGTTGAGTTATTTTGAGATGCTGTCATTATTTTGAGATGCTAAATGCTAATCTGGATTCTGCTGAATTCTCTCACTGTCCTGTATGGTATACAGAAGGGGGAGTGTGAGTACTGTGATCAGTTGATCCTAGAATGTGACCATGTTGTGACGTGTTGGTCCTGGAGTGTGACCATGCTGTGACGTGGTTTAGGATGTACGGGCAATGTGTTAAGCCCAAGGTTGTCCATTCTTCCTAAGGGGTTAAGGGTGTAGGGGCAGTGTGTAAGCCCAAGGTACCACACTTCCTAAGAGGTTAAGGGTGTAGGGGAATGTGTTCAGCACAAGATCGTGGGGTCGTATATTTTCTCTTGTCCTGTTTACTATGCAGGAGGAGGAGAGTATGATTTTGACCATCCTTCCTAAGGGGTTTAGGATGTAGGGGCAATGTATTAAGCCCGGTGGGTAGTTTTCATCCTTCCTTCAAGTGTCGGATGATGGGGCATTTTTCAGACAAATTTTAAGGGGGTACATTGTTACACCCCACAGTGTGGAAGAAGCGAAGGTCCTATTTCAGTGTTGTGTTATGGAGGGTAACGGGCTGGTCTAAAAGAGTCCAACAGTGTGAACCAGAATTCCCTCGATAAACACTTGTGTAGCAAATTGAGCATATTGCAATGTTATCCTCCTGCTTGCTAATTGTAAAAAAGTTCCAAACTGGTGCCACTGCCAATGCCCAGTTCAATGTCATTGATCAGTGGCGCCATCGTGATGGTAGTGGCTGTCTAGGTGAGGGATATGGGCTTGGGCTTAGGTTGGGGTGGTGCTGTTGACACAGAAGTGCTGCTCCCCTCTTGCTTCTTAGACGTCAGTGCAGCAGGCACAAGTTTGCCAAAAAAACATTCTGGGTGGCATGCCTGTTGTGAAAAGCTACTTCTCTCTGGCCACTTTCTTGGAAGCATCTTTCTTTGGGCCCATCTTGAAGGTGCCAGTTGGCAGTGGCACTTAGGTGCACAAGCAGAAGAGATTGGAGGACTCACATCACATGTTGTGTGGGAACGACACATGCCTTCTGTCTCACTGTACTCCAGGTGATGTCTCTTGTGCACTTAAAAGCAAACAAGCAAGAAAAATATTTAGTGAAACATGACCTTATTGCAGTATGAATCATTACAGGCAAAAACAATATAATTTAGTGTGGTTACTTAAGTTATTATCTAGTTATCAACAATAGTGTTTCCAATCCATTCCATAGTCAAACAACACCACCATAACATAAATATTTCATTTACAATCAGCACAGCTGCTGGGAGCAAGATGGAGTCAGCGTGAGTCCATGCTGCTCACGCTGAGCACATTGGCTATCAGCTATGAAAACTGCTCTGTGATACCAAACCAGAAAGTGAACAGAACGCAAGTGACCAGTCTCTACTTCCAGACTGCCGGGACTGATCTGGATGCTGAAAACGAACGCAGGATGTTCGCCTCGGCAAGAGCATTCCAAAAGGTATTTATCTGCTGGCTGCTTTGCCACATTGTTGCCTCAGTGCTTTCATCGGCCTCCATTAATCTGGTGTTACGGCTGAGAGAAAGAAGGCAGTGGAGCCAGAGTCAAATCATGACGACCAGGTGTGGTAAAACTATCAAAGGCAGCAAAACAAAAGCCGCCCAAGCGAGCGCTGTCCTCGGAGATGTTGGAGCAACGGAAAATCTACCCAAAGGTAAACAGGAGGCCAGTGTTCCTAAGAAGACAACAGGGAGACTTAGGGGGGGCGGGGGGGAGCCTTAAAGGAAGGTACAGGACTCCAGCCTTCTGCAGCCAAACGTTTTTCTGGAGGTAAGGCGCCACCTTCTGCAATAGACTCCACTCTTGATTCCACACTCCCCCGAGTGCAAGCCTGAATACTCACTATTAGAAAAACAGGGGGATCCGAACCTTCAGCAATCGATAACCACCCGCAGGAAAGCTGTGCTTCTGCCCAACCCATGGAAAGGGCGACCTCAAGGGGACAACGGTACGGCACAGAAGAACAGACAGAGTTTACCAATTTTACTCTCACTCCAGTAGTCACAAAAGGAAACATCGGAGTTATATATATAGCAAACACATGCGCCCGCAAAACACCCAAAAAGGCCAAAATTCGGCCAATTCTGGACCAAAAAACGCCAAACCCCCCTAAAACCTTGCCAACATCATTATGAACGAGCCTGCATCGGGCCTGAGCCCTAGACTCTGCGGAAACCCTACCGAATTAAACCCAAAATCCCATGTAAACCGCACTGAACCCTAAAACCCTAGCTATGCTTTGTCTGTCTGTGTCAAAGAGCCTAGGTGTATGCTACATCAGGTTGCTTCACTCAGTGGTGCCTGCCTTGACCGTCTGCATGGCCCTGCCGCAAGCACAGGCCAAAAATCCATTATGCTCAAGAATTTGCTAATTTACGGCAATTTCGCGACATTCGTGGATTGCGGATTTGCCACCGAAAAACAACAAATTTCGCGAGCGGAACTGATTTTTGGCCCATGCTTGCGGCAGGGCCATGCAGACGGTCAAGGCAGGCACCTCTGAGTGAAGCAACCTGATGTAGCATACCTAGGCTCTTTGTCACAGACAGACAAAGCATATCTAATTGTATGCAGCAAGCCACATAGCCCCAATTTACATGAACTGCTGTCTGGACTCTGCCTGGCATAACAACACTACACTGCCTCGACCACTCCATACCACGACTAGACAGACATGTAGTTCTGCTGTAGTAGTTGTTGTAGACTGGCTTACCTGTTTGCCACTCACGAATTGACCATAGTTCTTCCGTAAACCGACGCTGATGATCCATCCATCCCAGTGAGTGACTGTAAAGAAAAAAGTTATATTATTTAATCAAGACAATCATCATGGTATATTGGCAAACACTAAGTCCAAGGACATTTTGCATATTGGAAAATGCAACGTAGTGGCCCCTGCAGTTGAAGTACAATTTGAATTAAACAAGGTAAAAAAAACAGCAGAGTAGACTTGAGTTACATTTAGTGTGTAAAAGATTAAATAATAACAGAAGACATATGATTCATTTCATGCACAACAAGCAAACAGGAATTGCTTTCATCAGAGCCAGACAGCCATTGCTGTGCCCTGCTTGCCATCTTCTTCTCATTATTCATTACCTGTTCCACTTTTTGTCCGCATCTTCTTCTGAAAGTGAGGGCCCTCAGGGCAGCCTCTCCTGTCAATTTCAGAAGTAACAGTCAGCAACTAGCAAGCATGTAGTCAGTAATTCCAGTCCCACTTGAGGGGAATCGTCTACGAAGACAACGTTTCTTTATTCTGGGTAATCCAGACATCTGCCTTGAGGGAAATGGATAGGGGGAGTCTGGAGGAGGAGGATAGAGGAGCATGATTGAGTTCTGAACTTGTGAACCTCAGGAATGCAGACTGCTGCACCTTCAAATCAATAAGGAAATAAGATGAAGACAGTGCTGCTGATGGACTTGTTGTGATTAGGAGATTAGAGTTTTGTTGTGGTAAAAGTTGCAAAACAAAGAAAGACACACAGGAATAAAATTGAATAAGGACGAAAAAAAAGGAAGTCATTTGCAGGTCTCGGTGTCAGGGAAGTAGAGCTCGTCCTCAAACTCTATGAATTGAGACGGGAGTAGGTCAGCTAACAGAGAAGAACTTCCGTCACCTAATTCGGTGTCCTCTTCTTACTGCGTGCATTCACGTATTTTGTAATCTGGTGGTATGAAGTGCTGATTCATCTTGATCAGTGTTAACCTCTCCACATTTTTGGGCGAGAGGCGGGTCCTTTTTGAAGTTACAATGGCACCAGCAGCACTGAAAACACGTGCAGAAGACACGCTTGCGAGTGGGAAAGACAAATAATTTAGAGCCAGGTTGGTGATCAGTCGCCATAGAGGCCTTTTACCATACCAATACAGCAATGGGTTCTGATTAACAAAGACCTCTGTTGGGTCATCCAAGTAGGCCTGCACCATCGACTCAAGGGTCTCCAGGGTTGCTCCACTTTGCGTACCATCTGTGGCCTTTGCATCACTGGAATGAGCAAATCCTTGATGAGTTAGCCAATCCGCTTCCGACAATATTATGGCTTGGCCTGGTGCAGGTGAGGATGATAATACGGTTGCTGGTGTCGTTAACGGCTGTGAGGGAAAGTGACTCCCTTCGTCCACAGATTCAGAAGTGGAACTTGACGCCGGATGGCCTGCTGATTCAGTAGTACTTCTGCTGGCTCCTTTAATTTTCTGCCGTTCTTTTTCGAACTGAGTGGCTGACAGAGCTAGCCAATGTTTGTACTTAAAAACATCTGCATCATTAAAAGGAATGAATGCTTTGCTGGCCATGGCCTTTTTGTACCATGGATCCAGAATAGTGGCACAAATGTAATGTTGTTCGGTATGTATGTTTTTAAGCCTTTCATTGGCAACTAGGTGGCTTAATAACCTCTCCGCCAACTGATATGCGTCTTGCTTTTCAGGGTCATCTCGGAACGTTGAAGACACCGCCTTCAGTTGGTGTTCTAGCATGCGCAACAATGGGATAGCTTTGCCCAAAGAACAGTCCTCCCTGCTGACTTCACGCGTAAAGACCTCAAAAGGACGAAGCATGTCTGTCAGGCTTGCAACTAGCTTCAAATCCTCCAACTCTAGCCTCATGTCTTTCGTAGTAGAACCCAGTTCATAGACATACTCATTGAGTAACCCCAACTGCTCAGACAGACGCTCAAGCATGTAGAAGGTTGAGTTCCAACGTGTTGCCACCTCCTGGATGAGTCCTTTGATTGGCAGTCTACGTTCATGTTGCATGCTCCTCAGCTTCTTCCGGGCCTTAAAAGAATGGCTGAAATGTGTGCAGATTCTTCGGCAGGTGGTCAGTAACTTGCTGACTGTGGTTTCTTTTTACAAGAAATCTTGCACAACAATGTTAATACTGTGCGCCAAACACGGCACTCTGAAATAGCCACCTTGATGCATGGCCTTAACTATATTACTGTCATTATCCCTGGAAACATAACCAACCATGCGATTTCTTGGATGCAGCCATTCATAGACCTTCCTGTCAAACTCCTCCAAAAGGTTAGGTGCAGTATGAGATTTCTCCATGGCAAACATGGCTACTGTTGCATGTTTCAAAGTAGCTTGAAAAACTGTGCCCGTGTCAACACCTGCTTTTAACTTGTCTTTAACCCCTGCAAAAGAGACCCAGTGTGCAGTGATGCACTTGTAAAAAAGGGCTTGGCAACTGGTCCACATGTCTGTTGTCAGGTGGATAGTGTGAACAGCACTCTTCTGAATAGCTGCGCCAATCAACTCCAGCACATCTTGATGTAGCGCTGGAACAGCAACTCTGGCAAAATAGGACCGGCTAGGAACCTTCCATTTGGGGCAGACTGTTGCCACAAATTCTAGAAAACCCACCCCTTCCACGAAGGAAAAAGGGAGAAGGTCCAGCGCAAGCATTTTAGCCAGCTTTGCATTATACAGACGTGCCATTGGGTGGTTGCTTTCACATGGCGCATCCGACCAAAACATGCTTCTAATGGTGGGCTGGACTGTTTTACGTGATGATGATGATGCAGACTTCTTCAAACCAGTTAGGCTCATTATTGTACTTTTTCGCATTGGTGTTTCTCCCAGACTCTTAGTGTGTCTCATAGATGTTGCTGGGATAGAGGGTGTGGGCGCTACCACTGCAGTGCTGCTGCCAGGGGTACTGGGAGTACCAGAAAAAATGTCTGTCGCTTCTTCACTTCCCCACTGCACAATCAGCCCCTCGTCATCATCAGGTGCAATATGAATGGATACATTTGGATTTGTTGTATGTGTGGTTTCCCGAATCTTGCTCATGTGCGCCTCCCAATGATAGTGTGGTGTTTTTGAAGATGACCTCTCTGGCCTCCGGTACCATAGTTGGTACCAAGCTTGCCCCGACTAACTACAGCTTTACAAATCGAACAAACAACCATGTTTTCCGCCTTTGCTAACACTAAAAAAGTCCCAAACTGGGGACTGGAAATGTCTGCTGGTGGTGGAGGTGCTACTTTCAATGCCAGATGACGTGGAGGATGGGCGTGGCTGAATTTGACTCCGTTGTGCACTTACAGCACCACTACTTGAGGTAATGGAGGTCGAGCTGAATAGAGGTCCCTGCCGGACCTTCTGACGAGAAAATATGGAAGCTGTAGGTCGTGTTGGTGTAGTAGCTAACTGCATTGGTGGTGGTACCAGTGCCACGCCGCCCACATCCCGCTCAGCAGCATTTCGAGATAGGGTCAAAATGTCTTCCTGCATGCCCGCTGGGGCTGGAGTGATGACAGTGACGACTGGGTCGTCGTCAGACTGTTAATCAGCAGCATACACCACTTCTTGTTCGTCGTCATCATCACCCATAATTGAAAGCCTTGCGGGAACCTTCCTTTTAGGCTTAGCTACCTTTGTCGGCTCATGGCGTGCCTCCGTCTCCGACTTCATTGGTGGGTTCCAATCAACATCAAGATCATCAGAAGGAATGGGGCTTGAAGAAGAACTTGTAGTAGCCCTCCTTGACCCTTTTCTTGCTGGGTATCTGGAAGACAATGGATCATCCTCAGGAGCAGTGGCTTCCTCGGATGATACCTCCGCTTGAATTTCGATTTTCTGATGGGCTCCTACTTCTGGAGGAACAAGCACTGAGGACAGTTGTGCCGCTCCATGCGCCTCTAGTTGCGCCTCTCCATGCGCCTCTCCATGCGCCTCTACTTGCGCCTCTACTTGCGCCTCTCCTTGCGCTTCTACTTGCGCCTCTACTTGCGCCTCTACTTGCGCCTCTCCTTGCGCATGTACTTGCGCCTCTCCTTGCGCATGTACTTGCGCCACTCCTTGCGCATGTACTTGCGCTTTTACTAGTTGCACCTGTGGTTGTCGTTGCGGCTGTGGTTGGTGAACACTCGTCAGCTGAGTTACACCCTGCGTTGATTGGGTGCTACTTTCTTGCGATGAGCCTACATCACTGGTCGATGGTGATTGAGCAATAACAGTGGCTGCCACTGCAGCACTCATGGGCTTGCACCTAACCTTGCATGGTGGCACTAAGCCTAATGAAGCAGAGGTGCTGCTCCCAGCTTGGTCCCCGGCGGACCCCGCTCCTGCAGGCATTGTTTTTTTTCCCGAAAAAGTGTCTGTGGGCACACCAGTCTCCTTGGTAAGTGGCGCCACTTGCTTCTTATGCTCCTTCTTACTGGCAGTGGCACAGGCAACTTTCTTTGTAGAGGAGCTACGGCCACCTTTCTTTGGTCCCATCTTCTTCAGATGTCAGAACAGCAGGCCGCAGTTGCACGAGTTGCAGGGTTGTCTGTGGCCACACGTGACGTTGTGCTGCACACACCGCTGCAGGACTTCTTCCTGGCACTGGTGGTTCTCTTGTGCACCTAAAAGCAAAGGAAGCCAGAGGAACATCAGTTAAACACCCCAAAAAGTCGAAAAACACACAAAAATCACAACAATCCAATGCCACCCATGCCCTCAATGATGTTTAAATTCAAGACACCCCACAGAAAGACTAGGTCCATGGACCACTGAGTACCCCTGGGCATAATGGTTGAAAGCAAGGCACACTGGGTGCAGGCCTAAGCACACTGCCTGGCTTCAAATTGGCCCCTTGACCCCCACCACATGGCCAGGCCCTGCCTGGACCAGGCCTCAAAATGGCCCCCACCAACATGGTCAGGCGCCAACAGCACCCAAAAAGTTAAAAAACACACACAAATCACCACAATCCAATGCCATCCATGCCCTCAATGATGTTTAAATTCAAGACACCCCACAGAAAGACTAGGTCCATGGACTACTGAGTACCCCTGGGCATAATGGTTGAAAGAAAAGCAAACTGGGTGCAGGCCTGAACACACTGCCTGGCTTCAAAATGGCCCCTTGACCCCCACCACATGGCCAGGCCCTGCCTGGACCAGGCCTCAAAATGGCCCCCACCCACATGGTCAGGCCCCAACAGCACCCAAAAAGTCTAAAAACACACAAAAATCATCACAATCCAATGCCATCCATGCCCTCAATGATGTTTAAATTCAAGACACCCCACAGAAAGACTAGGTCCATGGACCACTGAGTACCCCTGGGCATAATGGTTGAAAGCAATGGAAACTGGGCACAGGCCTGAGCACACTGCCTTGCTTCAAAATGGCCCATTGACCCCCACCACATGGCCAGGCCCTGCCTGGACCAGGCCTCAAAATGGCCCCCACTCACATGGTCAGGCCCCAACAGCACCCACAATGTCGAAAAACACACAAAAGTCACCACAATCCAATTCCATCCATGCACTCAATGATGTTTAAATTCAAGACACCCCACAAAAAGACTAGGTCCATGGACTACTGAGTACCCCTGGGCATAATGGTTGAAAGCAAGGAAAACTGGGTGCAGGCCTGAGCACACTGCCTGGCTTCATAATGGCCCCTTGACCACCACCATATGGCCAGGCCCTGCCTGGACCAGGCCTCAAAATGGCCCCCACCCACATGGTCAGGCCTCCAACAGAACCCAAAAAGTCAAAAAATACACAAAAATCACCACAATCCAATGCCATCCATACCCTCAATGATGTTTAAATTCAAAACACCCCACAGTAAGACTAGGTCCATGGACCACTTAGTACCCCTTGGCATAATGGTTGAAAGCAAGGCAAACTGGGTGCAGGCCTGAGCACACTCCCTGCCTTCAAAATGGCCCCTTGACCCCCACCACATGGCCAGGCCCTGCCTGGACCAGGCCTCAAAATGGCCCCCACCCACACGGTCAGGCCCCAACAGCACCCAAAAAGTCAAAAAACACACAAAAATCACCACAATCCAATGCCATCCATGCCCTCAATGATGTTTAAATTCAAGACACCCCACAGAAAGACTAGGTTCATGGACCACTGAGTCCCCCTTGGGCATAATGGTTGAAAGCAAGCAAACTGGGTGCAGGCCTGAGCACACTGCCTGGCTTCAAAATGTCCCCTTGACCCCCACCACATGGCCACGCCCTGCCTGGACCAGGCCTCAAAATGTCCCCCACCCACATGGTCAGGCCCCAACAGCACCCAAAAGTCAAACAACTCAAAAAATCACCACAATCCAATGCCATCCATGCCCTCAATGATGTTTAAATTGAAGACACCCCATAGAAAGACTTGGTCCATGCACCACTCACTACACCTGGGCCTACTGGCTAGTGAGGCTTTACAGGCACCACAAAATAAAAAATAAAAATCAACATAAAACAGTGAGCTAAAATTCCATGACATAAATGAGATTTAAGTTTTAAAAAAATCACAGAAACAGTTGTATCATGCACCCATGACTAACCCTGGGCCTACTCGATACTGTGACTACCCACAATATATATTTTTTTAAGTTGTGAGAAAAGTTGTAAAATTGTAGTTGCAGCAACAGCAATCCCCCAAACAAACAACGCCAACTTACTTGTAAAATCTCAAATCCAAAAGTGATCGAAACTCCAAAGTCCAAAAAGTCCTCAAATACAAATATCCAGCAGCAGCCACAAAAAGTAATCCTTCCAGCTGCAGATCAAAATCAAAAGTGACCAGGACATGCACAAAGCACTGGGAGGAGCCTGCTGGACAGGAATAGGAAGTTGGAGACTCTGGGGCACCTCCTTCCTCCTACCCCCCCCCCCCCCAAAATGGACTCCTTGCACCAAAAAGTGCAGCCAAATGTCAATCTGAGGAGTTATTCTGATCAAAATCATCATTTTCAGAAGGTTTATGCTGCCTGCGGTGGATTTCTTGTGTGTTCAAATCTCCCGCCGGAAGTCAGCTGCACGCCACATCTACGTGTTCGGTACAAAAGGGGGTGGTGATGGACGGAGCATCAGAACCAATCAAACCCTCACACCCAGTCAAAAGATCTGGGTTTGATCCATCACCGTTCTTTAGCCCACTCTGGCACCCCACTTCAGACATAGCTATATACATCTACGTGTTCGGCATTGTTTACTCCCGCGATGCGTGATCGCAGGCCCTTATGACGTACTCGTGTTGTCAAACTCTCGCTTTGCAAGATGGCGGGCCGTGATGACGTTATCGCGGATGAAAAACTCTCGCGCGATTATGCAGCAAGATCCAAAATGGCGCAGCACACGCAAACCGGGAGAAAAACAACTCGGCAAACACAGAATCACGGTAAGTCAACGCCCCGCGCACAATATTGTATTTTTTAAGCGCGACCAAGCAAAAAAACCCGCCAGCTTGGGAATTTATGGATTTTTGGGCAAATTCGCGGGATTCTCGAACTGCGAAAATGCCCAAAATCCGCAAATTCCGCGAACGGAACGGATTTTGCGCCCACGCTTAGTACATAGCTGTAGAAGAGTAGTTTTGCAAAGGTCCAAGTCACCTTTATTATTAGCCACTTCTGCCAATAAACATAAAGGAGTGGAAACATTAGTGGAGAATGTTTTGCCTTTGTGACTTCTGGTCTGTTGTTGTTTTGTCTTGAGATTGTTTTTACTGTTCTGTTGCTATTTTCTTTGCCCCCATCTTGTGCCCTCGCCCCCCTGCCCCCTGTTTTTCCTTTCT
This sequence comes from Lissotriton helveticus, assembly GCF_964261635.1. Lineage (NCBI taxonomy): Eukaryota > Metazoa > Chordata > Amphibia > Caudata > Salamandridae > Lissotriton > Lissotriton helveticus. The sequence goes on along the minus strand of NC_136063.1, from coordinate 1,379,376,552 downwards.
GTACCACCCCCCCTCCCGCTCCGCTCCCTCGCGCTTCCAGCCGCTGTCTCCCCTGCGGCCCCGCCCCTCTGGTGCCCCAATCGCCGCCCGCTCCCGCCTTCCAGCTGCTCTTCCCTCCCTCAGGCCCTCAAATGTAGGCTGCACAGCGGCCGCGCAAAAGGCAAGCCCGTCTGCGCCCGTCCGCGCCTGGACCACGCCCAGCGCCAGAACCCCTGGCCCCTGCTGCCAAAACCAAGTAACCCGACGGAAGAGAAACCCCACCACCCTCCACGCACTCAACATCGGCCGACCATCCACCGGCTACCAAGCCACTCCGAAGCGCACCCACGGACCCTTCTCCTGCAAAACCTGTAAATTAACGTGCATCCGAACCCTCACCCCACCACCTGGACCAGGCAACAACAACAACCACCTCAAGTGCATCCTGCACAACACCCGCTCCGTCCACAAGCACGCCGTCAAAATCTGGGACCTCCTCGACACAGCAGCACCATACATCGCCTTCCTCACAGAAACCTGGATGAACGCCTCCTCGGCCCCCGACATCGCCATAGCCATCCTCGACGGCTACAAGATTACCCGAAAGAACCGCGGCAAACCAAACCGGAGGTGGAATCGCCATCATCTACAGGAACACCATCTGCATCACGACCAACTCCGAAGAGGCCCTCACCACCGCCGAACACCTACACTTCCAGATCCACACCGACCCCAAGACCACCCTCAGAGGAACCCTCATCTATAGACCCCCAGACCCACGCACACAATTCAGTGAAGCCATCGCCGACTTCATCAGCCCACATGCCCTCATCTCATCAGACTACATCCTCCTAGGGGACCTGAACTTCCACCTGAAGAACAACAATGACAACAACACCACCACCCTGCTCGACAACCTCGCCAATCTCAGACTCAAGCAACTGGTGAACACCCCCACCCACTACGCCGGCCACACGCTCGACCCCATCTTCTCCGCCAGCAGCCACGTTGCCTTCAGCCACTCCACCGGACTACACTGGACCGACCACTGCTGCATCTACTTCACCTTTAAGAAGACCATATCCCACCACCGCCTGCAACAGATCCCCCGTAGATGCTGGAGCAAAGTCACCGCAGACCAGCTAACCTCATCTCTGAGCCAGAACCCACCAATCAACACTACGGACACCAACGTCGCAGCCCGCAACCTCACACAGTGGATCGTCAACAGCGCCGACGCCCTTGCACCACTGAAGAACTCTCCAGGCAAGCCCGGCAACCGGCAAACAACATGGTTCACGGACGACCTCAAAGAATCGAAGAAATCTTGCCGAACCCTTGAGAAAACCTGGCGCCGCAAACAGATGGCAGAAAACATGACAGCCCTCAAGAACGCCACCCGCAAACATCACCAGCTGATCCGCACCACCAAAAAGACATTGTTCAAAGAACGGCTGGACAACAACACACACAACAGCAAGGAACTCTACAGCATCGTAAAAGAGTTCTCCAATCCCAGCGCCAGCAGCAACGGCATCACACCATCGCAAGACCTCTGCGACTCCCTCGCCATGTTCTTTCACCGCAAGATCGCCGATATCCACAACAGCTTTGGCGCCCAGACCCTGTCCCCAGCCACCGAACCAATGCCCCCTAAAACCACCCTCAGCGCTTGGACTCCCATCAGCACCGAAGACACCGCCCACGCTATGAACACGATCCACTCCGGCTCTCCCTCCAACCCATGCCCTCAACACATATTCAACAAAGCCAACACCATCATCGTTCCCCACCTACGGAACGTCAGAAACAACTCCCTCGCGTCCGCCACCCTCCCAGAGAGCTGGAAGCATGCAGAGATCAACGCCCTACTGAAGAAACCCACAGCGACCAAAGACCTCAAGAACTTCCGCCCCATCTCACTTCTTCCCTTTCCTGCAAAAGTTATCGAGAAGATCATCAATAAACAGCTGACCACATTCCTCAAGGCCAATGGATCTCTCGACCAATCCCAGTCCGGATTTCCAGCCAACCACAGCACCGAGACCACCGACGACATCAGGACCCTGCTTGACACCGGGCAAAAACAACCACCCTCATCCTCCTAGACCTCTCAGCCGCCTTTGATACAGTCTGCCATCATACCCTAATATCCCGCCTCCACATCACCGGAATCCAAGATAAAGCCATGGACTGGATCACCTCGCTCCTCTCCGACAGAACCCAGAGAGTCCGCCTCCCTCCCTTCCACTCCGCAGCCACCAAGATCATCTGCGGCGTACCCCAAGGCTCGTCGCTCAGCCCAACCCTCTTCAATATCTACATGAGCCCCCTCACCACCATCGCACGCAAACACAACCTCAACATCATCTCATACGCCGACAACACCCAGCTGATACTCTCCCTCACCAAAGACCCAGCCACGGCCAAACTCAACCTCCAGGAAGGAATGAAAAATGTCGCCGAATGGATGAAACTCAGCCATCTGAAACTGAACTCAGACAAGACGGAGGTCCTTATCCTCGGACCATCCTCATCTGCTTGGGACGAAACCTGGTGGCCCACAGCACTGGGCACCGCACCGACACCCACTGACCACGCACGCAACCTGGGATTCATCCTGGATTCCTCTCTCACGATGAGCAAGCAAGTCAACGCCATCTCATCCTCATGCTTCAACACCCTGCGCATGCTCCGCAAGATCTTCCGGTAGATCCCTAGCGGAATTAGAAAGATGGTCACCCTGGCCCTCGTCACCAGCTGACTAGACTACGGAAATGCCCTATACGCAGGAACCACAGTCAAACTTCAGAAAAGACTCCAACGCATACAGAACGCATCCGCATGACTCATCCTCGTCATCCCCCGCCACAGCCACATATCAGCCCAACTGAGAGACCTGCACTGGCTCCCCGTCAACAAAAGGATCAAGTTCAGGCTTCTCACCCACGCACACAAAGCGCTCCACGACATTGGTCCCGAATACCTCAACAACCGCCTCACGTTCTACACTCCAACACGCAAACTCCTCTCCGCCAGCCTCGCCCTCGCCACAGTCCAATGGATCCGCAGAACCACCGCCGGAGGAAGATCATTCTCCTACCTGGCGGCCAAGACATGGAACTCCCTCCCTGCCCACCTACGACTGACCCAGGACCACCTCACTTTCAGGAAACACCTCAAGACCTGGCTCTCTGAGCAATAGCGGCACTCCCCCAGCGCCTTGAGACCCCTACGGGTGAGTAGTGCGCTATACAAATGTCTTGATTGATTGATTGAATGAGACATCTCCCTAAAGGGCCTCCCAAGTCACTGTATCTTGATCCATGGTTTAATGCAGTATCATTATATGTCAAATCTGTCAAAATAACTTGGAAACATTCAAACTTTTATTTAACTTTAGACCTATGATTTAGTGATTGCACCTAAGCCAGTTTTAGCATAGGACCTCATGTCACAAACTCACGGGGTTGGTGACCACAAAAGGACTTATCATTATGTAAAAAAGCACACGAAATAATAGACAGTTAAAAACTGCAATTGTGGTCACAAATCATTTATGTGCTAATCATCCCAAGTTGGGTGGTAACTAATTTGCAAAAGGGAAAGGGATCTCCTTAATAACACGTTCCTCTTGGGAATCATGTTTGCAGCCTCAGGAAAAGGCACTGGTATTTCTTCCCCCAGAGATTTTACAAGAATGAACTTTTCTTTTAAAGGAGCACTGGTTCTTCAAGTTCACTGACTTTTTTTAAAACAAATTGTATTCCATTTTGAAATGCAATTATATGGATGGTGGTATGCTATTCCTTTCAGACAACCACCACTGAAGATTATTTAATAAAGCAGGTTGTTCAGTAATCCACTGCAAGTCAGTATTCTGTGAACTGACCTATTATTATGCAGGTTTGCAAAATACCATTCCTTTCATAAACCAGTTGTACACAATTTGCAACCAATATTTGCAAATGCAATCAGAATACACCAGGACCATTGCAAGCATAAGAAGATGGATATGCTGATTGAGTTAACTTATTATTTGAAGTTCTACCTGGTGGAAAGTAATAATAATAATAAGCAAGCTTGTAAAGCGCATGGTTACACTCACTAGGGTGTCCCCACGCTACGGCAAAGACTCGTCAAAACAGCAATGGTAGGAATCAACGCCAAGAAGAACTCAGTGAGTGCCTGTTTAAATCTGCATAAGGCATAATACCACAAAACGTAAGTTGTATAGACAACAGCCAGGTAAACTGTGAGGTTTCTCCTCAATTTGCATGGCTAGAGGCCAGTTTGTGCACACTGTCTGCTATTTAGCCAGCCACCAGATGAATAATCGTGTTTCTTTTCTATTTGCAAGCCCACTGGCTAAACAGTACATAATTTCTGCAATTTAGCCAGCAGTCAGTAAATAGTGATTTGCTATTTTTTAAATATTTGCCAGGCCACTGGCCAAATAATACCTAAAATCTGAAGTTTATTTGCTATTTGCATGGTTGCTGGCCAAATTGTACTTAATTTCTGCTGGTTTGCCATCAACAGGGTAATGAGTGAAATTTCTTTGATGTTTGCTTTGACCACTGGCCAAGCAACACATGCATCTTTTCGATAGCCAAAGGCCAGCTAAATAGTAAAGTTTCTTTGCTATTTGCACAATTGCCGCCAGATAGTACATATCCTCTGCAATTAGCCAGCAGTCAGGTAAATAGTGAAGTTTCTTTGTCATTTAAAGTATTGGCAGCCAACCAAACAGTGCAGAGTTTCTACTATTTAGCCAGCAGCCGGGTAAATAATGATGTTATTTGTACAGCAGCTGGCTAAACAGGACAGAACCTCTACTATTAAGCCAGAAGCCGGGTAGGTAGTCAAGTTTCGCTACTATTTTCAAGACAATACAGTACACAATTTCTACCATTTAGTCAGCGGCCAAGTAAATACCAGAAAAAATGCACTATATACCCAGCGGCCGGGTACTTAGGTGCTACCAACTTATTTATTATGCCCTAACTTCACCAGCCATAATTGTGTGGTATAGGGACCAATTTGAAGCCCATTACACTTCATCCTGAAACACCAAGATATTGCTCAATGTTGTTGTGATCTACTGAAATAAATACCTTAATCAATAAACGTGAACGGTGCGTAATGTTTAATATACACAACAAACGTTTTCTGCATGATTTTGGTAAGCTGTTCCAACCTCTCCTTAAATGATTCTGCACAGCTGTGTGCATGCTTACTCCTGAAATCCAGGAGTAAGTTAGGATCAAGCCAAGCGTACTCTTCATTTACTCCTGAAATTCTGAGTAAAGGAGTAAGTCACATTTCCCCGAAGCAAAATCTCTGGGCCCGATTCACAAAGATCTTGCCATGAGTAGGAGTGACCTATACTTAAAGTACTTGTAGCATATTACTGAATTCTAGAAGTAACTTGGTAGAAATCCTGGAATTCAGTAGTAACCAATACATAGAATAAAATGAATAAAAAGACTATGATCCATCATTTGTTAATAGGTAGATAGATTTGTTTGCGTAGAGAGAACTTTTGCTCATTTGCAACCTACTCTTGGAGCTAGACAGGGGCAGCATAATCTAGACAGGAGCAGAATAATCTGTTCCAGCGACATTATCCAACGGTCTTTGGTAGCTTCCTAGAGGCAAACATATTGAGAGCTGCTGAGACCAGATAACAGAAAAATACTAATAGGCATCTCTCTAGTTTCAATTCCAAAGAAGGAGATGTGCAACACTATCGGGCAGACCTTTCATGTGAAAGTGAAAGATAGTTGTTGTGAAAGTGGCAAATGTACATATCCCAACCTATTGATATGATTAACTAAAACTGTGTTTGGACTGCATATTGTGGGACATGATATGAAATGACAGCTCCTTATAGCATTTAAAAAAATACGTCTGGGGAATTGAATACCTCCCATCTGTGCAGCAGAGATTTTTAACTGAGAGGTTCATGAAACAACTTTGCATTAAAAAAAAATCCACAATTACACCAAGATCCTATTTAATTTTTAGTTGAGATTAAAAAAAGATGCGACAGTATGTTAAGGCGCTGTGATTGCTACCCACGCCAAGTTTGTGGTGGTTTCATTTTTAGCATTTAGAAAATATTCCCTCTTCAAAGGAGCTTTTGGGCGAGGAAGTGGAATGTTTCATTTGAATTACAAAAAGGCATTGATAGTCCCCTACACGTCAATTTTACCTGCGAACAAAAAGATCCACACAGAGAAAATTGGACCAGGGACTGTTTGATAAATTACCGCAGGGTACTTGAATATTCCATTAGCAGAATAATTGCTTGTTATGGAACCTTAGAAGAATGCAGTGTAATTATGACACCATTGTCCCCTAGGATGGAAGGAGAGGAATGTAAATGCTGAAAATGATAGCTGTTTAACCGCTGCTAAAAACGAGGCTATTAAAGAGGGAGTAGTTTGTGAGCTTAACCTTCTGCAGGGATCTCAAATTACTATGCTTCAAATACCTGAAACCATTTCAGCCAGTTGATAGCCCTACAAGTACAGAAACCCTCGCCCACAGACACACGCACAGTCACACACACACACAAACACAGGCAGGCACCCTCACTCACAGATGCGCACAGATGTGTGCATGCAAACAAACACAGGCACACAAAGTGGCACACAATCAGACACACACAGATGTGTGCATGCAAAGCACACAGACATGCACACAATGGTTTCCTTGCATTAATTGAGAATTCAGTATGTACCAAAAAAGTGATATAGCAGATTGAAGGGACAATAGCGTAAGTAGTGTTATGGTATGCTGTGCTTAGATGTGGGATACAAGTTGCTTGAAAAGACCACCTGGAGAGATAGGGATAACATTCTAGGCAATTTCTGAATGCAAACGTTTTTTCTAAAAAGCTGGCTGGATGTGAAGGACAGAGCTGTGATAATGTAGGCACATAAGGGGAATATATGAAAGGCCTACAGAGCATTAACGTGTTTTCAGAAACCAGAGGGAGAATCAGCTAAAATACTTTTAGCTAAGCCCAGAAATCATGAGAGTACTGGGCAGTGCCCTGCAGTCACTTGCACTCATCATACTTGAACTTATAGGCCAAAGGAACAATGGATCATCACAATTTTCTAGAATTGTCGAAAGCTTATTTTCCAACAATGTTCTCTAATAGCTTAAAGATCAAGACATCAAGGGCGTATTCACTGTCTGGTGAAAGCAGAATATCTGCAGTAAACTGGTAGATGGCCAATCTACCATGCCTGCGGGTCACTACCTCATTTAAAGTTGAGGAGTTACCTCATTTCTGATATTGGAGACTCAGCTGACTCTGCTGTCAGAAATTTTTAGCTGGTGGCTCAGCCACAACAGTGTTTTCAGCTAATCTATGAGAGAAGGCTGCCATATTTAGGGTGACCTTTGTAGGAGCAGAATCATACTCCAAAATGTGGACACGCCAAAAATTACCTCATTTGATTATCCCACAGTTTACTGGATCAGAGTCAATGCTAAACCTCAGTTTCATGAAACCATGTGCCCCCAGGTTAAGGCTCCTCCCCAAACATTAGATTAGCAGAGTAAAATAGCTTAATAAGTAATTGGTCCATCAATAATTGAGGTCCTTATTATGATGGCGGTCAGACGAGTATTCAACCGCCATTGTTCCAGGCATAGGACCGTCTGACAAGGAGTCGGCGGTCCCAACAGCCCAATTACAATGCAACAGCCATGGAGGCAGTCGTAAAATGCTGTTTACCATTGTGGCTTGAGCAGCGGCCCAGGAAAAGAACCACTGTGCAAGCCACAAAGAGCATTTTTCAAACAGCCACACACCGTGTGCCAGGCACCATGTGATGCCTGGCACACGGGCCATGGATGTTTGTGGGGTCACCACAGGTGCCCCCAAGGCTACATTGCAGTGGCACATGGGGACCCTGCTAGGGGCCCCTAAAGTCCCTTTCAGACAGCCTTTCCATGGCAGTCAGAAAGGGACATCATTATTCCTGTGGCAGTGAGTGTACTGGCACCACCTTGCCAGTACCACTGGTCCCTCTGACCCATGTGCTGTGACCACTGGTATCATAATCCGGCGGTCGGACTGCAGCCTCAGATGTCAGACATCATTCCGATTGATACACAAAATATATAAACCCCAAAACACTTTCCACACCTTCTGACACTGATTTGTCCTGCTTGAGACCCCAATTGTAGGCACGTCAGTCCTACGCAGGAAAATGACAAAAAAGCAAACGGTCTTTCCATTATTCACAGGTGCCCTTACTGTCCAGTCCTGATGAAGACCCTGCTGTAAGGACATCAATCATTCCTGCATTCAGGGGTCGAAACGTCAACAACACACCAACATCATACTACACAAACTCTGGCGACATTGTTTAAAAAAAGAACTTGTCCATTAGAGCTATGTGTATTATCAGGAACACTTGAACTACCACAGACCGGAAAAGTTTTTAAATGCAACTTTGATGTATATATGTCACAAATTTCATTTCCTTGTCCTCCACTCACACATTACCAGTTAACACCCATTCCCTTTCTCCTTCCCCTTCTGCACCAAGAGCACTGTAATATATTGCACTGTAATCATAATGAGCAACGGCGTTGCCATTAACTGTGAAATCTTTGAATATATTACACTGTAATAGCAATGAGCAACGGGGTTGCCATTATCTGCTAATGTTTTCAATACAATTGCATTAGATGACCTGTCTCAAAAAGTGAATACATTGGATTCATGCCGTATTGAACAATTGATATTTGTTGGTACTATATATTGTCACGCATAAAGCCTTTCGCTACCTTGACCACATCCTTTTGTACTGTACTATTGACCCAGGTTGGGTAGTATATATGGGTTACATCCCTAATACTTAATATGTTAATCCTTCGGTCGCATCCCAATCCATCGTCATTTTGTACACCATGCCACCTCAGTTTAGACCCAGCTATATGAAAAACACTTTTGTCACTGCTCCAAAGGGAACTGTCCAACCGAACTGCCAAGTCAGGTCCTCTCTGAACTGGAACACAAGCAACCCAGGACCGATTTTGCCCTTAGTATGGGTTTATCAGCCGGGTATAGCATTGTTCCAGTGACTCAGTGTACAGGGGACCTACCTCTGGGCATACCGGTTCCACTTTGGTTGACACACTAAACTATACAAAAAGTGATGGATGGAATGCTTGACTTAATCTCAGCCTTGTTAATCACTCTGATTGCATCCCAATTCATCATTATTTTACCACCATACCACTTAAGTTTGGACACAGCTATTTGCAATTCAGTCTTGACCCTACTCCAAAGGGAACAGTCTATCCCAAACTGCCAAGCCAGGTCCTCCATGAATCAGAACACAAGCAACCCAGGACAATTTTTACTCTTGTTAAGGGCTCATCAGCCAGGTATAGCATGTTTCCAGTGGCACAATGTGCATGGCACCCACATCTGGGCATACCTATTCCACTTAGGGTGACATGCTAAAGTATAACAAATTTAATGGACGGAATGCTTCAATTAATTTCAGCCACGTTATTAGGACAAATTATCGATTTTGAAATATCGAGCTACAGAAATATTGAGTTTTAAATATCATGATACAGAAATATCATTGAGAAGAATATCCATTTTTTCAGGTAAATAATATAATTTTCTTGAATATCTGTGTGGTTAATATTGTCTTCATTAATCTAGTTGTAAAACATATCTTTTTTAATTATCTTTCTGTGTTTTAGTTCATAAATTAATTTTATATGCTAAATATTGCTTGTATAATTGTTGACAATATTTTTAAATATAGTTTGTAAATGTAAGTATTTTATAATATTTCATTTAATTGTTAATAGTAATTTATAGCATCACAGGTGGTTGTGAGGTTTAAAGGGTTACAGAACTTAATTAGGTATAACAGATTATAATGAATTATTAATGATTTAATTGCTAATGACTTTGTAAATTATGTAATTATTAGATTTTTTAGCTTATATTTTAGATGAAAGTTGTGGGGCTTGTTGGGGTATAAGGTGGGAATTTGATTAAGTAACAATTGATTAATAATTAATGAATGCAATATTAATTATTGAAATGATTGTTAATTATGGGAGTTGTGTGCTTTTTATATGGTTTAGGTTATATTTTAGGTGCAGGTTGTTGGGTTTGTGGGGGTATAGTGTTTTGAAGTTAATTAAGAAATAATTCATTAATAATTAATTATACATTTATTATAAGTTATTTAACTGATTAACCGCATGCGTGCGGCGCATTTTCCCGCTGTGCGCTGAGTTTTTGAAAAACCTGCGGTTCATGACGAGTTCAGCTCGTCATGAGCGTACATGAGGTGTACCTCATGACGAGCTGAGCTCTTCATCAGCGTCGAAGGGGTTAATAAATATGAACATTGTTTATTAATTATATGTTTTACATTATGTATTAGGTGAAGGCTGTTATGTTTGTAGATTAAGATTGCAGGGGCACCCTACTTACTAAGAACCAGGGTAATTATATTATACTAAAGAGACAGCGGTTCTTCTAGACACGATGAATGATAATGGAATAATAAACGCACAATGGCAATACATTTGTAAGGAAGGGGATAATGCAAGAGGGAAAAGAAACTACTACACAATTAAACACATTCAATGTTTATATTTGCAACAGAAAAGAAGACATAGATATGTAAATATATCATTTTTTAAAAGGATTTTTAACAGTTCTAATATTTTGTGCAGTGCAGTGCAGTTATGTTTGTAGAGGCATTGGGTGGGAAGTTATTTAAGTACTAATGAATTAACTATTAATTATTAATTAATTAATAGTAATTAAATTGATTATTACATTTGTTATTTGTGTTATACTTCATTAGTTTAGTTATATTTTTAGTGTGGGTTGCAAGGTCTGTGGCAGTACAGTGTGGTTATTTTATTAAATAATGAAATAATATATTAGTTAAAAAAATGTAATTCAAAATTAATTATTATTAATAAAAAAACATGTGAATTGTTTTGTTTACACACACACACACTCACATATATATATATATATATATATATATATATGTATACATATATATATATTCACAGAAAAATCCATAGGTTTCGCACCAGTTATAGTTAGCTGGAAATTTTACTCGCATAAAACCATTGAAATTCCCCCGTTATAGTTAGTTGGACTCACTATAACTTGCGCATGCAATGCACTGCTGATGACGTCACATATTACATCACTCATGACATGGTCAGTGACATCACTCATGACATCACTGATGACACCATCCAGTGAATGTGTGTCTTTCTGAAAAATAAATATGTATATGTAAAAGTCGATGGAAGAATAAATGTTTAAAAAAGTGTCTAAATGGATGGGTTTTTAAAAAAAAATTGATTGGTTAACTTGCTTATTAAATGTATCTTAGTGAATACATATATTAGTGAGTAATGTTTAAATATTTAAATATATGTATTAGTGTTTCACTTTGTGTATAAGTGGCTGCATGGGTTGGTGAGTAGCTACATGTGTATGTATATGGGTTATTAGATGTTTTTTTTAGTATCAGTATGAGTGTTTGTATGGTTTGGTTTGGGGGTATTACTTAGCACATAGATGCATGAATGACTGACTCACTCTTTGTATGTGTTTTGAAGACAGCATATGTGCAGGACTCTATGGGTGGATGAGTGTGTATATGTGTGTGTTAGTGAGTGAATGACTGTTTCACTAGTGTCTTTATCAGTAACTACATATGTTTTAATATAGTATATGTGAATATTGATGTATATAAGTGAGTACATGTGAGAGTAAGTGATTGTAAGAGTTCCTGTTTAAATAAGTATGTGTTTCTATAAGTGATTGTTTAAGAGTGTAAGTATGTGTAAGTTTCCTTAGAAGTAAGGTGGTAGTGTATGTATAGCTGTATATGCAAATAAATGGATGTTCAATAGTTTATTTGCATGTGTGAGTATGTGTGAGAGTATCTTTTGGATGACTGTCGGTGGTTAACAGGATGTATAGGTGTATCACTACATATGATGAGTGAGTATATGTATGAGTGACTATATAGAACTGTTGGTGAATGAATGGATGTGTATATAGATGGTGGAATTATTGAATTGGTTGTTGTAACTGGTATGGGTGTCTCCATTTTTTTGAAAATTTTAGTTTCTATTATTGAATATGTGTTTCAAGGGTTACATTACAGTGAAAGGAGGTCTGTCACTCTGTCACAAGGATGGTGTCATCAGTGATGTCATGAGTGATGTCACTGACCATGTCATGAGTGATGTAATATGTGACGTCATCAGCAGTGCGAGTAAAATTTCCAGCTAACTATAACTGGAGTGAAACCTATGGTTTTTTCAGTGAATTTCATAGGTTTTTTAAATGCTAATTCCTAACTATAACTGGTGTGAAACCTATGGTTTTTTCAGTGAATTTCAAAGGTTTTTTAAATGCTAATTCCTAACTATAACTGGTGTGAAACCTATAGTTTTTTCAGTGAATTTCATAGGTTTTTTAAATGCTAATTCCTAACTATAACTGGTGTGAAACCTATGGTTTTTTCAGTGAATTTCATAGGTTTTGTAAATGCTAATTCCTAACTATAAATAGGGCCTCACACCTATGTTTTTTTCAGTGAATTTCATAGGTTTTTTAATAGCTAATTTCTATAGCTATGAAATATAATATTTTTGATAATGAATCCTATATTGTATATTTATGTAATACTATTTTTTTAATGTATATTTTTCCCTTTTTATTTTTTATTTTTTTGCCTTGGTGCGCTCCCGGTGCGCGTACCAGTGAGCGCACGGGTAAGCGCGGTGTTACGGCGCGCCCCAGGGCGCGTACCGGTGAGCGTCCCGTTAGCGCAATTGCCGCGAACGAAAACATCATCGTGACGTATCGCGTAGCCACGTCTTATGACGCACAACGTAAGCTCCGCCGGGCATGCCCCGGGGCGCGTAGCGTAAGCGCGTCGGGTCATGTGACCTGAAAATAACACTTTCCATTGGTTGCTAACAGTTTTTTTTTAGAAAGAATTAAATCCCCACCCATTTCCTTCACTTCTTCTTTCACTTTTGTGACTGCAAGACCTCTCTTTTTGCTGTCGGCTCTTTGCTGAATTAATATCTTGCATTACCATGGCTGCCAGAGCATCCAGCAGTGAAGATGAGTCAGAGGGATTTCTGGATGAAGAGGTTCCCCAGCCGAAAATAAAAGAACACTTCATATGGAAGTTTTTTTCCATTCCACCTGATCAGAAAAAAGTAAATGTTTCAAAGGTGGAGTGCAGGATTTGTAAAACTGTCCTGTCACGGGGTGACCCCAGAAAGAAATATTCATTTGGAAACTCGACGATGATTCGAAATGTCGAGAGGAGGCACCCCCAGAACTTTGCCCGGGAGAGTGTCAGGGTTCTGGCACGAGAGGCTCCCAGTGATGGGGCCTCTACTTCAACTGGAGGACAAACTGCATCAGGGAGGGAGCAATCACAAGAACATATTCCCAACATCCAGCCTGCTTTTAATAAAGGCGTTATTAAATGCAGATATTGCGATAAGTTACTTTTCTATGGGGAACAAAGTGTTCTGCTCATGGTTCGAGCATTGGATAACCATCGCTGCCGTTCCCAGCCCTAATTTTTTTTTTTGCTCCTGTTGAGCAGGTTCCCATTCACTTTTTTGTTTTTGTTATAAAAAAAAAAAAAGAAAAAAAAGTTCTTTTCAGAACTACCTCCAATTCTCATCAAAGAGCTGTGTTCTTAAAAAAATGAAAAAGAGTAAGTGAAGTGGAGTGCATTGATAAACGAGAAGAAAATGAGTGAGAAAGCACAGAAAGTGATGAGAAGAGAAGGGAAGTGAACTAGGGGGACTGAAAGAAGGTGAGTGTGAGGAAGGAGAGTGAGGAGAAGGAGAGTGAACATGGGGAATGTGTATATGCGAAGAAAATGTAGTAAAGGAACGGGGTGTGGAAGGGTAAGAAAAGAGCAGTGGCTTAAATTATTATTTTACTGTTTCACTGGGTCTCCCCATGGTACGCTCCCCGGTGCGCGTACCGTGAAAATCGAAAAAAAAAAAAATAATAATTTTGCCCCGCGAAGCCCTTTTATGGCCCGGGGCGCGCTTACAGATATATATATATTTTTTAACCTAAATTACACAAAATCCACTGGAGCACATATCTTGAGACATAGCAAAGGCACATCGGGCTACCAGTCCCTACAATTTTGCCAAGGTTGGTGGAAATCCATTCAGCCGTTCGGGCTAAAAGTGAGTCCAACCGCCCTATGGAAATTAACATGGGGAAAACACGTTTTGGGACCCCCTTTTATCTCGGCCCCCGCTTGACGAATCCCCCCCAAACTTTCAGGGAAGGAGCTGAGTGGAGCGGGCCATCTTCTTTGAGAAATTTGCGAAGATTCGTCCACCGGCGCCAAAGTTATTCCCAATAGAATGTTGCGGATTTCCTATGGAAAGTAGATCCTAACTATAACTACCTACTGGCAACCGCCAGTAGGTAATATATATATATATATATATATATATATATATATATATATATCAAGAATTCTCCTTTCCAAAAAAAGGAGACAGAGGCCGGAGGGGAGTTTTGATGGAACAGCTGACTTTATTGAGGAGAATGCCAGCAGCGGCGAATGCATTTCGGTCGTTAGACCTTCTTCAGCGCCCAGTTCTGTGTCCTTTTCGAATCAGCCTCCTCCTGCGTGAAATACTAAACAGCACATTTGCTCCTCCCCCTAAAGCTGTAGGCTCACCTGTGCAGCTCCATATTCAGTCCACGGAACTGCATGTCCCAGCATGCACAGTCTCGGCAATGACCAGGTCGGTGGCGTGGGGGTGGACTTTCAGGAAAATAGATCCGTGCGTGTTGCAGGTGAGTTGAAAGGGACTGTTCACATCGCCCCCAACACTGTAGTCGTTCCTCTTTGTCCCCTCACTCCTGCCATGGCCATTCCCCTGATGCAAAAAATACGAGTCAGCTGCCAAATGCGAGGCGTTTTTGCTTTAGGAGATAAAATACCCCCTTCCTCGAATTCCTGCACCACGTTCCTGGCGGTCTCCGACCCTTGTTGATCCCTCAACTTGAAAAACGCTGGAACAGCGGGTCGCCAGTTATAGGGTCGAGTCTCTTTGTTTGGCAGGGGCCTTCCGTACTGCACCTCTGGCTGGCGCAGAAAACAACAAGAATTCTCCTTTCCAAAAAAAGGAGACAGAGGCCGGAGGGGAGTTCTGATGGAACAGCTGACTTTATTGAGGAGAATGCCAGCAGCGGCGAATGCATTTCGGTCGTTAGACCTTCTTCAGCGCCCAGTTCTGTGTCCTTTTCGAATCAGCCTCCTCCTGCGTGAAATACTAAACAGCACATTTGCTCCTCCCCCTAAAGCTGTAGGCTCACCTGTGCAGCTCCATATTCAGTCCACGGAACTGCATGTCCCAGCATGCACAGTCTCGGCAATGACCAGGTCGGTGGCGTGGGGGTGGACTTTCAGGAAAATAGATCCGTGCGTGTTGCAGGTGAGTTGAAAGGGACTGTTCACATCGCCCCCAACACTGTAGTCGTTCCTCTTTGTCCCCTCACTCCTGCCATGGCCATTCCCCTGATGCAAAAAATACGAGTCAGCTGCCAAATGCGAGGCGTTTTTGCTTTAGGAGATAAAATACCCCCTTCCTCGAATTCCTGCACCACGTTCCTGGCGGTCTCCGACCCTTGTTGATCCCTCAACTTGAAAAACGCTGGAACAGCGGGTCGCCAGTTATAGGGTCGAGTCTCTTTGTTTGGCAGGGGCCTTCCGTACTGCACCTCTGGCTGGCGCAGAAAACAACAAGAATTCTCCTTTCCAAAAAAAGGAGACAGAGGCCGGAGGGGAGTTCTGATGGAACAGCTGACTTTATTGAGGAGAATGCCAGCAGCGGCGAATGCATTTCGGTCGTTAGACCTTCTTCAGCGCCCAGTTCTGTGTCCTTTTCGAATCAGCCTCCTCCTGCGTGAAATACTAAACAGCACATTTGCTCCTCCCCCTAAAGCTGTAGGCTCACCTGTGCAGCTCCATATTCAGTCCACGGAACTGCATGTCCCAGCATGCACAGTCTCGGCAATGACCAGGTCGGTGGCGTGGGGGTGGACTTTCAGGAAAATAGATCCGTGCGTGTTGCAGGTGAGTTGAAAGGGACTGTTCACATCGCCCCCAACACTGTAGTCGTTCCTCTTTGTCCCCTCACTCCTGCCATGGCCATTCCCCTGATGCAAAAAATACGAGTCAGCTGCCAAATGCGAGGCGTTTTTGCTTTAGGAGATAAAATACCCCCTTCCTCGAATTCCTGCACCACGTTCCTGGTGGTCTCCGACCCTTGTTGATCCCTCAACTTGAAAAACGCTGGAACAGCGGGTCGCCAGTTATAGGGTCGAGTCTCTTTGTTTGGCAGGGGCCTTCCGTACTGCACCTCTGGCTGGCGCAGAAAACAACAAGAATTCTCCTTTCCAAAAAAAGGAGACAGAGGCCGGAGGGGAGTTCTGATGGAACAGCTGACTTTATTGAGGAGAATGCCAGCAGCGGCGAATGCATTTCGGTCGTTAGACCTTCTTCAGCGCCCAGTTCTGTGTCCTTTTCGAATCAGCCTCCTCCTGCGTGAAATACTAAACAGCACATTTGCTCCTCCCCCTAAAGCTGTAGGCTCACCTGTGCAGCTCCATATTCAGTCCACGGAACTGCATGTCCCAGCATGCACAGTCTCGGCAATGACCAGGTCGGTGGCGTGGGGGTGGACTTTCAGGAAAATAGATCCGTGCGTGTTGCAGGTGAGTTGAAAGGGACTGTTCACATCGCCCCCAACACTGTAGTCGTTCCTCTTTGTCCCCTCACTCCTGCCATGGCCATTCCCCTGATGCAAAAAATACGAGTCATCTGCCAAATGCGAGGCGTTTTTGCTTTAGGAGATAAAATACCCCCTTCCTCGAATTCCTGCACCACGTTCCTGGCGGTCTCCAACCCTTGTTGATCCCTCAACTTGAAAAACGCTGGAACAGCGGGTCGCCAGTTATAGGGTCGAGTCTCTTTGTTTGGCAGGGGCCTTCCGTACTGCACCTCTGGCTGGTGCAGAAAACAACAAGAATTCTCCTTTCCAAAAAAAGGAGACAGAGGCCGGAGGGGAGTTCTGATGGAACAGCTGACTTTATTGAGGAGAATGCCAGCAGCGGCGAATGCATTTCGGTCGTTAGACCTTCTTCAGCGCCCAGTTCTGTGTCCTTTTCGAATCAGCCTCCTCCTGCGTGAAATACTAAACAGCACATTTGCTCCTCCCCCTAAAGCTGTAGGCTCACCTGTGCAGCTCCATATTCAGTCCACGGAACTGCATGTCCCAGCATGCACAGTCTCGGCAATGACCAGGTCGGTGGCGTGGGGGTGGACTTTCAGGAAAATAGATCCGTGCGTGTTGCAGGTGAGTTGAAAGGGACTGTTCACATCGCCCCCAACACTGTAGTCGTTCCTCTTTGTCCCCTCACTCCTGCCATGGCCATTCCCCTGATGCAAAAAATACGAGTCAGCTGCCAAATGCGAGGCGTTTTTGCTTTAGGAGATAAAATACCCCCTTCCTCGAATTCCTGCACCACGTTCCTGGCGGTCTCCGACCCTTGTTGATCCCTCAACTTGAAAAACGCTGGAACAGCGGGTCGCCAGTTATAGGGTCGAGTCTCTTTGTTTGGCAGGGGCCTTCCGTACTGCACCTCTGGCTGGCGCAGAAAACAACAAGAATTCTCCTTTCCAAAAAAAGGAGACAGAGGCCGGAGGGGAGTTCTGATGGAACAGCTGACTTTATTGAGGAGAATGCCAGCAGCGGCGAATGCATTTCGGTCGTTAGACCTTCTTCAGCGCCCAGTTCTGTGTCCTTTTCGAATCAGCCTCCTCCTGCGTGAAATACTAAACAGCACATTTGCTCCTCCCCCTAAAGCTGTAGGCTCACCTGTGCAGCTCCATATTCAGTCCACGGAACTGCATGTCCCAGCATGCACAGTCTCGGCAATGACCAGGTCGGTGGCGTGGGGGTGGACTTTCAGGAAAATAGATCCGTGCGTGTTGCAGGTGAGTTGAAAGGGACTGTTCACATCGCCCCCAACACTGTAGTCGTTCCTCTTTGTCCCCTCACTCCTGCCATGGCCATTCCCCTGATGCAAAAAATACGAGTCAGCTGCCAAATGCGAGGCGTTTTTGCTTTAGGAGATAAAATACCCCCTTCCTCGAATTCCTGCACCACGTTCCTGGCGGTCTCCGACCCTTGTTGA
Organism: Lissotriton helveticus; assembly: GCF_964261635.1. NCBI lineage: Eukaryota > Metazoa > Chordata > Amphibia > Caudata > Salamandridae > Lissotriton > Lissotriton helveticus. Next base: position 1,379,358,263 of record NC_136063.1, on the reverse strand, counting down.
TCCCTCAACTTGAAAAACGCTGGAACAGCGGGTCGCCAGTTATAGGGTCGAGTCTCTTTGTTTGGCAGGGGCCTTCCGTACTGCACCTCTGGCTGGCGCAGAAAACAACAAGAATTCTCCTTTCCAAAAAAAGGAGACAGAGGCCGGAGGGGAGTTCTGATGGAACAGCTGACTTTATTGAGGAGAATGCCAGCAGCGGCGAATGCATTTCGGTCGTTAGACCTTCTTCAGCGCCCAGTTCTGTGTCCTTTTCGAATCAGCCTCCTCCTGCGTGAAATACTAAACAGCACATTTGCTCCTCCCCCTAAAGCTGTAGGCTCACCTGTGCAGCTCCATATTCAGTCCACGGAACTGCATGTCCCAGCATGCACAGTCTCGGCAATGACCAGGTCGGTGGCGTGGGGGTGGACTTTCAGGAAAATAGATCCGTGCGTGTTGCAGGTGAGTTGAAAGGGACTGTTCACATCGCCCCCAACACTGTAGTCGTTCCTCTTTGTCCCCTCACTCCTGCCATGGCCATTCCCCTGATGCAAAAAATACGAGTCAGCTGCCAAATGCGAGGCGTTTTTGCTTTAGGAGATAAAATACCCCCTTCCTCGAATTCCTGCACCACGTTCCTGGCGGTCTCCGACCCTTGTTGATCCCTCAACTTGAAAAACGCTGGAACAGCGGGTCGCCAGTTATAGGGTTGAGTCTCTTTGTTTGGCAGGGGCCTTCCGTACTGCACCTCTGGCTGGCGCAGAAAACAACAAGAATTCTCCTTTCCAAAAAAAGGAGACAGAGGCCGGAGGGGAGTTCTGATGGAACAGCTGACTTTATTGAGGAGAATGCCAGCAGCGGCGAATGCATTTCGGTCGTTAGACCTTCTTCAGCGCCCAGTTCTGTGTCCTTTTCGAATCAGCCTCCTCCTGCGTGAAATACTAAACAGCACATTTGCTCCTCCCCCTAAAGCTGTAGGCTCACCTGTGCAGCTCCATATTCAGTCCACGGAACTGCATGTCCCAGCATGCACAGTCTCGGCAATGACCAGGTCGGTGGCGTGGGGGTGGACTTTCAGGAAAATAGATCCGTGCGTGTTGCAGGTGAGTTGAAAGGGACTGTTCACATCGCCCCCAACACTGTAGTCGTTCCTCTTTGTCCCCTCACTCCTGCCATGGCCATTCCCCTGATGCAAAAAATACGAGTCATCTGCCAAATGCGAGGCGTTTTTGCTTTAGGAGATAAAATACCCCCTTCCTCGAATTCCTGCACCACGTTCCTGGCGGTCTCCAACCCTTGTTGATCCCTCAACTTGAAAAACGCTGGAACAGCGGGTCGCCAGTTATAGGGTCGAGTCTCTTTGTTTGGCAGGGGCCTTCCGTACTGCACCTCTGGCTGGTGCAGAAAACAACAAGAATTCTCCTTTCCAAAAAAAGGAGACAGAGGCCGGAGGGGAGTTCTGATGGAACAGCTGACTTTATTGAGGAGAATGCCAGCAGCGGCGAATGCATTTCGGTCGTTAGACCTTCTTCAGCGCCCAGTTCTGTGTCCTTTTCGAATCAGCCTCCTCCTGCGTGAAATACTAAACAGCACATTTGCTCCTCCCCCTAAAGCTGTAGGCTCACCTGTGCAGCTCCATATTCAGTCCACGGAACTGCATGTCCCAGCATGCACAGTCTCGGCAATGACCAGGTCGGTGGCGTGGGGGTGGACTTTCAGGAAAATAGATCAGTGCGTGTTGCAGGTGAGTTGAAAGGGACTGTTCACATCGCCCCCAACACTGTAGTCGTTCCTCTTTGTCCCCTCACTCCTGCCATGGCCATTCCCCTGATGCAAAAAATACGAGTCAGCTGCCAAATGCGAGGCGTTTTTGCTTTAGGAGATAAAATACCCCCTTCCTCGAATTCCTGCACCACGTTCCTGGCGGTCTCCGACCCTTGTTGATCCCTCAACTTGAAAAACGCTGGAACAGCGGGTCGCCAGTTATAGGGTCGAGTCTCTTTGTTTGGCAGGGGCCTTCCGTACTGCACCTCTGGCTGGCGCAGAAAACAACAAGAATTCTCCTTTCCAAAAAAAGGAGACAGAGGCCGGAGGGGAGTTCTGATGGAACAGCTGACTTTATTGAGGAGAATGCCAGCAGCGGCGAATGCATTTCGGTCGTTAGACCTTCTTCAGCGCCCAGTTCTGTGTCCTTTTCGAATCAGCCTCCTCCTGCGTGAAATACTAAACAGCACATTTGCTCCTCCCCCTAAAGCTGTAGGCTCACCTGTGCAGCTCCATATTCAGTCCACGGAACTGCATGTCCCAGCATGCACAGTCTCGGCAATGACCAGGTCGGTGGCGTGGGGGTGGACTTTCAGGAAAATAGATCCGTGCGTGTTGCAGGTGAGTTGAAAGGGACTGTTCACATCGCCCCCAACACTGTAGTCGTTCCTCTTTGTCCCCTCACTCCTGCCATGGCCATTCCCCTGATGCAAAAAATACGAGTCAGCTGCCAAATGCGAGGCGTTTTTGCTTTAGGAGATAAAATACCCCCTTCCTCGAATTCCTGCACCACGTTCCTGGCGGTCTCCGACCCTTGTTGATCCCTCAACTTGAAAAACGCTGGAACAGCGGGTCGCCAGTTATAGGGTCCAGTCTCTTTGTTTGGCAGGGGCCTTCCGTACTGCACCTCTGGCTGGCGCAGAAAACAACAAGAATTCTCCTTTCCAAAAAAAGGAGACAGAGGCCGGAGGGGAGTTCTGATGGAACAGCTGACTTTATTGAGGAGAATGCCAGCAGCGGCGAATGCATTTCGGTCGTTAGACCTTCTTCAGCGCCCAGTTCTGTGTCCTTTTCGAATCAGCCTCCTCCTGCGTGAAATACTAAACAGCACATTTGCTCCTCCCCCTAAAGCTGTAGGCTCACCTGTGCAGCTCCATATTCAGTCCACGGAACTGCATGTCCCAGCATGCACAGTCTCGGCAATGACCAGGTCGGTGGCGTGGGGGTGGACTTACAGGAAAATAGATCCGTGCGTGTTGCAGGTGAGTTGAAAGGGACTGTTCACATCGCCCCCAACACTGTAGTCGTTCCTCTTTGTCCCCTCACTCCTGCCATGGCCATTCCCCTGATGCAAAAAATACGAGTCAGCTGCCAAATGCGAGGCGTTTTTGCTTTAGGAGATAAAATACCCCCTTCCTCGAATTCCTGCACCACGTTCCTGGCGGTCTCCGACCCTTGTTGATCCCTCAACTTGAAACACATATACATATACATATACATATATATACATATACATATATATATATATATTACCTACTGGCGGTCGCCAGTAGGTATATATAGTTAGGATTTTTTCTCTATGGGTTTTTTGAAAATTCTATGTCTAATAACTTTGGCGTTTGTGGACGGAATTGGCTGAAATTTTCTGGAAAATGGCACATTTTGTTTCTGAGCAGCCCCTGAAAATTGGGGGGGGGGTTCGTCCAGGGTGGGTCGAGAAAAAAGGGGGGTCCCAAAACGTGTTTTTAACATTGAGTTTTCCATAGGGCGGTTGGCCTCACTTTTAGCCCGAACGGCTGAATGGATTTGCACGAAACTTGGCAAAATTGTAGGGACTGGTAGCCCGATGTGCCTTTTGTAGGTCTCAATATATGTGCTACAGTGGATTTTGAGAAATTAACGTTTAAAAAAAGATATATATCTGTAACAGCGGACTGGGCAGCGCTCCAGGACGCGTACTTTTCGCGCAACGGAGCTTTGTGAAGCGAAGCTGATTGGTTCTCCGGCGTCTGTCAACATTCCAAACAGTCCGTAGCGGCCGCCATCTTGTCTCTCGGTAGGATCGAGAGACAAGAGGAGGCCAAAGCGAAGGGGCAAATGACCATAAGGGGGAATAGTAGATCCTCGCTGACCCCCTAGGTTTGATGTGGAGGTTTTAAAAGGGCCCCGCGGGGCAAAAAAAAAAAAATAATAATAATAATCGAACGGCTGAATGGATTTGCACGAAACTTGGCAAAATTGTAGGGACTGGTAGCCCGATGTGCCTTTGCTAGGTCTCAATATATGTGCTTCAGTGGATTTTGAGAAATTAACGTTCAAAAAAAGATATATATCTGTAACAGCGCACCGCTTCGCGTACTTTTCGCGTTACGGAGCTTTGCGAAGCGAAGCTGATTGGCTCTCCGGTGTCTGTAAACATTCCAAACAGTACGTAGCGGCCGCCATCTTGTCTCTCGGTAGGATCGAGAGACAAGAGGAGGCCAAAGCGAAGGGGCAAATGACCATAAGGGGGCATAGTAGATCCTCGCTGACCCCCTAGGTTTGATGTGGAGGTTTTAAAAGGGCCCCGCGGGGCAAAAAAAATAAATAATAATAATAATCGAACGGCTGAATGGATTTGCATGAAACTTGGTAAAATATTAGGGACTGGTAGCCCGATGTGCCTTTGCTAGGTCTCAATATATGTGCTTCAGTGCATTTTGAGAAATTAACGTTCAAAAACAAGATATATATCTGTAACAGCGCTCCGCTTCGCGGAGATAAAATTATATCTGTATTACCTAGCTGTTGCTAACACCAGTTAGCGACGGCTAGTAGGAGATAGCGACCATCTTGGGCCCCACTTTGCATGTGAGTGATATTTATCACTAATGACATGCAAAGTGGGCATGCCAAGATGTTAGCGACTGGAAACAGTCGCTAACATCGCTATCTCCTATTATCAACTTTTGGAAATATTCGAGATAAGCGCGAATATCTCCAAAAAGTAACAGCTGCCCTGAGCAGTTCTTAGCCATGTTATCCAATGGGAGGTGGATAACATGGCTAAGAGCATTAGCTCGGTAATGCATGAATATCGCTGAGTTTTCAGCGATATTAATGCATTGCGGTCGTTTTTTATCGTATTTGCGATAAACCTTGATAATAGCAAGGTTTATCTGCGATAATTTCTGACGGTAAAAAAATCTTTGCAATGCATCGTTAGGGATAAATATCGCTTAACTTTGGTAATATGCCCCAACGTCTGTTAACGTTCGATTCGAAGGAAATCAGGAAGTGTTGAAAAACATTGTCTGCGCCATCTTGTCTTTTTTCAAATGCCACACTTTTGTCGTGCACGGCAGCCATTTTAGATGCCTTGACCAGACCCACTCTGTGCACGCTGTCGATCCTTAGCATGGCTCCCCACTCTCGCAAGCATCTCACCCAGGCAGTGGTCACCCCCGCTCTCTGTCTTATGCATGGGTAATAAACCTCCCCCCATCTGCGCTGCTCTTCCCTGAGAATCACACCCTGTGCCCGCCCGACACCTCCCTTTCGCCCTATTCACTACCGCACCCTCTGACACTTCTTTTCCTCTGTGTCCGATTGTCCAGGCCGGTCCTAGGCTATCAGCTAGCCCTGCAGATGTAGTTTATGGCCACAGCTGTAAAGAATCACCCCTCTTCAAAGGAGTTATAGTAGATCAAGGCCCACACTCGATGAGATCCGTCACAGCAGAAGCGTTGCTATTATCTGAAAACCATCCTGTATTGTGATTGGGGAGGGGACCGAGCGTGAAGCGGAAGATTCCAGGGATGACTCTTTGTACATCAAAGTTTTTACAATTATGTGTCACATTAAAAATATATAGCACTCCGACAAAGTAGTAAGATTATAAAACTTTAATAATTTATAAATATATACAAGAAAACAAAAATAGTAATAACATATAAACATTTTTAGGGAAAAACAACGAAGTAGCGGTCGGCTGTGCGAATAGTCCCAACGCAGCACAACGTCCAGATTTCCGGCGTGGGGTGTCGCGGGGGGTGGGTCATCAGTAGCAAACTGTTGTGCGAATAGTTCCAAGGCAGCAGAACGCGCCGAAATCTAGATGACACGAAAGTGATGTCTAGTAAGTTGCCACCCAGCAAATAACGGCGTGGGGCGTCGCGGGGGGTGGGTCATCAGTAGCAAACTGTTGTGCGAATAGTTCCAAGGCAGCAGAACGATGGCACCAAGGTGATGTCCAGTAAGTTGCCGCACTGGTTTTGGTATCCTACAATGCTGCTCCGAATAACGGCGTGGGGCGCCCCGGGGGAGGCGGCGTGAACGGGCCTCTCCTGGTGGAGTGTCATCTGTTGTAGTGGGGCGCCCCTTTACCGTTTCAGTTGCCATTCCGTCCGTTTTTGGTCCACTGTGTCAAAAGCCGCAATTCAGCTGAGTTGCGCCCACTCTTGCGGTGCAGCGATAGGCGGCTGTCACAGGACTCTCAAAATGGCGGCAGGCTCTTTCCTTTTTGGGCCTGGTCCACTGAAATGGCCCTGGGACACCTTGGAAATCGGACGCTTGTCTGCTAGGTCTTGGACCCCATTCTTGAAAGCGTCCCCTCCGCCTTGAGAATTCATCAAAAGTTTTGGGGGCCCCGACTCCTGCAGGCTTCTGGTGGGGAGCGGCTGCCATGATTGCTCGCGGAATGACCACGACGGAGCTACGAGATGGTGGTGCTCTCATGCTGACGCCAGTTTAGTCTGAAACATCCAGAAACAAGGTGGGGCTTTCATCGTTTGGGAAAAAAAAAAAAGTTTTCATCCAATGAAAAGTGTTGTTATTAGGTCATATGATCAAGCCTTCCATCATTAGGAAACCAAAAGTAAAATGAACCAATGAAAAGTTTTATAAACAAGTCACATGACCTGTTATGCGGCATAGGGTATAAAATGCGTAGAAAATACGTTGGCACGTGAGGCGGCGTCAGTAGCGGACCGATGTGCGAATAGGCCGAAGGCAATACAACGCGCCAAGATCCGGATGGCACCGAGGTGGTGTCCAGCAAGTTGCAGCACTGGTGTGGCCATCCTACAATGCTGAAAGTCGGCGTGGGGCGCCCCGTTGGCCTGTGAGTTTGCGTCAGTAGCGGACCGATGTGCAAATAGGCCGAAGGCAGCACAACGCGCCAAGATCCGGATGGCACCGAGGTGGTGTCTAGTAAGTTGCCGCACTGGTGTGGCCATCCAACAATGCTGAAAGTCGGCGTGGGGCGCCCCGTTGGCCTGTGAGATGGCGTCAGTAGCGGACCGATGTGCGAATAGGCCGAAGGCAGCACAACGCGCCAAGATCCGGATGGCACCGAGGTGGTGTCTAGTAAGTTGTCGCACTTCTGTGGCCATCCTACAATGTTGAAAGTCGGCGTGGGGCACCCCGTTGGCCTGTGAGATGGCGTTAGTAGCGGACCGATGTGCGAATGGGGCCAAAGGCAGCGCAACAATATTTTCTGACTGACACCACAAGGCGCTGAGATGCCAAGATCCGGATGGCACCGAGGTGATGTCTAAGTTGCGGACTGATGTGCGAATGGGGCCAAAGGCAGCGTAACAATATTTTTTGTATGGAAGATACCACTAGACGTTGAGATGCCAAGATTCGGATGGCACCGAGGTGATGTCTAGCAAGTTGCTGTACTGGTGTGGTCATCCTACAATGCTGAAACTCGGCGTGGGTCGCCCCATTAGCCTGTGAGATGGCGTCAGTAGCGGACCGATGTGCGAATAGGCCGAAGGCAGCACAACACGCCAAGATCCGGATGTCAACGTGGTGGTTTCATAGTTGAGAGGCACTTCATCTGCAGTGGGGCGCCGAGATCCGGATGGCACCGAGGTGATGTCTAGCAAGTTGCTGTACTGGTGTGGTCATTCTACAATGCTGAAAGTCGGCGTGGGGCGCCCCATTAGCCTGTGAGATGGCGTCAGTAGCGGACTGATGTGCGAATGGGGCCAAAGGCAGCGCAACAATATTTTCTGAAGAGAAGACACCAAAAGGTGCTGACATTCCAAGATCCGGATGGCACCGAGGTGGTGTCTAGCAAGCTATGCAGTTGAGTTGTGTGCGCACTTGCGGCGAATAGGTCGAAGGCAGCATAACAATGTTTTTTGAATAGAAGACACCACAAGGCGTTGAGATTCGGTTACCACCGAGGTGATGTCTAGCAAGTTGCCGCACTGGTGTGGCCATCCTACAATACTGCTCCGAATAACGGCGTGGGGTGCCCGAAGGGGGGGGGAGCCGGCGTGAATGGGCCTTCCTAGGTGGAGGCTCGTCTGCTGTAGTGGGGCGCCCCTTTACCGTTTCAGTTGCCATTCAACTGAGTTTCGGCTGCTCTTGATGCTACAGCGACAGGCGGCTGCAAGAGGACTCTCAAAATGGCGGCCTGTTCTTTGGATTTGGGCCTGGTCCACTAAAATGACCCTGGGACACCTTAGAACTCGGACGCTCGATTTTTTTTTCCTTTCCTGTACATGCAAAAAAAGGTAAATGCCCGGTACGTTACACGCTTCATCTGCCACGATGAACTCTCCAGAGGAACCGAAAAAAAATATAGTTGTGGTAACTATACCATGCATCGTCATATGGAGAGGTGGCACCAATTAATTATAGTGCTGCATAAAAGAGAGATTTGGAGGAGAACCCCTGACCTGCTAGTACATTCATCAAAGAAGTGGCACTGAGAGCTTCAGAGGCAAGGGAAACGGTCCCAAATATTTAGAAGAACTTTGGAAAGATTAAAATGACATGTTTAGATTGTGGCAAATTAATTTCATGTGGACAGATGAGTGTTACTCTAATAAATACAGCATATGAACATCATCATAGTCGATGGTTGGTAGAGACATTTTGACTATATCCTGGACCTGCCCGTCCTCGCCCAAAATGGCGCCGGAATAAATGGGACTCGTAACTCCTTGTTGTGTACTGGTTGCAGAACCTTGAAATCACGAGATACGTATGCAGTTTTGAAGTACATGGCGGGCGGGGACGAGAATTGATTGACTATTTCGACATCCCTATTGATATTAAGTTCTGATGTGTTATTGATTACTGTACTGTTGAAAGTTCGAATTAACGTCACCCATGGTACTTGCCCGCAAATGTATATCTAGATAATTTTATTGTAACTGGCCCTGTCGTATTTTAATTATAAAATGTACGTCCACCGATTCCGTAACTGTTAGACACCTTAGTTCTTGCAACCTAATGGCCCGCCCGTTACGTTCCTCTACAGTGTAAATGTCTATTCATCATATACGATTACAGTTTGTTCTTTGGCAGGCCCACGTGGTTATAGGCTCGTATTTGTATAATGAAATTTTCACAATAAAGGTTTTTAAAAGAAAACATGGTAGTAGTATATACATTGGTAAAGTTTTTAATAATAGTGACTGTTTTAGAATCATTAAAAGGCAAGTGAAATAAAGCAGACCAATTACATGAAGGGTAAAAGGTATAATACGAAGGAACGCAGTAAAGATAAATGGTCAAGGGCTGTTGTGTTTTCTATTCCTGCAACATAAAGTGATCGATAAGAATCTCATATTCAGGCGTATCGGCGACTAAGACAGCAGGTCGACCCTCTTTTGCTCAACGGCTCCGTCATGGGACGAAGAAACGCTCTTTTTCTCAAAAAAATAATATATTTTACTTGCAGGACAGTTGTAAAATTTCCGGGAAAGTACATTAGCCTGGAACATTATAACATATATTTAAGAAAAAATAATGTTCGGAAGTAATGAAAAGCGTAATTTTTAGGTCATATGACCAAGCCTTTCATCATTACAATAAGAAAAGTAAAATGAACCAATGAAAAGTTTTATTAACAAGTCACATGACTTGTTATGCTTACGTTACGCGCTGCGCGCCCCGGATGACTTCCGGATGCGCTAACGCGGCGCGTCATATGACGCATTATGCGACAACGCAGGTACAGAATATAGTCAAAATGTCTCCACCAACCAGCGGTCGGAACACAACCCCTTTCAGCAGGCTAAATAGTTCTGTTAAATGGCAACAGAAGGGACAGGCAACAAGAACCATCAGTCAAAGAGGGGAGGGCTAGTTCTTCTCTACCGGGTTACATTGGGGCGCTACCGGAACTGATCGAATTGGTAGTCTACAGTGTTTCTGGATGTTTCAGACTGAAGCTGGGGTTAGCATGAGAGCAGCACCATTTCGTAGCTCCGTCGTGGTCATTCCGCAACCAATCATGGCAGCCGTTCTTTATCGTTATTTTGGGCGGGGTGGGTGGCGGAGCCGAGCTGTTTTGCAGCCATCATTGTGTGGAGTTCAGTTCATCTCACTAGTTTTGTATTTGTCATGAGGGGTTGTTCCTAATGTTTCTATTTTAGCGAGGTCAAAAAGAGATCCCATTAGTGGCCTACTGATTTTGCTCGATTCCTTTTCTTTTTTTTTACACGATTTTTTGAGATGTCATCAGTGATGTCATTTGAGATGTCATCAGTGATGTCATCAGTGATGTCACTGACCATGTCATGAATGATGTAATATGTGACATGATCAGCAGTGGATTGCGGGTGCGCGATATATAGTTAGTACAACTAACTATATATGGAATTTCAATGGTTTTGTGTGAGTAAAATAAGGTTTTTTAAATGCTAATTCCTAACTATATATGGTGTATAACCTATGGTTTTTTCAGTGAATTTTCAAGGTTTTGTAAATGCTAATTCCTAACTATATATGGTCTATAACCTATGGTTTTTTCAGTGAATTTCATTGTTTTTTTAAAAGCTAATATCTATAGCTGTAAAATGTATTCTTCTTTAAATCCAAAAATATATTTTATATGTTTATTAATCATTTTTTTTTTAAATATTTTTTTTGTTTCGCTCCCGGTCCGCGAACCGGAAAGCTTTCCGTTAGCTCAAATTGATGCCGCGACCCGGTCCGCGAACCGGTAAGAAATCAACATCGTGACGCGTCGCGAAAGCGCGACGTATCGCGTTGCCGCGTAATGCGTCTTATGACGTACCGCGTTAGCGCACCCGGAAGTGCCCCGGGGCGCGGACCGAGGCGCGAAACGCAGCTCCCCGGAAGCGATCCGCGGCGCGTCGCGAAAGCGCGACGTATCGCGTTGCCGCGTAATGCGTCTTGTGACGTACCGCGTTAGCGCACCAGGAAGTGCTCCGGGGCGCGGACCGAGGCGCGAAGCGCAGCGACCCGGAAGCTAACCGGGGCGCGTTCCGCAGCGCGTAACATGAGCGTGAGAGGTCATGTGACTTGTTAATAAAACTTTTCATTGGTTCATTTCACTTTTGGTTTCATAATCATGTAAGGCTAGGTAAGGTGACCTAAAAATAACACTTTTCATTGGTTGAGAACTATTGTTTTTCCCAAATGATGAAAACCCCTCCTTCTTTCCTCACTCTGACTTTCATCATTGTGAGAGGAAGACCTTTATTAATACTTCAGAAATGGCTTCAGTAGTTGCTTCAGCTGGTGCACCCCCACCACCACCTCCACCTCCTCATGGGAAGAGAGGACCACCTCCCCAGGTCATGACCAACACAGAGGAGGAAGAGGAAGAAATGGAGGAAGAGGAGGGAGAAGAACCACAGTTCTTGGAAGAGGTGCCCCGGGTTTCCCATAAGAAAGCCAGTTTCATCTGGCAGTTTTATTCAATCCCTCCTGGCCAAAAAAAAGTGAATGCGAGGTATGTCACCTGCCTCATCTGCAAAGATAAATTATCAAGAGGGACGGATAAGAAGTATAGTTATGGGAACTATACTATGCATAGGCACATGACCAGGAAGCATCCACTTAATTACAGCCGGGCGGAAATACGGGATTTGGAAGAAAATCCAACATCAACTCCTGTGGCCAGATCAAGATCGTCAATATCATTGACACCAGCAGAGGCACGGGAAACTGTGCTAAACATACAAGAGAATTTTGGCCACATGAAACATACTTGTATGCACTGTGGTGCGTTGATAGCATGTGGTAATATGAGTATAAATGCTATCAACCTGGCTTATGAACATCATAATTGCCCTAACCGCCCCCAGTAATTTTTTTTGCTCCTGTTGAGCCCTTTTCAATGCCTGTTTTTTGTTGTTTCCCCCCCCCCAAAAAACCAAAAAAAATATAAAATCGTTCAAAAAATACAAAAAAAACAAAAAATGTTCAACAAATAAAAAAAAATATAAAACAACAAAAATATTTAAAAAAAAGTTCTTTTCAGAACTACCTCCCCTTTCAAAAAAAATTGCTAGAATGTTTAGCACTCTGGCAAGCTCTATTTCTTTTGGTTCGCTTCCCAGTTAGCTTCCCGGTACGCGGACCGGGAGCTAACCAAAAAAAAAAAAAAAAAAAAAAAAAAAGAGTAAGTATAAGGAAGGTAAAAAGAGAGTGATGTTAAAAGAAAGACAGCTATAGGGAGTAAAGAAGAGATACTGTTTAATAGATCTATTTACCGAAGAAAAGACGGAAGAGGGTATAATTGTGAAAAACAAAATAGATAAGGAAGTGAAAGAAAAAAAAAGAGAGTATAACATTAACAAAGAAGAGTTTCTTGGAGAATGTGAGTGAATGTTCAAAATAAGATTAAAACATGGGGAATAACAGAGAGAAAAAATAGAAAACAGAAAACAAAAAATAACAGAAAAAGATTAATTGAAACAGCAAAGAAATGTAAGTAACATAGAGCCATATCATCAACATAGGCAATAAAAGTTTTGCAGCTTTTATTGGCAGAAATGTGTCGCTAAAGCCGCTTTTGCGGCAGAAAACTGCCGCTAAAACCACTTTTGCACCAGTTTTCTGCCAATAAAAACAGCAATAATTTTATTGGCTGTGTTCATAATATGCCCCTTAGTGTGCTTCAACTACACAGAGAAAGCATTATGAACAAATAGTGATAGAGTGATCAGTCAAAGACACTAAGAGTAATAGAGACGGAGTGAGTGAACAAGAGTGAGGAACTATGAGAAGAGAGGGACTGAGAAAAAGAGTGGAAGGAGTTGAGTAAGTAGGTAATAGAGAAAGGAATTAGGGAAGTAGCAAAGGCAGGAAACTGAGGGTTAAAGAAATGAAGCAGTGGAACTAATAGAAGTTAAATGTGATAGAAATGTAACGAAAAGAGTACAAAACATTTACCTTATAATTGTCGTTAAATTACTCACTTTTTGTTTTTATACTTTCAATCTGTGAAAGAGAGAACAAACATTTGAAAAATATTAAAACATGTATTTAAAAATTACAAAAGACAAGGGAAAAGATTGAAGGACAAACAGTTTTTCAACAACTTTGACACTTACAGAAGCTTCTGCTTCTCCAGGCCCCCTACACAGTCCTAAAGATATACATTTTAAACTAACAGTATCTTGATGCAGATGAAGTGAGGCCTATCTTAAAACATGGTGCATCTTTTGCATTGCTGTTGTCTCAGAAAAGTGTCGTAAGACACTAAAATTTTAAATGATTGCTTCAGGATGCCAATAAGATGTGTCCTATCCAGAGGGTTGTTTGAGGTGAGGCCTACTCAGGGTTGCAGATGAAATTTCGAGTTGTTGAAGAGAATAGAGGACATAATACATGTGAAGGTCTACCAATTAAGTGAGTCATGTCCACTGCACTCTTGAACAAAGTCCAAACCTCCTATGTTTCCCTGGACAGACCTAAACTTGATCTGCACAATGTGATTCGTAATGATAGGAAACACAGGTGATGTAATTGAAATACGTGCAATTTCTTTTGCTTATTTCACAATCACATCACTTGTGTTTCCTTTGCTTAGGTATCTCATTGTGCAGATGTAGTCCAGCATATGAAAGAGTACGCAGAAGTGCAGCACTGCATGCAACAACTTTGACACTTACAGAAGCCTCACCTTCTCCATGCCTCCTACACAGTTCTACATATACATCATAAATGCAAACAGTACAGAATTAATTATACATGTTAAATGGTTTATTTTTGCTGTTCTCAGAATGTATCAAAATTCACTAAAAACAGTGACTTGAAGGTATTCATCATATAACAGCGGGGAAAAAAAAACACAATCAAAATGATTGTGTTTAAAAAACCCATACAACATAACAAATCAGAATTCAGAACTCCTTAAAGTTAACTTACTTTCCATGACGTCAAAGGATGTCCTATGAACAGCTTACACTCTGTTGTGCTGTTATTACTTTCAGCCCGCCACTTTCTGAAAGAAAACCTCCATCGTTTTTAAAAACATGTTACATGCAATAAATGACTTCTTGCTCTCTACCACAAGTTTCCACAAAGCCAAATCTTGTCAGAGCCATTTATAACTCTTGGATTTCTTGTAAGCCAATCCCGTCATTTGGCATTTCTGCAACTTTCAGAATTAAAATGTTGAAGATCATTTTCACAATCCTGGAATAGTAATATCTTCCCCTTCTTGCTCAGTCATGTTCTACATTTCCTATGACACTGATACTGCTTACTATGAAGCAGACTTACACTACCTCTATGACTACTACAATTATTTAATTCTCTACATCACTTTTAATCACAAAGCAATGTAAAACAGTAGACAGCATTGCAGACTTACATTCCCTCTACTCTATGTTTTGATTGGCTGCTTCAATTAGCTTATAAAAAGAAATAGTTTTTCTGAACTCATTCAAAGTGCACTTATTTCTCCATGACGTCCAGTCTTATGGTTAGAAGTTATGTCTCTGAACTACACTTATCCTCAAGGCCAAATCGTGTAGGAGCCATTAGAACTTCTTGAAATTCCACAGAGCACATCCCGAGATTCTTTCCCTAAAATTTTGGTTTTAAAAACACCAGGTAAGAGTTTTTAAGGTCATACGGCAATTTTTTTTTGAAAATTAAAACAGAATCATTGCAAAATGACCAGCCATTTCTAGACTTTAAATAAGCTGTGTAATGTCCTGATGTTATTGAAGGACCGTCATGATATATAATTGCTGCAGTTACAAAAGTCCTTCCTGATATTGACAACTGCGAAGCCACAAAATTTTTAATTAAAGTTGTCAATTTTGTTCCATCAGGCCTACATCGTTGGAACATTAAAATGACATACTGGCCATATGTTCGTATAAATAATGTGGACATCATTTCAGATTTACATTGGCTACACTCCATGTTGTGATCAGCTGCTTTTACTAGCTTATTAAAGGAGACTGATTTACTGTCTGGCAAAGTTAAATATATAAATCTTTCTGAGTCTACACTAGTAGTACTTGATACCATACAGTTCTCGCAGTCATGCTGCCATTGATAAGAAAGCCCAAACAGCTGATCTACATCTACACCTTCAGCATGCAATACATCAAGCATATACATTAAAAACTCCTGACAATCTTGCTGCATATTTTGAGAGAATTGTGTTTGGCCTGAACATCTGTCTAACAGATTTCGAATTTCAGACACACTTTCTATGTTTGTTCTATCAGTGCTACATTTCTCTAACACAGAATTTAACAAACTGCAAAATCTTTGATCAGAATTGACCACAATCTCTTCTTTTACATTTTCTAGAGAAAACAAAACATTAACCACTACATTAGCATAGCAGTTGACACCAGAACTGTTTTCAAATTGAAAACCAACAACATCTTCAACAGAATTCTTTTTGTTTCTGCTTATAATTTCAGGTTCATCGACTTTTCGTCTTTTTGCTACAACCTCCCCAGTATTGGTTACATTTCTTTGTTTCCGGCCTACCACACGTTTCTCAAACAAAGGATATTGAGGCAAATGTGGCGCATACTCTCTTCTTAACCTATTGTATTCCTTAACACAATCTAGATCCGCACAAATGCTTGTGACATCACACTCAATCAAGTACAATCCCGATAAAGTTCTAACTCGTGACAATGCCACATATGCCATACCCTCCTTGAACACAGAACTGCCAATATTCACCAATGCACTGTCTACACTTAAACCTTGCGATTTATGGATTGTCACCGCATATGCCAAGCAAACAGGAAACTGCTTACGGCGAACATATAAGTCTTTTACAAGCAAAAATCTAGCAGAGCAACGACCAATTAGCTGTACTTCCTCAATGCCATCAAATTTAATTTTTAAAAATTCAATTCCATCTCTATTTCTGTATTTTACAAAATCAACAACATTACCCATTGATCCATTTACCAGACCTCTTTCAACATGTAAATTCCTTCTTAAAATTATACGGCAGTTCAAGCACACATTCAGAGTCTTTTCAAAACCTGCAGTTTTAGATATACTCTTCTCTAATGAATCCAATTTTGTTTTCAGATTCTCAGACAAAATAATTGTTGATCCCATATGCTCTACTCTGTCAATATCTTCCAGTTTCACAATCTCTTGCTTTTCTAAATGCAACATTTTGTTGTTGAATTTGGCACATTCTGCAAGAGTTGGCATCAAACATATTCCAGATTTCTTCTCAGTAATTTTCTGAAAAATATTCTCAGGCACAACATCTTGTTCTGGATATAAATTTGACAGTAATCGTGCATGTAAAGCTTCTTTCCCATGCTCGGTCACTTTTCCAATTCTAACATCTTGTAGAATAGTCTTGTAAACTTCATCCTTCGCCTGACGCATATTTTCATGCAGTTCAGCATAATTGAAGTTTAACCATATATTGATGTTGCCAATGCTGCCTAGGCACTTCCTGGTATCTTCATGCGTGAGCATTTTGAACACAGGTTGCCCTTTCACTGGTGTCAGCTGCAGAAGATCTCCGAAAACAATGATGTGTTTGCCACCAAATAACACATCATACTCTGTTTTGAGAACTTCTTGCATTCTCAAATGCACAAAGGCAAGCATGACATTGGAAACCATGCTTACTTCGTCAATGATAAGAAGTTTCATTTTCCTCAAGATTCTTGAAACTTCAAAACAAGCATCTCCAGATAGCTTGTGATATTGTAATTTGTTGTCATGCTCCACTGGCAGCATCAGTAAACGATGTAAAGTAATCCCTTTAATGTTATGTGCTGCCAGTCCAGTTGGAGCGGTGACAACACAAGACAGCGATGACTCTGTCCTTTCCTGCAAATAGCATGAAATTGCTTTAATGAGAAAACTTTTTCCAGTTCCCGCTTCTCCACTCACGTACAGTCGGACAGGCTTCAACGACGTACATGAGCACTCTTTCTTGTCATGACTTAATCCATGATCAATTTGCATGGTAACTTCGTCATATATTTTCCTCTGCTCAACGTTGAGTTGTCTTTCCAACTCTTCTAAGTTAACCGCATCCTCCTGAGCATGTGCCATGGCTCTTTCCACTTCATTCATAGCAGTGGCAGCTTCATTTTCGATAACAGGTCCTCCTAGTGGATCCTGACTCAATGAAGCAGAACTCTGACTGTCCTGAGAACTGTCTCTGGCAATCTCGGCTGCAATCATTGCTTCCTGCTCAATTTCCGCATTCAACATTTCTACATATTTGGGAAAAGCAGGACATTCTATGGTCTCCTTGGCGGCATTGAAAGAGTCTTCGTAACAGAGAAAATCTCCAAGCAGTTCCTCTTCTGCACGCCAAGGCTTGAAAAGTTGCAAAAGTGCTAAATAGAAAAACTCCTTTTTTTCAGGAGATTCGCCACTCAATTTTCGATGGTTTACCAAATGGCATTTTCTTTGCTTGACCAGACATCCCTCACTTCCTATTACAGCATACACTCCTTTCTCAGTATCTTCTTTGATGTTCCTCTTGAATATGTAATTTTGAAGAACCTCATACAGACAAACATTCTCGAGGTGAATACTTCGATTTGGATAATATGTATCCAACATGTTGGTCTTCAAAATGTCGGTACTGTTTGGCTCCTTTTCCGCCAAATACTCAATTTCCCGCACAGGTTTGAGAACTCGATTACGCGTTGCAGCAAGACCAAGACTCGCCCAAATGATACTCCTGGACTTGGCATAGAGACTTGCTGAAGACAACCGGTCAGAACATTCGTACGCTCCGATTTCTCGATGCGACAACATCTTCAGACTGAAACTGTACAACTTCTTGCTGAGGCTCTTTTCATGGGAAATGTCCTCCCACATATCCTTCAATTCTGTCTTCTCTTTTTTGGTGATGTAAGACGTCACATACCGAGCCACAGCCATACAGTTATCAGCCACAAACTGTATATCCATGTTAGCATTCCACATGGACAAAATCACCGGGTTGTAGTCGTTGATGTACTTGGACTCTTCGTTCCTCTTCAAATTGTATGTGTATTTAGGTGATTTCTTCATCACATTATGTCGCAGCGAAGACATCAAACTGTTTACTCTTCCTTTAGAAATCACCGGTCGTGGAAAACCGAAACGACATTTGGTGTAGAACTTGTCCTTGTTTCGGAATTTACGACGACAGTACTTTCCACATCGATGGCTTTGGAAACGCAGAACTTTTTCTCTTAGGCTTTTCTTCTCCTTTGCGTTTGGAACAGCACACGTAGAATACTGTTGTATAAAACTCATCACTGAGTCTTCTGGATCCGTTCCAAATTTAGGTGCATCCTTGATCCACAGCAACATATGTATATGAGGAGCACCTCTTGCTTGGTACTCCTTTCTCCAGAAGAAATCCAACACCTCTCCAAGAGGTGGATTCTTCTTATTCATGATGAAAGACATCATAGCTTCAAATCTATGATTGAAGTACCTACATACATTGACTGGATCCAAAGAGCACAGTTCTCCGGGTGTCTTGAATTCGATGTTTTCTACGTTAGCATTTGCCTCTCGTAGAAATTCAAGTAAGTCTTCCCAGCCATACTCGGCACAGCTCAGAGTGAGGAACCATGTGGGAGTACCTAAGTTCCTCAGCATACATTTTAAATCACCATGACGACGGTACCAGTACTCATTAGTACCACGCTGACACGCCATGAGATTAATCAGGTGAGAATCCAAAATACTGTCTTGGACATTGACTTTATCCATAAAGTCACTTGCCGAGATGTTTTGCATGTGTATACCACTTTTCAAGATGTGGTTCACTGCATATGACAGTCCAGACAGATCGCTTTCAAACAGGAGATGAAACAAATAAGGAATGCATTGTCGAAACCTAGCATCTCCTGCATACAATCGCAAAGTCCGGTATTCAGAAGCAGGAATTTGATGAGGTCGCTCATCATATCTTCCTCCCTGACCTGTTGGAAAAAGCTGTGGGAAACACCGAGTTTCCAAACTTTCCTCCCAAACACTAATGGGACTCCCTTTGGCTTGTTTCATTTGAAACAACTCAATAGCATTCCCCATGACTTCCTTGGAATGCAAAGGATGAACACTATAATGTTCATATATTTCTTCACTAGTAGAAGTTTCTACTTTCTCAATTTGACCAGCACACAAATCGCTATCCTCTTCCTCACTTACTTCCTCTTCTGCAACATATACATTCTTATAGTATTTATTATTTTTTTTCAAATACAATGTTGCCTTTTTAACTTTCCTAACATCTACTAAATCTTGCCATATTTTCTTATTCTTTGTCGGAACCCCATTAACTAAGATAACCAGAGGTTCCTCGTCCACTTTTTCTACTCCAATTGTGTTAATGTTTTTCTTCAAATCTAGAGGCAAATAAACAACTCTTCCCTTTAATCCTCTCTGTAAATCTGATGGCGGCAATTTCCCTGTCTTTGGCTCCATTCTTACAATAGCCTGAAAGGGATGGATACTTTGAATCAAAATAGATTCATAAGTATTTAAATCCTTCAATTCAGAAGGAATCTCAACCAATTCCAGATTATTATGAACTGCTCTAGCAGGCATCTGGTTTTGATTTAATTTGCAACAACAATAAGTACACACACGTTGATCCAATCCCAAATCAAAACAATTTTCTACCATCAAGTATGTTGCGAAATCCTTCCATTCACTATTATTTTCCCTTTCACTTTTTGCATATAAATCCACTAACTTAGTCTGATTCTTATAATAAGTGCGTCGACAACACACACAAGTGAAATTTGGCCTCTCACTTGATTTGACCTGAAACGTGGCAATTTCCCTCTGGAAATTATCTGTACTGGAAACCTGTACACTATCTTCCACATTACCCGCTTCTTCTTGGTCAATTTCAACATTCTCCTCTTTACTTCCAAAGTAACAAAACTCAATTTCTTCACATATATTCTTCACATCTATTTCAGAACCATGCAAAAGAGCAGCACATAATTTTTTAAGCATAATTGCTGGACTCTTAGCATAATACAACATTCTAACTAATTTCCTCACTTTATTATGATGCACTGCTAGCATCCTGAAATGATGAAAAACACTCTGGCATACTCTCCTGGAAAGACAAGCCAGTGAATGACCATGCAAACCTGTCACTTCTCTCACTCTGCAAGGATCTAATTCTTGCAACAACCTTATTTTCTGCTTCAAACTTTTCTTATTAAATGACCGTACAAAATCACAAAGCAAATTGATGGAATCCTGTCACACACTGCAAATACTACTACACTTCCAGGTGTACACAGGACCCTTAGCACGTCTTCCTAAAACCTCATTACCTAACACCTCTTCTGCCTCTGTTGTCACAAGTTTTTCTTTTTCAACTAGACAACCATCTTTCACTTCATAAGCACGACCACTGGTGTCAACTGCATGCACCAAATCATTATCCTGGAAATAACTCTCCTCATTAAAAAATGCCTCACAGCTTGAACTATGCATCCATTCTCCAGAAAAAACTTCACAAAAATTACTACGATTAACTATTCTCTTCCATCTACTATTTCTTTTGAAATCATAAATTGCCTTGTTTAGCTTCCTAATTCTATTGATTATCAAAATAAATAACTTACGTTTAATTTCAAATGCCTGATCAATAACTTTCTCAACTTTTTTTTTTCTCTTATAAAAAAACACTTTCTGTTGACCTTTCTTAATATTTTTTAACAAATTGCCAATTATCCTGTTGCGGAACATTCGTTTACGAATGTCCCTAAACTGTTGTTTCCTTCTACTATCATGCACAGAGTTATCTCTTGCTCTAGCAGTAACATTTTTGATTGGCCTTTCCTTTCCATTTGAATTGCTTCTCTTTTTCTGGACTGAAACATTTTCTGTAGTAATATTTTTTTTACTGCAAATATTTCTTATGAATGTTTTTGTACTCTTACCCGGTGCTTTCTTGTTGACTTGACAAATCTTTTTGTTAGAGGACTGCTGCTTTTTTTCAATCACCTGCTGTCTTTGACGTTTTGCAGCCTTTCTCAGTCTTTCTTTCGTTGGCATGGTGAAATGTTGAAATGATCTGCAGTTGAATCTGTGGTAAAATATATTAAAAAATGGTATTAACCACTATTACCCAACAGTACATCAATAACAGTAATCAAAAACTTAAAACACTACTTTACATTTTTACATATAAGATTTTTTAGTGCATGGCAATTTTAGAATACAGAAATAGCAGAAAAGAAATGGAATTTATATTCATGTTACCTGTGCTATCTTATATGTGAATCTGATCTAATTTTATGAGCATATTTTAATATTTTATTGAAGACACTACACATAACCTGTTTTTGAAGGTGTCTTTATTTTTAAATTAAACGGTTTACATTTTTACTTTTTATTTATTATAAATTTTAAAAATAAATGTTTATAGTTCCATAGGATCAAGCAGGTCAGCTTCCCACCCTATGTCATATAATTCGGACAAATCTGCATCCTCATCACGTTCTTCTTCATCCTCAGGATTTAAATCATCCAAGGGATCAACATCCACTGATGTTTCAATTACAAGTTCAATGATGAGGTCAAAATCAACTGATTGCAGATTATCGCTCATGTTGATGTTGTCTTTATCTTTAAAGAAAGATAACAACAATGAGATGTTGCAGAGTAAGAGACAAATCTCAGAGATTATAATAGTAAAATTGTTTAACAAGAGTAACATTTTGCAGCTATTATTTAGCCATGTCCAGCGATGCTGAGCAGGTTAAGCCTATGTCTAATTTTTCAGTGAACAGGACTCATCTCTTCTTAACCTTGGATAAGCCTCACCGACTCTGTGTCCCCTGCACATACTTAAATGTAAAGGGGCAGATTTATGTTAAATGGCACATCCCCAGGCATGCACCAGTTAACGTGCACCGCTGCTCTGCCACCCATGGTGTGCCGCATTTACAATCAGATAGGAGAAAGCTGCGTCAAAACCCTGCGCCTGCTTTAAGCAGGCATAGGTCTTGACGCAACATTGTGGAGATGGGGCACCCCTGAGCCTTGCTGGAGCTGCATCGCACTTGCGATACAACTCCAGCAATGCGCCACCTTTACAGCACAGATACGTCACGCACCTGTGCCATTTTTGCCCCATGCTGCGCCGCATTGTAAATGCAGCACACCATGGGTGGCGGAACAGCGGCGCAGGATGACTGGCATATCCCTGGTGATGCGCCAGTCATCATAAATCTATCCCTAAGCTTCTTATCTTGTTACAGATGAACCGCCATATGTATCATCAAACTATTTTGCATTTCCTAAATAGCGAATTTTAAGGAATAAATAGCAATTCTTTACCATTCCTAATTTGCAATGAGCAAATTGCTAATTGCAAATTACCCATTCATTTCCATGGGCTAGGAGGCTCATAGGAATGAAGGTGCAATTTGCGATTAGCAATTAGCTCATCGCAAATTAGGAATTTTTCCAAGGGTGCAGGGGTGTCTCAAGAACACCCTGCTGCACCCCTGAAAAAGAAATTTGGGGGCATATGGCGCACATACATGCCCTAAGGGCATGTATTGGCGTCATATGGCACCTTTTGTTTTTTGGAAAAAAAGCTTTTTGAAAAGAATTCGCAAATTACCACCAACTAGAAGTTGGTGGTAATTTGCAAATCCTTAATGCCATTTTTTGCATATTTTTTGTTTGATACATTGCATTTAAGGAATCGCAAAATTTGCAAATCCTTCAGTGCAATCGCAAAATAAGGAATAGCAAATATTGCTATTCCTTATTTTGCATCAAACTTGTTTGATACATACCATTTGTCTAATTAGCATTTGCAAAGGCCGAAATTTGCAGAATTTTGATCTTTGCGAATGCTAATTATCTTGATACATATGGCCCCAAGTGAGGCCTGTCTTGCAACATGGTGCATCTTTTGCATCACTGCTGCATCGGTTTCATGTGGCACGTTTTTTTTACACCATGACACATCTGCCTAAATGCATCAATTTGTAATTTTGTCGCCTCATAGCAAATCTTTTGCACCGCCGCTGCATCATAAAAGTGACGCACAGTGGCGCAAAAGAGGCATACACCTATCATAAATCTGTCCCTGGCATTTTAAATGATTAATCCAGGATGACGATAAGGTGTGGCCTATCCAGAGGTTTGTTTAAGGTGAGGCCTACTCAGGATTGCAGATTTAAGTTACGCTTGATGAAGAATACAGAGGAGATAATACATGTAAAGGCCTACCAATGAAGTAAGTAATGTCCACTTTATTGCGCCAGTCATCATAAATGTATCCCTAAGCTTCTTATCTTGTTACAGATGAACCGCCATATGTTTCATCAAACTATTTTGCATTTCCTAAATAGCGAATTTTAAGGAATAAATAGCGATTCTTTACCATTCCTAATTTGCAATGAGCAAATTGCTAATTGCAAATTACCCATTCATTTCCATGGGCTAGGAGGCTCATAGGAATGAAGGTGCAATTTGCGATTAGCAATTAGCTCATCGCAAATTAGGAATTTTTTCAAGGGTGCAGGGGTGTCTCAAGAACACCCTGCTGCACCCCTGAAAAAGAAATTTGGGGGCATATGGCGCACATAAATGCCCTAAGGGCATTTATTGGCGTCATATGGCACCTTTTGTTTTTTGGAAAAAAAGCTTTTTGAAAAGAATTCGCAAATTACCACAAACTAGAAGTTGGTGGTAGTTTCCAAATCCTTAATGTCATTTTTTACATATTTTTTGTTTGATACATTGCATTTAAGGAATCGCAAAATTTGCAAATCCTTCAGTGCAATCGCAAAATAAGGAATAGCAAATTTTGAATTAAGGACATTTTAAGTCATTTCCACATGTGCAGTGTTTTCAAATTTTGATTTGAAAATCGTTTTTAGGGAAAAGGAATGGTTTGTAAATTTATGACAAGGACATAATGGTGTATGCTTCTTTATAAGGCATTTCACTGTCTCTGATGTCATTTTTCCCATATTACATTATAAGACCTTTCCCCATGGAGCACATTCCTTGTAAATATGCTCCCACCTGTGCATGGTGAATTTAGATTTTGACTGTTTGAGTCACATAGCCATGTCAAAAGTGACCCAAAAAAATTGCAAAGGCTTTAAAAAAACACTTTCATGTGTCTTAAGGACATTTTAAGTCATTTCCCCATGGGCAGTGTTTTGTAAGTGGCGCAAAAGAGGCATACACCTATCATAAATCTGTCCCTAGCATTTTAAATGATTAATTCATGATGACGATAAGGTGTGGCCTATCCAGAGGTTTGTTTAAGGTGAGGCCTACTCAGGATTGCAGATTAAAGTTACGCTTGATGAAGAATACAGAGGAGATAATACATGTAAAGCTCTACCAATGAAGTAAGTGATGTCCACTTCATTGCGCCAGTCATCATAAATGTATCCCTAAGCTTCTTATCTTGTTAGAGATCAACCGCCATATGTATCATCAAACTATTTTGCATTTCCAAAATAGCGAATTTTAAGGAATAAATAGCGATTCTTTACCATTCCTAATTTGCGATGAGCAAATTGCTAATTGCAAATTACCCATTCATTTCCATGGGCCAGGATGCCCATAGGAATGAAGGTGCAATTTGCGATTAGCAATTAGCTCATCGCAAATTAGGAATTTTTCCAAAGGTGCAGGGGTGTCTCAAGAACACCCTGCTGCACCCCTGAAAAAGAAATTTGGGGGCATATGGCGCACATAAAATTTAACAACATTCCTTTACCTCAAAAACGATTTTCAAGTCATAATTTGAAAACACTGCCCACAGGGAAATGACTTAAAATGTCCTTAAGACACATGAAAGTGTTTTTTGAAAGCCTTTGCAATTTTTTTGGGTCACTTTTAACATGGTTATGTAACTCAAACAGTCAAAATCTAAATTTACCATGCACAAGTGTAACCATATTTACAAGGAATGTGCCCCACGGAGAAAGGTCTTTTAATGTAATATGGGAAAAATGACATCAAATGTCCTTAAGACACATAAAAGCGTTTTTTGATTGCCTTTGCAGCATGTTTGTATCACTTTTAACATGGCTATGTAACACAAACATTCAAAATCTAAATTTGCCATGCACAGGTGGGAGCATATTTACAAGCAATTTGCGCCACAGAGAAAGGTCTTACATTGAAATGGGAAAAATAACATCAGAGACAGTCAATTGCCTTATAAAGAAGCATACACCATTATGTCATTGTCAGAAATATTATAACCATTCATTTTCCTCAAAAACGATTTTCAAGTCATAATTTGAAAAGACTCCACAGCTCCTATGCAGAAAAACACCCTGTCAGTACTAATACTTCACATTTTCTCCAATTACATTTTCTCAAAGAAACAAAATCTATTTGTAAAACACTTGAGACAAAGCAACATTTGAAAAACACAACTTTCTTCATAATTTTCTCCTTAAAGCACACTATTCTCTATCTAAATTAAAGAAATATTTTCTCACCTTAGCAAATACTTTGAGTTTGAAAACAGTCTCAGAAACACACCAATTTGTCTTCAGCAGAGCAAAAGGTATGCACTCCTGAGTCTGCAGCTATCAAAAGCACAGAAATGCTGTAATTCTTCACACATATCTCTCATGTCACCCAATCAAAACTCTTCCCTCACTTTTTTTCAAATGAAAACCCTTCCCCCCTCTGCCATTTCATGCCTTTTCTGCATGGCAACCACCTCTTGGAAGACCTCTGGTGTTTGCAAGTTCACACAACAATGTTGCAATTGAACTCTGAACTCTCAGTGCACCTGCGTATCCACTGCAATCTTTCATTTAATGACTTTTTATTGACCATTCAAAATACATCTTTCAAAGAACTCATCCATGCACCCTAACTTTCTGTTTTCAGCAATCAAAATCCACCAATCACTGTTACTGCTTCATTAACACAGAAACTCCACAGTTTTTTTCATTTTAAACTCTCATTTTTTCAACTGCCATTTCATTGCCACACTTCATCTGACTGCTGCAGAACCTTCTCTCACCATGTTTTCTGTCTGGATTGTTGGACATAGTTATATCCACTGGGCTCACAGGTATGCTGAGAACAGAAATTTACCTAACCTCAATTTACAAGATGTGGAAATTAAGTGGTTTGGCCACAGAGGATTAAAATGTCACCAATTGATACCATTGGTGAAAACCTTTATGCATTTGCCAAAACCTGACCTGTTAATTGTGCACTGTGGAGGTAATGATTTGGGCACTTTGACTGGGGTAGGTCTGGAAATGCTTTTAAAGGACACCTTTGAGCAATTGATGGCACTTTTTCCTCAAACTGCCTTGGTATATTCAAATATATGCCAAAGACAGAAATGGAGGTGGTCAAACCAATTTTGTCCACAAATTGAGAAGTCGAGGAAGCATGTAAACAAATCTGTTTCAGCTTACATGAGAGACCATGGAATGGGCTCCCTGTACAACAATAACTTGCGTTACTACATGCAAGATATCTACAGAGGAGATGGAGTTCACTTCTCAGATGAGGGCAACAGAATTTTCATTCTGAATTTAAGACTGTGCATTGGTACCTACTTATAAGTACCTAAATGTACCATAAACCCAAAAGCTCTTCTCAGAGCTACCCTACATCTGATCACTCACAATTATTATTTTACTCTAACATTTTTCACTAATTTTCAACAAAGTACGCTCCCTGGGGCGCTTCCCGGTGCGCGAACCGGGAGCTAACCTCGCGAAAGTTTTTAAAAAAATGTTTTTTTTCGCACATATAAGCCTCCTCAGCCACCCTCAGAAAACCTAGGGGGTCAAAATAAGTGTACCGTGCCCCCTTCTACCCATTCTGAACATTATTTGCCCTCCATCTTGTATCTTAATTCGACCGAAACACAAAATGGTGGACTCCCGTAACGCTTAAGGTTCGCGAACCGGGGCGCTCACCAGTTCGCGTACCGGGTCGCTCCCTGGGAAGCGCACCATCAAAAAAGGTGGGAAAGTAGTTTACAGAAAAGCAACTGGAGACAATTTCACCAAATATAGATTAGCTCATACTACATACCAATCCCTACCATTTTCACAAATTTGATTGGAATTCCATTTAGCCATTTAGCCTGTAGACCTCTCTAAATACCCTGAGGTAAATTACTTCTCAAAACACATCTGAAGTGTTGGAATTGACAACCAATTAAAATGTTACTTTCATTTTCTACTTTTTTTACCAGACATTTGATTGGTTATGTACCTGAATATATATAAAGAAAGAGAGAGAAACACAGCCATTTTGACTACTACTTCCTGAATTACATTGCAAGATCATTTTCACTCACAACTTAAACTTGTTTTTAGAAGGTGAGATATTATTTTATAAATTTGAAAACATTTTCAGATAGTTATATACTATCCCTCTGTAAGAGTTAGACATTGAGAAAGGCTTCTTTATTATAATTATGGATTGATTTATGTTTCTGTGGTATAATTATGAATTTACTTAGGCTTCTTCACAGGCACTTTTTAATAGTACTACTTCACGCCTGAAACCATACAGTGCCCATAGATTACTTCTCTGTTATAAACTCACAAGTACCTGTCTGAACTTAAACCCAACAGTGCCCTATCACTACTGATATATTTATTTTTTATGCAAATTACAGCAATAAAATGGAAGGTGAGCAGAATGTTTCCTTCGAAATTGTTCTGGACAGCAACAATGAACAAGTTATGGAACCCATTGATGACTTAGAATTCATGGATGAGTCACGGGACTATGAATTACTTCAATGTGTAGAATCTGTCGATCATTTACTCCATTATGATGACGGTCAAATGTGGGAACTTATGTTCACTCAACAAGAGGACATATCGGACATTCAAATGCTAGACGTTCTATTAAATTTTGAAAAACAATCTGAAAAATAAAATTGTATGTAATATTAAAAAATTGTTTGAGTCTTTAATCATTTTTATATGTAATTCATAAACTAGTTAAATGTTAGAAATGTTATTAAATTTTGAAACACAATCACAATAATAAATAATTGCTTAAAAAATAAAAAAATTAAAAAATAATCAACAAAACCAACAATCAATTAACATCCAGTATTTGAAAAGTCTATCATTCATTTTTCATTATAGTACGCTGCCCAGAACGCTTCCCGGTTCGCGAACCGGGCGCTACCCACGCAAAAAAACAAAAAAAAAATTATTTTTTTTGCCCCGCGGGGCCCTTTTAAAGCCTCCACATTAAACCTAGGGGGTCAGGGAGGATATACTATGCCCCCTTATGGTCATTTCCCCCTTTGTTTTGGCCTCCTCTTGTCTCTCAATCCTACCGAGAGACAAGATGGCGGCCGCTCCGGACTGTTTAGAATGTTGACAGACACCGGAGAGCCAATCAGCTTCGCTACGCGAAGTTCCGGTACGCGTAAAGTCAGCGAACCGGAGCGCTGCCCTGAGCGCGCTTACAGATATATATCTTTTTTTAAACGTTAATTTCTCAAAATCCACTGAAGCACATATATTGAGACCTAGCAAAGGCACATCGGGCTACCAGTCCCTACAATTTTGCCAAGTTTCGTGCAAATCCATTCAGCCGTTCGGGCTAAAAGTGAGGCCAACCGCCCTATGGAAAACTCAATGTTAAAAACACGTTTTGGGACCCCCCTTTTTTCTCGGCCCCCCCTTGACGACCCCCCCCCAAATTTCCAGGGGCTGCTCAGAAACAAAATGTTCCATTTTCCAGAAAATTTCAGCCAATTCCGTCCACAAACGCCAAAGTTATTAGACATAGAATTTTCAAAAATCCCATAGGGAAAAAATCCTAACTATATATACCTACTGGCGACCGCCAGTAGGTAATATATATATATATATAAGGAAAGGAGCCACGTAAGGGCAATCATGCAGATTGATGAGAACACGGTATAGACCGCTCCTCACTTCCAATACCGGGATGCCACATGGTTGGCGAGGGGGTGCTCAACAGGCGTTTTATGACAGCAGCAGAGGCTCAAAGACGAGGGACGCAATATGCTGTTTATTGGGATGGCATACAAGTACCATAAGACAGTGCGGCATTCGCCCTGCCCGATATCGGGCGTGTCATCTATTTAAGAGAAAAGAGACTTGCATCAGCCACTAACAGTTCATCTTTCCCTGAGGAAGAAGGCAGGACCTTCGAAACGCGTCGGATTGAACAAGGGATGAACTTTGGCCTCTGTACTATCAGAGGTTCCCTCCCGTACCTTGAGCGAATCAGCGTGCTGCTGCATAATAAAGCATCTGTACCGCAATCCCCGAGAGTGTGGTGTGTTCTTCGAACAGCGAGCTGCAATCTATGAAGCGGACCCATCACCGTTTTTACCGCACCCGCCCTGAGGAGTGCAGGAGCGCCCTTGATGGAAATGGAGCCCAGCAGTGACCCTGCATGCGCTCAGCACTGCCATGATGACAACCCGGGAAAGGAGCCACGTAAGGGCAATCATGCAGATTGATGAGAACACGGTATAGACCGCTCCTCACTTCCAATACCGGGATGCCGCATGGTTGGCGAGGGGGTGCTCAACAGGCGTTTTATGACAGCAGCAGAGGCTCAAAGACGAGGGACGCAATATGCTGTTTATTGGGATGGCATACAAGTACCATAAGACATTGCGGCATTCGCCCTGCCCGATATCGGGCGTGTCATCTATTTAAGAGAAAAGAGACTTGCATCAGCCACTAACAGTTCATCTTTTCCTGAGGAAGAAGGCAGGACCTTCGAAACGCGTCGGATTGAACAAGGGATGAACTTTGGCCTCTGTACTATCAGAGGTTCCCTCCCGTACCTTGAGCGAATCAGCGTGCTGCTGCACAATAAAGCATCTGTACCGCAATCCCCGAGAGTGTGGTGTATTCTTAGAACAGCGAGCTGCAATATATATATATATATATAATTATATATATATATATATATATATATATATATATATATATATATATATATGTATATATATTTATATATTACTTACTGGCGGTCGCCAGTAGGTAGTTATAGTTAGGAACTAGTTTCCATAGGAAATCCGCAACATTCTATTTGGAATAACTTTGGCAACGGTTGACGAATACACACAAAATTCTCCAAGAAAATGGCCTGCTCCGCTCCTTCCTTGAAAGTTTCGGGGTGATTTGTGAAGCGGGGGCTGAGAAAAGAGGAGGGTCCCAAAACGTGTTTTCTCCATGCAATTTTCCTTAGGGACCTTTAAGACGGGCTACAGCCTGAACTGCTGAACAGAATTATACCAAAATTGGCAAAAAGGTAGAGTTTGGTTTGCAGATTACACTTTTTGTTAAATGGTGTAAATACGTTCAGTAGTTTCTGAGAAAATCTAAAGTAAAATCATTAATTTATCTATAGACGTAGTACCGTACGAGTACTGTCCGAGGATAGTGTGCGTACCATTACGAGCACGAGCTGCATGCTAATTAGCTGTCGACTGTCTGTCAACACTCCAAACCAGGAAGTGTTGGCAGCCATCTTGTGCCTCGGTAGAACCGAGGCACAAGAAAGCAGCAAAAGAAAAGTGAAAAACAAGCAAAGGGGGCAGGGTAGAAACACCCTGACCCCGTAAGCCTGCTCAGTGGGTCCCACAAGGATTCCCTAGGCAGAAATGTTTTTTTTAAAGCTGCGTTATACAGGCCGCTTCATTGTTAATCAGTCCCGGGGGGCCAAATCCCGGGGGGAATATTTTTATTCATAATGGGTGGCCCAGAGGGGGGCCCACATCTCTGATGAGGCCTTGGCCGAAATCCTCTGTAATGACATAACCAGACAAGAGGCACACCCTTCTCGTACAACATGGCCAAGACCTGGAAAGAACTCCCCCTCAGCATCAGATGAACCCCCACACTGAAAGCATTCAGGAAGAACCATAACACCTGCCTTTTCGAATGACGAAAGCTGCACAAATCCCCCCCACATCCTCCCCCAGTGCCTGGAATTCCTCACAGGTAAAATAGTCTTCTTACAATGCTTCACAACCAATCAAAAAGAGATGTTGAAAGTTTCTGTTTTTTACATACGAGCAAATCAGATATGTTTGTATGTAGATGCATTGAGAGGCAATTATTAAAGATTACTTGCTTTCGCAAGACCCCGAAAGGCTTCTTCCAGAATAAGTACGCACTTCACTGCAAGACCCCATTTAATGATTATCCAGGCTCTGAAACCTAAACACATCAGAAATCATCTCTCATCACTTTTTCTTCTTTTTAGTGTATTGTGTGTGGCAGACTGCGTGACCTTATGTCCAGACCCCTCGAAGGCCCTGGAGACTGCCACGCCCCAAGACCAGCCCCTGCAGTGTCCCAGAGCCGCGCAGCCCCCCTCCCAACATTTAAAAGCCCCGGGGGAGGTGTAAATTAATCGAGACTGAATACGTTGGTACAGCCCACTGTGCTTACGCTACCAGGAAAACACAACAGCACTATATGACCCAGATTTCCATTGTAGTGATTTCTTAGTTCCAGATCTAGTTGTCAGATCGGCATACACAGTCCCTCATGGCTGGTAAACACCCACACCACACCCATCCAGCGCATCCGTCACTACACACGTGACTCTATCTATAAAAAAGACAGAGCGTACAATGCCCCCACAGTCCCGCCGACTCCTCGAGTCCTTCTGGAGCCGGCATTGCTTTTACACATGGGGAGATGCTAAGTTGCATGTGGAAATGCAATCTTGTTTGGATTTTGAAAGTGAGAACAGATTTCACTGCTGTGTCTTTCAAAGTTCAAACTAAGTTTGCTATAGGAGGGCAGGAGCCGCAAGACTTCCGCCCTCTCATAGCAAACAGCAGTATCCCGGGGGTAGGCACCCCGGGACACTGCAGGAACCGGCTCTGGGCGTGGTGGTCTCCAGGGCTCTCGAGGACACAATGCGGAGGGCCACGAGCCCCTGTCACACAATACAGAAATCTCCGGGGGGTGGTTGTTCCCGGGGTTTGAGGTCCACACACTTTTAATTTTGTAGGGGGGGGCGTGGACGCGCAAGTGGCGCAAGGGGGTTGAAATTGTGGTACACAGTGTTTTGTTTTAGTTTGCTTTCCTTCCTGTCTTGTAGAGGATCCAGGGTAAATATAACCGCTTTTGGTCAGCCAGTACCTTTCAACAGTACTCTTAAATGGCTTTCTGCCTGTTGCCTGAGCAAAGAGGTTAGAAGTTCACCACAATATGTTGCTAATTGAAATAGTTACTGTGCTGGAGATTTATATTTTTTTTCATAGGAACCGTTAGTCGTAGAAGAAGTAAGTGGAAAAGTTTTGTAAGCGATTCCTTCCTGTTCGGGGAGTAGTAGGGTAACGTGCTCCAAGTGGAACTTTATGAAGCTTAATGTTCATTGGCTGTGAAGTATTAAAAGTATAAGTTTTGGCAGTCATTCCTTCCTCCTGTGCGGAACAACATGGACATTTTATTGGCTAAAGTGTTCCGAGCACAAGTTTGCTCCTTATTGGGTGGGAACGGTTCACTGTTGTCAGTGATATTGTAACGCATTTCCAAAGCAGTATGGGAAAAGAAAGTAGTAGAGGGCAGGTTAGGAACACTATTAACTCTGTACAGTGCCCATAAGGTGGTGGAGAGGGATTATGAGGGAATTTTATTTTTTTATATGTTTCAAGGGCCATTTATATAATTGCCGTGTGGTGTATAAATCACGGCGGAAAAATGACAGTGTCTTGCGCAGTTGTTTTAATCAAGTTTGTGGGTGACATAGTTCTTAGGAGTACTAATTACTTATGATGTGGTGTTTACTTTCCTGATGGGGAGGTGTGGTTACGCAGCAAAAAATTCAGTCTAGGTTTGAAACAGTTTTTATTAAGCAAATACAAATAAACTTTTTTCACAAACTGTCGCTGTATATATGAAAGGGGTGACAATTAAAAATGGAATTTCATAAAATATCAGTTAAGCGTGGCTAGATCCTTCTTTTTTCTGCTACAGTTTGAAAAACTGTTGCTCCACATTCTTGATGATGTAAGAGGGCATCAGTTACTTTTAGATAAAGTAGAATAGAAGTGCTACAACAAACACTCCTGCACTACATTATCTGAGATCAAGAGAACAGGTAAAAAACAGTTAAATACAAGTGACTTCATATTACATAGAAATGTATGCATTATTATTTTTCAAATTTGTATTCTGTACAATTCAGGAACGTGCTGTCATAGTGCTTAGAGGTTGCAGACTGTTCCGCTAACAAATCACATATTTACTAAAGAATATATAGAATGGTACTCTTATAATATATAGTGCAGGTCCTTTTTATTCTTTACGGAGAAGGTGAATAGGAACCGCAAATAAGAATAGAAATTAGAAAATAACATTCAGAAATGTAGGATTTATTAAATATTTAAAGTAACAAAGTATGCATGATAGCTATATTTTCTGTTCTGCAGTTTCGTAAAATATGTTTCTTGAAAAAAATATCTGATCTAATACTTTTTAATATTTGAAACTTATATTACAGATGGCACTGAAAAATCTCCCATTCCACTTCTGTAGCAATAGGACAATCTATAATAATATAATGATTGATACCATTGTTACAGTGAAAAGAAAAGGAAAATAAAGTTATGTATTTAACAGAACATCCATAATGAAATACTTTAGAGCGGTAATTATTTACTGAACTTCTTTTCTCCGGGAGGTGAAAAAGTTTGATCTTCGTGGCAAGGGTTCATAAACTCCTCTGAGATCATGACGGTGAGAATAATAATATGTATATATTTTCACAGCACAGGAAAATAGACTGAAAACCGCAAGCCGGTAACGTTGCTTACTTATCGTTACTCTTTGTGATGACGGATCGTGAACTCCACTAAGAACACAATCACTGTTTATATTATAATATACATATTAACAGTATGAGATCTCTCTAGGGGAAAACACAATAACAAGTGGAAGATGATGACGTTGATTGTAAGTGTTTAGGGTTTGCGTTGACGGGTCAGCAACACCTCTCAAGCGAAGTACAGTGCCAATATTATAATATAAAAAGTCACTATATATAAGCTGAAAGGAGCCAGAAAAGGAGCAATGTTTGTTATAATCTATCTGTTTCTAAAAGCAAGCTGCCGACGTTACAGAGAAAAAGCGAAAAACATGCAATAACATTTTTTTCTAGATATAAATGTTTCAATATTGACAAATAGCCACAAATTATAACTAAGTACTATGCCTATGCCATATTGAAACAACTTACAACTCCGGAATATGTTTGTTGACGCAAAAGAGAATCCGATGCTAGAAAACGGAACCTGCAACACAGATTGGCGACTCAGAAATAACTCGCGAAAATTAAACTAATTGCACAGTATGTGTGGTTTATAACGTTTTTGGTTGTCTAGTAGTCTATGGAAGGAAGATGTTGCTCCGCCTATTTAGATGGCACGTTTTGCAGTTTACACATGCTCACATTTTAACTGTTTTACTTCTGCACGTGTTGGGAAAAGTTACAAACTGTGAAGCTGTATTGGTTTCTATTTCGATAGTAACACGTATAAGGTATTATTATCTACATACGTTGGAGAGTTTAAAAAGTTTTACTCTGTAAACTGTGTTCTTTGCATTTATCATGATTAAAAACATCTAAATAGAAGACATAAATAAAAAATATCGTTAACATTAGAAAAAAAAGGATTAATATTTGTTATTATTATACTTCTTAATTTAAAAAATGATAGCATTTGTAAATCGTAAACCTACCCTCGGAAAGGTGTGCTGGCGCTTGGGGCGTTGGAAAGATTAAGCAAGGTGGGATAGTGGTGGGCTAAGATGCTGATGGAGTATTGAATCGAATTGTGAACGGTGTTGTTGAAAGTCAGGTATTATAGGTGCTGTGTCATACTTTTACCACACTTATATGTTAATTACTGCTAATTAAGTTGAAAATATTCTTAAATTATAAGTATGGCTGCTTGATTTATGCTTTTACTGATGTTTACAGATAAATACAAACAGAAAAGTATTTATTTTCCTCTGTATTTATTTTAAACTGTGCATGAATATGGAAATTGGGTTATTTTATAAGAGTTTGTAAATGCTGTCAATGATGAGTAGTAGGGCAATAGGTCTGTTGTTCTAAAAGTAAAAGGGTCAAAACAATAAAAGACTTTTAGAAAAGATCCTTAAAGAGCAATATATATCCTCGTGTAATAAAAGTTGCACATGTTAATATGAAGATTGTGTATAGTTTATCATGTAAGAGTGTTTACATGAGTGAAAACGTTCAGTCTTTCAGCCTTGAGTGCATATTTATCAGTAAAATAAATGTGGAAATATACTAATTTCAGATACATTTTTTTACAAAATCCGAAATATATATGTGTAAATAGATATGCAATTGTTTTTTAAACAATATTGATCAATATAGATGGAAATGTCCCAAAAATAAATACCACCTGGAGGTATAATTATAGGTAAAAAAACACTACTTTTTTACTATAAAAAGTATACACTTGTTTTTAAATTTTACTTAAGAAACACTATAGGTTTTAGGGATATTGTAGTTAGATATTGACATTTAACAAACCTTTGACATTCACTGAAAAAATCATAGGTTTCAGTTACGTTAAAGTTAGAAATTATCATTTAAAAAACTTTTGAAATTCACTGAAAAAACCATAGGTTTCACACATGTTATAGTTAGCTGGACATTTCACTCATACAAAACCATTGAAATTCCCCTGTTATAGTTAGTTCAGCTAACTATAACATGCGCCCCGCAATCCACTGTTGATGACGTCACATATTACATCACTCATGACATGGTCAGTGACATCACTCATGATATTACAGGGGAATTTCAATGGTTTTGTATGAGTGAAATGTCTAGCTAACTATAACATGTGTGAAACCTTTGTTTTTTTCAGTGAATTTCTAAGGTTTTTTAAATGCTAATTCCTAACTATAACGTGGCTAAGAGCTATGGTTTTTTCAGTGAATTTATATATATATATATATATATATATATATATATATATATATATATATATATACATATATATATATATATATATATATATATATATATATATATATATATATATATATATATATATATATATATATATATATATATTAAGAGTTTTATATTTCTTGTCAAACTAATAGGGTTATTAAAATATGTTATGTGTTTGAAGTGGAGCACTTTCTCTACTGCTGCACAGACTGTAGTGAAAATAGTAAATATTACCCCTCTAATGTCCAATACCCTTTCCTTACTGCTGTACAGAGTGGAGTTGGAATCATAAATTCAACCCCTCCTAAGATCAACACTATCTCTACTGCTGCACAGACTAGAGTTGGAATAGTAAATGTTGTCAAAGTCTCTGAAGTCAAATTCTTTCCCAACTGTTTCGCAGACTGGAGTGATAATACTCAATGTAACCCTTTCCCTACTGTTATACAGACTTCAGTGGGAATAGTAAATGCAAGTCCTCCAAAGTCCAACACTTTCCCTACTGTTGCACAGACTGGAGTAGGAACAGTAAATTTTACCCCTTCCGAAGTCCAAGGCTTTTCCTACTGTTGCACAGATTGGGAGTGAAATAGTACATTTTTACCCCTTTGAATACGAACCCTTTCCCTACTGTCCAACACTTTTTGAACTGTTACACAGACTGGAGTGGGAATAGTGTATGTTTTATTTTCTTATTTAAATTCTTATTTTTATAATTGTTGAAATATATATTAGTATTACTAGTTTGTTACATTTTATATCATTTGTTTATATATAGACATTTTTCGTAATATTTGTAATATTTGCAATGTTTTTTTTCAATTATGTCGTTTTTTATGTTTAATTAAATTGGTAATTTAGTTTGTCCCCTGAACCCAGTGGTCTCCAGATATACAAATAATGTTGAACCTTTATGTAATCACTCAAAAACTAATGAACGGATTTATATCACATTACAAAAAGAACGCTTTCTGGACCAAGTTCAAGATTCCTGCCAAATTTGGAGGTAATTCCAGTTGGGGAACATCGAAATATGTCCCAATCTAGTTTAAAGGTAGGATTATATGGAACAGCAGCCTCGTCAGATGAAGGATATAATGTGCTGCCGGATGGTGGGGAAGCCCAGGACCTCTAGCTCTACTTGGAGCAAGAGTTTTCCTTTTCTCTTCATTATTGGGATGCACCGGAATGACTCAACATGCCGAAAAGAAATTCTAATTTGATAGTGATCTGGGAAGAATGTATTCCTATGTTAGAACCCTTCTTGGGGTTAAGTGATGCTACATATAAAACTATTTGCCTATCAAAACAGCTTCTGTTTGCGGTATGTAGGGTCAATAACTATAGGAGGCCATTAACTATGCTACAAGAATGAAACTTGACTTGTTACTTTTTTTGTTTCATCATGGCTACTCCTCCTTCACCCTTTTTATACTGTCCTTATTTTCTCGGATGTTCAAACAGTGGCTTTTTTTCTTCTCTTCTTCTTTACAAAAGACAATTTAATGATCCTGCTTTTGTGCATGGGACAACTGTGATCACATCTAGCTACGATGTTTGTTCATGGTGCATGGATTTTTCCTCACAAAAAAGTAATAACAGGTATTTTTAAAAGTACTTTAACAATGGCAAACAGTTTTAACTATCATGAGGAGGGCAATGAAAGGCAGGCAGTTGAGTTTAGAAAGGATTAAACAATCCTTTGGCTGTTTTACTACACACTTATAAATGGAGCTATCCAATACAATCAAGTAAAACCAAAATCTTCCTACAAACCACAGGCTTAACATTGATACAAAAAATGAACA
Organism: Lissotriton helveticus; assembly: GCF_964261635.1. Lineage (NCBI taxonomy): Eukaryota > Metazoa > Chordata > Amphibia > Caudata > Salamandridae > Lissotriton > Lissotriton helveticus. The sequence continues at coordinate 1,379,320,518 of NC_136063.1, read as the reverse complement.
ATCTGAAGACAGTGAAGTAAAATATAAGACTGTAATGGTGGACCACGTTTGTAAGAGATTGATCCATACATTGCATTTTTTCATCTCAGCTGTAATTTCAGTTCTGCTTCACCATTTTGATATTTCACCTCCCCATTGAAATTCCAAAGGTTACTTGATCAGAGGTGGTTGGGACATCGCCATAACACTCCCAGGTTTCTTGCATCTAATGTCATATAGCCATATACTTTCTCACCCATGCTCCCTCCAGAGACAGCTTCACAAAATGGTTGCAGCTATGACCTCTCATTTAGGGGGGGGGGGGCAACTTCATCCTGGCTCAAGTGTTTTTCCATTAGACTTCCTGCAGCATTATTTCAGCTAGGGGCTCTGAAGCATGATGCCACATCAAGAATACAGTGCTTTTGTTCTGTGGTTCAATGTTTATATCACAACTGTGATATTTTCAGTAGAATGCACACATTGGCAACTATACCCTATGTACAAATTAATATAAATGCACAGGAGGCACATTTTTTAAATGTTGAAAAAGCCAAACCATCTGGCTCTTCTGTAAACAATAAGGTCCATATTTATAATTTTTTCACGCAGAGAAATGCAGCAAGCCACCTTGCTTCAAAGGACAAAGGCAGGAATGCACCGTATTTAACATTATATGGCACATTCTTGTCTTTCCTAGCGCTGGTGCACTTCTGGTTGCCTAGCCCCTATGCACCCTTCTATCATGTTGAAAGGGTGGCTACATTGTAGGCAGGACTGTTTTTGTGGAGGAAGGCATACCTTTCTGCACAAACATAATCCTGAGATGGATGTTCCTCTTTCGTAGAAAGAGGGGAAAACAAGGAAAAATAAATATATTTCTCCTTGTTACTCCTTCTCTGGGGAGGCGTAGCATTTTGACACATTCCCAGTGCTCCACACTGCTCCATATTTACAAACTGAGGCATAAGGACCCAATGCACCCATTTGTAAAGGCATGCGTCACATTATACCTGCTCCAGGTATAATGTATGCAGGGTAGGTGTTCACATGTTAAAAGCCACTTAGAACTGACACAGGAAAATGTCCAAATATTCACTACGTCACTCAACGACTTGACTGCTCCATAGTCCCTATACCTTCTGAAACCAGGCACAAGGATTGATGTTGGGCTTTTAACATGAGACTCGCCTCTGTTTTCTGATGCTTTGCTGGAGTTGCGTCAGTCTTACGGCCAACTCCAGCAATGTGCACTTAAGCGCCAAAAGATACATCAGAATTTTAAATGCATCTGTGAATCCTTGCACCATGGAGCACTCTATTGTAAATACAGCTCAGCCATGGCGCCGTTACGGAGTTAGCGGCAGGCTCAAGAAATTTGATGCATCGATGCTGGTACGTCAGTTATTGTAAATATTCCCCTATGTATCTTAACAAGAACCCAAAAAGAAGCAATTCTGCAGTACAGAAACGCAATCGGGGCAAGATGGCCGCTGACAGTCTGTAGGGAGAGGACGCGCTCTCTACCCGCTCCCCCGCTCGTGTTTTCACGCAAGGATTGACTGTAGGAGAAGGAGAGGAATGGAACTGAAAAACGGCGGTGCTCAGATAGCGCTTATCTGTTCTGTGCAGTGGCTTTTATTCTAAGAGACATAACGGGGAGAAGAGCGATTTATGTTGTTAACCCCGAATGTAATAGCGGAGGTACTAGCCCTCCCGACGGTGGAAGCGGTGCTGACTCGAGCATTGGCTAATGCACGTCAGCTGATGGTGAAGGCGAGCGGCTGGAGGAAACAGTATCGGCAGCGGCAGCAGCTGAAGTGTTATTGGCAGCAGAGCGCGGCGGGTGCTTTGTCTAAGAGTTGGCGTTCAATGGCGCCGAAGATTTCGAGAGCTCTGAGGGAGGAGAAAGCTGCTTGGAGCGAGTTTGATGCTCCGGCGGCTAATCTCCGCACAAAGAAACAGACACGGGCGCAGGAGATGAGCGAAGACCCTCACGCTGCTGAGCAAGTAAGGAGTGCAGTACGGAGTAAGGAGGCTGGAAGCAGCGTGGGGGAGAGGCTGAAGAAAAAAGATAAAACTAAGCCAGCACCGACAGATAAAGGAAACAAGGGAAAAGTAATAGAACAGGGGAATCTGAGACAGCCACTAGTTTTAGAGGCTTTTTTCCCTGTAACTACAACTAGCTCTCAAGTAACGTCTGGCTTAACAATACCTCAAATAGACTCTGGCGAAGCGGTGGGCAGAGACTCTGACCCTGACTATGGCCCCCTTGCGAGGGAGATAGATAGTAACTCGCAGGCAACCAGCTATCTAATACAGTCCGATAATTTGGGAGCTCTAAGCAAGAAGGTGCATAGAGACAATGAGCCACCACAAGGCGCACCGGTACAGGAGATTGTGGAGATTTCTTCTGGTCAGGTTAAACAGGGTCATGAGAAAGGGGGCAAACCTGTACCTGACACTGGGAATGTCAGAAATGATAATAATGCTCCAAATAATATAAATGTCAACCATGTTATTATAGAGAATGATAGTATCTCGCACCATGTTGAAGAGACTACTCTGCCTCCAAATTTGGGGTCAGACAACAATTTTTTGACGGAGGCAGTGACAGAGGCATTAAGGGAGGAGCAGAGTAATACTAATACTTCTAATCTTCTTGTCACTACAGAGGGGGATAGTAATGAGACTAATGCACCTAAACAGCCTGAGAGGGGGGGAGTTGGTGAGGGAAATGGTGATGGAAACGGAAGAGATAATGTGAGTAAAGTGATTAATAATGATCCTAAGGTTGTGATATCTCTAACTGGTTCCCCTTCTGATGAATGTTTTTTCTCTGTTAATGAGGGTGAGGATGAAGGAGAAGAGGTGGGGGCGGTTGGGGGGAGTGAGTCAGAGGATTCCTCTATCGCCGGCTTGGGAAGTGACCAGACAGTATCAGGACTTGTAACAGAGACTATATCCACATCCGGTTCTGGCTCTGGAGAGCTCTCTGATAAGGGCTCAGCTGCAAAACGTAAATCTAAAGTCTTGACCAAAAAAAGGAGAAGAACAAAAGGATCTATAAGCCCAGCAGCTATTAATGTTGCAAAGAGACTTGACTGGGACTACGCAGCTACATCTCAGATGTATAAAGAGGGTGTTGGGAGTCTAGATGAGACCATGGGATCTTTACGGTTGAATGAGGAGAGACCCAGGCAAGGCCTACCCGAAACTCAGATTCAGAATCAGGAGCAACTCCAACGTCAAAATACACCTTTGGGGTTTGAAGTTATGTTTTCAATGCTTAAACAAATCCAGACTGAGGCAAGGGTAGAGAGTCAGAGAGCCAGACAGGAAAGTAAAAAAATACAAAATGCCCTTCGAAAAGTAAATAAAGCGTGTACAGAGTTGGCAGGGAGAGTTACAGAGGTGGAAGAAAGAACGGGGGCCCTGGAAGATGAAATGAAGGGATGGAAGGAATTTAGACATGATCAAGAGAGAACTAACAGCGATGTATTATGGAAGCTCGAAGATTTTGAGAACAGGCAGCGGAGAAATAATGTCAGACTCTTAGGTATTCCGGAAGGAAGGGAGGGACAGGACGCTAGAGCTTACATAATCGAATTTCTCAAGGGTGCACTTCCAGACATAAAAGGCTGGGACTGGGAATCAGAGATTCAGCGTGCTCATAGATTTCCTTTTATACAGAGGAAGGGGGATGGGTCAAAAAAGCCTAGAGCATTCCTAATTTATGTGGGCAACTTCTTATTGAGAGAAGAGATAATGGCCAAAGCAAGACCACAGGCAAAATGTAGATACCAGGAGGCAGAGTTCTTTGCCAGACCAGACTTCTGTCATATAACGGTAGAGCGCAGGTGGAGACTGCGGGAGCTAATAGCTCCATTTCAGAGAATTGGGTGTGAGGCATACCTAATGTTCCCTAGTAGACTGAAGGTGGTTAAAGATGGCCAGTTCAAAATCTTTCATTCTGAGGTTAGAGCGGCTGAATTTTTGGCATGGCTTAAGGAAAGGACCCCGCAGAACAGTACACAATCTCAGGGTCTAGAGGTAGATTTACCGGCTAAAGGCAGTAGGATATAAAGTTAGGACCTCTGAAAATTTGACAGAAGCACAAGAACAGAGAATTGTAGTGTATTGCTATGTAACTGTGCAGATTGGTAATAATAAGTGAGCGTCATCTATGTAGAGGGTTAGGAACACAATAGGAGCGGGGGGGGGGGGGGCGTGGGACCCAAGCAGACACAGCTGTCACATATAGGTCCGTTGGACCTTTTTGCCTGTAGGGGGGGTGGGATAGTCGGGGTGGGGGGGAAGGGTGGGGGTCACGGGGGGGCAAGGAGCACAAAGCAAATAGGAAATATATAACACAGGAAACATTATGGAATAAAAGGAATAATGAAACAGAAGGAAGGTTTGTGTTGGTTGTGTCATATAAAGCCGTGGTCATAATGTGTAATGTGGCTTTTTTAAGGACCGAAATTGTGATTGTATTTGTTAAAAACCCAGGATGAGTATACGTATAATGACATGGAATGTGTGTGGTCTTAATGATAAGACAAAAAGGCAGAAGGTAGCTGTCCTGATTAAAAGTTTAAGAATAGACTTTCTAATACTCCAAGAGACCCATATACAACTGTCTGAAATTAGGTTGCTAGACCAGCTAGGTCTTACTGTTTTAGCACACTCTAGGCAGGGAAGTAGGAATAGGGGGGTTGCGGTTATGGCAAGGCAAAGAGATGTCACCACTAGGAAAAAATGTGAGGATGTATGGGGTAGATGGGCCCTGATAGAATGCCTGATTGGAGAAACATGGGTTACCCTTGAGTCTATTTATGGGTCTACAGGTGACGATCCGGAGATTTTTGAGGAAATCGATATTGAGTTGGCAACCTGGGCTCCATTTATATTGATAGGAGGAGATTTTAATATTAATGGAGCAGGGGGATTGGGGTTGGGGCTGGGGCCCCCAGTTAAATATAAGGGAAGGAAGAAAAGAGTCTTTAAAGCAATCGTTAATTTAGCCAGAAATAATGGCTTGCTTGATGTTTGGGATACCCTTAACCCTGGTCAAGATGGTTTTACATATTATTCAGCACCCCATAGGATAAGTGTTAGATTAGATTACTTTTTAGTTAGCAGTCAAGGCATTGATGGGATAGATATCGAAAGAACACCAAGACTATTATCGGACCATAATCCTCTTATAGCTACTTTAAAAGGTATGACAGCGGTAAAGAAGGCGTCGGAGTGGTCTTTTGAAAAGGCTTTTCTAGTGGAGGAAGCATATATCCAACACATGAGGAGATGGATATCTGAATTTTTGAATATAAACAGGCATACAGCACCCGTAGGGATAGTGTGGGATTGTTTTAAGGCTGGAGTGAGGGGTGAGACCATCAGCTACGGGGTCAGGAAAAGGAAACAGGAGAAAGGAAGAAGTGAGGGGGTAAGGAGGGAACTACTGCGGGCAGAGGAGGAATTGAATAGTAGGACAGATCAAGCTTGTAATGGAGCTCCAACGGACTCAGCATATCTTAAACTTGTGAAATTGCGAATGGAGGAGGAAGAACAGATAGCAGAAAGGGCAGCCAAACAATATACAGTGAATAGAGAGAATTGTTATGAGTTGAATGAAAGAGTGGGCAAATTGTTAGCAGCTAGAACTAGACAGAAGGTATCCTTTGGGGAGATAAAAGCAATTAAAGATAGTACAGGGGTGATCTTAACCAATGTACAACAAATAAGGGAAGTCTTCAGGAACTTTTACACGAATTTATATTCTGAAAGCGATATAAAAGATCCTGAAGACATAATGGAGTATTTGAACTATTATGAGGGGAGGCAGTTGGAGGAAACAGAGAAGAAGAGGATAGACAACTCGTTAGATTTAGAGGAGGTAAAAACAGCTATGAAGAGTTTACCATCAGGAAAGGCGGCTGGTCCAGACAAAATCCCGCTAGAGTTTTATAAGGTGTTTTGGGAGGAGCTAGGTGGAGATATGCTTTATACCATGAAACAGGCACAGAAGGGAAGCTCAATGCCAAGCACTTGGTCTGAGGCCGAAATTGTGGTTATCCTTAAGAAAGGGAAAACGCCAACTAACCCGGGGTCATACAGACCAATCACTCTTATGAATACGGACACAAAGATTTACTCAAAGGCACTGGCAACAAGATTCGCCAGTGTAATAACACCTCTAGTTACCAATACCCAACACGGGTTTATACCGGGACGGGGGACTACACACCACGTTAGGAAGTTAATTACCCTCATGGATAAAACAGAGGCTGATGGGGACCCGTTCGCGGTACTATTACTTGATGCTGAAAAAGCTTTTGACCGTGTTTCATGGGTGTATATGTGGAGTGTTTTGGAAAAATTGGGATTTGGTAGTGGCTTCTTAACAGCATTAAAGACATTGTATAGAGACCCTGTGGCGGCAATTAGAATTAATGCGGGGTTAACGGATAAAGTAAAAATTAACAGGGGCACAAGGCAGGGTTGCCCATGCTCCCCGCTACTGTTTGCAATATATTTAGACCCACTAATCAGGAGACTGGAGTCAAATAGGAACATCTCCCCAATTGTCACACTTAGGGGGGAGTGTAAGATCCTGGCCTATGCCGATGACGTGGCGGTTATAACATCATCACCCACAGAGGCTATAAGACACGTGGAACAGGAGGCAAAGGAATTTGGGAAGGTTTCCGGGTATTCCTTGAACACCGGAAAAACACAAATTATAAAAAACAGTAAGGCCTCATGTCAGGATCTAAGGGTGGCGCGGACGGGAACCTATTTGGGAATAACTATAACTTCAGAATTAGACAAGATAGTAGAACTAAATATCGATCCTATTGTACGGAAAGTTGGGGGTGAACTAGACAGACTGAATAATCTCCATTTTACCTTGGTTGGAAGAGTGAACATTATAAAAATGTTAATCATGCCGAAATTCTTGTATCTCTTCCGAACAATTCCCTTATGGTTTGATAATGCGTGGTTTAAAAGGATTGAAAATATGATCAATAAATTTATTTGGTCCAAAGGTAAAACTAGGAGAGCGGCGAGATTCTTGGCACTCCCACGGGAAAGAGGAGGTTGGGCGTTACCAGATTTTAAGTTGTATTACTGGGCCGCTGCCTTGCAGTACATGGTAGGATTAATAGGTGGAGCAGAAGCAGAAGAAGAAGATCACTTAGGGTCATTAGCGATATATGGCATATTGTTGGGTGAAGAAACTAAAAATATTTTTTTGAAAAATGTTGACACGGCATATTTCAAAAGAACACGTTTTAAGACTATACTGGGTGCATATAATATATGGAAGGCCTTTATGAAAAAGTTTGGTTTGGGGAAGTTTAATAGGTATACGAGGTTATACGAGAATATGTCACTTCCGGGAGATATATTCTCTGATTCAGTTTTTACAGAATGGCATCGGAAAGGGATAATAAAACTAGGGGATGTAATGGGGACACAAGGGGTGAAACAATTTGCAATAATACAGAAAAAATTCAATTTGTCGACAAATCACTTCTTCAAATATCTACAAGTAAGAAGTTTTTTACAAAACAAAAGAGGGGGAACAAGAGGATTTGAAAAGAACAATATATTAGAGATAATAGAAACTGGAGTAGATTGCACAATTAAAAGATTCTACCTCGAACTAAATGAACAAAGACCGGACGACATGGCTAAATGGGGGGAAATCTGGTCAACGAAGCTGGGCATAGAACAAGAATGTTTTAATATATCATTAGAATTAGGGCTGAATATTCTATGCTCTGCGTCATTGCAAGCACAGCATTACAAGACTATGTTTTGGCTATATTACACCCCGGCTAAACTGGCACAATGGGGAGCGACAACTGGTATAAACTGCCCCAGGTGCATGAGTGCAGATGCAGATGCCATTCACATGTTTGCAACATGTCCGAGCTTAGCTATAGTACTTAAAGAGATAGAAATGTTTCTACAAAGGGCATTAAAACTACCGGCTAACCTATCACCTGCGATTATTCTGTTAGGTGTAGATGGAAATAATGATGTTGAGACAGGGAATTATTTTATTTTTGTGGCTATGGCAGTGTACAGACTGTGTGTTGCCACTGCATGGTTAGATCAAGTGGCGCCATCATTCCAACAATGGTTAGCCAGGTTGCTGAGTATATACAATTTAGAAAAAGCGATCTACTCCAGAAGAGGGAAAAGAATGAAACTTGACTTGTTACTTTTTTTGTTTCATCATGGCTACTCCTCCTTCACCCTTTTTATACTGTCCTTATTTTCTCGGATGTTCAAACAGTGGCTTTTTTTCTTCTCTTCTTCTTTACAAAAGACAATGTAATGATCCTGCTTTTGTGCATGGGACAACTGTGATCACATCTAGCTACGATGTTTGTTCATGGTGCATGGATTTTTCCTCACAAAAAAGTAATAACAGGTATTTTTAAAAGTACTTTAACAATGGCAAACAGTTTTAACTATCATGAGGAGGGCAATGAAAGGCAGGCAGTTGAGTTTAGAAAGGATTAAACAATCCTTTGGCTGTTTTACTACACACTTATAAATGGAGCTATCCAATACAATCAAGTAAAACCAAAATCTTCCTACAAACCACAGGCTTAACATTGATACAAAAAATGAACAATCTGAAGACAGTGAAGTAAAATATAAGACTGTAATGGTGGACCACGTTTGTAAGAGATTGATCCATACATTGCATTTTTTCATCTCAGCTGTAATTTCAGTTCTGCTTCACCATTTTGATATTTCACCTCCCCATTGAAATTCCAAAGGTTACTTGATCAGAGGTGGTTGGGACATCGCCATAACACTCCCAGGTTTCTTGCATCTAATGTCATATAGCCATATACTTTCTCACCCATGCTCCCTCCAGAGACAGCTTCACAAAATGGTTGCAGCTATGACCTCTCATTTAGGGGGGGGGGGCAACTTCATCCTGGCTCAAGTGTTTTTCCATTAGACTTCCTGCAGCATTATTTCAGCTAGGGGCTCTGAAGCATGATGCCACATCAAGAATACAGTGCTTTTGTTCTGTGGTTCAATGTTCATATCACAACTGTGATATTTTCAGTAGAATGCACACATTGGCAACTATACCCTATGTACAAATTAATATAAATGCACAGGAGGCACATTTTTTAAATGTTGAAAAAGCCAAACCATCTGGCTCTTCTGTAAACAATAAGGTCCATATTTATAATTTTTTCACGCAGAGAAATGCAGCAAGCCACCTTGCTTCAAAGGACAAAGGCAGGAATGCACCGTATTTAACATTATATGGCACATTCTTGTCTTTCCTAGCGCTGGTGCACTTCTGGTTGCCTAGCCCCTATGCACCCTTCTATCATGTTGAAAGGGTGGCTACATTGTAGGCAGGACTGTTTTTGTGGAGGAAGGCATACCTTTCTGCACAAACATAATCCTGAGATGGATGTTCCTCTTTCGTAGAAAGAGGGGAAAACAAGGAAAAATAAATATATTTCTCCTTGTTACTCCTTCTCTGGGGAGGCGTAGCATTTTGACACATTCCCAGTGCTCCACACTGCTCCATATTTACAAACTGAGGCATAAGGACCCAATGCACCCATTTGTAAAGGCATGCGTCACATTATACCTGCTCCAGGTATAATGTATGCAGGGTAGGTGTTCACATGTTAAAAGCCACTTAGAACTGACACAGGAAAATGTCCAAATATTCACTACGTCACTCAACGACTTGACTGCTCCATAGTCCCTATACCTTCTGAAACCAGGCACAAGGATTGATGTTGGGCTTTTAACATGAGACTCGCCTCTGTTTTCTGATGCTTTGCTGGAGTTGCGTCAGTCTTACGGCCAACTCCAGCAATGTGCACTTAAGCGCCAAAAGATACATCAGAATTTTAAATGCATCTGTGAATCCTTGCACCATGGAGCACTCTATTGTAAATACAGCTCAGCCATGGCGCCGTTAGGGAGTTAGCGGCAGGCTCAAGAAATTTGATGCATCGATGCTGGTACGTCAGTTATTGTAAATATTCCCCTATGTATCTTAACAAGAACCCAAAAAGAAGCATTCCAATTTAGTTTGCAGCTTCACACTACAAGAAAGCTCAACAATCCACCTAATTTTCAGACGAATTTTATAAAAAGGGGTTTTCCTATAGCTAGTACTTGAATATTTAGTGCTCCCATTTGCAAGTCTAGTCTGCTAAATGAGGTCGAGATGCATCATCCTTTTGTAAGGAGAAGTATGTGTCTTCTATATTTGTGAACTGTAGATACGCCTCCATGCCAATACAGATCAATAACATCCATTGAATTTAGTGATAGTGCTGCAGATGGAAATCAGGATCAGAGTTTGAGTGGACATCTTACCTGTAGATTTGATGGATGCTTCAAATTGGGACCGGATTTAGGCAACCAATTGGCACCCAACCCATTGACAATGAGGCTAAGGTTCTTTTGTAAGGTTTACCTGTATGCCTCTGGAAAATATTTTAGGCAGACCTGGATGCATTTGGCACAGTACCACCGTATGCATAACCGTTTGACGCTTCCCTGGTGCATTCCACTTCTAAAGTATGAAAGCAAGTGCTGAGTTCTTCCACAAACCACAACAATGCTGATTCTAAACCACAGTAACACATTAGGGATTTAGTGTAAACTTCATTCATGAGCTACTTTTTAGGCTCACTGCGAAAGTATGCTCTAATATGCAATGAACAGATGAGTAAAATGTAAAGTGTACAGTGCATTACCCATGTTTATGCAAAAGAACATTTTTCATAATTTTTACTGTTCATATGCATTCCTGAGTAACTCAGGGAGAATGAACACCTGTTGTAATCTATGAGCAAATATGTTTAGTGTCCACAATTTAAAATTATGACATTTTCCGGACTTTATTTGAGCATAATTTATGCTGTTCTTAAAGTGTAATTGCAGAGTGGATTTCAGAAGGGTTTTTGCTGCACATTTTTTCTATGACAAAAGTAATTTTAAATATTGCTTACCTTCTTACAAATAATCTATAAATATTGGATTGCTATACTTTGCCATAATTTCAGCGTTACTCATCCCATGCCCATTTTGTTGAAGCGGTTTCTCACAATATCTGATGCATTCTTAGATGATTGTGAATGCTCAAAAAGGAACAACAGTGTCTGTGGTCAGTACATTTTACTGACCACTTTCGTGTTCCTTCTATGAGTTATGGTGCACCAAATATTTTCAACCTTATCCGTGTGCAACATTTGCATACCTTGTGAGTATTTGTTATGCATATTCAGAGATACATCATGGGTAACACTGCAGTGTGACCCACTATGGCCATGAACATGTTCTTGTAATACCAACAGTTTTTTAAATATCACCAGAACGCCAACATAGCAATGTATTACATGGTTTTTATAGTAAGCTGTATTTTTTAATCAAGTTAATATACAATGATCTATACTTGTTGTCCATATTAAAAAGAGAAGATACTATTGGCCTGATTCACAAAAGTAAACTTACACTTTTGTGTGCACATATAGTAACTTTACTACTTTTTGGGATTTAAAAACTATGGGACATATTCACAAAGAGCTATTGCGGAATTAACGGCACTTTATCGCAGCCAAAGTTGAGATAAATTTCCCCCACCATTCACAAGCAGGTGCTAACAGCCCACAGCGCCACTTTTCCCGCGATAGCAGCCGCAAAAAACATCGCCATTGAGGATTCCCTTAACTATCGCTAATGAGATACATGGTAGGCGTTCCCGTGCAAAAATCCGACAACACCACACCTCAACATTCACAAAGACCAGACAGATCGGCAATAGAAACACGAAAAACGCGATAAGGCATGGTAGCAACAGGAATTTTACTCCTGCTTTGACCTGGTGTAAAGTCGGACGGCAGTCTGCACCAGAAAAGGGAGCCCTGCCCAGGGCGTCATCGGAAGGGCAACAGATGCCATAGAGCAACTGAACATGCAGCCCAGAAATCCAAGAGGGCCACAACACCCATCGACACCACACCCACCCAGGATCACCCCTCCCTGGCACCTTCACAGGGGCAGCGCAGACAATTACAGCAGCCCCCAGGAAACGCACCTGCCTCACAGGCCCAATTTCTGACAATGTCACTCTCCACTACAGCCTGAAAGGACCAACCATCCTACGCATCCTGGCCATCATCGCCTAACAGGCCTACGGCACCAACACAGCAGACAACCAACATCCCACCCCACACCAAGCTGCTGGCTGTGCACCACCTGTTGGCTCCTGGCACACCCCAAACTAAGACATATCACAAACCAAGTGCTAGGAACAACATACTTAGATTTGAGAGCTTCCATCCAAGACCTCTGAGAGAGAATTTGCCATATGGTCAATATCTAAGGGTACGCCGGAACTGCAGCAAAATCAGCGACTACCGCAGTCAAGCAATAGACCGCACAAACAAACTCACCAACAGAGGCTACCCTGAAACGATCCTCAACAAATGCCAGAAAAGGGTACGCAACCAACTAGGGAGACACTTCTGGAAGACAAGGTGCAGAAGGACGAAGAAATACCATTGACAAGTGTAACGACATATAACACAGCATCCAATCTAATGACCAGGTCCATAAACAAACATTGGTCCATTATAAATACAGGCAGTTTACATTGGGAAAAATCTTTTTTCCTTTAAGAAAACAAGAAGTCTGAAGGATTCCCTGGTGAACACACGCCCAAAGGAGAACAGACAAGAAACAACACAAACAGTCACCATGGCGTGAGGCCTCCCCAACATAGTAGGGCATTACCAATGTGGCAACTGCAGTGTCTGCCACCTGACATGTAATACAAAAACGCTCTCAATGGAACCAAGGAAAGTGTGGAGCCAGCGTGCCCACACGAACTGTAAGAGCACCAACGTAGTCTACCTGATAAAATGCCCATGCAACCTGACGTATGTGGTCATGACTTGCAGGAAACTTAAACAGAGGATTTGTGAACACTGGAGTAGGATCTGGTGTAAAGAAAAACGGGTATAAAGCGGGTGTATATGTGTTTCTTTACAGTTGTGAAGACTACGTTTGTCCAGTGCAGTGGCTTAAAAATGTGTGAAGCCCTGAAGAAATTGCCAGAAATGTAGATGGCAATGAAACATGTCGGCAAGTAGAGTATGGTTGGATAAGGAGTAGCCATACCCACTTTTTTAGATTCCACAACCAACACGAAAGAGACAGAAAAAAGACATATCCGTGTTGTTTGTGGGTTATATGTTGTTTTGACACCTCCTGTGTTGTCTGTGGTTTATTCACACTGCACACTTTTCACAAACACATTGTCTTGTTTGTTATTTGGACACATTTTTCTTCTGAGCTTGATGGTGCCAATGATGAGATCAGGGCAATCCTGGTGAGTACCTGCCAGGTTGCTCATCAATTGACTCTGTATTGCATGTGTTTTCTGTTTGCGTTGAACTGGTGTCCAATGTCCAAGTGGTTGCCAACACCAGACATGCGGAATGGCTTACACTCACCCCACACACATCCAGCACAGGCGTCACAGTACATGTGGCCCTGCCAATAAAGGGGTCGGGTGCACATGCCTGTAGCTAGTTCAACATGATCTCTGCGTTTGTCCCTGAGGTCTTGTAGTATGCACGTGGTCCCTCGGCCCTACGAATTTACATTGTGTGGTGTACCACGGATGCAGACATGTCACTGGAGGCAGCGGTTTGGGGCCTGGACATGTAGCTTTGTCGTCGCCCACTCCATTTATGAGGGGAGTGGCCAGGTCCGTCGTACGCGCAGCCAACATGGGTGTGTGACTGCTAATTGCATGCCCCTGGGCGTGGTTCTGTGCTGTGCCTGTGCATCTGTATGTGTCTCTATGGCAGCGTAGGTCTCCTTAGTGGGGTGTGGGTGGGCCCTGTAGGGTGATAGACCCCTACGTATTTGTCCTCGTTCACATTCCATGTGTCCGGTCCCCTCTGACACTTGTTGGGCCACCTCCTTTTGGCATGCTGACCCATGCCATTGGGGTGTCATGTGTGGGTGGGTGAAGTGTTGTGAGCCAGCTGTGCCTGCGGGTGCTTCCTGACGTGTGGTCTGTTGCAGGCTTGGTGTTCTCCTCTGGGTCTCTTGGCTGTCCGGGTCCTGGTGGGGGGTTGCCTGGGATGTCCATGGGCTGTTGTAGGGCATCGGTGTCGACGGTGTGGTGGTCCTCTCCAGCATCACAGATGCGTTGTATTATGTGCTCTGCTGCAGGTGTTGTGTGCCCCTCTGAAATGTGTTGGGGAGGTGTGTGTTGCCTTTGTGTTGGCATATATGTTGGCACATTGGCCTAGTTTGCAGGCAGACTTTATGGTGGTGTACATTGTGTCTGTTTGGGGGTTGCTGGATACCTCTGCTTGTGGGTCAGTTGCTGGTAGTGTTCTGTCACGTCCGTGATGCTGGTCTTGTTTTCCTGCGGTCTGCACCCCGTCTTCCTCTCCCTCTTCTCCTTGGCCTTCCCTGATCCTGTTGTTCCTTGCTGGTAGTCTGTGGGGGTTGTGGGATTCGAGTTGGGCTCTGTGCTGGGTCAGGGTGCATCCATGTTGCTACGTACTTTGGCTTGTCATTGGTGTGTTTTTCCCGGGGTTTTTATGGTGCATTGTCCCACCAGACGTCAGGGATTTGCAGGCCTGAGGCCAGTTTTCGCAACTTTTTGTACCGCAGTTGGCCTCATTGCATTTTTATTGCGTTCGTGTATCGCATTTTTGCAGCGTGGCATTGATTTTCACGCGAACATTTGCCGCGTTGTCTGGTGTCTATCGCATGCTACTGCCGTGTTGTGTATTCCACATTGCCACAGGGTTATTTTCCCACGATAGTCTGCGATGTTGAAAGTTGCGTTATGCTGCTCTTGCGTTAGTTATCACACCTTCTTGTGAATACCCGTCAGAGTGTCATCATACTATTAGTAATTTTACTAGTAGTAAAATTACACTCGTAAAATTACTAGTAGTATAATTAATAAAGTTACTAGTAGTGAAATTATACTCATAGTTTGGGAATCCCAAAACTGTAGTAAAGGTACTACAGAAAGTGCTAACTTACCTAAAAGTGTAAATTTATCTTTATGAATCAGGCCCCATGAAGTTAAGAATCTATAACATGGCTTGCTTTGTTGAGAATATATTTTGACTGTGGAAGTGAGAGATTGTTGGAGTTCTTCTCTGCAAGGATCATCAAATAATGGACACTGGTTTCACTTGGAAAGTTTTATGTACCTTTCAGACTGCTGATTAAACAGTGGCCGATAGAAAACCTCTCCAGGGTGCATCTGTGATGTCATTAACAAAATACACTGTTGTCCTCCGAGAATATTTAGGTGCAGAGACAGAAATTAGGCTGAGAGTAGGCCTCTCATTGGAGGACGTATGTCAGGTCTGGAGCATATGGAAAATATTCTATGGGCATGGCACTTTTTCTCTGAAACATGAAGTTTCATATGTTCGCATTTTGAGAAAGAAATGCAGCGAAACATGTGATAAAACACACTTAGAAATGCTAAATAAACATCGATTCGCAGTCATGCACGCTAAATTCACATGTATTCAAGTTTTTCAACCAGACATCATTACTTTAGTCATCGCTGTCAGAAAGCGCATTATAAATGACTCTTCATCTCTCAAGGGGTGAAGAATGTACCATAGTAAAACTTTACGTCACTAAGAAATATTTACCTATTACTCTATCCGTCCACTCTTTGAACATATCGGGCATTCCAGGCGGGATCTGTCTTTAATTCCTTGTGTCTATGCCAAGGCTCAGAAACTACACCGTTGCTTGCTGTGAGTCTTTCCTCCCATAAAATCTGTTCACTTTAGAATAATTGAGTTTTCAGGAAGTTGATTTTAATTTTGCAGAAACAGTTATATAGTTTTCTAAAATTTAAATTATGTTTTCACTGGACTGTTTGAAAAACATATTTCGGTATTCAGATGACTGACTACATGAGTACCTTCCCTCTTCACATTTCACTAATCTGAAAGAATAATACTATCAAGTGTTACATCTCAGAATATAAAACCTACTCACGATAAAAGCTCAATTTCCACTTCAATCACCCGAGCTGCCCTGTATATATTCCGAGCATGTACAGAGTCAGAGATGCAGTGAGCAAATGTCAAATATCAAGCAATTGCAATATGACCGGAGTGCTCGCTCAGCATCTGATACGCCACAACATAATCAATACCTTCATTCCAATAACTCAGTTTCATCTGACCTCTCCTCTTTGCTCTCCTGCAGTACAGATTCTGACTGGAAAGACTGGTTCAGTCCCAACAGAGGAGTCAGGCGGTTAATGTAATAGAGAGAGGGCCCAAATGCACAAGGATCAGCGCCAAAAGGAAACATTTTGATTTCGGCCTTTGTCATATATGGTAGCCTAAAAATACATAACTTTAGGATTGCACAGAGATTGCTTGCTGTTCTATACTGCTTTTCGCTTTAAAAGCTGGATGCAGGCCATTGTTTGACACAATAAGTCTGTAGATTTAGATTAGTTCTCATTTTTCCTTGGAGAAGGTATGTTTCTTTTGTCTGTTTATATAGGCTTTGTCAACGTCAGTGATTCCCCATCAGTACACATCCAAACTTGTTTTACTCTGTGCCATCAGATTTCTTGCACCACCTCCCCGAATTTTTACATCCACTAGGGAAGAGAAGGACAGGCTGCTGTCCAGGATGGATCTCCTCAACCTTTGATCACTCCTGTGGACTTCAGGGATCAAAGGGAAGGAGGGCTCTCAATTGTTTTTGCAGCATCTCTCTACATTTCACTGTCAGCGAAAATTAAAAAATGGGGCAAAACTCTAAAACATTTTTTCACTTTAAAAGAAATGTTGATTTCTAGAGGCGCTCGTAGGCATCTGATAAGGAGTACCTGCGCTCAGAGAAACAGAAGAACTCGGGGAGAATTTGAGGTGCGGAAAAGGTCAATAATTTTGGGGCATATTACCAACAACTAGCGATAATTATCGCTAAGTTGGCTTAGCGGGAATATTTCTATTGCCGCCCTTCACCTGTTTTAATCGCTGAGATACCTTGCCATTAGCAAGGCTTATCTCAGAAGCGATAAAAAACAGGCTAAATACGTGAATATCGCTGTCAATACAGCGATATTCAGGCATTACCGTGACAATGCTCTTAGCCATGTTATCCACCACTCATTGGATAACATGGCTAAGAACTGGTCAGGGCAGGCGTTAGCTTTTGGAGATTTTCGCGTTTAGCGCAAATATTTCCAAAACTACGCCTGTGTTGATCATAGGCGATAGCGATTGCAGCGACTGAAAACTCTATGTGACATTCGTTGTAAAATTCACTGCAAATGCATTTTTCATGGTAAAAGTGCATATAACAGAACAACAGCAGCTGTTCTTCATGGTGCTTTTCTTTGTTACGTGAAAGAAAATTACACATGTCACGCACCTACTTGCGATTACAGTCGCATTTGTTTATGTTCAAAGGGAGAGCCTGCTTTGCTTTTTAATGTGTGAACATATTTCAAATGGAGTGGCATGTGTTGATTAGTGCATAACAATTCTTAAGCTACAACACAATAAGGCTTTTTAGCTCATACTTCTCTGGTCCTTATGGAATCTCGCTCCCACTTTCCACATCTCTTCCTCCCTTCCCATTATCTGAAACCTCTGAGATAGTTCTAGTGCCTCCTTATAGGCACATTAGTCACATGATCCCAGTAAACAACCAGTGACTATGCTGGCCACCTCAATCAACAGCAGATTCACTGGTGACTTGGCCACATGATTAGTGTGCACCTTTTTCTACATAATGTCTCGGTCTAAGCATACTACATACTCTGTCTAAGCATACTACAGTTATGATTGTTTGAGGTAAAGGATGACTTTGAGTGTTGGCTTTTTTTAATATTATTGTGCTCTGGAAAAATGGAGATTCATATTGCCTGCAATCAAAGACCCTCTATTGTCCCTGACATCCTCACAGCCACCAGCCTCAGTGAAACTTATCTATATCAAAACATGAACCAATGGGTTGCAGGAGGACAAGAATATCTTCTCATCTTCAGGGCTTGCATCGTGTTCACTTGTGTAACAGACTGTCCCCATCCAACCTGTTTCCTAGCATTGACGATCGGTTTTGACATCAAGTGCTGGAAATACACAAATGGAAAGGCTCAGTAATCTAATCCTGAGTCTAGGAGAGGATAAGAGGTCCTCTCTGGTCCTAAGAAACCACAAAAGGTACCCTACATGTGTTGGTTGTTCCTCCTGTAGATCATGAAGGATCCCTAATGTTTGTAAAATGAAGCTGTAGCCTTAATCAGGACATCACATTGTATTGTTAGGTAGACCCTCGCTCTCCCATTTGGTGTCATGCTTTATCATCAGGTCTCATCTTGGTCATTGAAAATCAGGATGAGCGCGACCATATTCCAATAAGAACTTTGGATAATTTTTCCTGCCTGGGTCTTGAATTTAAAATACCTCAAAACACCAAAGGTGTTCCTTTTATTCACAGTTTTCCTGGTATGATTAAAAGATGTATAGAGTGATGTCTATGGAGATAATGGTCCTATCTGTAAGCAACATCATGTTTCAGCCCTAAGTCAGAGGCCAAAAAAGGGCCAGGGTTTTCATCAGGACTTACAGATAATGCCCCAGATGTATTATTTTTAATTTCAGTCACACCTAACTTATTTAGTCTGGACAACACACAAAATGCAACAGATAACTTGCATGCATCAAGGACAGTAGCGCCCTTTTTTATCTGGTTCCTCTTTTTTGAGTTTTTGTAAGATAAAATACACATATTTAACACACATCTTGGATATTTATTGTGACTTAATGCACATGCACTATTCTTGTGTGTTCTCCATATCTGCTCCTCTAAAAAGCGATAACACATATTTGTTGAGGAAAGACAACATAAAGATAAACACACATGTATATTTGTACATATGGTGTGTCAGAAGTAGCCATTTGAGTCCAGGTCCCACCAAGATTGTAGGAAAGGGGCTTAGGAGTTGATTGAGGGGAAGGGGAAGGCCAAATACCCAAGACTCCCAGAAGCCCCCCACAGGTCCTCCACCTCAATCACCTGAAACCTCACTATGAGAGGTCTGGTATCATCCTGTCAGTGACCAATGATGGAGTAGAGATGGAGAGTGAAACTCTCCCTGATCTCCTGTCACCCAGTGTAGAAAGATGGGATAGTGGTGGGTGTCAACCTCTCCCGTACTTTGACCGCAGAGTAGCAGTGAGACTGTCACCAGCTATTAGGACCGTTTGCCTCTCTGTTCTGCTTCACCCCTGGGCTTGCAGACTTGTGTTCCCACAATATTGGCACTGGTGACAGTCCCCCTCAAAATCCAAATCTATAGTTTGTCAGACAAGTCAAGGGCCAGCATGAAGTAGGAAGTCACCAAGATGCTGTAGTTGGGAGTGATTGAGCCCTCCAATACTTCCTGATCCAGCGCAGTGGTGATGGTTCCAAAGCCTGCCCCACTGGGGACCACACCAGAATGCTGTTTAGTGTCAACTACCGGGGGTCAACTCAGTCGCAAAGACTAATGCTTATCCCATCCCCGAACTGATGAGTTTATTGATTTTTTGGGAGCTTCCAAGTTCCTGAGTTCTTTTGACTTGACTTCAAACTACTGGAAGATCACACTGAGTGGACTAAAGTGGGGTTGACATTTTCCACACCAGAGAGTCACTTTCAATTCAAGGTAATGCCCTCTGGGCTGAAAAATACCCCTGCCACCTTACAGAGGCTGGTGAACCAGATTTTGTCTGGAATGGAGGCTATCAGCACTGCTTACCTGGATGACATGGCTTTGTTCAGAAGCATCTGGAAGGACCACCTGTTTCACCTTCAGGATTTGCTTCAGGCTCTGCAACAGGCAAGCCTAACTATTAAGGCCAGTAATTGCCTGATAGGGCAGGAGTCATTGGTGTACTTAGGACACCTAATGGGCAGGAGCAAGGTGCAGCCCCTCCAGGCCAAGATAGAAACCATCAAGGCCTGGGAGTCCCCCATTTGCAGGCAGACGTGAGGGCCTTCCTGGGTCTCACTGGCTACTACAGGAGTTTTGTCATGAAATATGGCATCGTTGTTGTCCCCTTGACTAAGCTGACTTCGATGAAGCCTTTGACTCCTTCAAACAAGCCATGTGTACAGCCCCTGTACTCAAGGCCCCTGACTTTTCCATCAAAATGTATTGTACAAACTGATGTTGCAGTGTTTGGCATAGGGGCAGAATTCTCACAATTAAATTAGGAGGGCCTAGACGAGCCTATAGCCTACATTAGTAGGACAATACTTCCCTGGCAACAGAGGTGGAGTGCTATTGAGAGAGAAACCTTAGCTGAAGTAGCTGAGCCCATCCCTGTTTGGGACTCACTTTCGGGTTCAGATATAATACAGGCCCCTCAAATGGATGTTGCTGATGAGGGGTGAGATTCCCAAATTGTTGAGGTGGTCCATTTCTCTACAGGGAAGGGGTTTCAAGGTGGAACACTGTCCTGGATCAGACCATGCCAATGCTGATGGTCTCTCCAAGTTTTTCTGCCTTAGTGAGGAGAACTCCTAGGAGATTAAGAAGTTCTTCCCACTTTCAGCTGGGGGAGATGTTTGTTAGACTTGTCAACCTTATGGTGATCTTCCCCTAAACATTTTGCCTTAATCCTTCCTATTTTGCTGATCTCATGTTTGCTGGCATTAGGACTCTGCACACTTTATCACTGCTAACCAGTGCTAAAGTGCTTGTGCTCTCTCATTAAAACATGGTTGAATTGGCTTAGAACCAATTGGCACATTTAATTTAATAATAATAATAATAATAATAATAATAATAATTACATTTGTAAAGCGCCTGGTTACACTGAGGCCAGTGTGTCCCCGCGCTACGGCAGCAGTAAAAACAACAACAATCAGCTAAAACAGATCAAATTAGGAGGCAGGAAACAAGTGAGTTTTTAGACCCTTCTGGAAGGTGGATTCAGAACACTCCAGGCGGAGTGCCTGAGGGAGCGAGTTCCACAGCTGGGCTGCCAAATAGCAAAACGAACGGCGGCCCATCTGGCTCTCTTCATTTTTGGAACATGCACCTTCCCTTTCCCGCTTGACCATAATAGTCTAGTCGGAAGATAGGGAGTTAGGAAATCATGCAGGTAGCTGGGCCCCTTTCTCTGTAGAATCCGGTGACTCACGCACAAGGCCTTGAACTTTACTCTCTTCCTAATGGGGAGCCAGTGTAGAAAGGCCAGTGCACCAGTGGCAGAGGCCCTCTTCGGAAGCATAAGAACTAGCCTTGCTGCTGCATTTTGGATGCACTGCAAGTGTTACAAACATCTGACAGTTGCACCCAGATACAGCAGGTTGCCGTAATCTAGGCATGATGTTACCAGAGGATGAACAAGGATTTTTCTGGATGACGTGGGTAGGGTGTCCATGGTTTTCCGTATCCCCTCAAAATACCAAAGCAGGTGCCTGCCACCCGCCTGGTGTGGTAATCGAAGGACAACTTGTTGTCCACCCAAACCCCAAGATTCCTAGCTTGCTCGCACGGAGTAGGAGTGGGGCCCAGTGATTGCGGCCACCATGCCGAGGACCATACTCATCTTGCTGCCATTCAATTTTAGGCAATTCTGTGCCATCCATACAGCCAGTTCTTGGAGGCAGGATACAAAGTTTGAGGCAGCTCCCGACCAGGCTTGGGTCAGAGAGACCACCAGCTGGGTGTCATCAGCATAGGACAGGGCATTAATCCCAAATGTATCTGAGATCTTAGCCAAGGGGGGCGATGTAAAGATTGAACAATGTTGGGCTCAAAATAGAGCCCTGCGGCACCCCCTGGGTCAGCTTGATGCTCCTAGAGTAGTAGCTACCCTGCATAACTTGGAAACTGTACCCAGATAGAAAGGATTCCATCCACTTTAATGCTCTGCCACCTATTTTCCTAGCAAATTCCTAGTTGAGTGGCGCAATATGTACCCAGGACCTGTACTTTAAATGCTACTGGTGGGCCTGCAGCACTGATTGTGCCATCCACTTAAACAGCCCTTCTAAAACATGTCCCAGGCCTGCCATTGCAGCCTGTGTGTGCAGTTTTTAACTGTAATTTTGACCTGGCAAAGGTAACATTTTGCTTGGCCTGAATCTTTCTTTTAATGCATATAAGTCACCCCTAGGGTGTGTCCTGAACAGCCCAGAGGGCAGGATACAGTGTATTCAAAAAGTAGGACATGTCCTGATAGTGGCAAACTCTTAAATCCATGTTTCACTACTGCAAAGCCTACCTCTCCCATACGATAACATTGGGGTTATCTTACTACATTTCATAAGCTGTAACGTCCATTTGGGAACAGGTAGACATGTAAAGTTTGGTGCCTAAAGAAATGTAATTAAAAGCCCTCTTTAATGGTGGTAAGATTTTAGAAAGATGGAATTTTCTTGTCCCGACCAGTTGGTGTCTGCTGCCTTTATGCTAGGTCACATTACTAAATGTAGTCGGCTGTTGGTCTTTGTGTCTTGCTCCCAGGCAGTGAGTCAAAGGGAAGCTAGGTGTTGGCAGGCTAGGCCCCTCTGAGTTAACGAGGGGGAAAAGCTGTCATTCACCACACAGGCACATCACAAAGGCTCTACAAGGTCACTCTCACTAAGGGTGCGACACTGGTCCATTTTGACCCTTGACAATCTGGGGTGAGGGAAGGGAGGCAGGAAATTCCAAACACCTCTGGGGAAAGGAATTTTCTGGAAGCTTCTCCCACTTCAAAATGGGCACCAGGTATAAATATTGTACCTCAGACACCAACTTTCAGTTGGACCTGTGGAACCTGCCAGGAATAAAGACTGCTGTGCTGCTAAACGGACTGCCACTCTTCTGAGCTGGTACTCTAAATGACTGTTGTCCTCCGGTGCTGCCCTTTTGCCTGGGAGAAAAAGACTGGACCTGCATCTCTAAACCCAGGACCCTAGAGTGACTTGAAGGGCTAGTTGGCTGACCTCTAGATCAGAAGCCTCGGGGACATAACAGGCTTTCCACAACCTTGACCTCAGCAGCTAAAATCTGCCCTCTGTGAGTTCTGCCATGCCAAGTGGTACCACCTCAGTTCTTGACCATTCCAAAGTGGGCTTGAAGGTGCTCTGCCAGCCCATCTGTGGACTTAGCAGAACTGATGCATCGCCTCTGCTGCGTGGACTTTCTTGATGCAAGAAATTTGCATCGCCTTCTCAGCCCGCAGCCTCATTGGAACTGCATTTTCGGGTCTCATCCCTGATGCAGGTTGTCGCAGCAAAAGCATCTTGTTGATAGCATTCTCGACAACGACGCAGGACTCCATATTGCAAGCACCACAGCTTCTTTGCTACCCACCGGTGAGCAAAGCTTCCTCGACCTAGGACTTCACCACGCAAGTCCCCTTGTTGACTTCCACCTGGATGAGGCAGGACCTCGCATCGCAACTCCACAGATCCTCGGAACTGACACTGCGTGATACATCTCCATCCCGGACCTCGCACCACCATGGCTGCGTAGCACATCCTCAGTGCAGGGCTCCGCAATTCTTCGCAACCAGGAATTAAGGTACTTTTAATCAGCTGATTGGACTTTTGTCATTGTGGTCTTAAATTATTTATTCAATTTCCCTCTAATATTATTAATTGATGTGGGATTGTTTTGTGTTTCACTTCATTACTGTTTGAAGTGCTGTGTAAATTCCTTACATGTTATCTCTAAGTTAAGCCTGAATGCTTCATTACAAGTTACCAGAGGTTTGAGCACAAGCTAATTTGAGGATTGCTTGTGACTCCACCCTGACAAGGATTGTGTTATCTACTGAGTAGACCATGCCAAGCAGGAACTGTTTTTGGCGTTCCCATTGTGGGCTCCATTTTCTGAGGCACTGCCATGGGAGTGTCAATAAAAAGCCCACCAGACACAAGAAACACTTGTTGCAACGGCAGGGTGGACCTGGCGCTGCATCACCAAACTCGTAATCAGACCCTTAGT
The DNA here is from genome assembly GCF_964261635.1 of Lissotriton helveticus. Taxonomy (NCBI): domain Eukaryota; kingdom Metazoa; phylum Chordata; class Amphibia; order Caudata; family Salamandridae; genus Lissotriton; species Lissotriton helveticus. The sequence continues at coordinate 1,379,296,496 of NC_136063.1, read as the reverse complement.
GATTTGTAGTATGCTAAAAGTGGAGCATTGAGTTTTGCATGTATGCAGAAGGTCTATGAAGAGATTAATTTTACAGGGAGATTTTTAGTCTGGCAGGCACAAGAACAAGCTACAAAATAAAAGCTACATGCCTTAAAATGCCCTGTATCTGGGGTTAAGTGTAAGGAGCAGGTGAAGCTCAGTGATAACATGCTTGAGCATTATAGATTGATTTATAGTCAGAATCAAGTGGTTCAATATTATGCTTTGGATCATTTTTAATGGGTCTAAATATTCCTACTCTATCCAAGGAAGATGTGGAAACTATTGTTCCCTCTTTCTCCAAAGTGCATTTGGTTAAAGTAGTTAAATGACTCCCTAATTGTAAGGTTTGTGGTCCTGATGGCTTTTCAGCCGAAGTCTCCATATCTTTATTAGATGTGGTGGCTGACTATCCTTGGTTGCCAGTGCAATGTTGGAGGGTGGCCCAATACTGGCATCATTCAGAATGGGGAATGTAGTTATTTTTTTCAAAAAAGGAAAAGACAGCAAAGATCCAAACTTGTATTGCTCAATTACTCTGCTGAATTTGGATTATAATATAATTATGAAATTATTAGCTAATAGATTTGATTAGAGAGCAGCAAAATTGATCCACCTAGATCAGAATGGTTTTATTGCTGGATGACAGCTTGGCACAAATACTCACTATTTAGCTGAGGGGTTGGACTTTTTCTCAGTGAATAATGTATCAGATATAGTTCTTTTAGATGCAGAGAAAGCATTTGACCTTGTGGTCAGGGAAATGCTTTTAAGTATTTTTGCCAAATTTGGGCTCCCTTCCCTTGATATTAAAGATGCACCTGAAAACAGAAGCTAGCATTATAAATAATGCTATAGTGGCGTGTACATTACAAGTTAGTCATGGCACCTGGAAAGGGTGCCCTTTATCGCCAATTTTGTCTGCTTTCTTTATAGAGCCATTGGCAATGGTGATCAGGGAGAACTGTGATATTTGTCTCCCCCATTGAGCAGATGGGGAAGATGCAATCGGGAGGGATTAGAAAGTTTGATAAAATGTGTGGGCAGTTTACCTCAGGGCAGTCTGAAGAGGGTGTTTGCCCCTTTCTTAAGAAAGTGTTTTGATTGAATTTAATTTAGGGATTAATGTATTTTGAAGTCTTAAAATTGTGTCTTTTTTATGGATTTATGCTGTGTGAAATGTGATTTGTGTTTATAGTATTGATGAATGAATATTATGATTTGTGTTTTTATTGCTATTTTGGATCTCAGTAAATATATATATATTTGTAGGATTGCAGTCACAGTGTTATGTTATATTGTGCAGATTTGTAGAGCACAGTGTTACTGAGGAGGGTATCCTGGCACTGAGCAGGTCTGAGTCTCAGCACATCTAGGCCCCCAAGGGACTGCACAAAAAGCCCCAGCTTCTTGTGGAATTTAAGAAGCATGGAATAGGCTCTCATGTGCAGCAGCAGGTCGTTCCATGCTGTAGAAATGATGTAGGAGATGGCTCAACCATTGGATCTGTTTTTCAATATGCATTGGATTTGTACAAGCAGGAGACTGGATAAGCAGAAGTTTCTGTACATTTGTCAAGGCAGATACAATTGTCGTGGCATACTGGCCAGTGGAGCTACTTCAGGTGTGGTGTGAAGTGAAAGCATCATAAGAGGCTGAGAGTGATTCTCGCTGCCGCGTTTTGAATGGTCTGCAGCCTTACAATGAGTTTTTTGTTGATCGTTTCATGGAGCATGTTCCCGTAATCCAGCTCGCTTGTGATCAGGATGATTGTGATTGGTTTCTGGGTGGCAATTGGGAGCCATTTAAAAATATTCCCCAGCATCTTCAGCAAATGGAAGCATGAAGCAGTGACAGCACTGACTTGGGCTGTCATGTCAAGTTTTCTTTCAATGATGATCCTGAGGTTCTAGGTATAATTCAGCCAAATTCCACCTGAGCTACCTTTGGAAACTAAAACCCTTCCTTGACACTACCGACCTAAATAGCGCAGTCCAAGTGCTAGTAATCTCTAGACTGGAATACGGCTGTTCCACTCTCTCAGACTTACCCAAGATCTCCCTGACACCCCTAAAAGCCTGCCTTAATGCAGCCGCCAGACTTCTTACAAGCTAAAAAAAATTTGACCATATCTCTCCACATCTGAAAGCTTTGAACTGGCTCCCGCTCGAGGCCAGAATTCAACTCAAACTGGCTTACATCACACAAAAAGCTTTATACTCTAACTCCCCTGCCTAACTTGCACAGAAACTTGTGGTATCCGGTTGAAGCAGAAACTCCCATTCCGCCAGAGACCTTTTACTCCAACCTGCACGGTTCCAGAAAAAGAAAACGTATAACTGGGCTTTCTCTGGATCCGCTCCATGAATATGGAACTCTCTCCCGCCCGCCATCAGAAGAATCCCTTCTCTGGCACGGTTCAAAAAGGAGGCCAAAACCTTCCTTATGGGCAAATTCCTCTCCTAAATGCTGCCTCCTGCCGATTCACAGACCTTGACCAATACACAGACCTTGACCTAATACGGTCTAGCGCCTCCCTTCGGAATACCGACCTACCTCTTCAAGAAATCTGGTGCCTTATCCGGAGTTAATTATATGCAAACTGTTTCATAAGTGTCCGCTAAACTATTGTGATTCCTTGACTATTGTACACTGCTATGTGCCCGTGTAAAGCGCTCTGATACCCTACGGGTCAAGTTCGGGCTCTATAAAACAATAAAATAAAATAAAAAAATTAAATAAAATTAAATAAGTGTTGGGGGTGGGTAGCGGTCCTATCTTTGTTGGCCACCAGGTGGAGTCTCACGCTGATGTGCTCCAGCCGAAGATAACGATTTCGGTCTTATCGGTGTTCAGTTTTAAACAGTTGGACTTCATCCAGTGGGCGATTTCACTCATGCAGGCATTGAACTTGATCCAGGTACTGGCATTTTGTCTTTGAGGGAGAGCATGAGTTATGTGTCATCGATGTACAAGAGGAAGTTGATATTGTGAGAGCAGATGATGCTGCTAGAGGGATCAGGTATTCATTGAAGAGGGTCAGGGAGGATGCTTGTGGAACTATACAGGTGAGGTCTCAGGCATCTGAAGTGTATAGTGCTAGCCTGACTGACAGGTCTCTTCCAGTCATGAAGGAGCAGATCCATTGGAGCGCATGTCCATGGATTCTGATGGTGAGTAGGTGTTGGATGAGGAGGGGATGGGAGACTGTGCCAAATGGTATGGAGAGGTGAAGGAGGATGAGGACCGTTGTGTCTCTTCTGTCCAGAGTCATGCAGATGTCATCCCTGGCAGTAATGAAGGAAGTTTCTATGCTGTAGCTGGGTCTGAAACCGTACTGGGCGATGTAGAGGAGTTAATGGTTGTTGAGGTATTTGGTGATGTGTCTGTTCATGACTGTCTCTAAGAACTTAGCCGAAAATGGTAGCAGGGAGATCAGTCTGTAGTTGGTAAGCCTTGAAGAGTACACAGGTGATTTCTTCAGCACTAAGAGGATAGTTTTATATTTTCAAGCATCTGGGAAGGTCGCAGAAGGGTGGTGGTTTTTCATAATGGGTGTTAGCATTGTTCTAATGGGGTAGGCATGGTGGAGGTGGGGGTCCTATGGGGCCCCTGGATGGATATACTTCATGGTGGTGGAAATGTATTGTGAGATGATGACAGGGCATGTGGTTAGCACTGGATAAGATCAGGAGGTGTTTAGCCATGTCTGTTGGGTCTGGCTGCGGGCTGAAGTTGTTGTAAATGGCAGTGATTGTGTTGGAGAAGAATTGAGAGAGCTTGTTGCAGAGGTTCTGTGAGTACATGATTGAGATAGGAGGCCAATGATGAGCTGCATTCTATCACAATGGTGAGGATTTCTTTGCTTCTGTTGATGCTAGTGTTGATGCATCGATGAAACGGGCAGTAGAAATGCAACTCGGAATATGCTCTGTGGTGCCAGAATCTACACCAACAGCATACTCCTGCCCGCTTTCCACACCGCAACTGACATGGGATCCTAGATTCAGGCGAGGGCAGCAGTCCGGTGGTGGTGAGACAGCCACACTCGGAATACGGCAGATGGACCCACAGGGTTGGCAGAGTTCGGAGGGCCACCGCGAGTGCAGGGGTCCCAGGACCGCCATACTCATAAATAATAAACCCCTAAATCAAAAAGCAGTGCTTAAATGTCAATAGCTCCAACTAGGTATATCTGGTCACACTTGACGGGGACATATCCAAAAGTTCAATCTGACCATGAAAAAGTGCATGCCAGATATAGATGCCCCACAGACCCCCTGAAAGTACCTTTAATGCATCAGAAATCAAAGACGATGCATGGCGCAGAGGTGGTGGTGAGGAGGTGAGGCATTGCAGATGCAGGTCGTTGGCTCCTGAAGGCGGTGCAAAGTTGTTGAAGATTTGCCACTCCAGTAAGATGCGTTGTGCAGAGCAGTTGATGCATCCGTTGCCAGTGCAAGGCCTCAGTTGCTGAAGTTTAGGCAGCGTCTATGATGCATTGATGTCAACAGCGTGATGTGTTGATTCTATGGTATCGAAGTTGAACCACTAGGTGGAGGCAATGCATCGGTTGAAAGCAATGCAGGGCCAGGGCTGTGTTGAAATCAGAGCGGTGTGTCACAGACTTCGGTGAGGTGGTGCTCGAGACCCACACATTGGCGGTTCTCTGGAGGCTCAGTAGCAAAGTCGGGGCTGCTTTGAAGTCGTTGTGTCACACACTTGGCAAGCAGTGTCCACGGCTTCGGTGCAGGCAGCTGCAATGCGTTAGTTTCGCAGGGATGTGCCAGTTCCGAACTCACACTTGGAGTCAATTTCTTGGTTGCAGCACCAAATTAACATTCAAAGACCCAGGACTGACTTTGGCACTACTTAGCAGGGCAGGACTCACAGAAGAGGAGCCCAAGTGCCTGCAGCAAGATGCAGGTGAAGTCTTTGATGTCCCTAGGAATTCAGAAACTGGAGGTAAGCTCAGGAAAGCCCTTAGTGAACTTAGAAAGCTGGATGCAGAGAGTAAAGTCCATGCTTCTCACTCCCAGGCAAGAAGCAACAGGTAGCAGGCCAACATAGCAAAGCAAAGTGGCAGTCCCTTGTGGCAGCACAGAAGATCTTATTCCTGGCAGATCGTCCTCAGTCCAGAAGTGTTCTGAGTATATGGTGTCAGAGGTCCAGTACAGTATGGTAGGAGTATGCCTTGCTGTACTTGAAAAATTAATTTAATCATTTTTGACTACCTGGACATGTAAAACTTAAAAGCACATGTCCTATCTTTTATCTTTTAAATACATCACACCCTGCCCATGGGGTTACCTTGGGCCTACCTTAAGGGTGCATTACATGTGATGAAAGGGAAGGTTTGGGCCTGGCAAGTAGGTGAACTTGCCAGGTCGACATGGAAATTTAAAACTGCCCACACAAGCTCTGCGGTGGCAGGCCTCAGACATGTTTGAAGGGCTACCCATGTAGGTGGCACAATCCGCGCTGCCGGCCCACTAGGTTGCTTCTTTCCAGTTCAGGGAGGACTCGATCTGGCAGTTCTGGATGGACTGTTGCCATAGGGAGAAGGGTCAACACTAGTTTGCATATGGCTGGGTTCAAACTGGAATGGCATGGGGAGCAAAAAGCAATAGATTTAGGCCCAGATCTCTGCACTGGGGTGAACGTATGATATTATTCTGCATTCTGCCCATCAAATGTTCCTTTTGCCTTTGTCACCATGAGTGGGACGGGTGTGGCCAGATGTGGGTCCCGTGCTCTCCATACCACTGGAGTCAAGCCAGCCTGGCTGATGTGGGATGAAACCTCGAAACCGGTACTAGGATGCTTGTTTCCAGTCCAGGGAGGAACTGGCCTGGCAGGTCAGGCTGGACTGTTTCAATTGTGAGCAGGGTCAAGACTGATTTGCATATGGATCAGGTCAAACTGGAATGGCATGGGGAGTAAAAAGCAATGGATTTAGTCCCAGATCTCTGTACTGCATGGTATGGAACTGCATTCTTTCCATCAAATGTTCCTTTCGCAGGCCAACTAGTAGCATTTGATTTACAGGCCCTGGGCACATGTAGTGCACTGTACTAGACTTACTAGTAAGTCAGATATACCAGTCATGGAGAAACCAAATGCCTAAACATTATAGACACAGAGCATATACACTTTAGCACTGGTATAGTGCCCAGAGTCCTAAAACCAGCAAAAACGAAGTTCAGCAAACAATCAAAAACAGGAAGTCAGAAGTAAAAAGACAGGGAAAACCATGCCAAAAGATGTCAGGTCTAACATGTGTACCTCCAGCAAAACGTGGGGCAAACTACCCAACATCCTGGGAGTTCTCCCAGAAGAACCTGGAAAGACCATCAGTTTTGGCATGTTCTGTTCCAGGGTGGTGCTCCACTGTGAAGTCCATTTCCTGTAGGGGTATGGATCACCTTAACACTTCAGGATTCTCACTCCTCATCTTTTTTAACCATCTCAGGGGCCTGTTGTCTGTCTGAGCCCAGAAGTGAGTCCCAAATAAGTAGGGCCTTAGTTTCTTTAGTACCCAGACAACAGAAAAAGCTTCACTTTCTATTGCGCTCCACCTATGTTCCCCGAGAAGTAACCTCCTACTGAGGAAGTTTGCAGGTTGATCTAGGCCCTCGTCGTTTAGCTGGGAAAGCATGCCCCCACCCCATGCTCTGAGGCACCACAAATTCCTTGGAGAATTCAGGAGTCTTGAGCATGGGCACTGTGCACATGTCCTCCTTTGGGGTGTCAAAAACGGTCTGGAACGCCTCATTCCAGATCACCTGATGTGGCTGCTTCTTGGAAGTCAGCTCTGTCAAGGAGGCAAAAAAGGTGGCATATACTATGAAGAATTTCCTGTAGTAACCTATGAGACCTGAAAAGGCTCTCACCTCTCTCTGGGTCTTTAGGGGTACACAAGCCAGAATTGCAGCAATCTTTGCTTGCAGGGGGCAGCACCTTGCTGCCCCCTACTTGGTGTCCCAAGTAGACCACAGAACCCTGTGCTATCTGGCACTTACTGGCCTAGTTAGTGAGGTCTGAACTCCACAGGGTCCTCAACACTTCTCCAATATGGTGGAAATGGTCCTGCAAACTGGAGCTGAAGACTGCAATGTGCTTTAGACAGGCAACACTGAAGTTCTCCAACCCATCCAGGATCTGGCTGACCAACCTCTGGATGGTGGCAGTGGTGTTCTTCAACCCAAAAGGCATGACGCAGAACTGGAAGTGACCTTCTGGTGTTGAGAACGCTGACCTCTTGTACCCCCTCGGTCAAGGCAAATCTGCCAGTACCCAGATGGTATTTCAAACATGCTGAGGAACTTTGCAGCTCCAAGCTGATCAATGAGCTCATCAGCTCTAGGGATGGGGTGTGCGTCAGCCTTAGTGACCGCATTGAGCCAGCGGAGGTCTACACAGAATTAGAGTTCAGGGGTGACACCGGGTGGAGCCGCCTTGGGGACCAGAACCCCTGGACTGGACTAAGGACAATAGGAGGGCTCAATAATCCCTATCTCCAGCATCTTAGAGACTTGCTCTGTGATGCCTCCCCTCTGTCAGATAATCTGTAAGTTTTATGCTTAATTGGATGGCTATCCCCAGTTCCAGAGGGTGACTCCTGGGGTGAGTGAGAACACAGATGCAAACTGTCCTAGCAACTGGCGACCGTCTCTCTGGTGCTCTAGGGTAAGAGTAGGGAAGAGGCTTATACCCATATGCTCTTTGAAATACAGGAAGTTGGGGAAAGTTCCATTCTCCTCTTCCACTCCATCATAAGAGACCTAAAGCATGGCAATTCAGACCACTCAAAGTGTGGCTTGAGGCAGTTCATGTACAGTACCCTCAAAGGATTCCTGGGAGTTTGGAACTCCACCAGGTAGGTGACGTCACTCTTATGGTACTTGACCCCAAATGGGCCAGACCAAAAGTCTTGCAGAACACGGGACATTACTGGCACCATCACCCACACCTTTTGACCAGGCTGAAACTCAACCAGAGTGGTATTCTGGTCATACCATCTTTTCATGTCCTTCTGGATAGCTTCCAGATTCTCCTGGGCGAGTGTCCGGAAGTGGGCTGTCTGGTTACAGAAGGCCATCATTTAATTGAATATGTCCTTGGGTGGCTTCCTGAGAGCTTGCTCCCAGCTCTACTTCACCAAACTGAGAGGTCCTCTCACAGGGTGCCTGTACAGAAGTCCAAAAGAACTGAAGCAAACCCCCTGCTGCTGTACCTCCCTGTAGGCAAATAAAAGGCAAGAGGACATCCCATTTATACCCCAAGGGTCCAGAGAGACCCATAACCATGCCTTTGAGGGTACGGTTGAACCTTTCAACCTACCCATTAGTTTGGGAGTGGTAAGGAGTGTGGAACTTGCAGGTTACTCCACATATGCCTTCCACATGGCCTTCATGTACAAGGACATGAAGTTGGTACCACGGTTAGATACCACCTCCTTGGGGAATCCCATGCGGTAAAGATCCTCATCAGTTCCCTGGCCGCGGCGGGTGTAGTTTCAGTCCTCAGAGGGGGTGGTATGGTCCATCAGGACAAACATGTTGCCCATGGCTGTCTTGGGATCCAGAAGCCCGACAATGTCTTTTGATTTACACACAATGGCATTTGATTTACAGCCACTGAGCACATGCAGTGTACTGTACTAGGGACTTACTAATAACTCAAATATATCAATCATGGAGAAACTAAATGCCATTACTTTTTTGACCTAAGGCACAGGTACTTTAGCACTGGTCAACTATGGTAAAGTGCCCAGAGTCCTAAAACCAGCAACAACGATGTTCAGCACACAGTTATAAACAGGAGTTTAGAAGCAAAAAGACAGAGGAAACCACCCCAAAAGATGCCACTGTGACATAAAAGCTTTTTACCAACCTTGGGCCTCATTTATGAAAAGTGACGCATCGCTGCGTGAAAACAGCGATGCGTCACTTTTCATTGCGCCCTCCTTTCGAGACCAATGATGCGTCATATTTACAGTATGACGCATCATGGCACAAGGAGTTACAGATACGTCAGTATTTCTGACGTATCTGTAAGCGCAAAAGTCACGCATTGCTGGAATGTGTCACAAAAGTGACGCAACTCCAGCAATGCGTCCTTTCACATGGGGAAAGCCCCATGTGAAAGGGCTTGCGTCAGTCTTACGCCTGCTGTGAGGCAGGCGCAGGATTTTGACGCAACAGCGTCCTAAAAGTGACGCAGTGAAATCTCATAGATTTCACTGCATCACTATTACGAGGCTTTTTGCATGGGAACGCCCCCTCTGCATACATTATACCTGACGCAGGTATAATGTAGCGCAGGGGATTACAAAGTGACGCATCTGCTTAGATGCGTCACTTTGTAAATAGTGCGCAACAGGAGGCATGTTTTACGCTGCCGATGCGTCACAAAAAGTGACGCATCGGAAGCGCAAAACTGACACAAGGCCTCATAAATGAGGCCCCTTATTCCTAGAGAACTGACTGAGAGTGGGATCGCTGTCGAAGCCGCAGCAATCAAAAGTGAATCGTCGATTGGCCCCAGCTTTCTGGCTGCCTCTCTGAAAGAGATCTGACTTCCAGAAAAGTTTCTTTGTTCGAACGTAGAGGTCTCCATTGGGCTGAAAAGTATGCAGTCGAATTTGAAGCTGTCTTGGGCACAGACTTCAAACTTTGTCCACTCAGAGTTTTCCTGCCTTCATCGATGACCATATTGGTAACCCACTTTCCAGCAACTCGCCATCGTCCAGCTCTGCTTTGGATCTAGCTTGCAGGTTGCCCTCGGTCTAGATGCTTTGTCCTTTTTGGTGCTTTTTTTTATTCAAAATTCTAAAATTCATATAGCTGGTTCTACTTATTGGATGTTTGTTGTTTTGGTGTCATTTAATTTATTGGAATTTATTCCATCTTTCTACACTTTTTTGGGATTTCTCTTGTGTTGTTTTTTTATTACTGCTTTAGTACTGCATAAATACTTTGCACATTTCCTATAAGGTAAGCCTGACTAACAGAGGGTTAACTACACGGGGCCAGATGTACATAGGTTTGTGTTTGCGATGACCTAATATTGAATTATGGTGATTTGCTATTAGGTAATTGAAAAAAGCTATAAACGGTTTGAAATTCCCAGTGGATCAAAAATAGACCTAACTCATTAATATTCTGAGGTAGGTCGCAATTTGCAAACCATTGGGAATCGCTATAATCACTCATATGGTGGCCTGATAGAGTAAGCAGACCATCATGTCCTGTGATTGCTTATTGCTTTTAAATAAAGCAACACTTTTTTTTAATGCAATCCATTTTCCTAAAGGAAAACAAGTGTGTTTCAAAAACAAAAATGAAAAGCTTTCTTTTCATTTTTTAAGAGTAGGCAGTGGTCTTTAATACATGTTTTTCCACTCTTTCACAAATGAAAAGGGGTCCCTTTGGCACTCCTTCCTGTTTGAGAATGGGTTACCACCTACTTGAAGTAGGCAGTAAAGTGTGAATCTTTTGCAACCGCATTTCAGTCACAAAACATTCACACATACCTCTTCGAGTCTCTATCAGGAAGGATTGCCCTCAACATGCCCCTTCCTAAGACTAAATCGCTAACCCATTTTGTGATTCCATAATAGGTTACCGAGTAGCAAAATTTGTTACACAGGAAAATGCTTTTTCCAAGTCGCAAACAGATGTATTCTGCAAATGGGCCATTTGCGACCTAAAAAAAGCATTGTAAAATTTGGCGCGCGATTATTTGGGGACTTTATTGTTTCACCCACAACAAGGAATGTAATTAGTATTTGAAGTGGGTTCTCACCCCCTTCAACTAATACTTCGATTTCTTACAATGATTCAAACTGCATTTAACCAAATAGAACCAATCCTTGTTTATGACTCAAGATGGCTCGTGCTGATTAAAACAGTAATGGTCTGGAAAGCAATCTAGAACTGCTCTTGAGTCTATCCAAGATGGTTCCACTGATTTGAACAAATTTACCCATGTAATGATTAAAAAAAAATTCAGAACGAAGGACTGTAAGATGAGTCCATGCTAACTATATTTTGACCAGACCAGTGCCTATTCTGTTTAGATGCTGCGATGATGGGATTATAAGTGAGTCTGGAGTTGTTTTTGGAGCTGTTCTAGGTCCATGTGTTTTCTGCATTTGTCAGTATATGTATTCCAAGTAGTAGGTGTGGGGTTGGGAAGAATCTCACCTTTTCTAATATTAGGCCGACTTGGCCAAAAGGTGTGTTTCAAAGAGGACATGCTTGTCGAATCTTGCTTACATTTTCTGAATGTTGTGGCTTACAAATTATCATGAAAGGCATAAAATGCGATAGTAACATACATTCCGAAAACATGGTGGTGTTTGGGTCTGGGTCAGGCACAGGGTATACGTGCTCGGTATTCTGAGAAATAGACTCGATTTATCTTTCCTGCTAATGGTTCGAGGAAGAGCACGACATGGGTTTATTACTCGGGACAGCATTTTATGTGCTCTCTGGAGATTGATTGTGCCCTTGGTGTGTTAGAGGGCATCTACATGGAATGCGTTGCGTCTGGTGGTCTGGGTTAAACAGTTAAATGAATAACTTCCTTCCAGTGAGTGTAAAGAAAGTACTAAATTGCAGAAAATGTATGACCCTCTCATATGCATGCACGTGCTCTAATCTTCATTTTCTCATCTTAACTTCCTTTTTTTCTGATTTATTATTAGAAGGGTGTTTTTCTAGTCTTCCTCTTAACTGGATTCCATTCGCCTTCAAATTGTGAAACTAATACAATTATCTAATTATCTAATTATTTATTAAACATGCATATTCTTTAATGAAGCATATCGCAACCCAGACAAATCTATCTCATTCTTGACTGTGAAATTGTGATATCTTAAATGTATTCCTTTGTTATACTGAGATAGATTTGTGATCCAGGAAGCCCGCCTTGAAGTTTCCAAAACTAACATCTGGGAATATTGACTCCTATTTACACTGTGGGCAATGTTCACTGGCCAGTGATTAGTACTAACAACTTTGACCACCGTATTATGAAAGGGAATTTCTGGAGGTGGTAAACTGTGACCAGAATATTTGTGCATATTTATTATGTTGCATTTGGTGAGGTGGAATGTATAGTGTTATTTTTGTTTGATGTTGTATTTTATGCTCCATTTTTGCATTATGTTGGTGTGTTGTACTGTGGGTGTTGTGTGCATTTTGTTGAGACTATCTTGTTTCGCTTTGCCCTGTTATTTTATTTTGTTGTTGCTTTGCTTTTTGTTGTGTCTTTGTGTTGTGTTTCTTATTTTAAATTTTCCAACAAATATTGCTACCTTTCCAGTTAAAGACAGCACATTCCTTCAAAGGTCCAGAGACAAATGAAAAGGGGGGGCCCTCGGCCCCCCCGCACGCATGGCGGCGCGGCGACCGTCGCCCCCACTCTCTCCTTTGTCGCCATTCGGCGGTGGGGGCGTGCCCTGGGGGGCGCGGCCCACCGCCGATTGGCTGGCGGCCTCCCTGACCCGGATCCTGGGAAGTGGGTCCGGGTCAGGGGGGGCGGGCGATAGGAGGGGCCACCTGGCCCCTCGAGAATAAAGAGATAGGGAGCGCCCAGGAGACCCCCTTGTCCCTGGACGCTCCCTCGCCGTAACGGTGTGCCCCGCGCTCGGGGCTTCTTTGTTTATTAATTATTTGCCGTTTATCTTTTCAGGAACTCGACCACAGGCGGGAGAGAGCGGTATTCCGGGATCCTAGGCGGATCGAGACTCAGCGCCGGAGCTTTTTGAACTTGTGCTCCTTGTTGCAGGCTTTCGACGTCCGGGGCCGCGCTGAGCCAGCCCCCGCCGCATCGTTCGATCGCGGGAGCTGAGTGTTGGGCGCATTGATTATTCCAATGTCCGGGACCCTAGAAACGAAACGAGGATGTCCCTTGGCGGTCGTGGACCCACAAATAGACGAGGAATGGCGGTGCTCCACGGGGGCAGGATTTCGGGCGGTCCGATGGCTCGCGGAGCAAGTGCGCCTTGGACACAAGTTAAGTGGAGGGAAGGGAAGGGTGTGTCAGGAGCAAACGGGCAAACATATGTAATAATGGGAAAGGGTTGGCTTCTGTGAAGGCGTGATATGCCCGAGTCAATTTTCTGTAACTGAAGTTCTCCAGGGACCTTTGGAGGGGGTTATGAGGAATTCTTTTATAGAAATGAATCATGGGATTCTGGATTTATTGTTACCGATGGTTCCTGCAGATATTCTAACTCGTTTCGAATCGCCTAGTGCTGCGACTGGGCCAGAATATGGCGCGTAAATATAGATGTGAGTCAGGCAGACGGCTTCATATTTTTGTGCAGGCCGTAGAAGCATGTGTGACAAATGTTCTTGCTTTCAAGTGCACTGGCCGTTTGAGTTTCTTTGCAGTATTCATTTTACGTGTAAAAATAGATCTTCATTTAAGAGTTGAGGGTAATGCAGCTCAGATCAAATAATTTGCTGGAATAGTGTGTTAAAGTATTCAACAAGTTTACCATTCTGCTCTAGGCTAATACCGAAGATAATTACAATGGCACCACGAATAATTACCGTCACTGTTATCAGCAGCTACATAACATTGCAAACTAGCGCTGTTGTAGTGCTCCGTGATGCCGAGGATAGGCCTGTCCTTCCAGTACAGATTCTGAATTTTTTGTTCCCCAGCTGCTTACCCCTAGCCTGTTCGACACAGCTGTTTTGCAGATGTATCTGCTCAGTCGCCTTCTTGCTTTGCAACTGAATATTATGCTACTTTCTTGACGTGCTAATAGCGGGCGCAAGGCAAGATGCTGCTATTTTAACTTGCGCACACCAGCTGCGAGCAGTAGAGATACCAAGTACCGGTGCAGTTTTCTGGGGAGTACTGATCCGATCGCCTTTTATCAAACCCTTCTCTTCCTCAATGATTACCTCACCTCAAAGCAGTCTAACTTACATCTGGGAGATTAAAAACATTCCGAGCTAAACTTATTTTGGGAAATGTTTAAATACAAACTGTGTTCGGGTACAACCTCCTGGCCTTTGGTACATGACTGCCAAAGCAACCTTCAGTGTGAATACAAAGAGAGCTGATTGAACTGCATTTACAACCGTGCATTTTGGGAGGAATTTTACGGCATATTGAGTGCGTGTTTCTCACCTGTGAAATAGTATCGCTCCAGTTCTACTTCATCTTCCGTAACTAAAGGTCCCACTTTTACTTTATGGTGCGTGTGCTAACTGCTGAACCATACATGACCTGGCTGGCAATTCTGGAAAATTCCTGCCGGGCTGCACACTTGGGCGCAAGTTTCACGCCGGGATGGTCTGCCACGACCCATCCATATAAGCCCTTCGTTATAGTGTGGGATAGAGACCGATCTTAACATGAAGTGTAATTTAGTTGTAACACCCTGCATTCTCCAACTGAGGCGTTAGAGCGCTTTCAGGGAGCTGGGATCACGCGGCGTCACAGTTTGGGGCCATCAAAGAGAGTTCCCAGGTTACTCCGATTCATTCGCATAAATAATGCCCAGTATTAATGCACCGTGCCAAGAGCGCACCCGCCTTATTACAACGCGCGCAGTGTGATATTCTTGGAATTTTCATGCCATAGATTGAGGAGATGGTATTGTTGACCATATAACGGAGAGGTTATTTCTACTGGATCATAGTACTAGATGGTGTGGTTTTGAATGATGTGCCAAGCCGACTTGTAACGCACAAACATCATCATAGATATGAGCCACATCACCTGGTCAACTTATGCCAACCTGGCCCATCAACTCCGGGGGCGTGTTTCCCATGTTGCGTCCCATGATGTGTCTTTCAGCGGACTTTAAACCAGTGATGGTTGGGAGCCCTGGAAACCATCACCTATTCACGATGATACATGAGGTTTTGATAAATGAATTCTGCGGAGTATTTGTCTTTCAGGGCAACTGGAGCAAAACTTCGTGGGGGGGGGGGGGGGGGGGCTTAAAAAACATTTTGTGAGAGGCTAACTCTTCCAACCACAGACAAAGCGGCTGTAACGGCTAGGCTGGTTGCCCTCAAATCTGGGGAATCGGGTTCGAGACTCTGCAATAACGCTCAACATCCTGTAAGTCTGGACAAATAACGTAATATCCCCGTGCCTAACAAAATCAGAATATCCCAGATCACAGAGCTATGTTATGTCCTTCGTAGTAAATTGAGTCATTTGTGTGTGTTGCAAAAAATTACTTCAGGGTTTGTGGTTACCAAAGTTGGTGACATTTGAAGATGAAGGTGATGGGTTCTGCTGAATTTTGTGGGGCAGTGTTTGGACTTCATTATGGCGAAATGTTGCGCTGGGCTGCAGCTGTTAGGTGGGATTCAGTTTTTGACTATTGCGTCATGTTGGGCCTTAAAAATATTACTTTTCTTGTTATAATACTTTGTGGATAGTATTGTGTTATATTCTTACATTAAGGTTATTGGGGGGACAGGCCCCGGCCTTTCTGGCCGAAATTAGGCTTGTACCTTAAAAGTGTTTTTCAGCAGTAACAAGTTTAACACAAAGATGGTAAGGTACCACTTCCCCAGCTTTTTCAAACAGTGAAGGGTACACTCAGCCCAAAACGGTGGCACTTATGCTATCTTAAATTAGCACTGGCAGTATTCACTGTATTCAATGTGACCCGATGTACACAAAATCACTAATGCCCATCGACATGATCGCATCCACGTGCTGGGGGGGGACTCAGCAATAGGGAGCTTGGCCTTTTTTAAGATGCTCTGGTGGTACTTGGGTAGAATTCACAAGGCAGACACAACTCACTGATGGGTCGGGCCCTCACCATGGGTGGGGGGTTACCCAAAACATGCTCGGTGGCCAGTTAGTTGATGAGTTCAGTTCTTGAAAACTCATTGTCTAAATTAGAGCTCACGCTACATGGGTGACATTGAATTTCACCGGGTGAATGGGAGGGATGTGACATTCCTGGGCTGCTTTAGTGATGTCCTATAAGCACTGGCAATACTTCATCCAAGCCATGGTTGCGGCTTATTTCTTTTACGGAAGGAACAGCCATTGACATACGTCAAATTATGACACTATAGAACGATTATCATTGGTGTCTGCTAGGTGATAGCTAGAATAATCATGGAACCATGCAAGAATAGGGTATACCACTTTTTATTGGGATCAACATGGGGATTAACGACATTTAAGGGTTGGGCTTGACGAGATTGAGGGAGCCAGTTTCCCAGGTCCCGCTTTCCTTTACAAGCCGGAGCAGAAAGCCAAACAATGAACTTATTGCATTGTGGGGGTAATCATCATATGATGTGCGGGTCACTAATCTAGGGGGACATTGCACCATGCCAAACATTGCACCTGTCCAAACGACCCTTCATGGATGAGAGGTGAAAGTCAACATTATTGGTAAGCTAGCATAGGGTTAGCTGGATTGCAGGCAGCCTTCAGGCTAAGTATGGAGGGAGTATAGAGCGGTTTGTTTTACCGGCCTTAATCTCAAGAATGCGTAAATGGGAAAGGAGCAGATGTATAACAACAAAGATAGGTATTAGTACTGAACACGCCCCGTTTAGTTCGGTCGGTAAACTTATTTAACGCACAAGTAGATTGGCGATATACGTTGAGCCTATGATGAGATTTGAGGCGCATGATTACGGTGTGAAGACTTATATAATACACAGTAATTTAGCACCGGATACGTAGAGCCCTAGGGGTGTACCGAGAACATATATTAATAAGATAGTGGGGGGGGACCACGAGTGGCATAGAGGCAGGGCCAAGAGCCGTTAGGACGACTACTTGGGGTTCTGATCAGGATACAAACCCTGATGGCACACCTAAAAGGTGCCCATAGGGCCTAGTTGCGGCATCACATAGTTCCGGGGATACATGTGATCATGTCGGGGTGGCTGGGATGATATTTCTCAGATACCAAAGTGGCGAATGGAAAAGGGCCTTCAGGATACAAACCCTGATGGCACACCTAAAAGGTGCACATAGGGCCTAGTTGCGGCATCACATAGTTCCGGGGATACATGTGATCATGTCCGGGTGGCTGGGATGATATTTCTCAGAAACCAAAGTGGTGAATGGAAAAGGGCCTTCGCGCCAGCTTATGGCCTGGCGGAGTTGGGGCTGTGCTATATCTTGTAGCTAAAGACTGCGAGGCTGCACTACCAAGTAGGCTGTCTTCCTTTACACATAGATCCTATGCAAGAAGACATGGCTAGAGAACAGACAAACGGGGGCTATGCTGAACATTTACTGTACGTGTTAATGTGTACTGGTCTGACACTAAGATGATCTAAAACTTAGCGACGGATGGTTCTGTAAGGCTGCGGCGTGTACAGCTGTTATTGCCGGAAACACTAATGGTGTGTGTTTATCTTTCCAGTTTATGTATGACCGGGTCCATGGTGAATACCTGGAGTGCCCCACATTACAATGGCTGCAACAGGTGGACAGCCCAAGGGATGCTTACGTCCGTCACGGCTGGGTCCATAGCGGATATCGGAGGAGTGCTCCACACCGCAACATCAACAGCTGGTGGACAAAAAATGGGAAGCAAACGTCGAGAAAGAGGACACCAAGGGCCCAGGTATTCCTGGCAGGTGTAAGTGCTACCCATTCCCTACGGTGGAAGTGGGAATTTGTCACCCATGTTTTCTTGGTCTTTTTCCTGGTTGCTGCAGTTTTCTCAAACCTGTCACGCAGGGGAGGGACTCATCATCAAAGGTGGGGGAGCTACAATGAGCCAGCACAAACAGGCTGGACGCAGGACAGGGAAGAGTTGGTTGGAGGGTCTGTGCCATGGTCAGTTCAGGAACTTCTTTCAGGGACTTATAGCTCAGCAGCCCGACCTCCTGTCAGCGGTGATACTTCACCTAGGGGGGGGTGAATTGGCCAAACTAGGGAGGCGAATACTCATTGATGGGTTCTTCCCCACTGTGGGCGGGTCTTCAGGACTTGGGTGGCACGGTAGTAGTGTCTCAACTTATCCCGTGGTGGCAGGGACTAGGTCAGGGTGTTGAATCACTCGATAACGGGGATCAACACACAGTGGGACAAACTATTTCAAGCCCCCACTCGGCTTGCAGATGATCCAACATGGGTGTATTGGTTCTACCTGGCAATGGGTGTATTGGTTCTACCTGGTAACGGGAGTTCATGTGACGGAGGAAGGGAGGGTCCTGTGCTCCGATGTCGGGGCCTGGCTGGAAGGGGTTACTAAAGGAAGAACTTTGTCGGATAGACTTAGGCAGGGGGAGGCCAGATCGTCGGTTAACAATGCTGGCCTGTGGCGGTAAGGTCATTATCGGTGAGCACATATTTGAGGTCTGAGGGGGCGGGCATCATCCTATGGAGGTTCCCGCCCAGGGGGAGGGGCCTGCGGGCCACTCCCAGAACTCCAGGGGCAAGGTAATAGGCAAAGGAGCGCGGGTTGGAGTAGTTCACGCTTTCCTTAGGCTGGTAGCCACCCCGCGCGCGTGGACTCATGACGCCACCGGCGCAGAGTAAGGGCCCTCCTTTAGTGGGTAAATGGAGTTCAGGGCGTAGACCGGGCAATTCCCGGGGTAACACTGCGCATGCGCACATCCAGAGGGGAGGCGCGGCTTGTAGGACCTGACACCGGTAGTGACCCTGCCATATGGCCAGAAATGTACAAAAATTCTAGATGAGGATGTTTAGTGTTGCTAAGAATTATGTACCTAAATGTCCTGCTGAATTTTGTATAAATTGTTGATTATGCAATTAAAACCTTTTTTAATTTCATACTTTAATAAATACGGCCGGGCGACTAGCGCCCGCCTTCCAAAAAGTAAAGACGTCTCGTGTCCACGTTCCTGGGTATTGGGTGCCGGATTGGGGGGGAGGCGGCAGCTAGTCGCTGACCATGTGAAAAGGGGGGGCCCTCGGCCCCCCCGCACGCATGGCGGCGCGGCGACCGTCGCCCCCACTCTCTCCTTTGTCGCCATTCGGCGGTGGGGGCGTGCCCTGGGGGGCGCGGCCCACCGCCGATTGGCTGGCGGCCTCCCTGACCCGGATCCTGGGAAGTGGGTCCGGGTCAGGGGGGGCGGGCGATAGGAGGGGCCACCTGGCCCCTCGAGAATAAAGAGATAGGGAGCGCCCAGGAGACCCCCTTGTCCCTGGACGCTCCCTCGCCGTAACGGTGTGCCCCGCGCTCGGGGCTTCTTTGTTTACCCACCCACCATCCCTTGGAACAAAAGTTTTGTAGCAGTTTTTATGTCTGGTTGAATGGTGAGTTTTGAAGGTACGATACACAGGTCTCACAGGGTAGTAGAGATGGATCCGTTGGTATATTTTGTGATGCTTTTGTTTAGGACTTTTTCCCCTTGTTAGCAAACGATGTGTGAAATGAAATATATTTGATGCCATGTGTCTTTAGGCCTTTTTTCCCTTCGTAGCAAACGATGAGTGAAGTGAATGGTATTCGATGCCATGTGTCTTTAGGCCTCTTTCCCTTTGTAGCAAACCATGTGTGAAGTGAAATGTATTTGATGCCATGTGTCTTTAGGCCTCCTTCCCTTTGTAGCAAACCATGTGTGAAGTGAAATGTATTTGATGCCATGTGTCTTTAGGCCTTTTTTCCCTTTGTAGCAACCCATGTGTGAAGTGAATTGTATTTGATGCCAGGTGTCTTTAGGCCTTTTTTCCCTTTGTAGCTATACGGTGATGCTGTTATTGATTAGCCAGTGTAGCTGTCCTTTAGTGTTTTTTCCATAGGTCGTCGTATTTATTAGGTATGGGGCATGCGGTAAGGTCATTATCGGTGAGCACATATTTGAGGTCTGAGGGGGCGGGCATCATCCTATGGAGGTTCCCGCCCAGGGGGAGGGGCCTGCGGGCCACTCCCAGAACTCCAGGGGCAAGGTAATAGGCAAAGGAGCGCGGGTTGGAGTAGTTCACGCTTTCCTTAGGCTGGTAGCCACCCCGCGCGCGTGGACTCATGACGCCACCGGCGCAGAGTAAGGGCCCTCCTTTAGTGGGTAAATGGAGTTCAGGGCGTAGACCGGGCAATTCCCGGGGTAACACTGCGCATGCGCACATCCAGAGGGGAGGCGCGGCTTGTAGGACCTGACACCGGTAGTGACCCTGCCATATGGCCAGAAATGTACAAAAATTCTAGATGAGGATGTTTAGTGTTGCTAAGAATTATGTACCTAAATGTCCTGCTGAATTTTGTATAAATTGTTGATTATGCAATTAAAACCTTTTTTAATTTCATACTTTAATAAATACGGCCGGGCGACTAGCGCCCGCCTTCCAAAAAGTAAAGACGTCTCGTGTCCACGTTCCTGGGTATTGGGTGCCGGATTGGGGGGGAGGCGGCAGCTAGTCGCTGACCATGCACGCGTTTACAACTATCTAAGGGACCATTCTCCAGCTATTCAACCATTTAAGACAAGAGCCATCCAAAAAGTGTGTCAGAGATCAATTTTACCATATTCTGTGTTCACTTTATGTGAGCCAGACTACCATGACTCATGTGCTTCATATTTAATTCTTAGTTGATTACTGAAATTCTGGCTAACCTCAATTAGTATTTTCCACAGAAGTGATGTTCTGATTAGTTCATGTCTGTATGTAGTGTGGCGTTTTAACCCTCAGACACCAAAACATTCTCTAGGATTTATCCTGCAGTTAATACAAAACTCATTCTCTGGGATTGTCGCATAATACCAGCACCATATGCATGTTAATGTTCAATGTTGTATTCTCTAATTTCTGTCTTTATTTTGAAATGTCTCCACTCAAAAATAGTTTTTATTTTCCTTCCATGACACTCGAATATAATGGAATGGGCATCCTAATACAAAACAAATAACTTACGTTCTTCTGTCATTTATTTTCCAGTCGTGTTTACAATCCTTTCTCCCAAATAAAATCAAAGTGGTCTTCTTTAAATTTATTTCAACATAATTCAGTTTGATGGATGTGTAAGGCTGATTGAACTGATGATGTAGTACTAGTGTGGATTGTACAAGTGCAATAATTTCTAAGCAAATTGGTCATATCCCAAAACCATGATCCATATTATAAAATGTGTGTTATGTAAGTACATCAGCGAAAAGGTCTTTCTGCGTACAGTGTTCCCTGCACTACATAATGGATCCTTTCCGAGAATGATAGTACATGCTTCAAATTGCAGGAATTCCCTACAAAATATGGGCAGACACTTGTGCATGTCCCATAAGTAATATTTTGCTGTAGGAGTCCTACCTCATTGAGCCCATATTATAGACCATCGAAAAGGGCTTCCTTGGGTGGTTGCATTTAATGGAGGTGCCATAAACATGGAATCAACAATGTGTATGGTATGTTCTGTTATTACCTCAGAATAAACAGTGGGTCCTATTCGCAAAGATATTTTTGGCCATGCATGTAGATTTTGTTGCTGAAAATACCTCATTTACACCTGCCAAGAATTCATAAAGCGATGCTTGGTTGGCATTAATGTATTTACTATGACATGTTCAGAGAAATCCTCATTAATAAATCCCACTCAATGAATGAGAGTTGGTGTTCTAAGGTGTAATTTTTCTTGGGTTCACTCTGACAAACATGTACATCTCAGAAAATTCCCAAAGTTATAAAGATACGCCTTTCCACTCTGGAAATGGCCCAACATTTTCTCCAGTTAGGAACTGGAGTAATTCCCAGTTCAGAATGGTAAGTGGTGTGGATCACCCCAGAGTTGCAGCGGGTGTAAGAGAAGAGAATGCTCCTCATGCAATAATGTTGTTGTAGCTGAAGAAATTGTGCCCTTGCTCAGCGGGCTCCATTCCACGTGTGTGGACCTCTGTCTCATGTAGAAATCCACAATGCAGGACTTAGAAGTGACCACAATTGTCCCAAAACATTCCCAGTAGTATGCCTGAAAACCTGTGCCTGACGCAATTTGGATGCAATTAAGCATGTTAGCGAATTACAAAAAACACAAAAACACAGGAGTACATTCTGGTGAAGGTGTAAATCTCTCCTGTCCCTCGTTCTTTTACATTCTTTTTTTTCATAACTAGGGCCCCATGTGTTCACGATTTCACCTTAATGTGAATAATATGTCGATTGCTTCATTGCTATGATATAGTCACTACGGACACAGTAAGAGTAGAGGAGTGGAAAATAACGCAATTAGGACCGCCAAAGATGACTAATCTGACTGAATGGCTGCCTTTCAGGATTGAAAATGCCGAAATGCAGAACTCATGGTGTACAAAATGAAGTTATGCAGGACACCAATGAGGTCTTCAAAGTACGAAGTAGTCCTGATTGAAACGACTGCACTGTGGTGCTTTTAGAACAATATGGAAGAAAACAAAAGTATTTGAAGACCATCATGAGGCCTGGGCAACTGTAGTGTAATGGAAACTGAAGTGTGTGGATAAATAGGAAGCAAGAGAGGGTTTTTCAGGTCTTTAGTGAGCATTGAATGAATAGATGATGGATAAAGCATAGCACTGACTTTAAACGTATTCCGGGCACTTAGGAATTGCTGAGAAGTTGGCAACAGGAAGGGCAAAAGGAGTCAGAAGTGGAAAATAATAGGAAACAGCAATGTTTTAAGTTTTTGTTCTGGAACACAGAGTAGCAAGATCGAATGTGGATTTGGAAGGTTATAATCTTGAGATCTTAGCTGTGTGTTCGGAGAAGGACTCAACTTCCCGAACACAGTTCATAAGTTGGAAGGTGAGCATACTGAGTGAAGCAGATCTGAAAAAGCATTAGACCTTTGTTTAAAGAAGCAGGACTGCAGGAAGCGTTGCCTTGTTCAGGTTTGTGACAAATTCAGAGAAATGTGAATGCAATTCTCTTGTCCGTGAGGAACCAATGAAAAATACGGAGATGGCAGACCTCAGAAATAATGGTGGGGAGATGGGTTCCTGGTGTTAATCTGGCAGACGAGTTTTGGATAATTTTAAAAGTGGTCAGTGAGATGTTGAAAATATACGTGTCAAGTCTGACCAGAAACTTTGTGTTATCCATTGAATAATAAAGGTAAACCTAAAAGAGCAATTATGAGAAGCTGGAGTAGAGCGTACGGCTAATAAAGAGCCTTGGATAATGCTACATAGAACTACCCATAATACCGATTGGAACAGGAAGTTGAAAACTTCCTTTCCCGGACACAGAGGATTGAGGTCTGATAGTCATGGCAGTAACGCTTACCCACACCTCCATTTGACAGTGTAGGATGGTTAGGTCAAAAGCAATTTATTGGTCAAACAAGAGGAGGTCCACACATCCACCCATGTTGAGGATCAACCAAATATAATCACACAGAGCTGTTGAGGTGTGTTTCTCGCAGTGACAGAGATGGAATCTGGTCTTGGAGGAATCAAGAATTTGAATTGAGATGCATTGAAACCTCACAATCACCAGCACTTTTCAAAAATATTGAAAGGGAGAGTATGGACAGAGGTAGAATTAAAATGAAAGATAATAGAGGGTTCAGTACTAGACTATGGGGCCGATTCTGATCTAGGTTGGAAAACTCTCCGACCGGGCCGGATCCGGAGTGTTTTCCGACCGAGCCAAAGTCCTGCACTCCGACCGAGCAAGTACGATGCGGCCGTATGCTGCTGGACTCGGTTCGGTAGGACACCCATTGAAGTCAAAGGGAGTCGGTCGTATGGCGCGTCCATGGGTTCCCATTGACTGATTTTCTAAGTCACCACGCAAGGCGCCCCCTACAGTGGGTACGAGTCGGTGCCATCCGCACCAAACATGCCTGTGTTGGGGAGACCCTTGGGTCTCTCCCTGAGTCCAAGTCGTAAGGCGGCGGGTGACAAGTGGTCCGAAGCAGACCTCCAAAGGCAAAGTCCTGGACGTTTTGTGAGTCAGACACTTCGTCTCGCATCGGCTGTCCGATGCGTGCATCGTACTGTCTCGGTCGTAAATCGCATCCATTGCACGGCACGGTCAGCTTACGGATGAGTTATATGGAGCGGTCGAGACCCGGAAACGACTCGGTCGGTGAATTTCGCATGGCTCGCATTGTACTTGCTTGCGCGTACAGGTGTACGAGTCAGGCGGGAAAAAGACATACGGCTCATACTTTATCCTGCTGGATCACGTTCAGTGCCCTTCCGACCCAGATCGGAATCGGCCCCTTAGTGGGAAAGGGAAGAAAATGGCTTTTTTCATAAGAGAGGATTAATCCTTTAGGGACAGAGGAACTGCACATATTTATGAGCACTGAAGTATTAAAAAAGAGGGGAAGTTCAAACGTCGTGAATAGAGAGTGCTCGGTGGCCTAGCCAGATTTGATATTAAGGAGTTCTGAAGTTGTAAATCCCTTGTAAATGGTAATCAATCCTTTAAGGAGAGAAGGAAGAGTGGAAGCGGGAGGAGGTTAATGCAGATTGAGGTGAGTATAAAATAAGTCATGAAGGACCACAATAAGGTCTAGGCAGGCTACTGAAAAATAAATTTGAATTGAGATGCATTGAAACCTCACAATCACCAGCACTTTTCAAAAATATTGAAAGGGAGAGTATGGACAGAGGTAGAATTAAAATGAAAGATAATAGAGGGTTCAGTACTAGACTATGGGGCCGATTCTGATCTAGGTTGGAAAACTCTCCGACCGGGCCGGATCCGGAGTGTTTTCCGACCGAGCCAAAGTCCTGCACTCCGACCGAGCAAGTACGATGCGGCCGTATGCTGCTGGACTCGGTTCGGTAGGACACCCATTGAAGTCAAAGGGAGTCGGTCGTATGGCGCGTCCATGGGTTCCCATTGACTGATTTTCTAAGTCACCACGCAAGGCGCCCCCTACAGTGGGTACGAGTCGGTGCCATCCGCACCAAACATGCCTGTGTTGGGGAGACCCTTGGGTCTCTCCCTGAGTCCAAGTCGTAAGGCGGCGGGTGACAAGTGGTCCGACGCAGACCTCCAAAGGCAAAGTCCTGGACGTTTTGTGAGTCAGACACTTCGTCTCGCATCGGCTGTCCGATGCGTGCATCGTACTGTCTCGGTCGTAAATCGCATCCATTGCACGGCACGGTCAGCTTACGGATGAGTTATATGGAGCGGTCGAGACCCGGAAACGACTCGGTCGGTGAATTTCGCATGGCTCGCATTGTACTTGCTTGCGCGTACAGGTGTACGAGTCAGGCGGGAAAAAGACATACGGCTCATACTTTATCCTGCTGGATCACGTTCAGTGCCCTTCCGACCCAGATCGGAATCGGCCCCTTAGTGGGAAAGGGAAGAAAATGGCTTTTTTCATAAGAGAGGATTAATCCTTTAGGGACAGAGGAACTGCACATATTTATGAGCACTGAAGTATTAAAAAAGAGGGGAAGTTCAAACGTCGTGAATAGAGAGTGCTCGGTGGCCTAGCCAGATTTGATATTAAGGAGTTCTGAAGTTGTAAATCCCTTGTAAATGGTAATCAATCCTTTAAGGAGAGAAGGAAGAGTGGAAGCGGGAGGAGGTTAATGCAGATTGAGGTGAGTATAAAATAAGTCATGAAGGACCACAATAAGGTCTAGGCAGGCTACTGAAAAATAAATGAGGTCATGTAGGCCCAAAAAGAATCTTTGAAGACAACAGTAGTAGAAAATGTACTGTTGATGGACCACAATGAGGTCTAGCAAGATTGAGGGAAGTATTAAATGAACTAGTGAATAACCACAAGGAGGATTTGTCTGACTGAGTGGTGTAAAAATCAGGTCATGCAGGACCACAGTAGGGCCCACTCAGAACAGCAGAGTTCAGATGGGGTCATGTAGGGCTGATATTAATTTCTTGCACCCTTGATTTACTATATGTTTTCCTGGGTGCTAGTGCAGTGCATGGCAGTGCTTTACTGTGCAAAGCCAAAGACACACAAAGTGGCACAGACAGATTCACTGATACACCTTTGGTACACAAAAACATTTCGCATTGAAAGTTAACATGAGACTTGTGCCAAAATCTCTTTGTGCTACAGAGCACCAGCCCCCCTGTAATGTATGCAAACGGGATATAATGAACTGAAACCACTAGAATGCTCATAGGTTTTCACAATAAGGCAGATCTACTAAAGAAGCATGACTTTTCTTTCTGTGAGATCGTAGCACCAATGGAAATCAACCGCAAACATTAGGCAAGTGGAATGTCGTGTGATATTCCTATGCATAAGGTGTGTAAGTGGTATGAAATTAAACAGTCCAGTGCTGACTTGCCGTTGTACGAGAAAACATTGTTTCACATCCTGCTAATATAGCTTTTTTAGCATGAGTGCATTTTATGACATCATCATTGTGTGTTGCTCCTGTTTCATCACGCACTGCTTTTCCTATTCCCACAATGCACTGCTTCTGGTTTTCACACAATGCGCTTGGTGAATGTTATTTAGTCTGAGCTCAAGAGTAGGACAAGTTGAGGTCATACCTGTTAGTACAAAAAGTAAAATGTTGGTGAGAAACTGGAAACTGAGAGGGACATCAGGTTTGTTGCTAACAGCATGTGCAATGTTGTGGCCATGACCCATATTGGCAACCAACTTTGACTTACAAAAGTAAGACACAGAATAGGTCTAGCCAAATGTGGTGTCATGAATGATGAACAGTGGGGCATTAATCTAGCGAGGCACCAGGGGATATTTCTGAGATGCAGTTGAAAGTTAGTTCAACAGGTTTCTGGGATATCATGCAGCTTATCTTTAGGCTATCCTGTTTTAGGATTACAACTATAATAATTGCTAAAACCCCACTGGAAGGGAAACCACCCTCACCAGTGTGAACATATAAACACTGATAAGCACCTGCACAATCACAAACTAAAATGCCATTCAAAGAGAGAAAAGTGACACAGAATAATTGTATTTCTTTTCTGAAGGGGCGAAAACAATGTAAGACAGTTAAGTAAGATAGCAAGAAAAAATACTGCTCTTATTTTTGTTAGTTAGTGGTTTTAGTTAAATAGTTTTTTGTTTCCTCCAGTGTTGTGTGCTTGGATAAAAGGTGCAGGTTTAGAAGCATGGTTTAAGTCTGATCAAATTAGTTTATACACTGTAGGGAATCTGTGACTATTAACAGCGACCCTTGACCCTGCTTGCAGGTTAGGCCGCTCCCCACGCCGCACAGCACCACCTGTGTGACCATGCATCTGTTGCCCGCTGCTGCCGCTCTGTAAGATCGCCGTGCCTCCTCTGACCTGCCGCTTTTTGCCTGGACATGTTATTTGTAGCCTTAGTTAACTGTATTTTTCTGGTTCTGTTAACTGTATTTTTTTCTTGCCTTTTTCTCCATTTCTGTTATTTTTGCCTTTTTCTTTGTCCCCCTTTTACCTTCTGTACCCCATTCCCGCCACTGCTCCCCTGTGGCACCGCCCCCCCCACTCGCCCATTCGCTGCCCCGCCTCCCAGCTGCTCCTTCCTCCCACCTCCCCTTATATGGCGGCCGCGCTGAAGTTGTGCCAAAGGCAAGCCTGTCTGCGCCTGTCCACGCCTAGACTGCGCCCAGCGCCAGAACCCCCGGCTCCCGTGAACACCATGACAGCCGACTCTGCTACGATGCCAACACCCTCCATGCACTCAACACCGGACGCCCGAACACCTGCTTCCTGGCCGCCACAAAACGCACCCATGGACCCTTCTCCTGCCGGAGCTGCAGCTTCACCAGCAACCGGCCTGCCACGCCACCCACCGTGAGAGAACGCAACCACCTCAGATGCATTCTTCTCAACACCTGCTCCGCCCGCTAACATGCTATTGAACTCTTGAACTCTGGGACCTACTCGACTCAACCTCCCCAGATGTCGCCTTCCTGACGGAGACCTGGAAGAACCCTCCTCGTCACCCGACATCTCCATAGCCATCCCGCACAGGAACACCCTCAGAGTCTCAACCAACACAGACGACACCCTCAGCACCGCCGAACACCTGCACTTCCAGAACCACACCGACCCCAACACCATCCTCAGAGAAACCCTCGTCTACAAATCCCCCGGACACTGACCACTGTTCAGCGACTCCATTGCCGACCTCGTCAGCACACATGCCCTCGCCTCCACAGATTACATCCTCCTCGGTGACCTGAACTTCCACCTCGAGAACAACAATGACTCCAACTCCACCATCCTGGTCGCCAACCTCGCCAACCTTGAACTCAGACAGCTTGTCACAACTCCCACCCACTCTGCTGGCCACGTGCTTGACCCCATCTTCTCCGCAAGCTCCCATGTCTCTTTTAGCCACACCACCGAACTCCATTGGACCGACCATCTCTGCATCCACTTCACCTTCCAAGAAGCCACCACGCACCACTGCACCCAACAGATACCCCGCTGCTGCTGGAGCCAAGTCACCCAAGACCAGCTAACAACCACCCTCGCCCAGAGCCTACCAGCCAACTCCACCGACCCCTACACCACCGCCAGCAACCTCAGACACTGGATCGATGACTGCGCCAACACCCTCGCCCTGGTCAAGAATCCCTCCAACAGACACTCCAGCAAGAAAGCCAGCTGGTTCAACGAGGACCTCAAGGCCTCCAAGCAAACCTGCAGAAAACTAGAGAAAATTTGGCACTGGGGAACCGACACCAGACAACGACACAGCGCACAAGAACGCCATCCGCATTCACCATCACCTCATCAGATCCACCAAAAGAGCCTGCTTAAAAAAGACTGCCTAGATGACAACACACACAAAAGCAAAGAGCTCTTCAACATCGTGAAAGAACTCTCCAACGCCAGCTCCAATACCAATGACATCCCACCCTCACAAGACCTTTGTGACACCGTTGCCACCTTCTTCCCTCGCAAGATTTCAGACATCCACGACAGCTTCTACGTCACGACCACCCTGACAGCCACTGAGACCTCAGTCCACACGGCCACCACCCGCAACGATCCCCTGCTCTCCTGGACCAACATAAGCGACAATGACACCATCAAAATCATGAACACTATCCACTCCAGATCTCCGTAAGACCCATTCCCACACAACATCTTCAACAAAGCCAGCACTACCATCGCACCCCATCTCAGGAAAGCCATCAACATCTCCTTTGAAACAGCGAGCTTCCCGGAGAGCTGGAAGCACGCCGATATCAACGCCTTGCTGAAAAAACCCAAGGCTGACCCGAAAGACCTCACAAACTTCCATTCCATCTCCCTGCTTTGGCATTTTTCTAAAAATGTATAAATTATTAAAACAGTTGGGTTTTCTTACCTTCAGATGTCTTTTTTTTTCAACTCTTGGACTTACTGTACAATACAGTTTTTCACCAAGAGTCATGAGCAGTCTTAAACTATTGCAAATAGTCCATAATCCTTGCTTTAATCCATGGCCCGAGTTAAACTATCAAAAAAGGGCACTGTTCTGCATAAACACATTTTACAGTAAAAAAACTAAACTGTAAAAAATACTGTGCACAGCTACAAAAACTGCAACCAAAACAAATCCCGAAAAATAAATGTTTGTCAAAAAATGCAACAAAATTCCATCGATGCAATCCAATCTTGATCGAATTCCATTTCCAATAAACCATGAAAAAGTAGTAAAGTTATGTAAAAAATCACCATCCAAAAATCCTTTGTTGCAATCCTCTCTCGTCCAAAGTCCATTTGAAGTCCAAAAAACCACATAGCAATGGTTTAAAAACGGCCAAAGAAGTTTTTCCAAAACAAAATGTCTTTCTCCATGTGCTTACGACCTACCCGAAAACTGCAACAATGCAATCATTCATTTCCTTTAAAACCCGTCGCTCCTAAAAAATAGCCAAATACAATTTCTTTCATAACACTTTTGTTTAATAGAACAAATAATCACATTTTTTAAATAAATTCTATTAAACAAAAAGTGTTATGAAAGACATCAACCCTATGTGGGATTAAAACTGCTACCTGTTTTGGAATAAATTTTTATGTTAAAACACATAATATGTACAAAAAAAACCTTTCCTATTTCTTTATACTTCCCCCTTCTCTCCTTACAATAAACTTTACCACCATTAATCTATTTTTAATAATTGAAATTTGCCTTACCTGGAAGCAGCTCTCCCTTGCATCTGATCTGGTGTGCATCGATCCTCACAATGACAAAAGTTACATATACTCGACAACGTCATGTCTTGCCGTAAAAAGGAAAAAAGGAGAATTTAACTCATTGACTTCAATGTGAAACCATGGGAAAACCTTCAAAGAAATTTTAAAATATATGTTAGAATACTTTCAAAATTCTATCATTATTTTTCTAATTTTATATTGTTAACAAAATATGCTGTGATTTTTTTGCCTATTTATTTACAAAGTTTCATATTTTTAATAAATACAATTAAAATATTTTCAAAATCATTAATCTGTCTATTGATTATTTATCGTATTTAATACTTTTTTAATTCAACAAATCTTTTGCAGAGTTGTGCTATTATGCTTATATATTTTTTTGAATTATTGAAAATATCTTTAATATATATGTTATATTATAATTTTTATCATAATTACCTAATTATTTTTTAATATATATTATATTTTTCCTTTACCATCAAGACACCACCCCTCTCCAAAATCACCCTTTAATTATTCTTGACCCTACCAGGTAGGTCGCTCCCTCTCCTCACAGCCCCGCCTGTGTGTCCCTGCCCCATCTGCCGCTGCTTAGGAAGTTAGAGGCCCTCCACCACCCGCAGGCTACCACCTGCGCCTCATCCCTGGTGGCCAGTGGTAGGCCATAGGTAGGTTTGTTCATCCTCCGCTTTATTGCTTTCATTGTATTGCCTGTATTTTCATTGTTGTGTCTGTGACTGCTGTTGTCCGTGCCCCTTTTTCTTCTCTCTGTACCCCTCGCTGTCCCCATGCTCTCTCTGCCCAGTCTTTCCTTCTGTACCCCTCGCTGCCCCATGTCCCTGCCCGGTTTTCCCTTCTGTTCCTCTCGCCTCTCTGCCCGTGCTGCCTTCTGTTCTTAGCTGCCCCTGTATTTCTGTATTTTGCCTTTTTTGCCTTCTGTGCCACTCGTTTATCCTTCGTTTTTGTGCTTCTTTTGCCTTCTGTTCCACTTGTTTTTTGTAATGTGTATATATCTAGGACCCCCTGAAAAAGTAGATACTACAAGTCCTCGGTCAGGGATAAATAGCATGGGAGATAACAACCAAGGCACTTTGACCAACCAACTATTTTTATAACAATAAAATAATCATATAAAGCAAGGTAGTATGAGTAGGTCTAATTATGATTTTTATTATAAACTATATAAAAAAGAGGAAGTCAATCATATAAAATACATAATTCAAATCATGAAATTAAAAGACAAGATATTTTTCAACAAATTAATAAAAACATGAAAGACAGTCAATACATAAAAAAGGAATATAATCACAATTTAAAAAGTGGCGTAAAGGAATAATTCTCTACGCGCGTTTCGGCGGCCAGCGCCTTCTTCTGAACATAACAGATTATATCAAGAAATCGATTAGTTTTTGAAGAATATATAGATCAGCACTATTAAAAGGATGTACGAAGGTGAATCTTATAAATCAGCTCTTTATCCTGCAATCATCTATTGGTAATTATCCCACTTCGAGGTGCTTTTTCAAAGAGTGATACACATGGCTACTCCAGAAGAAGGCGCTGGTCGCCGAAACGCGCGTAGAGAATTATTCCTTTATGCCACTTTTTAAATTGTGATTATATTCCTTTTTTATGTATTGACTGTCTTTCATGTTTTTATTAATTTGTTGAAAAATATCTTGTCTTTTAATTTCATGATTTGAATTATGTATTTTATATGATTGACTTCCTCTTTTTTATATAGTTTATAATAAAAATCATAATTAGACCTACTCATACTACCTTGCTTTATATGATTATTTTATTGTTATAAAAATAGTTGGTTGGTCAAAGTGCCTTGGTTGTTATCTCCCATGCCACTTGTTTTTTGTGCCCTTCTACCCTCAGTTCCACTAGTTTTTTTATGCCCTTCTGCCTACTTTGCCACTCGTTTGTCCCTCGTTTTTGTGCCCTTCTGCCTTCTGTTCCACTCGTTTCTTGTGCCCTTCTGCCCTCTGTTCCACTCGTTTTTTTGTGCCCTTCTGCCCTCTGTGCCACTCATTTTCCCCTTGTTTCTGTGCCCCTTTTGCCATCTGTTCCAATCCTTTTTTGTGCCTTTCACCCCTCAGTGCCACTTGCTTTTCCCTCGTTTTTTGTGCCCTTCTGCCTTTTGTTCCACTTGTTTTTTGTGCCCTCCTGCCCTCTGTGCAACTCGTTTTCCCTCGTTTTGTGCCCCTTTTGCCTTCTGTTCCACTAGTTTTGTGCCCTTCTGCCCTCTGTTTTACTCATTTTTTGTGCTCTTCTGCCCTCTGTGCCACTCGTTTTTTGTGCCCTTCTGCCCTCGGTGCCACTAGTTTTTCCCTCCTTTTGTGTACCCTTCTGCCTTCTGTTTCACTTGCTTCTTGTGCCCTTCTTCCCTCTGTTCCACTCGTTTTTTTGTGCCCTCTGTGCCACTCGTTTTTCCCTTGTTTCTGTGCCCTTCTGTTCCACTTGTTTTTTTGCCCTTCTGCCCTCTGTGCCACTTGTCTTTCCCTCATTTTGTGCCCCTTTTGCCATCTGTTCCACTCATTTTTTGTGTCCTTCTGCCCTCTGTTTCACTCATTTTTGTGCCCTTCTGCCCTCTGTGCCACTCGTTTCTCCCTCATTTTTGTGCTTCTTTTGCCTTCTGTTCTACTCGTTTTTTTGTGCCCTTCTGCCCTCTGTTCCACTCGTTTTTTGTGCCCTTCTACCCTCTGTGCCACTCGTTTTTCCCTTGTTTTTTGTGCCCTTCTGCCTTCTGTTCCACTCATTTCTTGTGCCCTTCTACCCTCAGTTCCACTAGTTTTTTTATGCCCTTCTGCCTACTTTGCCACTCGTTTGTCCCTCGTTTTTGTGCCCTTCTGCCTTCTGTTCCACTCGTTTCTTGTGCCCTTCTGCCATCTGTTCCACTCGTTTTTTTGTGCCCTTCTG
Organism: Lissotriton helveticus; assembly: GCF_964261635.1. NCBI lineage: Eukaryota > Metazoa > Chordata > Amphibia > Caudata > Salamandridae > Lissotriton > Lissotriton helveticus. The sequence goes on along the minus strand of NC_136063.1, from coordinate 1,379,263,526 downwards.
CCCTCTGTGCCACTCATTTTCCCCTTGTTTCTGAGCCCCTTTTGCCATCTGTTCCAAACCCTTTTTGTACCTTTCTGCCCTCAGTGCCACTTGCTTTTCCCTCGTTTTTTGTGCCCTTCTGCCTTTTGTTCCACTTGTTTTTTGTGCCCTCCTGCCCTCTGTGCAACTCGTTTTTCCATCGTTTTGTGCCCCTTTTGCCTTCTGTTCCACTAGTTTTGTGCCCTTCTGCCCTCTGTTTTACTCATTTTTTGTGCTCTTCTGCCCTCTGTGCCACTCGTTTTTTGTGCCCTTCTGCCCTCGGTGCCACTAGTTTTTCCCTCCTTTTGTGTACCCTTCTGCCTTCTGTTTCACTTGCTTCTTGTGCCCTTCTTCCCTCTGTTCCACTCGTTTTTTGTGCCCTCTGTGCCACTCGTTTTCCCCTTGTTTCTGTGCCCTTCTGTTCCACTTGTTTTTTTGCCCTTCTGCCCTCTGTGCCACTTGTCTTTCCCTCGTTTTGTGCCCCTTTTGCCATCTGTTCCACTCATTTTTTGTGTCCTTCTGCCCTCTGTTTCACTCATTTTTTGTGCCCTTCTGCCCTCTGTGCCACTCGTTTCTCCCTCATTTTTGTGCTTCTTTTGCCTTCTGTTCTACTCGTTTTTTTGTGCCCTTCTGCCCTCTGTTCCACTCGTTTTTTGTGCCCTTCTACCCTCTGTGCCACTCGTTTTTCCCTTGTTTTTTGTGCCCTTCTGCCTTCTGTTCCACTCATTTCTTGTGCCCTTCTGGCCTCTGTTCCACTCGTTTTTTTGGGGGGTGTTTTGTGCCCTTCTGCCCTCTGTGCCATTCGTTTTTCCCTTGTTTTTGTGCCCCTTTGCCTTCTATTCCACTCCTTTTTTGTGCCCTCTGCCCTCTGTTCCACTAGTTTTTTGTGCCCTTCTGCCCTCTGTGCCACTTGTTTTTCCCTCATTTTTTGTGCCCTCCTGCCCTCTGTTCCACTCGTTTTTTGTGCCCTTCTGCCCTCTGTGCCACTCGTTTTTCCCTTGTTTCTGTGCCCCTTTTTGCCTTCTGTTTACTTTGTTGTCCCTCACCGCCCTTGCCGCTGCATCCCCTGCAGACCCGCACCCCTGACTGCCCACTGCCCATTCGCTGCCCCCGCCTCCCAGCTGCTCCTCCCTCCCTCCTCCCCATATAAGCCGGCCACTGTGCAGTGAGGAGAGCTACCCTTGACCCTACCAGGTAGGTCGCTCCCCCTCAGCACAGCACCACCTGTGTGTTCGTGCCCCAGCTGCCACTGCTGAGGAAGTTTGAGGCCCTCCACCACCCGCAGGCTACCACCTGCGCTTCATCCCAAGTGGGCAGTGGTAGGCCATAGGTAGGTTTGTTCATCCTCCGCTTGATTGCTTTTATTGTATTGCCTGTATTTTCATTGTTGTGTCTGGACTGCTCTTGTCTGTCTTCCCCTGCTGCCTGTACATGGTCCTTGCCCCTTTTTCTTCCCTCTGTTCCCCTCGCTGTCCCCGTGCTCTCTCTGCCTGGTCTTTCCATCTGTACCCCTCACTGCCCCCGTGTCTCTGCCCAGTTTTCCCTTCTATTCCCCTCGCTGCCCCATGCCTCTCTGCCCATTCTGCCTTCTGTTCTTAGCTGCCCCTGTATTTCTGTATTCTGTATTTTGCCTCTGTGCCACTCGTTTTTCCAGTATTTCTGTGCCCTTTTTGCCTTCTGTGCCACTTATTTTTCCCTAGTTTTTGTGCTTCTCTCGCCTTCTGTTCCACCCGTTTTTATGCCCTTCTGCCCTCTGGTTCCACTCGTTTTTATGTGCCCTTCTGCTCTCTGTGCCACTTGTTTTTCCCTCGTTTTTTGTGCCCTTCTGCTTTCTGTTCCACTTGTTTCTTGTGCCTTTCTGCCCTCTGTTCAACTAGTTTTTTTTGTGCCCTTCTTCCCTCTGTGCCACTAATTTTTCCCTTGTTTTTGTGCCCCTTTTGCCTTCTGTTCCACTCCTTTTTTGTACTCTTCTGCCTTCTGTTCCACTCGTTTTTGTGCCCTTCTGCCCTCTGTTCCATTCATTTTTTTGTTCCCTTCTGCCCTCTGTAAAAACAACAGTTGATGGACAGAATGCATAACAATGTCATACATTCACCCCAGTACAGAGATCAGGGCCTAAATCCATCGTTTTTTTGCACTCCACACCACCCCAGTTCAGACATAGCCATATGCAAATCAGCCTTGACCCTGTGCCTCATGGGAACAGTCCGGCCCGAACTGCCAAGCCATGTCTTTCCTGGACCGGAATCAAGCATCCTAGGACCGGTTTCTGGCTATCAGCCGTCTTCAGCCAAGATAGCTTGACTCCAGTGGTGTGGAGAGCATGGGACTCACATCTGAGCATACCCATCCCACTCGGGGTAACAAAAGCAAAAACAACAGTTGATGTACAGAATGCAGAACAATGACATACATTCACCCCAGTACAGAGATCTGGGCCTAAATCCATTGTTTTTTTGCACTCCACACCAGGTGGTGTGGAGTGCAAAAAAAACGATGGATTTAGGCCCAGATCTCTGTACTGGGGTGAATGTATGACATTGTTCTGCATTCTGTCTGTCAGGCTCTGCTTTCTGGCCTCTTCGGGGCTGTGTTGAAATGCCTTTAACCTCCCCTATGAACTACCTCAGAGTCTGAAGTTTAAAACACAGACTGCTAAGTGAGTCCAACCGGGGAGGGAAAGGAAGGGGACAGCAGGGAGGGAGATCTGAAATGACAAAGAACAAATGTTTTAGAAAACCCTCCCGAGTGTGTGATCTAACCCACCCACTTCTCTATGTCCCCTTAAATCAAAAAGGCCTTACAAAAGCCACACTCGTACCTGTAAAGAAAAATACAACTGACTGTTTCTTTAGAAGACACGAAGTGAGGCAGTACCAGAGATTCTACCCAGCTGTAGAAAAACAAACAGAGAGGCATCTCATGAAAACCCTAACCTAATGAGGGCTACGCTATGCTAATGGAGGACCTACACACCTACCTAAATCATGGAATTAATACACATCATTGGGTGAGAACAATCCCTCTGAAATGGTACCCCTCCTGTGTCTCCTGAGTTGGGTAAATGATAAACAATGTTGTGGAAGGAAAATCAAAGAATATGACAACAGAAAGGGTTAAGGATTCTCAGCTCCGTCTATAAGTACTGACGGGTCATTGTTATGGGTTTTAAGAACACACCCCGGACCTTTAACTCCGTTAATGCGTATCCAGGCTAATTCACCGTGGTCTGCTACAAGGAAAGAGCAAACGCGACAGTTCCCTGGAAAAACTCCAAAGCTAATTTCACTCTGAATGTAAACTTGCTCCCCCTCAGCCGAAAGGAAAACAACAGATGAACAAGACGGCACGCCGAAGAGGTGGCTCGTACCTGTCCAAAGATACTACAGAAAGTGTCAGGGCTTCGCGGGTAGGATCCGCTTTATTACCGCAACTCCTTGTAATCCAGCCGTCACCAAGGTACTGGAAGGAATTATCGGCACCGCCTGATTCCCCCGGAGTCCCTTTGTTTCCGCGATGCGCACGCACCGTGCGTGACTTACGTGACGTCCAATCAGCCTGATGGGATTTGGAGTTCTTCGTCCTTCTGATGTGTCAGGAGCGCATTGACCGGATCACCGCCCTCTCTGCCCTGCGGATCTTGACAGTACATTCCCCCTCACAAGGGGCGGGGACCGGCAGCGGGACTGGCCGGGCACAAACGGTGGAATCTGGCGACCAATCTGGGTGCATATACAGCCCCGGCAGGCTCCCAGGAATTCTCCTCCGGACCATAGCCCTTCCAAGAAAACAGGTAGTGCTGGCGACCCCTCACCCACTTGGAATCGAGTATTCTCTGTACCTCGTACTCCCTATCCTGCTGTACCCAGATAGGCAGGGGAGCACGGTGCACTGAACAGTGAGAGGTTTTCAGGAGTGATACATGGAAAACAGGGTATATCCTAAAGTGCGCTGGCAGGCGTAACCGTACGGCCACAGGGTTGATGTGCCTCACTACTCTGTATGGTCCTATGAATCGGGGATTGAATACGCTATGCTTCTTGAACTTGATGTGCTTGGTGGACAGCCACACCAAATCCCCCCTCCTGTACTCAGGATTGGGCCTGCGGTGTTTGTCCACCTGTTTCTTGTAGCTAACCTTGGCTCTTACCAGGTTCTTGCGTGTAGCTAGGAGCACCTTGCGAACACGCAACAATCTCTCTCTGTCGTCTGGCAGTTTAGTACTAGTGTTTGGCAACAACATAGGATTGAACCGGGGATGATGCCCATAGGAACTAAAGAAAAGTGTATGCAAGGTAGAGGAGTGTTGAGTGCTGTTGTAGGCGATTTCTGCCACCCACAACCAATCCACCCAAGAATCAGAGTTGTCCTGCACGTAGCAACGGAGATACTGTTTCAGTGTCTGATTCAGTCTCTCCGTCTGACCATCGGTCTGTGGGTGGAAACTGGTTGACAAAGAGGTTGTGATCTGCATCTCCGAACACCAAGTTTTCCAAAAGCGTGCTGTAAATTGTGCTCCCCTGTCGGACACTATGTCTCTTGGGAGACCGTGTAGCCTAACAACATTCACAAGGAGTAGGTGAGCTAGCTGTCCTGCCGTGGGGACCTGACTGCAAGCTACAAAGTGCCCCATTTTAGTTAAGTAATCAACCACTACCACTATAGCTGTCTTCCCCTGATCTTTCGGGAGACCCACTATAAAATCGACAAAAAACCTTTCCCACAGTTGTTCAGGTGTGGGTATGGGTTGTAGCAGCTCCTGTGGTTGTTGACGATCTGTCTTCATTTGATTGCACTTCGTGCATTCGGTTACCCATCGACGAAGATCCGGCCTGATAGAAGGCCACCAGAATTGTCGTAAGGCCTTCTCGACAGTTTTTCCATACCCCATGTGACCTGCGCAGGGGACGTTATGACACCATGAGAACACAGTTTTGCGTAATGAAACAGTAGGGATGAGGAATTGAGTTCCCTTCATAGGTATTCCCTGCTTTACCCTCCATTCGTGGTGGTGTCTCAGCCAGGTTCTCCACACACAGGTTTGTACTCCGTTCCTCACTCCCTTCAGGAAATCGTGGGTTTGGGTTACGCATATCACCTTGGATGGTTCGATAATGGCCCTAACAGGTTTAGCGGTATGTAAATTTGGGTTTTCTTGTCTTGTTAGGGCATCCGCCTTTCTGTTTTGGGTACCGGGTCTGAAGGTAACGATGAATCGGTACTCCTCAAAGAACAACATCCAGCGTAGTTGTCGTGGAGTCAAATGTCAGGCGGCCCGCATAAACTGCAGATTTCTGTGTCAGAATATACGGTCACTTGATGTTTCGCTCCCAACAGCCAATGTCTACATTCCACGAAGGCGTCTCGGATGGCCAGCAATTCCTTCCCCGCAATCGTATAATTAAACTCCGCCGGACTGAGTTTTCTCGACATGTAGGCGATGGGGTGCAACAGGCCAGAGGCTTCATCTCTCTGCGACAACACCGCACCCAATGCAGCTTTGGGTGCATCTGCCTCCACCATAAAAGGCAGTTCAGGATTGGCGTGGGTTAGCACTGGTGCCGTAGAAAAAGAGGTTTTCAACTGGTCGAAGGCATCTTGCGTTTCTATGTCCCACACAAAAGGCTTGTTCTTCCTCGTAAGCCGGGTCAGAGGGGCCACCATGCCCGAGAATCCATGGATGAAGCACCTGTAAAAGTTAGCAAACACTAACAGGCTCTGAATATCCTTGATGTTACAGGGACGAGGCCATTGTTTTATTGCTTGGACCTTCCGTTCCGCCATCACTAGTCCGGAGGGGGTGAGCATCACTCCCAGGAATTCCACCGTTGTTACATGGAATTCACATTTGGTGATTTTGCAGTATAAGTGATGTTTCTGTAGCGCTTGTAGTACTAAACTCACGTGTTCTACGTGTTCTTCTGTTGTGTTCGAAAAAATAAGTATATCGTCGATATACACAACGACGTGATGGTCAAGGAACTCTCTCAATACTTCATTTAAGAAGAATTGAAATGCGGCCTGGGCATTACATAGCCCGAAGGGCATCACCAGATATTCGTAAAGTCCATACCGCGTCATGAAAGGCCGTCTTCCACTCATCACCTTGTCGTAAACGAACAAGGTGATATGCACCTCGGAGGTCCAACTTGGTGTAAATCGTTGCTGCTCGCACCTGTTCCAACAAAACAGGGATTAAAGGCAGGGGATACTGATTCTTAATGGTGATTGTATTCAACGCCCTGTAATCAATGCAGCATCTTTTTTCTCCATTCGCTTTCGGGATAAAAAATAACGGCGATGCCGTGGGAGACCTAGAAGGACGTATATATCCTAGGGCAAGGTATTTATCTAGATATGCCCTTAAAGTCTCATTTTCAGGTACTGTGAGAGCGTAGATCCGACCATTGGGTATCTCTCCCCCTGGTAACAGATCATTTCGGCAATCATATGCCCTGTGTGGAGGGAGTACCTCCGCTTCCTTGTCGCTGAATACTGCATAGTAGGCCTGGTAACATGGAGGAAGAGACACCTCTTTCTCTGCGGCCGTGGCTATCCGTTGAATTGAGGCTAACGCTTGTGATGGATTGGGTAACCCAGAGAGACAATGTTCTATGCAGTAAGGAGACTGGAATTGTGCCTTCTTGGTAGTCCATTGTATGACTGGTTCATGCTTCAGTAACCAGGGAAGCCCCAGAATTATCCCATATTGGGGGGCCTGGAATATATTGAATGCCATTTGCTCATGATGCGTTCTGTCGTAGGAAAGCCCATATTCCGGTGTGTGGTGTGTAATAGGTCCGGCCTCTAGCTCTTTCCCGTCGACTGCGTACACAACTTCCGGGTGTTTCTTGGTGATGAGATGCACTCCTAGCCGCCGGGCTTCTGCATAGTCATCAAACAGCCGGTAGCCCCCGAGTCCACCATAGCCCGCACACCTTTTTCCTCAGAACCCATCACCAACATCATACTCAGAAACAAATGGTTCCTCTCCTGGTCAACATCTGGTGTTATGGAAGGGATGATGTACCTGCTTGATGGTTCCCCTTCATTCACCTTCAAGCTTTGGAGTTTTCCGTCTCCTTCCCGGCAACGCCTGCTGCAGTTTGTCCGATCCGAAACCGGCCAGGTTTGGGTTTCTCTGGGCACTCCCTTAAGAAATGCCCCTTCTTGCCACAATATAGGCATACTCCTTGTTTACGACGATTGTCTTTTTCACCCACTGTTAGGGAAGCCCTCACGGCACCTATCTCCATAGGTTCTGGCAGAGTGGGTGGCTTCTCCCCAAGGCTCTGGCTTTCGTAGGGTGCGACCATCCGGTCTCTCTTCTTGTGATCTCCCTTTCTTTCCTTCATCCTGTGATCCAAGCGTAATGTAAGTTCGATGAGTACTGCGCAGGTACGTGGTTGGGGGTCGATTTGTGCCAACACATCTTTCAGTTCCTCGCTCAGACCTTGATAAAACAAGGCTGTTTGTTTTACTTCGGGCCAGTCCGTTTCCGCCACCAACCGACAAAAGTTATTCAAATAAGTCACTAAGTCCGAATCTCCCTGCTTGAGTTTCAGCAATTCCTGATCCGCTGTGAAGGTTTCTGCTCTTCTGTCGAATGTCTTTTCGAATTCTTCACGGAATTCATCCCATTTATAAAGGAGAGGGTCGTCTCTCCTAACCACAGGGGCTGCCCATTGCGTGGCCTCACCCCCCAGGTATGAGATCAAAAAGGCTACCCTGGCTTGGTTAGTGGCAAACATCTTTAGCTTACACATAAAGTGTAGCAATACTGGTGTCATGAACACCTGCACCTTTTTGTTGTCTCCATAAAACCGCTCAGGTGGGGCCAGGGATAACTGAGAGGGCATTTCTACCACCACTGAGGTGGAGGCAGAGGGAACACCACCGACATCAATGGGGTTCCAGGCATCCTGTCCAAACGAGCTCTTAATTGAGCATTTCCCGCCCTAGAGGCTGCCACTTCTCTATTCGAAGCCGTCAGTTCTACATGGACCTGCGCTAACGCTGCCAGCACGTCATCTAAGGTTGTCATATTAAGGGTTAACACAGCCAAGAAGCGGACAAAATTCTTGGGCCGATAATTCTGTCAGGCTCTGCTTTCTGGCCTCTTCGGGGCTGTGTTGAAATGCCTATAACCTCCCCTATGAACGACCTCAGAGTCTGAAGTTTAAAACACAGACTGCTAAGTGAGCCCAACTGGGGAGGGAAAGGAAGGGGACAGCAGGGAGGGAGATCTGAAATGACAAAGAAGAAATGTTTTAGAAAACCCTCCAGAGTGTGCGATCCTAACCCACCCTCTTCTCTATGTCCCCTTCAATAAAAAAGACCTTACAAAAGCCACACTCGTACCTGTAAAGAAAAATACAACTGACTGTTTCTTTAGAAGACACAAAGTGAGGCGTTACCAGAGATTCTACCCAGCTGTAGAAAAACAAACAGAGAGGCATGTCATGAAAACCCTAACCTAATGAGGGCTACGCTATGCTAATGAAGGACCTACACACCTACCTAAATCATGGAAGGAATACACATCATTGGGTGAGAACAATCCCTCTGAAATGGTACCCCTCCTGTGTCTCCTGAGTTGGGTAAATGATAAACAATCTTGTGGTAGGAAAATCAAAGAATATGACAACAGAAAGGGTTAAGGATTCTCCGCTCCGTCTATAAGTACTGATGGGTCTTTGTTATGGGTGTTAAGAACACACCGCGGACCTTTAACTCCGTTAATGCGTATCCAGGCTAATTCACCGTGGTCTGCTACAAGGAAAGAGCAAACGCGACGGTTCCCTGAAAAAACGCCAAAGTTAATTTCACTCTAAATGTAAACTTGCTCCCCCTCAGCCGAAAGGAAAACAACAGATGAACAAGACGCCACGCCGAAGACGTGGCTCGTACCGGTCCAAAGATACTACAGAAAGTGTCAGGGCTTCGTGGGTAAGATCCGCTTTCTTACCGCATCTCTTTGTAAACCAACCATCACCAAGGTACTGGAAGGAATTATCGGCACGGCCTGATTCCACCTGAGTCCCTTTGTTTCCGCGATGCGCACGCAACGTGCGTCACTTACGTGACGTCCCCTCAGCCTGATGGGATTTTAATTCTCCGTCCTTCTGATGTGTCAGGAGCACGTTGACCGGATCACTGCCCTCTCTGCCCTGCGGATCTTGACACTGTCCATCAACTGTTGTTTTTGCATTTGTCACCCCGAGTGGGATGGGTATGCTCAGACGTGAGTCCCATGCTCTCCACACCACTGGAGTCAAGCTATCTTGGCTGAAGACGGCTGATAGCCAGAAACCGGTCCTAGGATGCTTGCTTCCAGTCCAGGAAAGACATGGGGGCATATTACCAAGCAATAGCGATAATTATCGCTATTGCTTTGTTAGAGACAAAATTTTACCGCTGAGCTGCGGCGATTTTTATCGCAGATAAACCTTGGTATTACCAAGGTTTATTGCAAATGCGATAAAAAACGGCCGCAATGCATGAATATCGCTGAAAAGTCAGCGATATTCATGCATTACCGAGCTAATGCTCTTAGCCATGTTATCCACCTCCCATTGGATAACATGGCTAAGAACTGCTCAGGGCAGGTGTTAGCTTTTGGAGATATTCGCGCTTAGCGCGAATATCTCCAAAAGTTGGTAATAGGAGATAGTGATGTTAGCGACTGTTTCCAGTCGCTAACATCTTGGCACGCCCACTTTGCATGTCATTAGTGATAAATATCACTGACATGCAAAGTGGGGCCCAAGATGGTCGCTATCTCCTACTAGCTGTCGCTAACTGGTGTTAGTGACAGCTAGGTAATAGGGAGATAATTTTATCTCCGCTTTCTTGGCTTTTAAAGCCAAAAAAGCGGAGATAATCCCCCTTGATAATATGCCCCATGGTTTGGCAGTTCGGGCTGGACTGTTCTCATGAGGCACAGGGTCAAGGCTGATTTGCATATGACCATGTCTGAACTGGGGTGGTGTGGAGTGCAAAAAAAACGATGGATTTAGGCCCAGATCTCTGTACTGGGGTGAATCTATGACATTGTTCTGCATTCTGTCCATCAACTGATGTTTTTGCATTTGTCACCCCGAGTGGGATGAGTATGCTCAGACGTGAGTCCCATGCTCTCCACACCACTGGAGTCAAGCTATCTTGGCTGAAGACGGCTGATAGCCAGAAACTGGTCCTAGGATGCTTGCTTCCGGTCCAGGAAAGACATAGTTTGGCAGTTCGGGCTGGACTGTTCCCATGAGGCACAGGGTCAAGGCTGATTTGCATATGACTATGTCTGAACTGGGCTGGTGTGGAGTGCAAAAAAACAGATGGATTTATGCCCAGATCTCTGTACTGGGGTGAATGTATGACATTGTTCTGCATTCTGTCCATCAACTGTTGTTTTTGCATTTGTCACCCCGAGTGGGATGGGTATGCTCAGACCTGGGTCCCATGCTCTCCACACCACTGGTGTCAAGCTATCTTGGCTGAAGACGGCTGATAGCCAGAAACCGGTCCTAGGATGCTTGATTCCGGTCCAGGAAAGACATGGTTTGGCAGTTCGGGCTGGACTGTTCCCATGAGGCACAGGGTCAAGGCTGATTTGCATATGACCATGTCTGAACTGGGGTGGTGTGGAGTGCAAAAAAACGATGGATTTAGGCCCAGATCTCTGTACTGGGGTGAAAGTATGACATTGTTCTGCATTCTGTCCATCAACTGTTGTTTTTGCATTTGTCACCCCGAGTGGGATGGGTATGCTCAGACGTGAGCCCCATGTTCCCCACACCACTGGAGTCAAGCTATCTTGGCTGAAGATGGCTGATAGCCAGAAACCGGTCCTAGGATACTTGATTCCGGTCCAGGAAAGACATGGTTTGGCAGTTTGGGCTGGACTGTTCCCATGAGGCACAGGGTCAAGGCTGATTTGCATATGACCATGTCTGAACTGGGGTGGTGTGGAGTGCAAAAAAAACCATTGATTTAGGCCCAGATCTCTGTACTGGGGTGAATGTATGACATTGTTCTGCATTCTGTCCATCAACTATTGTTTTTGCATTTGTCACCCTGAGTGAGATGGGTATGCTCAGACATCAGTCCCATGCTCTCCACACCACTGGAGTCAAGCTATCTTGGCTGAAGACGGCTGATAGCCACAAACCGGTCCTAGGATGCTTGATTCCGGTCCGGGAAAGACATGGTTTGGCAGTTCGGGCTGGACTGTTCCCATGAGGCACAGGGTCAAGGTTGATATGCATATGAACTAGGGTGGTGTGGAGTGCAAAAAAACCGATGGATTTAGGCCCAGATCTCTGTACTGGGGTGAATGTATGACATTGTTCTGCATTCTGTCCATCAACTGTTTTTGCTTCTGCCCTCTGTGCCACTGTTTTTCCCTCGTTTCTGTGCCCCTTTTATCATCTGATAACTTTGTTGTCCCTCACCGCCCTCACCGCTGCTCCCCCTGCGGCCCCGCCCTCCTGACTGCCCACTGCCAATTGGCTGCCCCGCCTTCCGCCTCCCAGCTGCTCCTCCCTCCCACCTCCCCATATATGTGGCCGCTGTGCAACCGCGCCTCTGGCGTGCTTAAGGCAAGTCTGTCTGCGCCGATCTGTGCCTGGACTGCACCCAGCGCCAGAACCCCTGGCCCCCGCACCCGCCACGATGACTGCTGCCACTACGATGCCAGCACTCTGCACGCTCTTAACTCCGGACGAGGCCACACCTGCTTCAAGGCTGCCCCGAAACACACACACGGCCCCTTCAGCTGCCGAAACTGCAGCTACACCAGACTCAGAGCCGATGAACCACCCGCCAAGAAAGACCCCAACCACCTCCGATGCATGCTTTTGAACACCCGCTCCACTCGCAAATATGCCGTCGAGCTCTGGGACCTGCTCGACACAACATCCCCGGACCTCGCCTTCCTGACAGAGACCTGGTTTAACGACTCCTCCGCACCCGACATCGCGATAGCCATCCCAGACGGCTACAAGGTCACCCGCAGAGACCGCACCAACGGAGTCGGAGGAGGAATTGCCATCGTCCACAAGAACAGCATCAGGGTCTTGACAAGCACCGACGATGCGCTCAGCACCACTGAACTCATGCATTTCCAGATCCACACAGACCCTAACTCCATTCTCAGAGGCACCCTCGTCTACCGCCCCCCTGGACCATGTACCCAGTTCAGCGATTCCATCACCGACTTGATCAGCACGCACGCCCTGACTACCACCGACTACATCCTCCTCGGAGACCTGAACTTTCACCTTGAGAACAACAACAACAACAACTCCACAACCCTGATCGATAACCTCGCCAACCTCGGACTGAAGCAACTCGTCACAACGCCGGCCACACGCTCGACCCCGTCTTCTCCTCAAGCCTGCACGTCTCCGTCAGCCACACCACTAAACTCCTCTGGACCGACCTCCACTGCATCCAGTTCGCCTTCCAGAAACCCACCACACACCCCTGCACCCAACAGATCCCCTGCCACTGCTGGAGCAAAATCACCAAAGACCAACTACACGCAAACCTCACTCTCAGCCCACCCACCGAACCCTCCAACAGCGAAAACGCTACCCACAGCCACAGAATCGCTGGATCGAGGACTGCGCCAACACCCTCGGCCTGCTGACAAAAACCCCCCACAGAGACACCAGCTCGAGGACCAGCTGGTGAGTGAATAAACTCCGGACAGCCACGCAGCACACAAGGACGCCATCCGCAACCACCACCACCTCATCAGGGCAGCCAAGAGGACCTCCTTCAAAGACCGCCTCAACAATAATGCACACAATAGCAAGGAGCTCTTCAACATCATGAAGGAACTCTCCAACCCCAGCTCCAACACCAACGACATCCCACTGTCGCAAGCCCTGTGCGACTCCCTCCCCACCTTCTTCCACCGCAAGATAGCAGACATCCACGACAGCTTCAACACCCAGACAGCCACAACAGACAGCAACACAACAGACCCTCCACACACCATCGACCATGACCCCCTGCTAGCCTGGGCCAGCGTGAGCATCTATGACACCATCAAGACCATGCGCACAATCCACTCCGGCTCTCCGTCAGACCCATTCCCACACCACGTCTTCAACAGAGCAAAGCAGCTCCATCGCACCCCACCTGCGTAACGTCATCAATCTCTCCCTCGAGACCGCGACTTTCCCAGAGATCTGGAAACACGCCGAGATCAACACCCTCCCCAAAAAACCTAAGCCAGACCCAAGAAACCTCAAGAACTTCTGGCCCATCTCTCTGCTCCCTTTCCCGGCCAAGGTCATCGAGAAAACCATCAACAGACAGCTAACCCGATACCTTGAAGAAAATAAAATCCTGCACCCTTCTCAGTCAGGGTTCCGCAGCAACCACAGCTCTGAGATTGCCGTCATCACCGCCACTGACCCTGCTGGACAACGGCGAGACAGCAGCACTCACCCTCCTAGATCTCGCTGCCACCTTCGACACCGTCTGCGCATGCCTCCACACTGCAGGGATCCGAGACAAGGCTCTGTATCGGACCATCTCCTTCCTCTCTGGCAGAACCCAGAGCGTCCGCCTCCCCCCATTCTGTTCCAAAGCCTCCAAGATCATCTGCAGCGTACCCCAGGGATCCTCCTTCAGCCCGATTCTGTTCAACATTTACATGGCCCCGCACGCGCACGTAGCCCGACAGCCCGACCTCACCATAATCTCCTACGCCGACGACACTCAGCTGATCCTCTCCCTCACCAAGGACCACATCACCGGCAAAGCCAACCTCCACGAAGGAACGCAGGCCATCACCGACTGGTTGAAGACCAGTTGTCTGAAGCTGAACTCAGACAAGACGGAGGTCCTCATCCTCGGCTCCAACCCTTCAGCCTGAGATGACTCCTGGTGGCCGATGGCACTGGGGGCAGCCCCGACACCCACCGACCACGCACGCAACCTGGAAATCATCCTCGACTCTATGCTCTCAATGACCAAGCAAGTCAACGCCGTCTTCTCCTCCTGCTTCAACACCCTCAGCATGCACTACAAGATCTACAGATGGATCCTGATACAAGAAAGACTGTCACCCAGGCCCTCGTCAGCAGCAGACTCGACTACGGAAATGCCCTCTACGAGGGAGCCCCACCAAGCTAATCAAACGACTACAAGCATCCGAAACGCCTCGGCACGACTGATCCTCGACATACCACGCCACGGCCACAACACCCCTCACCTGAGAAACCTGCACGGGCTCCCCGTCAACAAGAGGATATCCTTCAAGCTCCTCACCCACACACACAAGGCATTCCACAAGACCGGCCCAGCCTACCTCAACAGACGTCTCTCCTTCTACATCTCCAACCGCCAGCTAAGCTCCTCCGACCTCTTACTCGCCACCGTCCCGCGCATCCAAGGAGCAACTACCGGTGGGAGATCCTTCTCAAACCTCGCTGCCAAGACATGGAACACCCTCCCACTGACCTTCCCACTGAGCCTACGACAGACCTAAGACCTTCTGACCTTCAGGAGAATACTCAAGACCTGGCTGTTCGATCAGTAGCCCCCCCAGCGCCTTGAGACCCGCGCGGGTATGTAGTACACTTTACAAATGATTGATTGATTTCATTATGAGCACATATATATATTTTTTTAAATATTATTAATGTTAAAGTTTATCAATGTATTCACTTTAAAATGTAATAATAAATAATACTCTAGTATTTAAATTAATACCCGAGTATTAATATGCTCCCCCACCCTAAGCCCCTGTTTCACTTGCATCCCTTCCCAGTAGATAGGTGCAGGTTTTAAGAAAAACGATAACTTTTAAAATATTTACACTAAATTAAATATTATAACGAATTATTTAAAATTTATGTGTATTATTACTTTAAATCAGGAATATTAAAATACTCCCTCCTTCATAAGATATATATATAAATATATATATATATGTATATATATATATATATGCAAACAAAGAACCTCTCTCACAGGAAAAAAGGTGAGCCGCACACATTCACGGCATGAGGGAACAACATCCAGTTTAATTGTTCCTTCTAACAAGCGCCGGCATGTGGATTAAGGGTGGGCGTAGTCCGCGAAGTAGCGCTACGCGAAGTGCATTTCGCGCTACGCGAACTTCGCGTAGCACTACGCGAACTGCGTAGTAGCATGTTCGCACTGTGCAAGATGCATTTTCAATGATTGCACAGTGCAAACAAGCATCCGGCACTGTGCAATCATTGAAAACGGCATCTTGCACAGTGCGAGCTGTAGTTTTCTGCCGCTCAAGTAGATATTTACTCGAGCGGCAGCTTTCTCAACGCAAACTGGTAGTTTCTCATCACGAGTGGTCGCGAGCATGCACGACCACTCGCAATGAGCAACCTGACCTCCCCGCATTGAGAGTCTCGCCGGGATGTCATTTTGCTTGCTCGCGGTCGCGAACATGACGTTGAGGACCGCGAACAAGCAAAAACTGACCGCTGATTACCCTGATGCATTACGGTCCTGCCTGGACCTTTCTCAATGGGGGAAAGCCAGAGGCATGTGCGAGGCTTCGAGGAAATACTCAGACTCACAATTTGCTGTAATTATCGATTTTTGCCCCCTGGTGGGCGTCACGATAGACTCACTATCAGAGCATTGTGGATTCTGTAGTTTTCTTTCCATCCCGCTATACGCTTTCTCTCAAAGAGTGGTGATTGAGAGTCTCTGCGCTTGTGGGTGATTCCATTTTGTGATTCCCGGCCACAATACTTTTGATTGGTTTAGGACCCAGGACCAGAGTTCAGTCTCCGGTAGTGCAGCTGCCCTTAGTTGCTCTCGCAGATTCCAAGGTTTTGTCCAGACTCGGGCAGTAGTGGCACACTTCGGTTGGGGGTGCGTTGCTCACGGCGGGACCGGCCGTACAAATGCAAACAAAGAACCTCTCTCACAGGAAAAAAGGTGAGCCGCACACATTCACGACATGAGGGAACAACATCCAGTTTAATCGTTCCTTCTAACAAGGACAGGCATGTTGATTACCCTGATGCATTTTGGTCCAGCCTGGACCTTTCTCAAAGGGGGAAAGCCATAGGCGTGTGGGAGGCTTTGAGGAAACACTCAGAGTCACAATTTGCTGTAATTATCAATTGTTTGCCCCCTGGTGGGCGTCACGATAGACTCACTTTCAGAGCATTGTGGTTTCTGTAGTTTCCTCTCCATTCCGCTATTCGCTTTCTCTCAAAGAGTGGTGATTGAGAGTCTCTGCACTTGTGGGTGATTCCATTTTGTGATTCCTGGCCACAATACTTTTGATTGGGTTAGGGCCCAGGACCAGAGTTCAGTCTCCGGTAGTGCCGCTGCCCTTAGTTGCTCTCGCAGATTCCAAGGTTTTGTCCAGACTCGGGCAGTAGTGGCACACTCCAGTTGGGGGTGCGTGGCTCACGCCGGGATCGGCCGTACAAATGCAAACAAAGAACCTCTCTCACAGGAAAAAAGGTGAGCCGCACACATTCACGACATGAGGGAACAACATCCAGTTTAATCGTTCCTTCTAACAAGCGCCGGCATGCTGATTATACTTATGCATTTTGATCCTGCCTGGACCTTTCTCAAAGGAGGAAAGCCAGAGGTGTGTGCGAGGCTTCGAGGAAACACTCAGAGTCACAATTTGCTGTAAATATCAATTGTTTGCCCCCTAGTGGGCGTCACGATAGATTCACTTTCAGAGCATTGTGGTTTCTGTAGTTTCCTCTCCATTCCGCTATTCGCTTTCTCTCAAAGAGTGGTGATTGAGAGTCTCTGCGCTTGTGGGTGATTCCATTTATTTCGTGATTCCCGGCCACAATACTTTTGATTGGTTTAGGACCCAGGACCAGAGTTCAGTCTCCTGTAGTGTCGCTGCCCTTAGTTGCTCTAGCAGATTCCAAGGTTTTGTCCAGACTCGGGCAGTAGTGGCACACTTCGGTTGGGGGTGCGTTGCTCACGGCGGGACCGGCCGCACAAATGCAAACAAAGAACCTCTCTCACAGGAAAAATGGTGAGCCGCACACATTTACGACATGAGGGAACAACATCCAGTTTAATCGTTCCTTCTAACAAGCGCCGGCATGTTGATTACCCTGATGCATATCGGTCCTGCCTGGACCTTTCTCAAAGGGGGAAAGCCAGAGGCGTGTGCGAGGCTTCGAGGAAACATTCAGAGTCACAATTTGCTGTAATTATCAATTGTTTACCCCCTGGTGGGCGTCACAATAGACTCACTTTCAGAGCATTGTGGTTTCTGTAGTTTCTTCTCCATTCCGCTATTCGCTTTCTCTCAAAGAGTGGTGATTGAGAGTCTCTGCGCTTGTGGGTGATTCCATTTTGTGATTCCCGGCCACAATACTTTTGATTGGGTTAGGACCCAGGACCAGAGTTCAGCCTCCGGTAGTGCCGCTGCCCTTAGTTGCTCTCGGAGATTCCAAGGTTTTGTCCAGACTCGGGCAGTAGTGGCACACTTCGGTTGGGGGTGCGTTGCTCACGGCGGGACCGGCCGTACAAATGCAAACAAAGAACCTCTCTCACAGGAAAAAAGGTGAGCCGCACACATTCACGACATGAGGGAACAACATCCAGTTTAATCGTTCCTTCTAACAAGCGCCGGCATGTTGATTACCCTGATGCATTTCGGTCCTGCCTGGACCTTTCTCAAAGGGGAAGCCAGAGGCGTGTGCGAGGCTTTGAGGAAACACTCAGAGTCACAATTTGCTGTAATTATCAATTGTTTGCCCCCTGGTGGGCGTCACAATAGACTCACTATCAGAGCATTGTGGTTTCTGTAGTTTCCTCTCCATTCCGCTATTCGCTTTCTCTGAAAGAGTGGTGATTGAGAGTCTCTGCGCTTGTGGGTGATTCCATTTCGTGATTCCCGGCCACAATACTTTTGATTGGGTTAGGACCCAGGACCAGAGTTCAGTCTCCGGTAGTGCCGCTGCCCTTAGTTGCTCTCGCAGATTCCAAGGTTTGTCCAGACTCGGGCAGTAGTGGCGGGACCGGCCGATCAAATGCAAACAAACAACCTCTCTCACAGGAAAAAAGGTGAGCCGCACACATTCACGACATGAGGGAACAACATCCAGTTTAATTGTTCCTTCTAACAAGCGCCGGCATGTTGATTACCCTGGTGCATTTCGGTCCTGCCTGGACCTTTCTCAAAGGGGGAAAGCCAGAGGCGTGTGCGAGGCTTTGAGGAAACACTCAGAGTCACAATTTGCTGTAATTATCAATTGTTTGCCCCTGGTGGGCATCACGATAGACTCACTTTCAGAGAATTGTGGTTTCTGTAGCTTCCTCTCCATTCCGCTATTCGCTTTCTCTCACACATATATATAGTTTTAATATTTTACTATCTAAATATAAAAATTAAAATCAATACTCTTCATTTTATAAATAAACATTATTTTAATACATACCCACTCTAATGATAAATAAATATTTAAATGTAAACTCTTCAATTTAAAAATAAACATGATTATTAATAATCACCCTTTCCAATAATAATACATTAGTAACAAATTTAGAATAGATTTTTAAAATAATTTTCAATTAATAATTAAAAAAAATATATGTAATTATAACATCATTAAATACTCCAGTTTTAAAAACATTACCTGAGTATCAATACACTCCCCCACCCAAAACCCCAATTTCCCATATGTCCAGACCTAGGATAATATTTTAAATTTGTTTTAAAAATACAATTATTATTACTATTACTCATACTATTTAAAACATGAAAAATTAACAACTAAAAGACATTACCTCATTCAAAACGATTACTTACCTTACAATGTGTTGTAATGGCATGCTTTGTAATGGCATGTGTTGTAATGGCAAATGTGTTGTAATGGCATGCAATGTAATGCGTCATTTGCCTTGGGTGCTCTTGGCAGCTGTTAATGTCCACACAACTGCACCACCACCTTTGTGTAATTAGGCAAAGAGCACAAAAAACCATTGGGGAGCATGATTAAAGCAACAAGTTTCAGGTGCGTTATAATGCTGGACAACAAATAAATCTGATGCAGTTGAAAACATTAAACATTTCAAAAGGTACTTTTAGAGCTGTAAAGGGTGGAATCTTCACTAAGTAAATATGAAATCATTTGGAATACAGGGGGAAAAGGGAGAGAAAGCTGGACAATGAAATATAATTGATTTATGCCAGGGATGCAATGAGAATAAACATGTTAATGAGAAGGAAAATGGTGTTCGTAAAATCTTTACATGGTGTTGAGTGATTGTCTGTGCAAGGGACAGACATCGTCGCATCCTCACCCCTGGATTAATGAGAGGGAAGATTTGTGAAGAACTTCTCATGAAAATGCTTCTGACGGTAAATGCATTTGAAGAGATTGGTGACGGAATGACTGGCTGTAAGTGGTGAAGGTATAAGGAAAATACAGAAAGATAATTTTGCCATGTGATTTTTACTGAATCTGAGCAAGGTGCGAGTTGTGACGTAACTGTTGTGTGGAGCAAAACACACACGATGATGGACAGAATGTTGCACAATGGCAAAACATTCACCCCCAATCACAGATCTGGGTTTAATCCATTGTTATTTTGCTCACCAAGCCACCCTAGTTCAGACATGGCCATATGCAAATCAGTCTTGACCCTGTGCCTCATGGGAACAGTCTAGATCAAACTGCCAAGCCATGTCTTTCCCGGACCGTAATCAAGCATCCTAGGACCGGTTTCTGGCTATCAGTCTTCATCAGCCAGGATAGCTTGACTCCAGTGGCGTAGTGAGCATGGGACACACATCTGAGCATACCCTTCCCACATAGGGTGAACAGCAAAACACACAAGATGATGGACGGAATGTTGCACAATGGCAAAACATTCACCCCCAGTCACAGATCTGGGTTTAATCCATCGTTATTGTGCTCACCAAGCCACCCCAGTTCAGACATGGCCATATGCAAATCAATCAGTCTTGACCCTGTGCCTCATGGGAACAGTCCAGACCGAACTGCCAAGCCATGCCTTCCCTGGACTGGAATCAAGCATCCTAGGACCAGTTTCTGGCTATCAGCCATCTTCAGCCAGCATATGGCCATGTTTGAACTGGGGTGGCTTGGTGAGCAAAATAACGATGGATTAAACCCAGATCTGTGATTGGGGGTGAACGTTTTGCCATGGTGCAACATTCCGTCCATCATCCTGTTTGTTTTTCTGTAACTGCTGTGTGAGCAGGAGGTATCAGGTGGATGTAGATAGAGCGACGCTGCACTTGTGCTCAAGCCGTTCTGGAAGTACAAGGCATCAGTCGGAGCGCATGCAATTGGAGCCCGCTGGAGTCACTGTGAAGCCACTTTGAAAGCAGTACCCAATACGCTCTGAAAGTGCGAGGGATATGTCAGAGCATTTACAGGCTGCAAGGGAGAAGCTCTGGTGAATTAATAATGCTATGTGAAATACTTATAAGCATTGCATATTGAATCACAGTGCTTTACGAATGAGAAATGATCCTGACTATGAAATAAACAAGAGTTATGTAATAATGTAATAATCTTCATGGAGTCAGGGTGTAGTTCCAAGTTGTTATTTATTGTAGCTGAAGTTACAGATGGTACAGGTGAACCAAGATGGTAGTTAAATGGTTGAATAAGTAATTAAGTTAGCCCCACCAGGAGCTGTCCTCCTGGATGCTCAGCCTTCCATCATCAAGTGAAGGCTCATCTCTAGTAAGTATTCTATGACATCTATAACATTCTAAATACAGGCAAGTTGTAAAGCATGAGAAGATAGATGACAGATAGGGAGATTATAATACACTATACAACAAGTTACCTGTGCAGAGTACATGTTATCTTCCTTGAATTGAGTTCTATAAAAATTTGAGGAATAAACCATTGGCAAAAATCGAGTGCTGACAACTTCCTTTTAGGGGATTAGATGAATGGTCCTAAGTAGAAGCAGTTCAAGGGAACAATAAAAGAATAAGGTGAACCACCGTGTTTTTATGTTAGTGTTTTATTATAGTTTGTTCTTTTAGTTCATGATATTAGCTTATTATTTTAAATAGTTATTTTGGTTTGTTTTTAAATATTGCCTTGAAAGTCATAGCGGACAATGCATGGCATCACAACCGATACAAAGGGGGACCCCTGTAGACAGATGATAGGCAGGTGTGTCAGGGGAGAGTTACTCTTAGATTTTGTGGCAGTTTTTCCATTATGATCGATTTGCAGAAAAGTGATTGTTGTGTGGAATATATGTGCTGTGCACTACGGGTGAATGTTAGTATGACTGATGGTTATGAATGATTATGTGTGGGACTCCGTATATATTTATTGATGACATTCTATGTATTTATTTATGCATTCAGAAGTTTAACAACTATGTTTGATATAATAAAAGAAAAATATTTTGGTTAAATGAACTCTATTTTTGAATGCCTGCAACATATGCATCTGTCAGCCTTGGTTGTTGGTAGATAATATTGGGACCCCTTCCCTTGGGGCCATCCGTAATTTTTATATATAGGAAGGTGCCCTCTGCTATTGTAGATTTCTGTACATGCATGGCATCACCTCCGCCATACTTGCTGAATCCTGGCCAACCTCCAGTACCCTGGAAGCCATGGAAAAAAATGTTTTTAACTTATATTTTAGCTAGTGGTGGGAATAAATATGGACCAGTAAGGAGACAGGTAATTTTATTACATCAATTGGGTGTTGAAGGAAGGAGGTTATATGAATATTTACTGGAAATATCAGTGCAAATAGGTGATAGGCAGCCATGCCATGTATATGAAATGTAATTACAGATGTTGAACTTGCAGTTCACTCCAAAGACTAATGTTTTCCTTGAACTCAGAGAGTGGATTAAGATGTTGTATCATATGGGGCCGCTTTGATCGGGTAAGCCATATCTTGTCATTTTGAACAGTTATCAGACTCACTGATCACAGACCAAATTGTGAGACGCACTAACATTAAAAGTGTGAAGGAGAAGCACTTGAAGAAAGACAATACTTTAGAGGAGGCTGTACAGAGAGTATGGAACCCACTGTGTTGTGGATAAAAGAAATGGAGGATGGTGATCACTGCTAAAAGAATATGGTTAGCAAAGTAGCAAAGGATAGTAAACTCAAGATGAGAATGCCTGAAGAGGGGAAAGATAAGAAAGGCAGAGACACAAATAGGAACTATGACACTTTTAATGAGACTACTTAACGATACAATAATACTTCCAGAGAAATACATTGTTTCTACTCTGGGGCACCATGAAATTTAGCTTCCAGTACAAGGTGCGCTCCTAGAAATATCATATGCAGGAACTGTGGAAGGAGAGGACACCTTGCAAAGATGTGTAGGACCAACATGTGAGATTGCAAAGTACGAGAAATTAGACAGGATGTCAATGATATATGCGAACGTGTTCAAGAGATAGTTTTAACCATAGAAGAGGAATGTGATAACGTGACAGATAACATGAATGAAGGGGGGATATCAGTGTCAGAGGTGCAGATGGTAAAAACGGAAAGCACAGACAAATCAGAGAAACCATATTATGAGGTCACTATCAATAGTAAACCATTAAAAGTGCTTGGAGAGTCAGGAAGTCTTTAATGTGGTTGGATGGTAATGCATTGTTGGAGAAGTCTGATATCAAGGCACATGGATATGCGGGGGAAATAATTGAAATACTGAGAATGAAATGGATAACTATCAAATTCAAGGTAGAGGGTGTTCATGGGTGAGTTTATGTAACCAATTATGGGTCACACTTAATGGGATGGTGTTCTGGACATCATCATAAATCCTAATGCTAAAGAGACAGTAATGCTAATTGAGACAACGGACATCATCATAAATCCTAATGCTAAAGAGACAGTAATGATAATTGAGACAATGGCAGCAGCAATAAATAGCTGTGAGAATGACATAGTGTTAAAGTATCCCAGAGTGTTCACTGATGAGTTAAGGTTACTAAAGGGATTTTCCCACAAAATAATACTGAAGCAAGGCCCCAGTCCAATTGTACATGAGATTCAGAATGTCACGAATACGATGAGGGAGCCATCATGTAAAGAGTAGGATACATTGTTAAAGAAAGTAGTAATTGACCCAATAGAAGTTTCTAAATGGCTAGCGCTTGTGGTGGTGGCATTGGATTGATTTATGAGACTTAAACAAAAATGTATGGGTAGACAGGCAACCGCTTCCAAATATTTCAGAAATATCTTTGGTGAGGTTATGGGAGCATTTTGGTATAGGAGAATCCCATTTGAACTGGCTTCAGCCTCCGCTGTCATCCAAAGGGTCATGAAGAATATTTTTGGTGACATGAATCAAGTCTTGTGCTTTCAAGGTGATGTACTTATAATCAGGAAGGTTGAGAAAGAGCGAGACAGCATTTTCAGAGTGGTGGTGGCTTAACAATAAAGAAAGAAATACATCAGTTCAAGAGGAAGCAGGTGACGTACTTGGCAGATGAGGTAAGTGCTAAAGAAATTAAGCCGAAAGAAAGCATATTGAAGGCAATTGAAAAAAATACCAGAGCCATCTAATAAAGAAAACTAAGGAAATTTCCTTGACTTGCGGAATATTTCTCTAAAAATGTCAAAAACTTTGCATAGATAGTGCAACCCTTAAGATTGATCATGAAAAGAAATTTTGTGAGGAATGATGAGTGCAGGAAGTCCTTTGATGAGTAAAAAAAAATAGCACAAGCGCCAATGTTGGGGCATTTTGATGTGTTCGGAAAACATACATCACTACTGATGCTAGTGGTGTAGGCGTGGAAGCAGTATTGACGCAGGTTGTGAAGGGTGAAGAGGTGGTGATTGGTTTTACACCTAGAATCTTGAGAGGGCAGAATCTTTGTATTCTGTAATTGAGAGACAGGCCCTAGCCTGCTGCTGGGGAATCAAACATTTCCAATTTCATGTGTGGGGCATACCTTGAAAGTCAAGACGAAACATAAACCACAAACTTATTTGTTCAAAGGAGGGAGAGAATTGAAAGTTAATGTTATACCACATATTTCTAAATAGATGTTATCTGTGCTAGATTACAATTTTGAAGTTGAATATTTAAGGGGTTGTAGAAATGTTATAGCTGACTGCTTGTCCAGGTTTCCTGTGAGTGAAGAGTTAGAGGAGAAGTGTGAAAAAATTGGTGGCAATAGAGAAGGAGAAAAGGCATTAGATAGTGTTGAATGGGACAAGGCCAGGGAGAAGGATTCTGTGAAGAGTGAGATGGTGAGTAAAGTTTTACTAGGGTGGTGCGAGGAGGATATGTTGAGAGTTAAAGAAATTTTACAAGGTAAGAGTTGAGTTGAGTTTGACTGACCGATGATTATTGAGAAGAAATTAGATTGTTCCTCTTACTGGCATTCGGAATCGAATACTTGCCATTCCAGATGAAGGGCATCCCGGACATATTATGGCCAAGAGAAGGGTACAACAGCCATTCTGCTGGCTTGGTATGGATGGAAATATCGAGGAAGTGGTAAAACAGTGTTATGCATGTGCAAATAGCTACAAGACCAAAAAAGTAAAACAACCACTAGAATACATGGACTTTCCCTTGAGACAGTAGGAAAAGTTATCTATTAATTTTATAGGGACACTTAACAGTCTCAAATTGAGAAGTAAGTATTTTTGATAATAGGGATTATCACGCAAAGCCGTTTGTTGTCAAAACCTTGGAGCATGTGAATACTTCCAGTGTTATTGAAGTTTTGGAAAAAGCTTTCATGGAGGAAGAAGTTCCTAGAACTCAGGTTCATTTCCAAAGAGATGACTGATTATTTTTCCGCAATAGGAAGCGTTTATAAGCAGGTGGCTATGTTCAGACTGCAAGCTAATGGATTGGTGAATATTTTGGTAATGGAAATCATACAGCTTTCATTAGCTAATCGTCTTCCATTGAAAAAGGAGTTAAGGAAACTGTTGTGGGTATGTAGAATGACTCCCCATTTGGTAACAGGTGTGTCACCTTTTGTATCTCTGAAAGGGAGAGAGCCAGGTATGAAAGAGTGCCCAGTATGGCTGAGTGGAACAAAGAATGTTTGGGCTGACCGTGGTGAAATCAAAGAAAGAGTCAGTGGTGTACAGAATAAGGTGAAGGAGTACTATAACAAAAAACATAATGTGAAGAAACTTTGGATAAGCAGAGATGATTGTGTGGTTGTAAGAAAGGTAGGAATTGTTCAGAAGGGTTAGAGTAAATATTCTGTCTGATAAATTTAGAGAAGTGAAGCGTAATGTTGTTGTTTTGAGAGATGGAACTTGATGGAGTTTTGGGAATGTGCGTAAAATCAACAAACCTCAGTGGAAGAAGTGAAAGGGGAGCCAATGTGTATGAATGTATTCAAGTAGTTCAACTAATATTAAGAATGCATTGAATACTTCAATCATTTTTAGGAATATTTGCATGTTCAATCTCTAGCTCAAATTTTTTTTCAGTGTTGCTAATCTATTTCAGCCTTTATAATTGAATTCAGAATGTAAGCATTAATATGATCTTTTTAGCTTAATTATTCATTATAAGGGGAAGATGATGTAGAGTTGTGAAGAGTGGAATCTTTGCTATGTAAGTGTGATATCATTTCGAATGTAGGGGGAGAAGGGAGAGAACGTTAGAGAAAGAAAGGCAGTTCATTTATGCTGGGGTTGCAATGAGAATATTGCAGTTAATGAGAAGGAAAACAGTGTAAATGAAATCTTGACAGTACTATGCTGTTGGAAGGGTTTAGCAGCACCCATACAATGTCCTAATATTCAGTAAGGAGTAGGTGAATGTCCCCATCTATGTCCAGGAAATTGCATTTTAAAACATGTGAGTATAGCACTCTTACTTTTTGATCAATTAATAGTCCTGTAGTCCAGAAAGAGGGCATGGTTTAGTTTTTGACAGATGGGGATTACTTCATCCCCATGGCAGAGGGACAGCCCATCAAATTTATAAATGACAGCCAAACAGGCAGTCAATTAAAATACATTGGAACTGCCGTCATGACGGCCATTCAATGAATATCCCTGTGTGGTGCAGGGCTGCACAACTCCACACCAACCAGTTTTCTTTTTTTCTTTTCAAAAAGAAAATCCCCAAACTGGATTTTCTTTTTGAAAATAAAACAAATAATAATCCCATTGCTATGGGAGTCATGTCACATGGTTGTGGGGATATTATTTGCAAGTTACTGTCCCTCAAAACCAGGGATTGCCTGGCAGTCATGGACAGTAAACAAATGGCTATATGTCCATCCATACTGATTGTGTGGGTGGACAGGTAGCCATTTCTCCAACAGGTCCTTCTCCATTGGACCATCAGAGAGGTTTGGCTATGGCAATGACGGAGTAGTGACAGCCGGAGTCAAACCTAAGGTCTGCCCACAATTAAATCAGGAAGGCAGACCAATATTTTGGAAGTGTGTACAGTTAGTCACAACAGAATATACATACCACCAACATAAACATCAGGCCCAGAGTCCTGTCATTCTGAGTGTGAGAGGTAATCAGATGTGAGAGAGGGGAATGCCCTATTACTTACCGGTATTCTTCATTACTCCTGGTCCCGTTGTCCTGGTCCCATTCATGACAAAGTGAGATATGTCTATTTCACAGACAGAAAAAAGAACGAAAGGAATGCTGGATCCATACACCACCCTCTCCCACAAGGAGTACTAAATTGTACTTACCCAGCATTCCTTCTGAACTACCAAGCCCTAATATGAAGGCTGTCTGTCCAGGAGGGAGGGGATTAATTAATGGGGTGAAGATAACAGGACCAGAAGTAATGAGGATTACTGGTAAGTAATAGGGCATTAACACGAGGCCCCTGCTATTCTTGTCCCATTTATTACAAAGTGAGATTACCCAAGCCAGGAACCCAGCATTCATATCAACAGAAGCACAATTACACGACAACAATAGCAGCAATCAATTGATTTATTGGAACAGCAAAAGTCAGAATTTAAAAGGTCACAGCCTGCAGCACCCTCAATCCAAAATGTGTATTTTCAACCAGCTAATTCTGAAGCCTATAACACCATACAAAAGTTTTCAAGGAGGCCCAAGTAGTGGCTCTGCAAATCTCACACAGGGAAACCCCCATAATTCGTCCCAGGATTAAGCTATCCCTGGAGTAGAGCACCTCTGCACCCCTGCAGGAGGTGGCAACCCCAAAAGAGAGAAAGCTAAATCAATGACCTGCTTCAGTCAACGACCAATCGACAAAGAAGAAGCCTTCCCACTATGGGAGGAGACCCCAAAGGAATAGAGCAAGGAGTCTGATTTCCTAAAAGGACCGGTACAATCCAGATAGATATGCAAAGCCCTCCTGACATCAGGGAATGACCAAGGAAGATCATTCCCAGACTCCTGCTCCACTCGTAAAGCCGGCAAAACCACTTTCTGAGAACAATGGAACTCAGAAGCCACCTTGGGCAAAAAAGAGTAATACAAATGCAAGACCCCATCCTCAGAAAAAGACAGGAAGGGTTCCTGCGCCATCAAATCCCCCAACTCACCCAGGCGCCTGGCCGAAGTGATGGCCACCAAGAAAACAACCTTCAAGGTAATAAACAGGGTGTCTACCAACTCCAGGGTCTCACAGTCAATTCCCACAAGACAAGATGCAGGTCAGACCGACCGCCCTATTACAAGATGGGTGGTCGGACAGTAATATGACCGCTGGCTCTGGCAGTGGTGCGACGGTCAAGGTCATTGTAAGATGCAGGTGGTGCCACCAGAATTTTCATGGAGGACTTTCCTCCTTGAAAAGGTTGTTGGTGCTAATACTTAGGGAGTCCTGCAGGGCCCCCATATCCCCTCTGCCTGGGGATGCATGTAGGGGATCACAACATGTGGTGCCCTGTGTATATGCGCCCCAGTTCTTGCACAGAATGGACTTTACAGTTCATGCTGTGCAGGAACCTGTGTAGCATTCCCATTGAGGAAGGCACCGCCGCCTTTGAAAGAGGCACTGCTAAGGCAACCACCACAATGCCCACCTGTCAGCCAGACCACAAAATTAGTTGTAATCTGGTGGGTGGGGGCAGCGACTCTTGGAAGTGCGGGTGTGGCACTGGCGGGCTATCTACCCCTGCACCACCAAAAGCCGTGATCGGGACCAAAGGGAAGAAAGTAGAGGAACTGCAACTGCACAGTGGTGATGACCAGCAGCAGCTCTCTCTAAAAATAACACACAATGTTACAATCTATACAATTATCTCATTTCATTCACAGAAAGGGTGATCTTAAGGCAGTCTAATCGAGCCAGTCTCTGACTCTCTATTCACTCACCCATGCCAGCTCCTTTCCAAAAGACATTAGAATAGATGGCTCTATGCAGTAACCTGCAAATGGGGCTGTAATATACAAGAATGCCATAGAAGGACCTGCAGAGCCAATTAAGGATATCAGAATACCACTAAATCCAAACTGATTATCTCTCATACCTCTTCCTTGATCACATTGCTTAGCACTGAATCCCATAACAGGTTAACCCCACTTTGGTGAATACTGCGCACGATCTGTTAACACTTCCCACATAGGATCAAAACTGGATCAACGTACTTTCAGCCACAGATCCTGCAAGGCATAGTATACCCATCCAGGCAAGCGATTCAGTGCCCCACATAAGGGCAATAAGCGCTATATAAATATTACAATACAATACAATTCCCCAAACTCACACAGGCTTATAGAAGTGATATTGAGCGGGGTCCATGTGTACATTTCTCTCTCAAGTGAGGAACAGGAATGACAGATTGAAGTAGCCACCTCGATGCAATGCAAATAGATTACAAATCTATACTGATAAGTAAATCAATGCAATGCTTCGTCTTGCTTTGAACCATGCTAGCACCCTACGCAAAACCTACTTAAATAACCCTCTAACCTAGGGAAACAATTTCCTCCATAATGGTGACAGCTTCTGTACGTTTCATTACGAGCAAACATCAATACATACAGGCTCCATTTTAAATTTCTGTAGCAATTTTTCCGCCATAACGTTTCTTATTTTAAAAATATCTATGAGTAATTAACCTTGGGTAAAATGAATACTTGATTCATTGTTGTAACTGCCTAGAATAGAATAAATTCAAGTAACAATAGAGATTATGGGCCAGATGTAGGAGCCCAAATACCGATCGGAAACGGACGATTTTGGCCGTTTCCGACCGGTATTAGGGTTTTCAGATGTAGGGCATGCATTTACAGAATCGGTATTTTACCGATTCTGTATTTACCGATTCGGTAAAATTACCGAATCGGTAAATACAGACTCGGTAAAATACCGATTCTGTAAATGCAGATGTAGCTGGCACATGTCAGAGTGCCACAGGGCTTTAAGAATCGGTATTTTACCACCCAATCCAATTGGGTGGTAAAATACCGATTCCAGGTGTGCATGCACATGTGTGCATGCACACCTAGCCATGTGACAGACAGACATGCCCTTAGGGCATGTCTGTGTGCCACATGGTACACATGCCCGTCTTTGGGGTGCTAGAGGGTGTCAAAGTGACACCCCCTGCACCCTTGCTAAAATCGGTATTTACCGATTCTGTAATTACAGAATCGGTATTGCCCATTGATTCCTATGGGCTTCAAGGCCCATAGGAATCAATGGGCAATACCGATTCGGTATTTACAGATTCGGTAAATACCGAATCTTAACGATTCGGTATTTACAGAATCTGTAATACCAACATCTCCCCCCTTCATATTTACCGACTCTTAAATACCGAATCAGTAAAATTCGGTATTTAAGAGTCGGTAAATATGAATTACCTACATCTAGCCCTATATCCTGCAAAAATAATTTGCCATGTGGCCACCCGTAACATGTTTAATAACCACCACCAGGAGTGACATCATAATTGCACCATAATGCGTTATTTTACTTATTCTGCTTACTGTGCCAACACTGATCTGGGTCTTTTATAATGTAAGTTGAAAACGTCAGGATAGATTTATCGATGTGTGTTACGTCAAACTGTTCACCTGTAAAGCACTGCGCTCAATGTAATCGCTCAGAACACTATAGACATCTGAATGCCCTATTATATCTGGAAGTTACATTTTTCTTAGCAATACTTTCATACGTCATTTATATTTCGACGAAGTCCATAGTTACACATCAGAGTATCTCTAAACAAATTATAAGGTAAAATATCTTGTTGGAGTAAACTCAGTTTTAAGAAAATATCTTAAATCATAAAAAGTCTCTGAAGCTGTTTACAAAAAGCTATTGGGACTTATTTACAAAGGTAAACTTACATGGGGCTTATTGACGTATCCCATTTTGAAGCACATTTAGTAGCACCACAGAAAAATACAGTATTGCTACTAACATACGACAGTACTTCAGTACAGCATTTATCTTGTTTTTGAGCTTGATTTCATTCATCTCATAAAACCTCACAAATACATGTTTCCAATAGTATCTTGTTCACTTATGATTGAAGTGCACTAACGTTGATCACACAACAGCTTTCTTTATTTCACGTACTGTTCCCCTCCCCAATATTTCGCATTGACGTTTGCCCATCTGAGCTTTTTCTAACACCATTTAGAGCACTGGGGGCTTGATATTCTGTTGAACAAACCGTTCTCCACCTTTCCCCTTTCACGTAATCTCTTTCTCAAACTTCCCAGCTGATATTGGTGAATGTGATTCAGCAGGTCTCATGTGACCCTCACTTCTTGAAGCAAAAGGGCTATGTACATAAACAGAACTCAAAAGGAGCAGATTGGTCCTAAACTTTCAGGCAAGTTGAAGTTAATCAAAAGGCTAAATATGTGATAAACTGCCCTGATTATCCCTTTTTCTACTGCCAGATGAAAAAACAATATGGACATCAGTATGCCCTGTGAACATAAGGACATTCTCTATTGTCTGCTAATCATGGTCTTGTAGGAGAGAGCCTTCAAAGCCACAAACAATTGGACATGTTTATCACACTTAAACGTAAAAAGTGTTTGGTGCTCAAAATTAGGAAGATCTTTATGTACATGGATTATTTCCTCCCAGAGCCACCCTCACCTCAGTAGTCTAGTGGCGCTAGGATGAACATGAACAGTTGGGACTTTGCCGGTGGTGCTGAAAACATTATGAAGGTGATGGGAAAAAAAATTGTGATTGGTCACTATGGAGTGTAGGTAATGGCTGGTGCCCCACTGCCATCTCCTGGTGAAAATAACGAGCACAACAAAGGACATACAAAACTATTCTTATTCACTTGTTTTATCTTTTTCTTTTTTTTTGAAGTAGGAACCATTCAGACAATGGAATAAATGAAGGAATAAAGAAAGTGTACGGAATTTACAGCTCCTTTTGTACAGAGATCCATAGATTCAATGTTCCCACCCAACGCCTCGAGTTGTTTGTAAATAATTCAAATGTATTTGATTCTTTACAAAAGCAGAATGCTGAAGGAACCTGTTTAAAAACTCAGCGGTGACTTTACAGTGTGATGGAAATACAGGTGAGGGGCAATATTTTGAAGTGTTCCCTTTGGAGAAATCCGAACCTAGAAAACAAAAACCAGTGACTTTATGAAAGGAGACCCTAAAATCATCATTTAAGTTGTATTCACAAATGTCATTTTATATATAATGAAAAACTATTTTTTCATCCTTTTCGATCTCCCAAAATCGACAATGCATAAACGTAGCTATCTTACAACACGTGAAAATCTTGAGTGAAATTTAGAATTTCTCTAAATGTGTATCTTTGGCGGATGTGTACTATGTCATGAAGCTGACGGATATCCCGCCCTCCTTATTATAAGTGCATTAGGATAAAATGTAATATGGCAGACTCTGTATAATACACTTGTAAAGGCAGACCGGATATCCCTCAGTTTGTAACAGAGTACTCATTCGAAACTGTAATTAAGACCCTAAAAGATAATATTATCCAAAAGCATTTTTGTGGTGTGAAAATGTGGTGTGAACTGACGTTAGTTCACTTAAAAATAGATACAGACTGCTAATAGCGTCTCTGCAGAAAAATAAGCTAGGCATCCCTACAACTCCAGAAAGAGCGACACATAAATAATCATGAGGGCTTCATGTATGAAACGGTTTCATCCATTCTCTGCCTATGGGGAAATACATTGATACACAAGGGCCGAGTTTTTCTGTCTCGCTTCGTTTCATATGGACTGTGATATTTATTAGGCACTGCAGTTTTAGCTTCATTTTCCTCCCTTTTGCAGGTGACCTTGAAGTCCCTGTGATAAACACCTCCTGTAACTCATTGAACTCTAGACCGCTGAACTGCTTTTGACTTGAAAGCAATATGTTGTCGGTTTTCTAAAATGGCCGATACTAAATGGATGTGCCGCATAGATCACGTCTATGAGGTCATTCTTTGGAGTGTTGGCCTTCTGGATGTGCTGTACGTTACGCACCCAAAGGAGATCTGAGTGATTTAGCGCTCCAAAGGAACATTCTGCCTGGCCTTGTCAACCAAAGTTTAAAGAATTCATTAAAAAAAGACTGGGATACTGAATTTGAACTCTGTTTGAGCAGTGAATAAAACTACAACCTGCAAAGTAATGCGCCAATGTTGTTTATAACTGAGGGAGCAAGGGAGTTTATGATCCATAACAGAGAGATCTCTCTTGAAGATGTTAATTTGTACCAGCCGTCTGGTGTGCTTTTTTTTTAATATCCCATAGTGGATTTCGAACAGTTTATGAATGCAAAGTCGCTGGCTTTCATATTGATTCAGCTGCAAGAAATTCAAAGACAGATGATGCCTCACAGCGGAAATCAAATTATTTTATAACTGTGCCAAGGATTGCTTCATTCTTCGAAAAGTTGGTGTCGGTGAGTGGCATTTTAAGCCTCAAATAAACAGATACGTTATCTAATCTCCTGCAAGGCACGTGCGTGAAATGCTCAGCTTTCAGGTCTCTACGAGCTAAAGACGGGCAGACAATGTTGTTACAAACAGCAAATAATGTTCTCACAAATAAATTAAATTGGGGCAGATCAGGATTTTCGACATCAAAATTCACCTGCCTTCAACTTTGTATTGCAGCAGCCACTAAAGAAGGACTGTGCAATCCATTTTGAAGATTGGTGAGAATGTTGTCCAAAGTTATGTATCATGGTTCTCTTTATATGTCTTTATATGTTTCTTCCAAGGCTCTTTGTACGGATTGACCTGAAATATATTTAACCCACACTTTCGTAAAACAACGATTAAGGGTCTGGACCTGATACGTCACTTTTCGTGACGTACTGATGGTGCAGTGGGCTCCTCCATATTTACAAGGAGAGGAAAAGCCACCTTGCGTGACTTTTCCTCTTCTTGTAAATACGGCCCCCTCACACACAGCACTTTGCTTTGAAGAGGCTTTCCATGAGTGTTGCTGCAGGTGTTCCCACGCAACACTCATGGAACAAGACACATCTCCGGATTTATGATTTCTCGTAAATCTGGAGATGCGTCTGAATGCTACGCCACTCTAGAGGTGTTGTAGCGAGGCGCAACAAGGGCAAATGTTTTCATTTCTCCTTATTTTTTCCTCTTTCAATGCATGCTGCATTCTACAGCATGCATCGAAAGAGGGAAATGCCTGTAGTGATTGTTTTTGTGCAGTAAGGTGCGCCTTCGATATTTCATCTGCCTTAAAATAAGTGCCAAAGGATAATATGCATTTGTAAATAAGCGGATGTAATATCCCTTACATTTTTGACAAGTAACAAACATTTCTGTCAAACTCTAAATCAGGCCCTTTATTCAGTCTGCTGTAGTTCAGGGTGTGGGGCATAGTCTGAGCTGAACTTCACCTTGCTGCTTTCTCCTTGTATGTCAGTCACTACAGAGGCGTAGTTTGGTCAGTAAGATTGGGGGTGTGAGCTTCAGATTTCCCAACAACCATGCTGGCACATAATGTTAAAATATATGAGGAGCAGGGCGCAGGATAGGGGCTTAAGGGGCAGCGGAACGGAGGAGGAATGCGGATTGGTAAGGGTATGAAGGGAGAGAAAGTACATTATTTCGTGAAATAACTAACCCTGGGCGTAGTTCGCGTAGCCGCACTCCGCGACGCTATGCGAAGACGCACTTGCACTCCGCGAGCTACACGTAGCTCCGCGGACATGCGTAGTTGCTTGCTAGACCCGTTCGCGCGCCGTTTTTCGTCTTCGGGAGCGCGGTGCGCGTATTCGGGGCGCTGCCTGCATGCTCGAGATAGCTAGCGCGCTAAGTTACTCAAGAGGTTTGTCCCGCCCGCTTGCGTTCCCTTATTTCCTGTTCCGGGTCACAAGTAACGTGTTCGCGTTGTGTTAGACATGTTCGGGAACTTATCTTCTCGTTCGCACTGCCAAAGTGCGTGATCGCGTCAAATATCGCGAGAACGCGCATCCTTATGACGCTATCGCGCATCCAAATGACGTTATCGCGTTCGCACAGTCGCACGGGATTGTGCGAGAGTGTTTCCAAACATGGTGGCACACGCGACCAGGAAAAAACGAACGCAGAACGAAGGTAAGCCATTGCCGCGCACGCGATAATGTTATTCAGCGCGCGAGAACTACGCTACGCACCGGATCGCGGAGTAATCGACAGCTTCGCGTTCTCCGTAGAACGCGGAGTTGCCGAAACTCCGCAAGCTCCGCGAGCGGAGCGTAGTTCTTCGCCCAGGGTTAGAAATAACCAACATTTTTGAAGTGTTTCCAAGCAAAGAGAGTGTGTTTGCGTTTTTGCCTGTATGTAAACATTCAGGTTGAAATCCGACAAACACTTCACCATACCCGACTGAAATCACCTCTACCCAACTAATTATCACAAAATACATTTATTAGGGGGCTGTAACACCCCCCCCCCCTTGAAGCTGCTCCCCTGATCCAGTAGCTTTAGCTTTTCCAGCAGGAATCATTGTGATTGTTATCATACTTGCTTCCCTATGCACTTTACATAATTTTTATTTACTTCATTTAATCCTGTTCTTACAAATCTGAGGTGAAGCCTTCTCCATATTCATGCACACCATTGGCCATCCTTTAGTTGTTATTATTTCATTTTCTTCTTTTATTCAGAGAACTCAATAAAGTCATCCCTGTCCATTAACTCCTGCTGCTTGGTCCACCTGCTGATAGACACTCCCCATATCCTGATGCCCAGGGTGATTACTAAAGAAATAAAATGTTGCGCTGTAGAGACTTCTGTTCCACCTACATGTTAATTAGCACGTCCCCACATTATCACTGCACACCTTCCTCTGACCTTCCTGAGCTTTGTTCACGGGGACTAATATGATCTACACCACGTTACAACCAGGTCATGGAGTTTGGTGGTTTATTGCAGGAGTGGGGCCTGGTGGTTGCCGTTAGGTTTGCACTTACTTCAGTATGCTATCAACTGCCTTTTGTGAGTCAAGGGCCTTCTTGAATGCTAACTGCACACAGTGGAAACATAGCTTCTGGCCACGAGGCCCATTCAACAGATCTTACTCATGTTTGTTGATAAGTCGGCTACTTGGCAAAGAGCACTGCCTCTTGGCAGCCCATGTTCAGGAACAGGTTATAGGGTTTATTCCTTATGCAAGGCAAAACGTTCACTGGACACATGGTTACTTCATGCTTAACTCTTTAACTGGGTGTTCCTTCAATTTATAAAGTAACGGCATGAAACATACAAGCTGTGCTAATAGACATATGTTTCCTTTGCTAACTGAGGAGGCAGAGTTTCAGCGAGGCAATACACTAGGGGTTGCCACAGGAAGCAGCAAAGACTCTCTCAGGTCTGTTTCTACCTTACTAAATTCGTCTGCTTCCAAACAAATAAACATGATGGAAAAGCCATGGCTAAGATATTGAAAAGGCAGGTAGAGGTTGGCTGTGCCAAGAAGTGTTGCACAATGGTTGAGAGAGAGTTTTTTCAATGTTATGTCGGAGTATATCCTCCCAGTTACTTAGTTAGTCTCTCATGAGTTGCCCTCTGATAGTGGCCTTCGCTGCAACCCAGAGTACTCTACGGGAAGTCACTGAGTTATTGTTATCTGAGAGGTATGTGGAGAGGTGAGCTTTTAATTGGGATTTAACCTGTGGAGTGCGGTGTCGCTGTACAGTCATTCACCATGGTTTGCATCCTAGGGAGGCCAGTCCCACTTCTAGGGACAGCATAGTTGGAGAATGGTCGGAGAGAGCTGCCTCTAATATTTGAGATTCCCGGACGAGTGGGACATCTGTTAGAGGTATGAGGAAGTAGTCCAGCCTGAAGAGCATGCCATGGACCAGTGAGGTCAAAGTGTATTCTATGTCTGTCGGGTAGCTGAGGCGCCAATGGTCTACCAGTCCGTTATCCAATATCACATCATCCAACATGGCCCTGTCTGCAGCGTTGCCCCTGTCCAAAGGTGCCGTTCAGTCCAGGACTGGGTCTCATGCGAGGTTCCAGTCCCCACCAATAATGTCCTGTGAGGCGCTTATCTCTACTAGTAAGTGATTCAGGTGAAGGAAAAAGGACCATTTTGCACCAGTTGGGGCATACACAGCCCCCACGCATAAGGAGTTATCCCCAGGTATAGTTTGGTGAATGCTCATCTGCCATCAGGGTCAGACCATGTCTTCATTATAGTGGCAGACAAGGATTTACAGAGAAGGATCACAACTCTGCATTTGCTGATGGACCTCCATCCGGACCTGTGTCCGTGGTTGCGCTGCTGTGGATCACTTTCCTTACCCAATCCCATAATAGTTTGTCAGACTTCAGGGCATCTAGGTGCGTTTCCTGTAAAAACACCACGTCAGCCTTTTTGGACTGGAGATAAGAGAGTAATTTTTTTTTCTTTTGATGTAATTTGTGAGGCCAATAACATTCCATGAGAGGACGTGCAGCTTGTGAGGAGTGTACATAGTAGAGACAGGTACATTTAGCTGAGTCTCAACTCCTGTGCAGTGCTACCAGGGGCAGTTTTAAGGTGAGCAGGTATAATAAGGGACGGTTCAAGGAACTATGCTATGGTGTGGTACCATGGGTGGGGGAGTGGCGTTGGTGGGTGCAGGCAGGTGTATTATGATAATAATAATAAGGGGAGGTGCTGTTGAAGAGGCCGACAGGTGGAGGAAAGTGCAAACACTGGGTGTCGGGGGAAGATGGAGGACACAGGGGAGGGTGGCTGCGGGATACACTGGTAGGGAGAGAAAGGAAAAGGGTGGGGAAGGGAAAGGGAGGAGAGGGAAGAAGGTGGGGATGCACATGACCCCTGGCGTGCTGAATAGGGGCGTGCAGGGATAGTAACAGATATCAGGGGAGCAGGTACTAGGAGCTAGATAGCCGGTACCAGGAGGCGAGTGAGAATGTGTATGAGTTAGAGTAGAGGTATGGAGGGGAAGGAGGGAGGGAATACAAGAGAATTGACCAGGAGTAGCTGCAACTAATAGTGCAGCACCTGGGATTCAGATTTGTCCGCCATAGGTCTAAGCTTGTGGAGGCCGTGCATCAAGTAGGCCCCATCAGGTCAGCAGGGTACTGATAGAGATAAGAGTATAAGCTAGTGAAGGGTGGACAGGGGGTTCCTGAGAACTGTATGGTGTCCATAGGTGGGGAGGTGCAGATTCAATAAGTCCTGGCCATTTTTGCTGGGGAATGGGTGACCATCATCCTGTCATTGCAATAGGACGGGGTGGGTGTGTACCCAACACTCTGCTAGCGCGAGCTGCCTGACTAATGAGTCAAGGGAAAGGGGTCCAGGCAACCACCAGAGGAGAGAGAGGGGAAGATATGGGGGCCGGGAAACACAAAATAGAAGAAGAGAAATGGTTGGGGGGAGGAGCGAACAGGTTCAAGGGTGTGGTAGATGAGAGATTGGCCCATGGGTACCCCATGTACGGACTCTGGGCCTAGCCTGGTGGGGATACAGGTGGTGGTGCCTCTGAGAGGAGGTGTGGGCGTGAAACTGGGGGGAGTAGAGGCTCAGAGCCAAGAAGAGGCCCATGTCCTCCGGGTTGTAAAAGTCCTTAAAGATGCCATCTTTGGTGATCCGGAATCATGCAGGCTCAAATAATCCATACTTAATGATCCTTTGGCGCATGCGGGGTCTGAAGGTGAGGAAGGTTGGGATGAAGTATTTTAGGGGTGGCAGTCCCATTCGTAGCCATGGTGTGCTGCTGTTTAAGAGCTTCCATGAAGAGGAGCTGCTGTGCAGGTTTGCCTGCAGGCTTGTCAGCTGGCATTCACCCTGGGAGGTTGAGGAGCATCTAGCTCTGCTGCAATGTCAGTCCTGTCCCCACCAGAGAGGGGTATCCACCATGGCAGTGCTAGGATACGCTCTGTAGCTGTAGGGCGTATGGAAGAAGAAGAGGGTGCCTCCCAGCGTTCTGCAGGAGTAGGCCAGCAAGGGGCCCGGATAGTTGCGTGGGCCCGACCCCCAGGTTAGTAGGAGCAAAGTCTATGTCAGGGCTCTGATGGTTCATGCTGAGGAGGCCTCTGTTCCTGTCATGTCCCTCTCCAGTATAGCTGTGATGGGCCCAAGCATCTGTTGGCTGCTGTACTTGTGGTTACTGGAAGACAAGTGTCAGGGAGGCTGGGGGGAGGTAAGCAGAGTTCTCGGTCACCCCAAGTGTTCCCAGGACAGCTGTGCTGCCCTCCTTGCTGACAGGCCTTAGGTTGGAGGGTCTGTAGGCTTTGGGTGTCCTGGAAGGTGGGTGGTGGGGTACTTACATAGTGGGCAGGAGAGTAGGAGGGCCATGAGATAGACCTGCTAAAATATGGTAGGGCACTTTGCTCCCTAATGGCAGATGTGCATGGATCTCGTCCGCGCTGTTGATGGGGGCCAGAACTGGTGGGCGCTAGTCAACCCTGGGTCCTCTGTTGTCTCCCAAGGCAAGGTGGCCAGTGGGCTAGCTCTTCAAAGGGGACAGCAAGAGGAGAGTTGTGGGCAGGCGCTCGGTGGTCCCTCACCTTAATGTGAGTGCTCCTTCGCCTGTTCAGGTGAATCAAGGGAGGGGGGTGCCACAGCGCAGTGGCCAGCTAAGGTCTGGGCCTATGTTCTGCCCTTTAAGCGTAGACTTTCATCATGCTCCCTCCTACCAACTATGCAGTTATGAGGCACAGGGAGTGTGGGGGGAGTGTCGGGCTCTCCCCCATCTGCACCTGCCTGTGCTGTGACCAAGATGCAGGTCTGAATGCTGTCCATGAAGCCCCACCACCAGCCGTGGGATGGGTCTAGCTGATGTCATAGCTGCGTCAGGTGCTCCGCTGGTGCTCCACCATTGTAGATTATGGTACCATGCCTGCATTGTGGGTTGCAGTGAAGGACAGCTGCTGGAAGGGGGTCAGGAGCTAGGGGTGGGGCCGCTACACAAGAGACGAGGCTTTGCACATGCCCCGAGGCCCCGCGGCTGACCTGGCCGTAGAAGTTTTGGAGTGGTGTGATGGCTACAGCAGATGCCGTAGCTCATTAGCCAAGCATTAGAAGTTGGGCATAAGGAAGAGAAGAAGGGGTGCACGTCCTCTACCACACAAGAGAAGCCGCTGCCTCCGTCCAGCGCCCAGCTCTTAGCAGAGCTCGAAAAGCAGTCAGCCATCTTCACTCGTGGCAAGACCATGCCCCCTTATAGGTGCTTTTTTAAACCAATTACATAGTTATTTCTGCTGATATTTTTGTTGTTAATTCTGTCAGGTGCCCTAGGTTAATCCATTGAGTGATCTGATATCTTTATTGTGCAATTTACTAGCAGTCTGGGTATTGTTCCACATTTTTCCCATTAGGGTGGCATTTTCAATGGAAAAGGCTGGTTGGAGATATAGGGGGTCATTAGGATGACGGGCGGACTTTGTGCGCCCGTCATCCAACCAGTGAAAGGGACCGCCCGCCATAGGGGCGGGGGTCCCATGGCTAGCATTAGGATGCGCCCGCCACAGTGGCGGGCGCATCCTGCATTCCTACCATTGTGGCGGGCGGTGCACTCAGCACCGCCCGCCACAATGGCAGGAAGGCATGCTGTGCACTTCCATGCACAGCATGGCAGGCACCGCGCGGAACCTGCCATGGTGTGCATGGAACTGCTGTGGGGTACCATAGGTACCCCCCGTGTGCACCCCCCAGCCCCCCCGGAGTCCATGGGGGCCCACATCGGGCCCCCAAAGCAGACTCCGCATGCCTTTCATCTGAAAAAGCCCATTCTAATATGGCTGGCGGTGTCTGATAGACACCACCAC
Source organism: Lissotriton helveticus (assembly GCF_964261635.1). Lineage (NCBI taxonomy): Eukaryota > Metazoa > Chordata > Amphibia > Caudata > Salamandridae > Lissotriton > Lissotriton helveticus. Next base: position 1,379,223,330 of record NC_136063.1, on the reverse strand, counting down.
CATATAAACGCTTTTCCGTCCCTCTTTCCATCCGCCGCAGACACCCCAGCCATACTAATATGGCGGGGGGTCATTCCGGCTAGGATGGTGGGTGGGTCTCCCCCGCCAGGCCGGTGGTGGCTACCGCCGTCCTGGCAGGGGCGATCCGCCCGCCATCCTAATGGGGGCCATAGTATTTGGTCATCGCCATGTCAGAAAGGGGCCTGTTTCTGTCTGCGGGCTTACTGTACATTCACCTGTCTGGTCCTCATATTAACTATCAAAATAAGATTAATGAACTACCATAAGTAATCTGATCATTCAGATCTTTCTATGTTAGGTGATGTCTCTGGCTGCACCCAAACACTGTTGCATAGTCAATCTCTCCAGTCTCACTACTTATTCTAGAGCCCTGTGTTATGGCTTCAAGAGTGTGCTGAATGCACCCACTGATTTAGTTCTTACTAATTGAAATTAGCCAATGTATTATTACTCATTGGCCTGTATTGAGTGCATAAGGTATATTTGTTTTGTGCATAAACAACACATATTTATTACTTCAATTGCAAGACTTTGTGTCAACCCATAATATTTTATTTACTGTTCATATTAGTAATATGTAGGTATTTATTTTATTTGATTTCTGTAGTTATGCATAGTTTGGTCCTGGTCCGTAAGTGTAAGCACAATGATCAAGACGAGCTTGGCGTAAACTAGAATAAAATTTCTTGGGTTCTCCTCATGCGAAGTTTAATAACGTATGATATACATATAAGAAAGAGTGTTCAAGTCATATGCAAATAAAATTGTGTTAGGGATCTAATGAAAATAGTGTTATGTAGAATATTTCTTTTTTCATACCATATAAAACCAGGTTTTGCACTTGGCCTAAAAGTGAGCCATGAGTTAAATGAGGGCAATCTCGGCAATTTCAAGAGTGGTAGCAGTCTCTAGTGTACAAGGTAGAGCATGGCCAAGCCAGAGGACAAGAGTTCCTCCTAATTTGAGGTAGGTCTATCCAACTGTGCTATTCCTTTAGCTTAGTTCAAATGAAGGCCTTGAGATATGATATGGAAGAAGCACTATTGGAGATTGAAAGTCCAGTTGAATCTAGAGTATTGATAAGACAAATACAGAAAGCAGTGCACTAAATGTAGTTAAGAGACAAGTATTGCTTGGAAACATGGGATAGAGTGCACTGTAGGAAGATGAATCATGGACATAGTCTGACAAGTCATGCAGCAAATGGGAAAAGTCAATCACATATCACACTATAAATACTGCCATTCTTGAAGTCAGCATTTTGGATGCAGGGATGGATTGTTGAGGTTATTACCACATTTCCTTTCAGATGCAACCAATGGATGGATTCAAAGCTGAAAAGTGGTTAAAGGGATTGTTCTACACCAACATGTGTTAGAAGGCGATGATAAGTACATAATCACAGTGGAACATTCTGTCTCCACTGCCGAACTGACATCTGCTCATCCACACTTTGTTGATGTAAAATTGGCTCCTTCTTCAGTCAATGTGATGCCTGCTTTGCTTTTATCTTGCTGACAATGTAAGCCATCACTGGCAAGATGCAAGGCTTTTCCCGATCCAGACCTTGATTTTGGTGACTTGAAGTGAGACAGTTAGATATAAATAAGACTATGGAGTGAAATGCTTGAATTAATCTGAACCACAAGAAGTTATTCTGGGGATAGCTAAAGCCTGTATTTGTAGGTAGTTTTGCCATTCCAAAATGACAGTCAAATCAGCCTTGATGGTGCTCAAATAGGATTGGCCCACTCAGAACTGGTAGTCCATGTTCCATTTGAAGAGAGACAATAGCAACTCCAGACATTGGTTGGCCTCATCCGAGAGATTCATTTTGAGTCTTTATGGGATAAGAAGAAAAGGACTTCTATTTGGGTATCTCCACACCATGTATGGTGACTCATATACTGAAAACAGGATGGATAGAAATCCTTGAATTAATCTGAACCATTGATAAATACTCTGGGCAGATGCCAGACAATCATTATTTAGCTTTACAGAGCCATGACAGAAGAAGAACAAGTACATGAATATCAGCCTGGGCCCTATTCTAATTGGAACAGTCCAGACACTACACTACAGTCCAAGTCTCATTTAAAAGGGAACACAAGCAACCCACCAATGGGAACACAAGCAGTCCCAGATGGATAGTCCACGTTGAACCCAATCACAAAGGTGCTGCTTTAGACCTTGACAATTGATCCATGTCCAGGTATACGCATATCACATAGGGTAACTCAATTTTACAGGAACAATTGATGGAGAGGAATTCTTATATTGGTTTGAACAACTAGGTATTATTCTGGATGAATTCCATGCCACAATTGTGCAGGTTGTCTGAGTCATTCCACAAAGGAATTAAACCACATCAAATTACCATTGATCCTGTTCTAAAAAGAACAGTTGAGGAAAAACTGTTGGACACAACCCGTCATAAACGGAACATAAACTACCCAGGCAAGTTTTGGTCTTGATGAATATTATCAGCAGCATGTTGGCCTTACGGCTAGTGCGGTCAACCTCAAATCTGGGGAACCAGGTTCGAGTCTCGGCATAACGCGCAATGTCTTGTGATTCTGGGCAAATCACTTAATCTCCCTGTGCCTCACAAAAATGAATGTGTGTCCTCATGTAACACAACTGGTACTCATGTAAAGCGCTCTGATACCTGATACCTTTGGGGCAAGTTTCCGCTATATAAAACTCTTTAAAAAAAACTCATAGCCCTATGGAACAGAGAAGAAGGGTACTACATCATAGAATACATCTACAACCTAGGATCACTCAATCAGACAGCAAAAAAAAGTGAGAATGGAAATATTTGAATTAATCTGAAACACTTATGCTTATACTGGACACATTCCAAACTGCCATTTTCATACTTTGTGTTTTTTTTCAGAAGGGAGCTAACCAGTTGCAATTCAACCTTGGCCCTGCTCCAGTGAGAACTGTTGTACCTAAATGTCTACGTAACGTACCATCTGAACGGGAACTCAAGCAACCCTAGATAGGTTTTTGCCTTGTTCTTTCATGTGTTTCTTGCATGACCCCTTATCATTTTCCATTTGTTTGCCTAAATGTGCACAATTGCAACCTCCAAACACACGTAAAAAAGTTACAATCACTGCTCGGATTTCTCAGTATTGGCAGAACATACATACCTGAATATGCACAACAAATTAAATTCCCTTTATGCATTAATATGCACTGATTTTTCCACTGGATGCTGGACATTAGAACACACAGATACACTCCGATCTTTACAATCTGACTTACTTGAAACTTGCCACATACATGTGTCAATACCGCAAACCTGGTCCTCTGTATTTTACCAAGTGCAATTGGATTTACATTAATCCCCTTTAACAAAGGTGAAACAGTGCCTACAGCATATATATTGCATTTATATTCCTGAGTGGAAATGCATTTTTCTTCCACTTAAAAAATAGTGACTACAGTGCAGATGGCTATCTTTAGAGAACGGCCACTTGCACAAGGAAAACTCATTATTGTAATTATTGGTGATAGCCTTAGTGGCTGTCACCAAAGCTAGCTTTCCAAACGCTAAAGCCCTCCATCCTAGATGGATACATTAGGCTTCATCCTTAACAGCTGTTGATGTGGACTTTGTATTTGATCCTTCTTTGCAGACACAATAATTTCTACAATATAAGCATGTTTACACTTTGCCCTCTACTGTTTTGCCCCTTAGTATACATATATTATGGTTCAGCTCAACCTGCTACATGTTCTAGGCAGCAATACTCTGTGGTATGCACCATTGTTATTGGTGTTTTGTTGGTTGGCGCACTCCAACTTCAAATAACTTGCATACAGTCTTTACAAGACTGCACTGTGCAGTTGGTTGAACTGAAGGCTTTTCTTCTTTCACCTGATTTGTATTACTGTATAGTCCTTTAATGATAATCAACATTATCGGCAACAAAATGCTTTCAGAGATTCAAAGGGTAGTACAATCACTCATAAACTGCTTTGGGTTAAAGTGGCAGATCTCAAAGAGAAGTTGCTACAAATCCATGTAGTATATAACTAAGTCATCAGCGTATGGGAACATATGCTGTAGGGAATTCTCTGGTGGATGAAGTATCCAAATCTGCAGTCGCCACAGCTACAGTTGCATTAGTTACACACTCTAAAACACATAGAGATAATATTATCTTGGCTGCCATGAATGCAATTAAAAATGCCACCCATTTACCGAATGGCTTTCCTTCTTAATATTCATATCATTTAAGTGACCAAAATATTCCTTTTGTAATAATAACTGGGGTTGGCAATCGTTTGATTCCCAACTAAGAGCGCCGACACGCTTTGGTTGTCACAGCTCATGAAGGTGTTTCTTCAGCTCAGGTTGAAGTGGCAGCAACAATTTCGGTGCTGCAGCAACATTATTGGTGGCAAGGCTTATACCGGCAGGCTAAAAAATAGGTCCTGTGTTGTGACATTTGTCAACAAATTAAAAGGCCCAACATGGCTTGGCCACGGCAGACACACCTCCTAATTTCCAGCAAGCCTTTTGGCTGTATCTATTTCGATCATTGTGGCCCACTGATTTCTTATACTGTATTCATATTTATTTTGGTTGCAGTGGAGAAGTGTGGCTCACTGGTTAGAGGAGGCAGACCCGGACGCTGAGACCAGACCCGGGACCAGGGTTCAATTCCCGACGCGGCAGGGTCTTGAGCCCAAAATGTCCACGGACTCGGTAATTCTCGCTTCGGTGCCTACTCGAATCACAGGTTCACACTCTGCAACTCTGGGCAATAGCTTGCTTAATCTCCACTACGGCCCCCCGCGGCGGGATGCCTGGCTTTCACCTTGGGGATACCCAGTAGGGGCTATCTCACAGGGAAAAACCAGGACGGGTTCCCAATGCAAAGCGCTTTGAGACCTGGTGGTGATATTGCGCTATATAAAAGCCTATCCATCCATCCATTCTTGCTCTAGTGTCCTCTGAGTTTGGTCACAGTGCTCAGCTGACGAACAAACTGTTATTAAAGACTTGCAAGTCTTTATTGGGACTCATGCCTGCTGTGCCTTCCACACGGTCAAGGGTCCATGTTTTGCGTCCAAAGCGTTCAGAGATTCAATGACGTCCCTGGGAGTACAGGTGCATTATTCTTCTACATACATACCTGAAGGTAACTCTGTTGTGGAAAGGATGAACTGAGACTTAATACAGCCCTGAACAGCTATAGTATTAGATACCAGGTGTAGTTTGGGTCAACCACCTTTATGGGGTTTAATGAGCTCTCAATAACCTCCCTAAAAGATCTCTGAGTGGTCTCCATACAAAGTACTTTTCGGCATGAAGATGTATGTTCCAGACCATGACGGTCCAGACATTGCGGCAGCTGCTGCAACCTTTGACATAGATAGACATTTTTCTCTCTTACAGGCCCTACAAATGTTTTGTGTCCCTAAATCGAGCACACACTTGCCCATGTCTCTCTATTTCCCAGTACAGATGGAAAGACTGAAGTTTCTGGCTGGAATCCTAAAATTCGGCATCTTGTTTGAAAGAAGGCGCGATTAAAAAGGATTTCAGACCATCCCACCGTGCTCCGTTACTGGTCCTTGGAGTCCAAGTTACAAGAACTGTAGTCTTGCCGCGCTTTCTGGCTCTAAAGACAAATGCTTTGTCTCCATCGAACATATCAGACTACACCATGTGGCCAGTTCTCAATAGTAAGCCACGAGGTGTTTGTTCTCCTCCATAAGAAATTTCTTTGCAGCCCTTGAGCACCCCCGAGTCTTATACTCCCGGGCTGGGGGGGAGACTGAATCTCAAAGGCGATACAACCAAAATGATGGAAGTTTCGACTACTACGGCTTATTGTTTATGGTTTATTGTTTATTTGAGTTTTAAATAGTACTGGCAATACCCGGAGGTATCAGCGCTTTACATAAGGCTCCACAAAGTTACAAAATTACATAAGTTACAAGTTACATCAGTTACTAGAAAAACATTTCACGAATGTGGAAAATGAGATAAGTGGAGTTTAGAAGGGAAAGGGTGTAGGGTAGAGGGGTAGCAGGGAAATAGGAAGGAGAAACGAAGGAGACTCTGTCCAGAGTCCGTCTGGGTAGGTGACGGCCGAGAGGGAAGTCCACAGCCCATCTCCTCAATAGCTATCAGGTGGCTCCACCAGTCATCGGTCAAATAGCTAGGTCTCAACGGGAAAACATTTAGAGAGCATAGTAGACAAGATAAATGGAGCATAGGGGGTAGGGTAAAGGGGTATGAGGTAGAATGCGACAGAGAGACGAAGGAAAGTCTGGCTGGGTAGGTGACAGCCGAGTGGGAAGTCCACAGCCCATCTCCTTTCTAAAGCTGAAGTAATTCATACTGATCCACCATTGGTGGATCCACCTTTGTTGGGTTTTTCGAGTCCTACTATTGAGCCCGAGCCTCCAGTTTTCAACTAAGTACCTCTGGGTACTACATGGATCAAGATGATTTTTCTTCAGACAGTTCTTCTGTTCTGCATTCACCTGGGATCTCCGGTACTGATCTTATCTAGTCCTACCTTTGATATATGTCTGGATCATAGTCTCCTTGGTTTTCTTGATCATGTGGTTTGGATTTACGACAATGTTTTTACTGTTGATCAATTGCCACTATCTCCCAAAACGTTCTGCTGTGGAAATTGTCGATGGGGTGTTGGCCCCCCATTCTTCTTTGCATAAACTGAAAAGAGACTTGTCCCTTGTTAACATTTCAGCTGTTCCAGTGACTGATGGAATTGTTTGGGTAAAGTTCCTTTCGATACATTCTGCCCTTCGAAGTTCCTGCAGATACCATATGTGTTCAAAGTTTCTATGGGTGATGTAATAGTACCTGGGTTACTTTCAGATGAATGGGATGTTGAAACTTTAAATTTTATGCTTTCAGAGCTGGAATATTATACTGTTTTTGAATCTGAAGATCTATACCTTAATTCTGGTAAGTATGCTGATATGTTTTGTTATCACCCATATGGACATTATTTTCTACACAACGCCAGTACTCAACTTGCCTTGTTTACCTATACACATTGGGAAGATTGTCTGACTCCCCCACAAGTGAGTTCAAAACGCATAAAGACAAATTCACTTCTTTCGGAGGATATGACACTTTGGACCGCACGTCATATTATTTCTAATTAGTCCCCACCCTGCCCAAAAAATATATGCTTACCCAGACCAACCTCATATATACAGCCTTGTTTGTCAACAAGTTAGCCTTTAAAGGATATGATTAGTTGAAAAACATCATTGATTTATAATCAATTTAGGGAATGAAATCTTGGCAGGTTCAGGGCACGGAAACATTATTTCGAGCCTGCTTGATTCCCACACAAATTATCTTTTTGAATGACACCGCCCAGCAGACTACATGTCTGGGATTGGCAAAGATTAAATAAATGAAGGCTCCAACATTTCCATCTATTGCCCACTTTGATAATTGGCAAAGTTTAACAAATGTTACCGAAGAGCAACTCAATACTTTGTTGTAGAATGGTACATTTAATTCTACACTTTCAGGTCTAAAACGGGTGGTTATTGTGGTCAGTAGACACTAATAATTGTCATGCTCATTTTGTTAATTCCACATCAGGGTTCAAATTAAGCAGACCCGATCCCTGATACTTTCAATCACAACATTCTAGTATATTACTTCCTATTCGGTGATGAAATTGTGTCAACAATAGGTGGAACATTCCACGTTGCCTGCAGTGTAACAACATCTTTCCCTCCTGTCCGAAGACATGGATTTGTCAGATTTTCTTTTGGGTCCCAAATCACCATGTTCTAAAAGTTTTGTTTATGCTACTTATAATGAAATTTGGAAATTGTCCCAAACTGAAGCTACTGCACACTCAAGACAAATTGAACAAGAACATTTAGAGAAAGTGCTTGCTGATGTTGATGATAGTATTAATACGCTGTCTTCTCGTATTCACAGTTTAAATAACATTGTGTTGTCTGTTACTGATAATATACAAAGTGACATGTCAACTTTGTATCATGGACAAAGTCAACTTAGATCTATTATGCAGATTAGCAGCACGCTTCAAACCCTTAAAATTAATGTGTACCATGGGGCTATTTATATTGCAATAATTTATTCATGTCCTTTAATTTAACACACAAGCAAAACTGATGGCAATGAAAGATACAACGTACACTGTGCTGCATTTAGAGAAGTTGGAACAACTTTTATTCACTATGACTGAAACACTTTCGGCTGTGTGGTTCATACACAATGTTATTTCTTTACCTGCATCGATATTTCAGGTCATAGCTTGCATGAACATTTTTCCTGTTGGTAGATATGAACCCCTTGGAGGCATCTTCATTCATGAGTTATGATCACTTCCCTTTCCATATTGTTGTGAATGTGACAATAGGAAGTTCTCCTTGCTGGAGAAGAATGTGACTCTTCTCTTAGACATTCACTCCTTTGCAAACTTGTTGAAATTCACAGCGCATGTAAGAATTCAGCACCAAATTTGGTCTGTTATTTAAAAGGAATACCAATTCCTGCAATTCTTCCACTTATTACGGGCCTTTCAAATGGGAGTTACTCAATGCTTAGCAATCAAGATCGTTGCAGAATGCGTGCTGGAGTCCATTATATTTTGTCCATTTCCCAGCTCGACAACAACGTCTTGTTCCCCCCTCCACATGGGATTGTAGATAGCTTGTTGTGGCCTTCCATTCCAACTGTGAAGGCAGATTTCAACAAGCTAAGCAGACTCACAGCATTATTGTTTCAAAAGGAGGTTGTTTTCACATCTGCTGATAAAACCTTCAAATGAAGGTGGCTGGAACTTCTAGTAAAACACAGTCATTGGTAAATGCAAATCTTCCGCTGCATTTCTTTGAATTAGTGCATTGAATTCTTTATGCCTCTAACATGGCCGGTCTCGCATACTTTTTACAGTTGTCGGCTATGGTTTTGTCGGTTTGTTCCAAACTGCGTTTGGAATAATACTGGCTTTCATTCATTCAAAGTTTTCCAGTGTATTCGGAGGACTTGCCCTGCTGTTATTCCTTATTTGTGGCATTCTCATCTTATTTCATCTTCTCCACAATGGATGTTCATTTTGAAAGGCCCTTGGAACTACAGCTGCTTGAACACTATTGTGAGCATATGCTTCAGATTTTTTGAATATTTCTACTCTAAGAGCTAGATCTTGATTGGTCCTTAACATTTTGGCCAGCCTTGTTCACCTGCGTACAACTCGTGTTCCACTGCCTCTGTTGCCCCTTCGAATGGGCACTGGATATTTGCCTGGCTATGCACACACCCACTGCTGTGTACACTGAACTGCTAATGAATCCTTAAGCGACCCATTTTCAGGACGGTCACTTGGATTTGTGGCTTCTTCACAATGAGAGGTTTTAGCTACTCACCTTTGAGGATATTTGTGCATTGTCACATGGATCACAGAATACAGGCTCTACTAACATGGATGCAGCTTATCCAGTAATTATCTCAGAATCGGCTCGGACCGAGGATCATGTCTGTTCTTTGGAACTTGGCACTTGGGTTGTTAGTCAATCATCTTTTGCGGACTCAAACTCCTTTGGTTGTACGATGTAACAACGCAGGGAAATACATTGCATGCCTTAACCACACATTTTTACCCCACTTTTTTTTAAACGCATATGCTTTTACAACGTATGCCATTACTACGCATGGTTTATATATGTATATAAACAATGTATGTTTGGCTGGATACCCCCATTCCCCAACTTACTTTAAATGCGTGGTATTGGCATGCGTTGTAAAAACATACATGTGGTAAAAAACATGCATGGTAAAAACTGCGTGGTAAAGGCACAACGTGGTAAAAACCTCATTGGGAGAGGTGTGGCGCCGCGGCCAGGGCGACTGACGTTGGAATCTGGGGACCACGGTTCGAACCCCGGCTCCGGCGGCAGGTTAGCCCAGCACCATGTGACTCTGGGCAATAGCTCGCTTAATCTTCCCGACGGCCCCCAGCGCCTAGAGACCCTTACGGGTGATTGTGCACTTTACAAATGTGGACTTTACTTTATTGTAAAGGATGTTTCCTGACTCCTTTATGGAGTCCCTAGCCTTTGACTTGGCGAGTGACACAATGGATTCATCTGAAGCACCATGATTTTTTTTTTTTTGTTATTGAGAGAAGCACCATGATTTCACTAAATTGACAATTCATTTTTTAGTTTTCCAAATGTAACTTTACTGATTGTGCTTTAAGTTTGTTTATCTTTCGATTACCTTTATTTTTTGTAGTACTTTTTATTGTGCTATTATCCTGATCAACGGGAGGGTGTTGTGTTTTTTGTTGCATGGCTCATTATAATTTTACCCATGTTTGTCTAATTGTGCAAATTGTAGGCCACTTTTATTTTGCACATGTTACTAGATATCACACTTGCCTTTGTGCCACATTGTATTTTCACACAGAACCTGCACATGCCTAATCTAGGTGCATTCAATATCATTGTTTGTTAGCTCATTGGTGCCATTCCTCACGAGACCACATGCAAATCATTGTTGCTCTTGCTCCAATTTGAAAAGTCTAGCCAGTATATCACAACCACACCACTCTGGATGGAAACACAATCCATCTGAGCCAGTTTTGGCCTGAATGGGCATCTTCAGAGAGTGCATATTGATTGAGTCATTATGTCTTGGCAAACAAGGTGACATGAACTGTCAGCCATACCCAAGATCACCACCATATGTTCTTTGGAAGTTTCGCTTACCCCTGACAAGTGTCTAAATTCATTGTTCTGCCCTGGCATCTACAACAACCCTCCCTTAGATTGTGTCCTTAACCCATAGTAATGCTGCTGTTGATAGTGCACCAACATGTATGCCACCAAAATCCCCAACATTATATGCCCCCTCATGCAGACTCCACATGCCCCAATGCACTTGGAAGTAAGAACAGTCACACTTACTCTACCCTTCCTCAAATTTGCCCCTAGCAGGAGTCTGCTCAATAATCCCATGAGATCTGGTTGATCTTGCAGAATATGTGCCATGTAGTTATATATAAACTCGACCCAATGCCACTCTTGATTTATTAGCCTCCATATTCCAGTTTCTTACCTGTACCGCTTAGTCCCAAAATCCAAACGGCAGTCATTTTCGGCTCTTGTTTTCAGGCTCCAACTTCTGCTTCAGCTACTCAGCCAATATCAAATTTCAGTAATGTCTCTACACCTAAAAACTGACAAAACAAAAAAGCAGATGTACAGATAGATGTTAGCAAGTTAATTCAAAACAATCTAATCATTCCGGGTACTTGAGCAGCATATTGACACAGAAGGAATAACAAAAAGAGAGTGTTGTGTACTAAATCCTGTATAAAAAAAGACACTGCTCAATTCCAAAATGTCTGGATAAACCTGAACCCATATGAAGGCATCAATTCATTAACTTTTTGTGCTATTTGTTAACATACACTAAACAGGCCCTTTTGCTGGAAACTAACTGGGAAGTCTGTTTCCTGTGGTCCTACAAAGCACTAATCTTCAGCTACACAAGCTGTGTTACAAAAGAATTGTGTTGATTTGTGAAATATAATCTGTTAGTACTGAGAGCCTTAATAACGTATTCTTCATGTAATGATTGGGAATGTTCTAATGTCTGGTTGCCTATCCCAAAGGGCGTATAGGAAGTTACCAGTCAGTAGATTGAGAAGACCCTATTCCTAAGAAATGAGAAAGCAGGAGAACAGGAGACTTTATCATATGAGGAAAGAGCTCCATATTCTAGCTCAATGCAGTTCTACTTTTCCTTGTGTTTCTAAGTTTGATGTGCATGGTACTGAAGAATACAACAAGCACGATGAAGCAGAGAAGAGGAGGAGCAACATAATTCCTGTAGCAAGCTGGATTTGCATGTTAGTGTTCTTGCAATAGGGGTATTGCACCTGGGCATGGAAATGCTTGAATTAATCTAATTCACAGGTTATTGCATTGAACACATTACAACCCATGATGTTCTAGCTTGTCTGTGTTATTCTACAGGGGGACTACCTTCCTATATACTCTATTATTCAGCTGAAGCTTTATAGGACTATGCCTTCTCTGATCTGAAAGGCAAATATCAGCTAACTCTGTAATGGCCAGGGAAGCGCGTCTTTGACTCAACCCAGGAAGTCTCGGTTTTCCATGATTGTACTTTCAATTGACCCATTGTTGGATCTTGACCTTTTTTGCAGGGTTATTCCCAAATCGACCTGTATTAGTTGGATTTAGGACTTTATCACTGTTAAGCAGTGCTAAAGTGTATATGCTCTCTGTCTAAATTGTATTAGTGATAGAGTTATCCATGATTGGCATATGTGATGTACTAGTAAGTCCCTAGTAAGTACACCAGGTGTGCCCAGGGCCTGTAAATCAAATGCTACTAGTAGCCCAGCAGCACTGATTGTGCCAACCACACAAGGAGCACTGAAACCATGTCTCAGACTTGTCACCTCAGTGTCTTTGAGTGCAGTTTTAAACTGCCATGTCAACCTGGTAATTGCACCCACTTGCCTTCCCTTTTAATACATGAAAGGCACCCAAAGGTTTGCTTTTGCACGGACTATCTCTCCCATGGGGTAACATGGGTTTTGCCTTAAAAAATCTTTCAAGTGTAATTACCCATTAAGAGCAGATATACATTTGTAGTCTCTGAACTCACAATTTAAAAATATATCTTTTGATGAAGTTGTTTTTTAAATTGTGTGTTTGAAAATGCCTCTTTTATAAAGTGTAATATTGAGCAAACAGTGGTTCATTGGGGCCAATTGATCCCATAGATGTTCATTTTTGGAGAAAAGGGAAGATTGTTTACACTAAGTTCATTTGGAAATAAAAAATACGCGCTCAATCAAGTAAAACAAGCATAAAGCAGGACATCTTCCAAAATGTTTAATGTGATTAATTTATTCATTGCAGAATACCAACTCATTTTCTATCTCATTTTGTACTAGAATTATCATGATCCAGTGCTCACAAAAAGGTAAAGAATAGGGGCTTTAGTGAGTGAAAAAAGGTAAAACATGCAACTCTTTTAAACAACAAGACATTGAACTCCTATTGATCATTTTATATAATAAAACAAGGGATTAAGTAGTAATAAGGTCAAAGGTGTTTCGATCTCATTCAGTTGAGATCATTATCAGAACAGGTGTGTGAGCACCTAATATCTGGCTAGCTGAAGGCTTATCCAATGCCTCAATATGATCGGTCCCATTTGGGAAAGACTGTGCATTTTGATCCGTGTGCTTTGAGCCGTGAACAGCTGATTGATTAATTCGGTTTGTTCCTCTGGACATTGCTTTGGCGTTGCTTTGGTATTCAAATTGACTCAGCAACCTTTAGAAAGTGGGCATTTTCTTGTCTAACCATTCTGTGCCTCTTCCTGTCTGTAGAATACACATCTGAGTTGGTTGACAGTTGGGCTTTTGTGCCTTCACTCCAGACAGTCACACAAAGGGAGCTGAGGTGTTCCTGTTTGCCCATCATCAGGCTGGTGGGCCTTCCTGAGCTAGAGTGGTGGGAGGAGTTGTCAATGACACTTGGATAGGCCTGCCCCTGTCCTCACACAAAGCTTTCTCTAACCCCCCCCCTATAGTGTGTATGGAGTCAGGTCAGGGAAAGTTAGGGTCTTCTGCACTACAAACAAGTTCCATTGAAGTTTGTCTACTTCAAAGGCAGAAAGGTGTATAGGTATTGGACCTCGGACACCCCAAATTCAGAACACATCTGGACTGAGTACTTTCAGCCAGGAAAAAGAGTTGTATGCTGTAGCAGGGACTGCAACTCTGCCTGTTGCTTTGCTGTGTTTGCCTGCTGCTTGCTGCTTCTATTCTGAAAGTGAAAGGGCTGGACTTTGCTTTCTATATCCTGCTTCCAAGGTTCTCCAAGGGTTTCTGCTTGCTTGCCTCCTGTTAAGAAGTCTCAGGGTCATGAAAGATTTCACCTATCAGTGGTTGGGATCTTCTGGTGCCAAATCCAGTTCTTGGGCCATTGGAAGTACAATATGGTGATCTAAAGGAGAAAATTCACAGATTGACTCCCAGAGCTGGTTTTCCTAATGCATTACTGCAGAAGATCGAAGCATCGCCGCTGCCTGCCCCGAAGCATGGTTCCTTATTGGCGCATTGACCACGGCTTTCACCACAGGCCCCAGCTTGCCATCGCAGCGTGAAAGGGTAATCTCAGCACCATTCATTTTGAGCACTGTGTCACAACACAACAATGCAGCGCATCTGGTTTTTTGACACATCGTCGCTGGACACTGATTCTTCATCGACATCGCACTTCAGTATGGAACCGAGGCCGCGTGTCAGGAAACAATGCATCACCTCCACCTATCAGTAAAGAACTGATACATCATCTCCCATGCCTGGGAGTTAGGAACTGATGCATCACCTCCTCTGCCACTAAGGAACCAACGTATTACCTCCCCTGTGTAGCAAGGAAACAATGCATCACTTTACTTTTCTGACACCTCCTTAGCCCTGGGCTTGGCACCATCTTTGATTTTTGATGCATCTTAGGTACTTTGTACTAAATTGAATGTATCCATTGATTTCTATGGACTAAACTTGCTTAATCTTTTAAAAGTTATATTGTGACTTGTGTATGTTGGATTTTTGTTGTTTTGGTCTTGTTTTATTCAGATAAATATTAGCTATATTTCTAAACGGGTGTGGACTCCTTTGTAGTGTTTTTAATGTGTTAATATGTGTGTGTACAAATGCTTGACACATTGCCTCTGAGATAAGCTTGACTGCTCATAGGAATGTACCAAGGGGGTGATCAGGGGTTATCTTAGCTGTGTGACTCCCTTACCCTGACTAGAGTGAGGGTCCCTACTTGGATAGGTTGCAAACCACTGCCAACTAGAGACTCCAATTTTAACACCCGTCCTTCACTTCCTCCACAAATTATATTTCTTAACTCTCTTGTGGGGCGTTTTTCCCAGAGACCTGACAGTTGGCCTTACCAGTGACATAACAAAGGACACAGAGTTCCACGTGGGAAAGGTTTTATACATTATAGCTGTCAAAGTCCCCTCTGTACAGCATGGATGTGATGACCACATGTGATGGCGCACCTATATGCACATAAACTGTACTGTTATCTTTTTTCACTGGAAAACCTGATTTGCGTCTACCTCACAGCGTCATTTGCTATATAAGACTTACAAAATTGCATTAACTGAACGCTTTTTTTATGTATGCAAGTAAAGCACTTACTTGCCTTGTGGGGATCCTCTTTTTGTTCTCTGTCTCTGCTTCCATTTTGGAAAAATTGCTGGGCGTTTCCCTAATGCTTGGAACTTTACATCATCTGCTAGTCTGGACAGAGTGAGATTATGAGTGGGGCTAACACTTCGCTCTCAGGTGAGTCCTTTAGTACCTTTGACACTCCTTTCAGTGCTTGCTTTCTTAAATGAACTCAGATGGAACTTCCTTATTAATTCTGTTGATAGAAACAAACTTTTAAAGCAACTGAAGGAATTAAATAGAATGTATTGAACACTGCGGACTCTATTGCGTTACTTTTGGTGCACACGTTTTGCTCACAAATACATGTAGGATTTTTCTTGCACTTATCTACATTCGATGTGTGATGACAGTACACAGCACCATGTGAAATAACCATAAGAAGCTTTGACCTCTTTTGTTTATGTTGTAAGCCTGTTATTGTCATTTGCAATCAACAGGGGGGTGGTTAATACCGCATACCCCTTTATTATTGATAGGTTTGACACAATACTTTGTGTTTACTCCTGTTGATGACATAAAAATAGTGTTTGTAGATATTTTTCACATTCTTCAATAACTTACAGTATAAATGTAGCTGGTTTCCACTTTTGCCTCCCCTAACCACTTGTGTTTACCCTTAAAAATGGCTCATATATTATTCTTGCATTGTAAGTTATTTTTAATATATCCACATATCACTTTTTGGTCTTATTAATAGGTATTGACTAAGTTGTGCTAAGACGAATTTATAGGCCATTTCATCATTGACTGGATGATGTACAAAGAGGTCTCAGAGATATATAAGTTAGACAGACCTTCCGGTATAGACCACTCATTCTTTTATTTTGTACATACTTGGTTCCCTTTTTCGGTTATTGAAACGCCCTTTACAATGATATATGTAGCCCAGTCATTGGGTTGGCAAGAGAATTTTTTTTATTAAATAATTGACGACCTTTCTTATAGAGTTCTCCCTGTCTACCACTTTGTAAACAAACTGTTACAGTGAACAATACATTGTACAACTTTGCAAATCCTACAAGAGGATCATCTCTATGGCAACCGTCCATTTTATCATGTACAGGTGTCAGACTTGGAATATTGGTGACTCAGACTTGGGCAGTATTGTTTGTTACACAAAAACATCTTTCATTTGAAATGTCATGCTCTTAGCAGTAACCCTCTGCCACAACCCAGTACTTGATATGACAATAGAGGTGTCATCCTCATTTAAAGCACAATCCTTAGAGTGTATTGAAGTAATCCTACCAGCACTCGCACTGTGTAAACAGTTATACATGTTATGCTGATTATAGGCATCTTCTTGCTTCAAGTAATTTTGCACAAATATAGCTAAACGCTTGTTGCGACATAACAGTTTTAGTGGCACCTATATGTGTACTGAAGGAACAGGTTGTACAGTTTATTTGACATAATCCCGAGGGCAAGACAATGTTATAAATAAAGGGCCAGATGTAAGACACGCGAAATAGCACCTGACAATTTGTGAGTTGTTTGCAACTCGCAATTTGCGAGGCTCAATTTTGAATGTACAACAGTGTGTTTAACACTGTTTGCGATTCCCAATGGGGTAAAAAATTGAGAGGTTCATGAATATTAATGAGCCTCTTGCAATTTGCGAGTTCATTATGAATGACAGGCGCTCCCAGGGATGATGGCCTGCTGGGGTCAGAAGAACACCATGTCTGGGACTGCTTTTAAATAAAGCAGATTAAAAAAAAATGCAGCCTGTTTTCCTTAAAGGAAAACGGGATGCGTTTAAAAAAAAAAAAAAATGAAATTTTTTCGTTTCATTCTTTAAGGGCAGGCAGGGTTCCTTGGGACAACTGCCTTCTCTTAAAAAATATTTCCCCACATACTCACAAAGGAGAATGTGTCCCTTTGGGGACCCCTTCCCCTTTGCGAGTGGTTTACCACCTACTTCAAGTAGGTGGTAAACTGAGAGTGTTTTGGGGCCGCAAATGCGGTTGCAAAACATTAGTACATAGCATGTTGACTCTCTATTAGGAAGGGACGCCGCTTCCTAACAGCGAGAGTCGCAACTGCAATTTTGCATGTCAGGGACTCGCAAAATAGCATTTGTACATGCTTTTACCCTTTTTTGCAGCCGCAAACCGGAGGATCTCCTATTTGCGGCCAAAAAAAAAATCCTTCATCTGGCCCAAAAACTGCTACGTTTACAGTGATAACTAACAGAAAGCTAATATGGCCTAAAATCTACGCAAGCCTTACTTAGTTAGATATGTGTAACTACGATGCTGGCTTTTCTCAAGTGTAACTTTGATTAGCACAAGTGCAACTCTGCCATGGAAAGTTGCCGCAGCAACTTGATAGCATATCACATTTCCAATTCCTCACTCAATAAGGGTCCTCATGGACTATTAATGTGGTCGCAGTATGCGCACTGCCTTGTTGTGACAAATTCTTTTGCGAAAAGACCTATGTATGAACAGGTTGGTTCACAAAATAGGCAATCCTAATGGGTCCCAATCCGACCTACCTCATGAATGTGTAGGTCACAAATTGAAACTCACTCTAATTAGAGGCCATCCCAGGGATGTTGGCCTGCTGGGGTCAGTAGAACACCATATGTGTGATCACTTTTTAATGACAAAAACGTTTTATTTGATGCAGCCTGTTTTCTTTAAAGGAAGCATGTCCTGTATTTAAAAAGGAACAATTTTCTTTTTCTGAAAAGTTTGTGTGAGAGAGGGCAGTGGTCCCCTTGCGCACTGGATACTTCCTGGCGAACATTTTCTTTCAACATTCAGAAAGTGGAAGGACTTCCCCTTTGCTAATAGGTTTCCACCTCCTTTGAAGTGTAGGTAACTTTTGAATGTTTTGTGACAGAATTGTGATATTAATACATAGCGCACTGATGCAGTATGTGGAAGGAATGCCTGCAGCATGCCCCTTCCAAATACTGAATGGGTATCTTTTATAATCAATCAAAAAGTAGGGACCAGGGGCAAAAAAAGTCCAGCACACAAGCCCCAATAAAGGAAATGTAAAACCATGAGGTGTGCTGTTTCTAACAGAAGAGAGGTGGAGGTCGAATCCTAAATAGGAGGTATAGCTCTTATAAGGAGCAAGGGCCCTCACACACCCTGGGGGATGTCATGCTTCATCATAGGGCAGCTCCTCGTGGGGCCAGCACTGCAATGCCAAACGGGCCCCATAGGTGGGCTATTTGACGGAGATCTTTTGCCTGGGATCTTGGCTGATGATGAAACAGGTGTGTTTGTGAAATGTGAGGTGTACATACAGAGGTGAATAGAGTGTGGGAATATGTACATTTAAAATAACTATGGGAACCAGCTGACCAAACTTCGATTAGCGGGTTCCATGTCATGATTAAAAACCTACAGTACTTGCACAAAAAGAGTCTAGTAGTCTTATCAAGCATTTAAGTAAGGATATCGGTCAACATGTCACATTCCTTTTTGTGTCTTAGAGATCGTGGCATTTCTTCAGGACCTTCAAACCCTACTGGCTACTCATATAGGGACGGGTCATATTTGTGTGTAAAAAATAGATGACCATACCCTCACCAAATACACCAACTGCAACAAGGTTCCTCTGAGTAGGGACCATGAGTGTAGAGAGGAATAAGCCAAATGCTCCAGACTTCACGGAGGGTAGATCAGTCACTAATTGCGTACCCGACAGATGAGTTGGACGCAACGCCATTGAGCATTCCGTGAAGTCCAGAGCATTTGGATTATTCCTCTCTACACTCCTGGTTCCTACTCAGAGGAACTTCGTTGCAGTTTATGTATTTGGTGAGGGTATGGTTATCTATTTATTCATACAGTTACAAACTGCCTGTCTATGAGTAGCCAGTAGGATTTTTAAGTCCTAAGCAAATGCCACAATCTCTAAGACACACAAGGGAATGAAACATGTTGGCTGCTATCCTTACTTAAACGCTTGATGAGACTACTAGACTCTCTTCGTGCAAGTACTGTAGGTTTTTAATCATGACATGTAACCCGCCAATTAAAGTTGGTTCAGCTGGTTCCCATAGCTATTTTTAAATTTACATATTCCCCACACCTTACGCACCTCTGTATAAACATCTCAAATTCCACACACTCCGGCTTCATCATCGGCCAAGATTACAAGGAAAAGATCTCCGGCAAAGAGCCTTGCTGTAGGCCACGCTGGGCATTGCAGCGCCGACCCAACAAGGAGCTGCCCTATGATGATGCATGACTTCCCCTAGAGTGTGTGAGGGCCCTTGCTTCTTCTAGGAGCTATCCCCCACTTAGGACTTTACCTCACCCTCTTATCTTTTATAATCGCCAAGTGTATCTAGTATCTAAGAAAAGGGAATTTAACAGAATCACTAAGTGTGCTTACTAGATAAGAAAAAGGTATTTAGCAACCCCAACCCCTCTGCTTTTCTGCTTTGGAGGGTTTTCAAATGTCAAAACACTCCCTTCATGAGGCCCCCAGTGTATCTAGTTGCAGTGACTAGACGGATAAAAGACTGGAATGTGATACCAAACAGAAAACTTATATTGATTCTTTTTGGATTTCAAGCAAATTTAACTAGAAATACAGGCACAGAGGTGAGCTTCATTCTTGTGAATCATACAAATGGAAGTGCACGTTGTCATTATGTTAAACTGTATCCTCTTCATTCTATCCACAGTGCTGCAAACTCACTGATACTTATTTGAAAATAAGACAATGCCATTTGTTCCCCTATTGCTATCTCCTCCTGCTGCTTACTTTTGATGAGTTCTTAAAAATGCCAATGACTTCCTGTCATTACTCTGTCTCAGTTCTAGATGATATCCTTTCACCTTTGTCAGTGGTTCAAGGATTGTGATAAAATTGTTGGACATGAACTTTGATCTTTGAAATATTTTTACCAGTTACCTCTCAATAGGAACTATCGATATGAAGGTACGAAAAACTGTAACTGTGCCCTTCATAAAGCAACTTTTGATTCCTTTTCAACACACATATCAGAGTAGTCCTGTTTACCAGTTCCCACATTTATTGTAGCTCCTAAATTGTGCACTCAATATCTAATTTCAATCTTTCATCAAAGCAGCGTGTTAATGCACCTGCTCCAGGGACTTTTATTTGACCATTTGCTTACAGGTTACACTACTGGAAGGTCCACTCTGCCTTTCAACCTCTGAAATCGCTGAATTGATTACCATTAAGCTGAATTACTAGAAACATCTTTATCTGTCAACAGCATCAAGAGACATCCTTGGAATTGAAGGGAAGCTCTACAAGAATGAACATTAAATAAACAAAATCAGATCAAAAGAGACTTTATTTGCTTGTTTTTTGAGACAATCATAAAAGTGCATATAAACAATCCATTCGTTAAAACCATAAATAGTACATAATTATGTTAAAATGTCATCATATAAACAATCATATTAGTCTCCATAGATACAAAGTAATAGTTTTCCTGTGGCTAAATACTTTTTATAAAAACACGCCTATCCTCCAGGCTCTGTGTACATCGTCCAGGAGCTGCAGCGCAAGCGATGCAGGACGGAATTGTTTCAGGCCCAGCTCCTTTAAAATCGAGACAATCCAAACTTTTCTCAGGTTTTTTTTTTTTTTAAATGCCTCATTTGACCTCCGTAGATGAAACAACCTCTCAATCTGTACCACCCTTGTTGCTCTTATCTAAGGGGTATAGACTTAGCTGATGGTATTTATGCGAAGCCCAGCCGCACCACATATCGTGAGCTGACCAAGAGGTATAAACAATGGATTGTACAAAGTAATTTAAACAGCAACAGTGCAATCTAACAAATTCCAAAACAATCCGCTTTCGGGACTCCGCATCCCGTGCAATTAGCCTCTCCACTACCCCTTATTTTGGTAAGCTTCATGGGCGACCAATATAACCTGTGA
Source organism: Lissotriton helveticus (assembly GCF_964261635.1). Classification (NCBI taxonomy): domain Eukaryota; kingdom Metazoa; phylum Chordata; class Amphibia; order Caudata; family Salamandridae; genus Lissotriton; species Lissotriton helveticus. The sequence goes on along the minus strand of NC_136063.1, from coordinate 1,379,202,118 downwards.
AGTGTGAAAAGGGGATTCTTTCTGAGTGCAGTAGATGTAATCAATGGATATAAAATTTCTAAGGATACTTGCCATAAGTTTTCCAGATCTTCACTCGGCAAGCACCTCTCCCAGATCAGGTATGGATGCTCCATTTTTCTATCCGCTGCCACAAGAAGAGGCTGGTACCACCGACCTACTTCCTTTTTCTTAACAGTTGGGTCTTGCAACTCATCTTCCATTGAGATATCCTCGGGGATTAAAAACGTTGGCTCTTACACCATGAAGAGATTTGATAGAATTTAAATCTGGAGAGAGCACCACTAGCAAGGTTCCACCAAACTTCCCAGGGGTAACAGTTATTACCATTCATTATATCCTTCCAGTGTGAGACTTCAGCCTCCTTTAATGGCTGAGATAGAGCGTCTGAGAGGCATTACGGTATTCCTGGGGAATCCCACACTGGAGCCCAATCACTATAATACGACAGTCCCAAACTTGCCAGACACTCCGTCCATAGCTTAGCTGCCATATATAGAGTCTTCAGCCTAATCTTTTTAAAGTATTTAGGGGCTCCAAATTTATTCATAAAACCTACCTCATCTAGATATAAAAGCATAGCTTTAAACATACTACCAATCAGGGAGCTATCTGGTTTCAGAAGTAACATCTTGCAGTTTTTTACTTGATATGCCCAACAGTAAAACTGATGGTCCGGCAAACCCAAACCTCCCTTAGCCAGTTTCCACCTTAGTTTCGTCCAGGACAGCCTGATCCCTTTAGCTGTCCAGGTAAATGAAGAGATCTTACCCTGTATTTTCAGAAGAGCAGTTTTATCAAAGTCCATGGGAATATTTTTAAAAAGGAAGGCGTATTTAGGTAGATCACACATTTTAATCAGATTGACTCTCCAGTAATGGGATAACGGTAGAGTCTGCCATCTCTTCAATAAAATCTCCACCTCTCTCGAAACTTTCTCTAGGTTTGTTTTGGGGATCTTTCCTATATCCTGGGTTATTAATACTCCCAAATACCTTAGCTCTTTAGCGAGCTTTACCCCCTGTACTGGGGTATTCCAAGTCATAATCTGGCTCTTATCACTATTGACTTGATACCCCAACACTTTACCAAAAGACTGTTCTTCAGCCAGACGCTCAGATAGTGTGGAGTTAACATTAGAGGAAAATAGAATGAGGTTGTCCGCATATAATGCTACCTTCCTAGTAAACCAATTAACTTTAAAAGGGGAAATGTTGTCATTCTGCCTTAAACTTAGGGCCAAGGGCTCGATGTACAGATTGAAAAGGATGGGGATAATAGACACCCTTGCCTTGTGCCACGCTGAATTGTTACCGCCGCAGTGAGATTACCATTAACCAAGGTCTGGGCCTGAAGGGAATTGTATATTTTTTTTAAGGACTTCCCTAAAATTAACTCCAAAACCAAAAGCCTCATCCTCAACCGTTAACTCTTCACTATACAAGCCTTGAAAAAACTCCACAAATGCTTTCTCAATATCCCTTTTTTCCTCTACCATTTTGGCATGGTATACAACCTTTACCACGCATTTTTTACCACGCAATACCATTACAACGCTGGCATTACAACGCAAACCATTACAACGCATTGCGCTGGGGGGCGCTCTAGGATAGGGAATAAGTTTAATTTTCTATCCAACACCTTCCCTAGTGTCCACGGGGACTGGAGTTGGAATAGAAAATTATACTTACCACTATCCAGCACCTCTAAGCGCTATGCGTTGTAAAGGTATGCGTGGTAAAAACCGCGTTGTAAAAGTATGCGTGGTAAAAGTATGCGTTGTAACGTCATACATCCTTTTGGCATCTGCCATAATCTTATTGATGAGATTATGGGACCTATCAGATCTGCTTTTCATGGTGAGTAATTTACCACAATTCTCACCCTGGTCAAAATCACTCATCTTACTTGCCTCCCACTTTTGGAGCATAATTGCTTCAGTTTTAAGCCTCAACTTCATCTGTAAATCCTCAGCCCAAGCTAGGAGAGTTTCTTTCTCTGCATCAGCCATCTGCCCCCTTTTTAAGGCTGTCTCTGCGAGTGCTAGTTGCTTTACTAAATTTACAATCTCGCTTTTTTCTGATCTGGCCCAACCAACAACAGCCCCCTTTAAGGTCCCCCTAAGCCAGGCCTTAGAGGCATCCAACACTATATGCAAAAGTGCTAAATCTAAGTTGTATTGAAAAAAGGTAGCTGTTTCTCTGTTTAGTAGCTCAGGGTTCGAAGGTTGCAAACAGAATCTCATATTCAAGGTCCACCTCCTTAAAATTTGGCTCAGAGGGGAGTTCTAATTTTAAAACAATAGCACCATGATCAGAAATGTGGATCGGCTGATATCCAAGTAACCTTACTGATTCTAACTCGGACAGATAAATGAATATATAATCAATACTGGAATAATGGTGGTTCTTTTTACTATAGAAAGAATATTCCCTCACCTCACCTCTTTCTTTCCGCCAAACATCACAGAGATTGAAGATTTTTAGCATTGTAACAAAGTAAGCTTTGAAACAGGGTACCGCAATCTGTGTTCTGGGGGAGGATCTGTCTAAATTATTATTAAGCAAAACATTAAAATAGCCACCTAGAATCAAGGGGGCTTCAAAATCCACCAAGGCTAAACATAGATTGTTTGAAGGATCGATATCATCCTCGTTAGGGCCATAATAATTGGTTAAAGTATAGCTAATACCATGGCACTTCACCTCAGCTATTACCCACCTTCCTCTATTGTCTGTCTGTGACTTAATAAGCTCCACTCCTGCGTTTGATTTAATAATTATAACCACCCCTTATAACCTTCCCCACCCATCTTAGCTTTCCAAACAAAGCCTTACCCTCTGACTGCAGCAACTGTGTCTCTTGAAGCATAAGAATCTTAGCCGCATTATCCTTAAGGTGTTGCAAAACCAAACCCTGCCTTCTCCTGACTCTCAAACCGTTCACGTTCCAACATAGAATCTCAAGTAACTCATCTCTCCCCAACCCGGGTCTACCCCCTTTCATATTCCTTATTCTTCCACAAATTATATCAACAGATAAAAATTAAGTCATATGAGGTTATATTTAGGATTTTTTTTTTCCAATGCTCCCCGCCCGCACACGTGAAACACCCCTTCACCCTCCCACCCCACCCTTGGGAACCCTCCCTGACCATTCATCAGGTTACTGTAAACCTGCAGAATAAAAAGACATGTATTGTTGATTGATCCGAACAGTTGTCACACGGACACAGTCCTAATGTTCGCAACCACTCATTCATAACTGGAAAGCTTACTAGCCTGTGGAAAATATTATATCTAAAATGGGTTGATAAGAACCGGTCATAGCCACAAGGTACGAACAGTAGATAAGACTGGATACTAAAAGAGGATAAAATCAGGTGATTATACTGGACAGTAGGCTTTAAACACTCGGTTGCTACTCTAATAGAGTCCAGATGAAGTAGTCCCTGTTTTTTTAAACCCTTTCTACTGATCGACTGCATAGAGCTCGGGTTAATGTAATATACCAAGTGGCTGAGATCAAGCATAACATTTCTAATAAACCTCAGCCACGGGATTAGTAACGCTCCTTCAAGTTTTAAACTTTCTGCTAAAACATCCTGACTTAGCTTGGTCTCAGGTTTAGACCATATTCTGTGCCGTAGGAGAATTGGCTCCATTTTTATCAGGTCTGAGATAAATGGCAAACCTAGCTCTGAGTGACAGACATATGGAGACGTGCTACTGGGGACAGCTAGGATGTATCTCAAAAAGATGTTCTCCACCGTTTGGAGCGACAGAGTCTCCGCAAAACCCCAAACTGCAGCTCCATACATAGCTGCAGAGACGCATTTCGCTTTGTAAATCTGTATGAGTTCCCGCAGTGGTCTTCTCACTAGTTTCCTTGCAAAGTTTGTGAGGGCCATCGTTAATCTAGCCATTATATGTTTTTTTGTCGGAATGGCTCGTGTCCAGGAATCATCTTGATCGAACAGTATTCCAAGGTATGGAAAGCTTCTAGTATGCTCTATTTTCTAGTCCTCCAGGAGCATGTCCCTACATTTGTGACTCCCTGGCCCACATCTCATAATGTGAGTCTTAGAGATATTCACCTTAAGATCCAGTTGACCCATAAACTTAGTAAAACTATTTAAAACCCGTTGTAGACCTACTTGCATGCGGGACATTAGAACTGCATCATCTGCTTAAAGAAGTGGGGGAATGGGGCGTGCAGCTATTTGTGGAAATTTGTGATTGTCCTTAATTAATGCCTCACATAAACCATTAATATAAAGATAAAAAAGGAAGGGGGCCAGGACACAACCTTGCCTGACCCCTTTCCTAATGGGGGATGGGGCGGTGCGTTCTCCACCTGTGCAAAAGCGTACACGCGCCTTAGCATCACAAAATAGGCATCTGAGGAAATAGATAATTTGTGTATCTACCACTAGCTTATCTAGGATAGCCCACTGAAGGCGGCGGTAAGATCGACAAAGGCTAAGAACAATCTACCTTTTTTCACTTGTGTGTACTTCCATACTAATATTATAAAGAGAGAGCCCAAACCTTTGAGGCGGGTAATCTCAGGAACCACAGCGCCAATCACAACACCCAATACAGCATTGGAAAGGACAGTTTCAGCAGATGGACATAGGCTATACAGCTGCCCACCATATACATTAGAAGGGTAAAAGAACCTTAGGGGCAAAGTAGTCCCTTGTGGGCGTGGGCGTTCTGCTCGGGCGTTTTTCTGGGGGCGTGTGCCTACAGCGATGTGCGCGGTATGCATACACAGCGATGGGCGCGGCATTCCGAAAAACAAAGCGTTCACAGTACTCCGTTGTGGACATGTGCGTTGAGCTGGGGGCGTTTAAAATAAGCGTTCACAGTACTCCATTGCGGGCGTGTGCGTTGTGCTGGGGGCGTGTGCATACAGCAATGGGCGCGCCTCAAACCAAGCTGTATTCCACTGCTTGCGCCAAGCGTTCTGGGGGCGACTACCGTTACAATACCACTGGGCGGTGCTTTTGGCAATTTGCGGTGCGTTCGCCGTTGATGCCATGTGGGTCGTCTAACTGGCAAGACTGCGGCCAAATACGTTCACGGCTCACACGCTTCGCATTTTTCAGTGGCCTCAACTACAGCGGACAAACACACTCGCGGTTGGAGCCGCCAGACACCTTAACATATTGCTCCGGTGCTCAGGCGGGGGCTGAGGCGAGTCAGCGTACCAGCGGGGATACAAAAAATTCAACAGACTGCAATTTCACACACGCGCAGCGTCGCGTGCACGCTGTCACGCACTGAACTCTCAGCCTAAAGGACTTAACACCAGGCGCACAACATCGACCAGGACGCTGTCGGGGACTGTCACACCAACGGACCCCACAGGATGCACAGGAGAATGACGGAAAAGAGTATTGCCAATAACTTGTCTGGCACAACACCACAAGTTTTGCCTCCTTTGCTTGGGCAAAGTGCACAATTAAAGTCACCTACCATAACCAACATCATGTCTCTGTAATTCTTCCTATATACAGTCTGCAGGTTGTTATCTAATTGCATTAGGACATCTCTCACTAAAGCCAGAGCTTTGTTATTGTACAAATGTATCAGTACTATGCAATAGTTACCATCAACATGGATTAACATTAGTTGGCAATAAGGTTCCTCGGTAAGAAGCTCTACCTTTTTCATTTCCAGCCTATTAGATACATACGTTCCAAGTCTTCCTTTTGCTCTACCGCTAAGCCCTTTGATAGCTGGAGTATGGAATGTCTTAAAACCATTAATATGGATTGGCTCCTTTGCCCACGTTTCTTGCAAGCATAAAATATTAAATGTCGTTATGAATTCCCCAAAAAGGGGATTCGACTGTTTAGACAACAGACCAGCAATATTCCAGGATATGACTCACAACATACTTTTCTTTACAATGACATGTTGGGATGGTGTATCTGATAAGCTCACTAATCCACAAGCTCTGCTGATTGCAGGCTGTTCTATCATGGCAATACTTCTAGGTTCATAAGTTGCCTTAGTACTTGAGTACATAGGGGCCATGTCCTGAGCCTTCATAGTATAAAGGGTTTGTTGATCTTGGGCTACAGGATTGTTATCTTTATAAATATCATCACCACAACAATTATTTTCGAGAGAGAGGCTTGAAGGGGAAGTAAGTCAGTCTTGTTCATCTAATGTACTAAGAATGCCGAAGCGATTACTAACTGGGATAGAGTATCTGGGGTAAAGGTTCCTTAGGGGTAGTTCCCCCACAGGGCTAATTCCTGCAAATCCACGAGGAAATTTGTGCGGTTGATAAAAGTACCCTAAAGGCAATATACTTATGTTATGGGGGGAGATAAAATGAGTCCCTGCAACATTGAGAATAGACTGTACTAATTTGGGTGATCTGAAAGTTAAGACCACGCAGTCTCCTCCCAGGGATTTAAATGATTTACCAACCCAAGATATTTGCCGTGCCATTTTGACTTCTGAAAAGAGAATATCAGTCAGCCCAGTTCTACCAGACAATAAATGCAACGATTTATTCCTTAGAGTAGACCAGTGCTCACTGTCATTATGGGAAAGAGGCGGAACATTAGCCAAAACATATGTATATGGTGTGGCTTCGGGTGGGAGATCTAAGTTCAAATTTATGTTAATTTGGTTACTCTGATTATAGCCCGAAGTATGCGTAGATGCAGATAGTCCCGCCCCATGTGTCAATGCAGTTCCTTCTGTTGTTTTAGGTACCGTGGTGCGAGGCTTAGAGCCTTGATTGCTTCCAAGATTTAGTGCCCCTGGTTGTTGTAGTCTCGGCTGGTTCATTAAAAGGGGTGCGAGAGGCAAGGATCTTTGATTGAGGGGCTGATTCAGGGACTGATCTCTAATCATGTCAGTATTCGAATTAGGGCATAAATGTAGCCGCTGGTCACCAGGCAAGGCCACCGCATGATTATTTGCCACTACACTATTTCCTGGATGTCCCCTAGTTATTCTAGCATTCAACCCACTTTAGCTATCTTATGAACATCATCAGTGATACTCATGACGGGCCCCTCAAATTTTGTAAGCCTATCCTCTACTGAAGTCAATTTTTGGGCCTAGTAAAACAGATATCATCATCTCCATCCCTTTCCAGAAATCATCCTCCTGTGACGGGGGTAATGGACTATTTGCTATCATTGACTGCGATGGGATAGTAGGTCCCTGACTGATATCTCTAACATTATTTCTTTTTTTCCGTTTCGTAATCCTTGGAAAACCTGGGTGATAATTGCTGCTTTGAAGTTTGGTCTCTGTGTGCCCCTCTACTTCCTCTTCTTTAAGGGTGGATCTTGGTGGTATTGCGGTTTATAACAACTTCATGCCCTTTATCTGTTATAGAAGGGCTGTTGCGTATGCTTAGTGAATCTGGGGAAGAAGTGGATTCTATTACAGTATTTGACACAGGTTTTACCCGAGGGAGAGTTTCATTGTTAGGCTGCAAAGAAAGAGGAGCAGGGACATCTTGAGTTGTCTTAAATTGGGACGACAGTGGCTCTAGTGACAACCTATGCTTTGTTAATTCTATCTCATGAATCAATGCTGATTTGGCTCTCAGTCTAAACACATCTAAAGTCCCCACCATCCTGCCCTGAGATGAATTTACGTTTACTCATTTTCAAATTGCTGCATACAAAACATACAATCTGCAGAGCAAGGTCTTTAAGAGGGTCTATGAATACCTCAAGTCCCAAGTCTTAGAGATGTGGCCCAGCTAAGCCTCTGTCAGTCTCTGACGGGGTCGGACGGGCCCGCCTTCGGCCCGGGCTTCGCATGCCCGCGCGCCTCCCACCCTGCGGGAGCCCGCGATGGCTTTTGTAGTGCCTGCTGGCGCTTCTGGGTGATGGGAGTAACAGTGCGCCTCAGGGGGAATGATGGGATAAGTAGTCCCCTTGTGTTGTAAGAGCCAGTGACTGGGCCGACACAGGAGCACCAGACAAGCGTTGCGGTCCCCTCAGACAGATCAGGCAGCAGGTAGGAAACAAAAATTCTGCATCAGACCAACGGGACCATCCATTGTCAGACCCTTTCCTAGGGTAAGGTGTGCAATGAGTATCTGGGACATCGTCATCTCTGTTGTGGATGAGTTGTAAATGTCGGCTGATGCTCTGATTTTATTACATCAGTCATCTCCATTCATATCCAGATGCTAACCAGACATTTAGGGTTCGGCCCTGACTTGGAGTCACTAATTCCTTATGTAGTGCAGACTAGCCGTGTCTGAAACTTTTAATGCTTGAAAATAATCTTATGTAATTCTCAATTATAGGAGTGTTGTGTATATAATATTAAATTGTGTTAATGGTACTTTTTTGCATACTTATTAGCCCGTGACAGACAGGCTTGAGATGAAAATGTTTTCCTGGATCTGTGAAACTGACGTCTGCCTCATCCACAAGAAATGTTCTAGTTGAATGAACCTCCTGTTGGTATTTTGTGTGACTTTTATTGGCAAGAAATGTCCTCATGCTAATTTTTGACACAAGATAGTAGCCAACAGCATTTTGCCTGAGGCACATAATTTTTCGCAATATTAAGCGTGTTAACAAGAGGACAATTTGGAAATTTTGCACACTCAGATCGCGATTATCACCCTATCCGTCAAATTAGGCTTTGCACAGAAATTACAGTAAAATATTCAATTATTGGAACACAAGAACTAATAGGGTTTAAAACACAGAGCTAAGCTCCCACACAGGCTGAATGGGAGTTATGTTGTATGAGCAGTGGACGTGAGATTTGAAGTGATGTATCTTCATGTTTTTTTTAACCAGAGGGCACATGGTCATTGCTTGGTGGTTTCTGGGTGATAGTGGTTCAAAGTTTAGAGTCAAAGTCTGGGGACTACTGTTTTAGAGTCCTCTTTTTAACTCCTGCACAACTTTTTCTTTATTTCTTGGGTAAAGAATTCCACCCAAATGTTGAGCTTGCAGCTAATGCATTTGAGTTGTTTGAAGTGGAGAGTATTGCGTGTGATGCACAGTGGCAGCCCATTAGTACAACTTAGAGGGGGGCCACATGCATGCACACTCACGCACATGCATTCAAATGCAGTCGCACACACACCCATTCACAACACTCATAAATACACTTACCTGCTGCAGCTCTCAGGAGGGAAGCCTTGACGGTGCCAGGAGGGTTGGGACTGGTGTCTCCCCTCAGTGACTGGACGCAGCCCCTCATTGGCTGACCTATTAGGGGAAGCAGCAGTCACTACCATGTCACAGAGTAGGATGGGGTCAGAGAGACTTCCGACCCCGTGACGAGCTGTCTGTGATAGAAACTTGGCCATGGGCACTTCAGGGCTTAAAACTGGACTGCCCAGGTACAAGGCTATCACTGACGCTCCTCCTCATCATGAGGGGGGTGGCCTCGAGGACCTTTGCCGAGCTGAGAAGGTCACACCCACAGGAGCTGTGACATCCTCAGCCCAGCAAAGTTTGACTCAGGCAGCCAGCAGTCAGTGCATTTAGCGCATGTCTAGCACTTGAAAATAATAAATAGTGTCTGTAAGGCTGATCTATGTTCATATCCAAAAGATGTGGGGGCATTGCCCCTTCACCCTTATGCACGGGCTGCTGCTATGGATGCATCTGATCTTGAAAAACAGTGCAGGGTAAGATAGTTATGGTTTGTAAAGATTAAAGTAATGTGGTCATAATTGTTTGCTATGACCACCAACTGCACTACTTCTTGGAGAATAGACTTAATAGGAGCTAAAAAGAATCCAACAATGACTTATTAAGGTGTTGCCTCAGCATCACTGTTCTAAAGTATTAAAACAGAATTAATGGTTTTATCTTGCATAGAAAGTTAAGATGTTAGTGGACAAGTTTTGATATTTTTGCAATATGGAGTTGGATTGTTAACTGTGAGTCCAGTGTGGAACCAAAGATGCTGGCAACAAGGACAATTTTTACAGCACCAAGGCGGCTTTGGGGGACAGTCCACGTGCAATTGCACGTCGCTACATATCATGAGCATATAAATATTGGCAAATAGCATATATAAATCCATGCACAATCAAATGACGTACACCGGTCTAAAGAGAAATCCTACTGTTAAATATATGATCAAATATAAATTGAAATACAGTCTGACATTGTTGTACAGCCAATGTGTTCATGCTCTCTGTAAGTCATGTAAAAAAATCATAACAAGGGACGATAACAACAACAAAAAATGTGTGACATCGAAGAAGGGTTTCGTTTTCACTGCCACAACGATACCACTCTATGCAGATAACACCTAAAGGAAATCTAGCACTTATTGTTTAATTGTGAGAAATTCCATTTCGTGTGCTGTACAATTACGCTAGATGATCAGAATATGGTGCAGATATACTCAACTTACCATTAGTCCTTATAAACCCCGATGAAAGTTTGAGCTTTCTCAGCTCTGAAAACAGCCAACTCTTCCCTTCTGGTCACCTGCCTCCGAGTGATTCAGTCAGTCAGTCAAACCACTTTATTCGATTATTTAAAATCATAAAAGTATGCTATACAAAATGAAATCATTAAAAAGTATTATGTACAGTTTAACATTCAGTTAAAAAGGTACATTAAATAGACGCGTTCATTGTTAAAGTACGCTAATCAGTGTACATGACCTATATTATACAAGTTACCATATCCTGTTCAGCTCCCTGTCTCAATCTCAATCTCCTACTCCTAATAGACGCAACAAGGAAGCTAGCAACACTACACATAATATAAGGAGTTTCCAACAATTGTAAATACAATAATGCAGGTTTACATTGGACAAAATTCATCTTATTCAATACAGGTAAAATAAACCTTTTTCTTGGTTCATGGAAGAAGGGGCAGAATAACATAAAATGCATAGTATCTTGGGGGGAGAAATCATCGCATTTACACGGGGTCACGTCTTCAAGCCTCTTCCATCCTTGTAAATCCCATAGCACCTGGTGTATTTGATTAAAGCAAAATTTCGTCAGAAGCCATCTATGAAATTGGTTAGTAACAACTAACAAATATGATTGCATTTTTAATGAAGAAATTACCAGAAAGTGGGTCCTAACAGATGATTTGCAAAGCTCCAGATTTTCCCACTCTGCCTCGCTTTGCATAATAAAGTTCTTCTTAACCCACTCTAGGTCTGCTTTACATAGAGATTCAGGGTGGTGGTAAATCTCAGGGCACCCCATTTTCTCGCTTGAGTTTTTTACATACTCCAGCCAATGGATGTCCTTTTTTTTGTCAAGGTTCATACAATCCCTTATAATCTTATGGTTTAAGGTTAAATTTGAATTCAACCATATTCTCATCCATAGCAGGATTGGAGCTAGTTTGATTATGTCTGAGATGTAACCCAATCCCAGCTCAAGATGTATGGCATGAGTTGCAGTGGATTGTGGGAGGCCAAGAAGAGCTTTTAGGAATTTGTTCTCCTCTATCTGAATGGGGTCAGATTTAGTATACCCCCATATAGCCGCCCCGTATCTAGCTATTGCGACAGTTTTGGCTTGATAAATTGTTAAAATTGCCTCATAAGGTTTCCCCCCCAATCTTTTAGCAAATCCTAAGATTGCTACTGAGGAGCTTCTCACAGCTTTCACCTTTGTAGCTATCTGGGGTGTCCACGTTCCCTTGTCATCAAAGACAACCCCCAAATAGGTAAATGCTTTAACTCTACTGATTTCCTCCTTGCCGCAATGAAAGGATCTATTGTTGCTTTTTCCTGTGCCTACAGCCATGATATGCGATTTACTACTGTTGACCACTAGGTCCAAAGAATTCATAAAATTTCCAAAAGAATCAAGCAATCTTTGTAGACCCAAAGGTGTCCTTGCCAATAAAACGGCATCATCCGCGTAGAGTAGCACCGGAATTGGGGAGCCACCCATACGCGGGATGTCAAGTGTCGCAGTTAGCAAGTTAGCTTCCAGGGAATTTATATACAGGGTGAACAGCATAGGGGCCAGGATGCAGCCTTGGCGCACCCCTCTACCGGACTTAAAGCTAGCCGTGCATTTCCCCTCAGTGGTCATCCGTATTGAGGCACTCAGATCTTTATGTAATTCGGCTAAGAAATTCACGAGAGACCGGTCAAGGCCCATTTCCAGCAACATGGTCCACAGCCTAGACCTATTAACCAAGTCAAAGACTGTGGACAGATCCATAAAGCCCAAGAAAATGGAGCCTCTTGCCGCCTTTGTATATTTAGATATTATTAAGTGTAAATTAAGGCATTGGTCCTCCGTGCCCCTCCCGGTTCTAAAGCCATACTGGGCATCCGATAATATTTCTTTTTCCAGAGCCCAATCGATATTTTTGTAAGAATGACTTTCCCCAGTATTTTAAAGGAAGAATCGAGAAGTGAGATAGGTCTATAACACCTGGGGTCTCCCCTTTGACCCTTTTTGAACACGGGGATTATAATTGACCGTGACCAAGATTTCGGGGGCCCTACAATGGCTGCGGTGTTAAAGACATTGGTCAGGATCTTAGCCCAATACATCATGTTCGCCTTATACATGTCTGCCGGTACCCCATCAGGGCCCGGAGCTTTCTGTCCAGCTGTACCCTCTATTGCTTTAACAACATCGCCTAAATTAAAATTTACCGGCATAAAAGGAGTCATTAGAGCTTTGAACCGCACAAGTTCCCAACTCTAAGTCACTCCCATAGATTTTTTTTTAAATGGTTTAACCATTCCTCCTCTTCAATATTTAATTTTAATACAGAATTCTGTTTGCCAGAGAACAGGGGAGTATTAATTATTGCCCAGAACTTAGCGCTATCTTTCATGGTGGCCTTATCCATTAAGTCCTCCCATACCTCTATTTTTATTTCTTTTTTCCGTTCCAAGACGGCTCTATGGTAGGCTTTCCTCCGCTCGGCAACCAAACCTTTGTTCCTTGGGAGCTCATTTAGGGCTTTTTTTAAAAGTTTATATGCTTTAGAGCATTTATGATCAAACCAGCCTTGGGCTGCTCTTGATTTCCCTTTTTTGCTTGTTATCGTTAGCTCCTTGACTACCTGAGAACAGATAGTCTCAAAATAGGCTATTACTTCCACCCCAAGTACAGATGGATGTGTACATATATTTAATTCTGGGGCCACCTTTGTTATAATATTCTGAAAGAAATCTACTGGGATAACCTTGCTCCATTTCAATTTTCTCCCCTGGTCTTTAGCTTTTACTTCCACTACAGCCAGTGGCGGGTCATTTTTATTTAAAAAATAGAGTTCATTTGTTAATTCCATCACCACCGGATTGTGGTCACTAAAAGGGGAGGGTATAGCATTATAGAGAAAAACAAATTTTAAAAGAACCGAGGAAAGAAATATGTAATCTATTATTGTTTCGCAGCCCCTTGCAACATACGTGGGGGTACGGGTCATCTCATCGGGAAACCCTGCCTCAAATAGATCGTTACAGGACAATAGTTTCTCCAATGCTTCCCCCTTAGAAGTATGCTCAAAATGCTGCGGGCATGTGAGCTCAGGACCATCGCTATCAACAATTTGACAGTTCATATTACATAGATGTACATTATTATCGCCCATCACAATAAAGTAACAGAAAGTGATTTGTGATTCCTTATAAGAAATTAAAAATTCAGACAACCAATTTAAATGTTCATTTGGGTGATCCTCTTGCTGTGAATTATAGCAATTCACAAGTATTAGTTTTGTTCCATCCATCAGACTAATTTCTTAAACGAGAGAATTAGCAGAGGTACACTCAACCCTTTTTACTCTCCCCCTTATATACACGGAGACCAAAATCAGTAGACCCCCTTTGTCTCTCCCTGCAGCTGAGCTCTGTGCTGGCACAAAGTGGGATGTAAATCCATTTATCCAAAAGTTACAGTCCTTATCCCACGTTTCCTGAAGAGCCACAATGTCATATTGTTTCAGGAAGTTCAACCAATTATTATCCTCCTTCTTAGATCGTAGACCAGCAATGTTCCAACTTAAAAACTTTACCTTATCCACCAGATTATAGCACCTACTCCCAGGTTTGCTATAATTAGGATTCAAGTTCAACCACGCTACTTCTTGCTCTACACACTGCACCCCTGCAGGTTTATCCCCTCCTAAGCCCTCATATCCCTCCTGTCAATCGCATAACTCTAGGCCTGATAATGCATCAAATCTATTATAGGTCACAAGATTGGGCCCGAATGT